>NC_016457.1:3750000-4375000 GCF_000226115.1 Thermothielavioides terrestris NRRL 8126 | reverse complement strand
ATATAGCCTAGTTCACGCTATTCTAGGAGACTTAGTGCAACTTATAAGCGATATTTCGTCTTAATCTCTAGCATCTTCTCGAGATCCACCAGAGTCCTCGACGCCTTATAGCAACGTAGTATATTAGCTAATAACTTTATCCAAATCTAGACCTATATTATACTAATTGGTGTACCTACTAGGCTAGCTAGCCTAGCCTATAGTACACTAATCGATCTAGGATCCTAGCATTGAAGGCTATACCAATAGGTATAATCCAAGCCCTAAGCCTATACACCTAGATTCTATTAATAAGTATAATATACCTCCTATACTAAAGGCTAATAGTTATATCAATAGGTACAATCCTAGCCTTAAATTGCCTATAGATAACCGTAAGCCGGTAGTACTAGAGAAGCATTCGACTCTAGGCTTCAAGATACCTACCAACTTACTAGAGATACTCACTTTAGAGGGTATATATATATATGCCTAAGATCGTAAGCTAGTATAGCGATTTATCGATATCGTTAAACGTTATCCCCGCTTATAGAAGGATAAGGGCTAGATTGTCTAAAACGAAGAAGATATAATATAAGTACCTCTTATAGAAGGCTAGTAGTATTAGAAGATCTATACCTGCTAATACCCTCTGAGTATACGCGATTATAAAGTTCTTAATACCACCTTCGACGAACTATACTAGCAAAAGCGCTTCAAATAGGCTACGAAGGCTACTCCTTTTATATACCTAGTATTTGTCGTTTAGTATATCTTTCGTAGTAAGATCAAGGGCTATATAGTTATCGATTTATACACTTTCAACAAGGTTATAGTACCTAACAACTACCCTCTACTACTCTAATTGGACATCATTGTATATTTATAAAGTAAGAAGTTCATTACTATGATCGATACTATATCCTTCTTCTACCAATTTAATATCTATCCTCTATACTATAATCGCTTTACTCTAATTAGCCCTTATAGATTAGAATAGCCGAAAGTATACCTTATAGGCTATTGCAACACTCCTATATATATCTAGCGCTTTATAGATCAGTTGCTTTGCCTTTACGCCTCTTTCGCCTAAGTATTTATCGACAACATTATCATCTTTAGCAATATAACTAAAGAATACGCTAAGCACTTAAAGACCATCTTCAGTCTATTCGAGAAGAAGAACATCTCTATCGTATTAGCTAAATCTTATATCGTGTACCCTAGTATAGAGCTTCTCGGTTTCTACGTCGATAGATTCGGATTAACTAATACTAAGCACTGTATAGCCGTCTTTTAGAACCTCGCCTTTCTAAACAATCTAAAGGCTTTAGAGCAGTATATCGGTATATTAAGATTTCTATACTATCTAATCCTATACTATATATAGCTTATCGAGCCTCTCTAAAACTATAAGACCGTACTGCTTACGAAAGGCTAAGCTACTAGCTAAGTACAATATAGTAACCCTAGTAAACGTACCACCTATTATACTAAGACTTCCTTCGAACCTACGCCAATCGAGAAAGCCTCCTTCGAAGCTATTCAAAATACTATCTATAAGCTAGACCCAACTATTTTAGTCTACTTTAATCCTAATAAGACCCTCTTCCTATAGATCGATAGGTGTTTAGAGCGTAGCTTTAGCATTATAGCGTTCTACCTCGCCGATAGCTACAAATAGAAGCCTAGAACTATTATCCTATCGACTTAAGTTTAGCCTATTATATTCCTAAGCTAGTGCCTTACCAAGGAGGAACTCTAGTATAGACTTTCTAAATAGGAAGTCGCCTACCTTATTTAAGTAGTTAAGAAGCTATATACTATAATCTATTCGTCGTATAAGCCTATCGTTGTCCTTATAGATTACGCCTCTATAAAAGGCATTGTCAACTAGACTATTTTAGATATATCGTTCACTAAGCGAGCTAATTATAGGCTTATCAACGCCTCTATTTATCTCTTATAATATAACTTAGAGATTTATCACCTTCTAGGCCACCTAAATCTTATATCTAATACGCTTAGCCGTCTAAAGGCTCTATAGGACGACCTAAACTATAAGAACAGTTCTATCGACGACGGCATAGTCCTCGACAACATTTAGTTCGCCTTCGTAGAAGCGAAATTAAATAACGACCTCTAAGCTCGTTTCGTAGCTATATACTCTTATAACGCTAAGTATACTGCTATTATCAAAGATCTTAATGTCGAATTAGCCACTAAGGACAATAGTAAGGTTTTCTCTTAGCCTAGCCTCCTATTTATCCTTATAGATAGCCTTCTCTATAACATTCGACCTAATAGATTATACTCGCTCTATATACCTTATAAAATAATTTAAACTATCTTAGAAGCTACCTACAATAAAAAGTACCACTTTAGCACTAAACGGATATTATACGACTTACAAGGTATATCGATAGCCTATAAAACCTATAACGTTAAGAAATATATCAAATTATACCCGAAGTACTAAGTCAATACAACGGATCGTCGCCTTAATCTAGGTAACTATTAACTAATTCGACTATCTAATACCTTACCAATATACATTATCGCTATTGATTTCATTCTAGGCCTTCCGAAGCTCCTAGCTACCGGTTTGCCCTAGTAGCTCCCAAACTATAAGCACTTCGACAGCTTGCTTATAGTGTCTTATAAGTTATCAAAACGTACCCTCCTTATTCTAGGCAATTCCAGCTATTCGGCTTAGGAATAGAGGTATATACTAATTCGCTAACTGCTTCTTAGCGACTAGGGCGTATCTACTACGATTATCTCTGACTATAATTATAAGTTTACTTCTAACCTTTAGCAAGGCGTTTAGAAGGCCCTAGGCACTAAGTTGCTAATAACAATATCCTACTACCTATAAGCGGACGGCCTTTCGAAGTATAAAAACTAGACTATAGAAATTATAATCTACTTCTATATATTCGAACACTCTAAAGGCAATTGGCTAGATATTATTATACCTCTACAATAGTACCTCAATAACACTTATACTAAAGCCGTTAAATCCTCGCTTTATAAGTAGCTCTTTAGCTTTAAGCTTCCTAGACCGTTGGAAGCTCTTACTAACTAGGCCGCTACTAAGCTAGCTACTATCCTAGCTTTATAAGATACTCTATACTAAGATGCTCAATTGAATATAGACTTTGCAATAGTATATACTAAACGCTATTACAATAGTAAACACTATAACATTAAGTTTAACATAGGCGACAAGGTTTATTTACACCTATACCACAGTTACTATCTCCTAGGCAACTTGTCCTAAAAGTACTTGCAATAGCGCGCTAGACCTTTTCTAATCAAGCGCTACGTCGGCTATCTAGCGTATAAATTAGATCTCCTAGCTAATATAGGTATCTACCTAGTTATCTCTATCGCTCACCTTCGCCTAGCTCCTTAGGAAGACGATCCTTTCAGCTATAATATACCGCCTCCTAGCCCAATCGTCGACTCTTAATTAGACTGCTCTTCTAATAATAACGAATTAGACAATAAATACGAAGTTAATATAATCCTTAACTACAAGGTTATATATAAAGGCCTTAAATATCTAATCAAATAGACTAGCTATAGCTAAAAAGAGAGCGTTTAGAAGACTATATATAAGCTACACTATATATAGCGCCTAATCGACGAATACTAAGCTTACAAAGACAATTATCTAGATCGCCTAGTCTTTCGTGATAAGCCTTCTACACCTAATCAGGCATCTCGACCGGCCTATAAGCGTAGCTGGCCTCGTAAGAACCCTATTCCTACGGATAACAACCAGATATAGAAGAAGTCAGTTGACCGCTATCTAGATCAATCCGGCACTACGCTTCTAGCCTTACGTTGTAGCGCTCGATTGAAGGGTATTTGATAATATAGAGGATCTAGATAAGCAAGGCAATAAGGGCATTGCCGTTTTTTCCTATAGGCCCAGACTTGATATAGGGCAGGAGGAATAGGGGGGTCATATGACCTATATATCTATATACGTAGATTAGATAAGGGTGCCCCGCACCCTACGTTGCAGAGTTTACAACGCTAGGCCCGATCGGGCAGGCGGGGTGCATATACGTGTTCTACTCTATAGGCATATATTTCTTAGCGCACCGCCACCCGGATCTTCGATCCACCACCATTATCAATCGACATCTTATTATTCTACGCATCTATAGCACTTCTCTACATCAAAGAAGGTTAGTTTATATAGGAGTACTTTGCTATATTTGTAGCTAATAAGAAACAACGGCTAGCATTGTACGTTGTAAAGCGAGCTAAGGGCCGTTTAGTCTAGCTATTTAGCGCTATTATTACTAGTGTATCCGTCGAAGATATCCGTTGTATATAAGCTACTTATAATCAGAGATATATAGAGGCTATTACTAAGAAATCTCGTAAGGTAGTAAAGAACATTATATACACTAGGGAAAAGGAGCTTAAGAAGGAGTAGATAGAGTGGAAAAGGATACTAAGCAATAAGGTTATAGGCAATAGTTATCTATAGATAGCAACCTTCGAAGAATTCTTTAAAAAGATTAGCTAGACCAACGACATTATACCTTTTAATCTTAACGACTGTTCAATCTTTAATATATAGTATAGCGAGGATCCTCTATCTAAGCCCTTCTTCTTTATCGATATAATAGGCAAAGAACTAGATACCTATAGGCTAGAGCGACTGCTATACGATTTCCCAGTGCTAGAGCTATAGCTAACGTAGAGCTATATCTAGGTAGGCGATAAATGGGAGCTACTTACCGATGAAGATAACGGCCTCTCCTAGATATAATCTAACGACGATAATGGCGATAATAATAGCGACGATAATGCCAACGATAATACCAAGTCGCCTCTACTATATAGAAGCACTTACAACGCCGAAGGCGCTCGCGAACTAGCCTATAATAGGATCAATAAGATCGTTATAAAGTGGTAGGTATACAAGGCGAGGAAGTACATAGCGTAGGAAGCTCAATACTAAGAATCTATAGCCGGGGAGGATCGTAATAGTTTGCTATATATATAGATACGCCTAGATAGCAATAGCGAGCTAGTATCTATAGGTTTAGCTGCCTTACAGTAAGTAGGTGGTAGTTAGGGGCGCGTAGTCAAGGGAGCAGTCGAGGCGTACAGTTAGAGCACGTAAGCCAGCCTTGTATTATATAAGCATATTTCAATTTGATCTAGATCGAATTTTATTACGTTTTTAAGCTTTTTAAGCTATCCTACGCATTTGTAGGGTAGTCGAATTGATGCGGTTGCGAATTGCAATACCTTGTGCCAGGACGTGATCACATACAAAATTGGGTGGGGAGGTGTCCGGTTTTTGGGTAGGTGTCCGGCAATTTTATGCCCCTCTCTCCTAGAGGGCTACGAAAATACCCACTTTTCCTTCCGCCCTCGGGTACGTTTTCGAGATACGTCAAGCGGCCGTTGATGATCCTACATATACCGCAAGCCGACAACGAAGTCAGTACCTAGATATCGATATCACCATTCCATATCAATTCAGGATCGACACTGTGAGGGGACATATGTACACTACCTTAGCTAAACGGGGAAAGCCTGGGGTCCAACTCTACCGCCAAGACACGGAAGCTATCGCCAAAAGACGGCACAGCTGTGGCATCCAATCGCTGCAACGATAAGTCAACTCTGGAGGACAAAGTGCAGTAAATGAAGCGAAGCCTCCTTCCTCGCTTCCTCTGTGTAACAGAACGCATTCGAAAGGCATTGTGATTGAAGCTTCCCCGAGCCAGAAGAACAGAGGCAGCGGAACATCCTGGACATCCGCGCCCATTAAGAACCCAAAACCCCGCATTTAAACGTTGTTGAGCTCGGCTTCCTAAACTTTTCACTGCCCAATCCTTACGCTACTGTTAGGTTTAAGGGGGGGTTCTCCCCCCTTTTCTACCGCAAAGATGCCTTCTGAACTCTGCGTCGTGAAAGATGTCGAATCAACTTGGTTGCCAAGTTGGTTGAGAGCCCTGGAGGGCACACCGCGTGGGAACCTCATTGGATTGCGAGTGAACAGGGAATGGATGCCATTTGGTACAGGTTATATAAAACCCTGTTCAATTTCGATGCCCAGATAGGAATCCAGGCGTGGAGGGAGCGGCGTGAGTCGCTGTGAGCCCCCACGGCAACCCACGACATAAACAGCACACGCTCGGTATATAAAGCCAGCCTTTGCCCAGCTCAGCCCGGAAAATCCAAATTGGTCTTGAACCTTAGCTACCTACTGAACTCCTGCGTCAATCTCCGCTGACCTTCGTCGGAAGCACTCAGCATTGATTGATCCGAAAGTTCAGCGACGCAATCCTCCACCGCCATTTCCGCCACAAGGCAGTTCCCTTCCGTTATCAGGCCCGCAAATGGCCCTCCGCTGCAGAGACCTCGGCATGCACAGCGGATGTTTTATCAATTGCTCACCCGTGCGCTTGCCGCCGCCGTTGGTTGCCCCAAACTGCCGACGATGCCGTCTTATCTCTTCGTATCATCTTCAAGCACCCCTTCGAGCAAATGCACTGTTGCATTGCCTGGTCCGAAGGCGGGAAACCCCCGAAATCGGTGGCTCACTGTAGGGCCTGCAATGGAATTTTCGAGGACCCTGCGGCTGCCACCGGCTTGTCTCCAGGATCCTTGTTCCTCGCTGCGCCGTCCGAGTTGGAAGATCCGCAATTGCCCGTTCTTCTTAGCTAACAGCTTCGGAGGTCTGGGAGCGCGTGACTGCAAGCCCTCGGCCTGTTAGCTTGTTTTCATGCTGTCATCGGTGCTGCAAGGCCGGCTTGGACTGCTTTTTCTGGTTGTTTATGGGAAACTTGGGACGAAGAGAGGAACATCCCGGGACCTGCCGGCCTTCCTCATCGGTGACAGGGACTGAGGAAATCATTGTTCGAGATTGACCAAGAATTTTAGCAGTATCCAGCGACCCATTTCATTGCGTACCTAGGTACCTCTGGAGCACCCTTATCACTTATACATACCAGGCTCAGCCTTACCAGACGCAGTTTTCGTCGCATTTTGGAAACAGCTGTGGCGGTCGAGAAACCCAGAGTTCCAGCAAGATGAGGGGACCGATGGTCACGGAGGGGAAAGGCCCCGGATCGCTCTACCCGGAGTCCCGGGTACTCATCATCATGACGGGCGGCACAATCTGCATGCGGGATTCGGTTGATGGGCTGGTCCCCATGGCGGGCTTCCTCGAGAATGCCATGGCCCCTCGTCCGTCGTTCAACGACAACTCCCCTCCAGGTACGCACCAGGACCGCTTTCATGGGAAACCGAGGTAGAAGAAGCAGATGTGGAGGGAGAAGGGCTTTGGTCTGCAGGCCAGATTAGATGATGGTTCCACGCACGGCGTGCCTCTGCCTCGTCTTGGATGGACAACCGCACGCTGGTCGCAGAATACCTGCACCCAAACCTTGCACCTGCTAACCGTGCACAGTGAAAATCCACGCGTATAAGAACGGCGTCAAGCTGGCGCTCGACAGCCTGCGGACGCCTCCCAGC
Organism: Thermothielavioides terrestris NRRL 8126; assembly: GCF_000226115.1. NCBI lineage: Eukaryota > Fungi > Ascomycota > Sordariomycetes > Sordariales > Chaetomiaceae > Thermothielavioides > Thermothielavioides terrestris. The sequence continues at coordinate 4,367,503 of NC_016457.1, read as the reverse complement.
ACCTACTCGCGGCACATCCGCTATGGCATCCTCGAATTCCAACCGCTCCTCGACTCTAGCTCGATCTCGTCCCTAGGCTGGACCGAGATCGCCATGACCATCAAGGAGAACTACCACTACTTTGACGGCTTTGTGGTCCTCCACGGCACCGACTCGCTCGCCTACACCGCCTCGGCGCTCTCCTTCATGATGTCCGACCTCGGCAAGCCGGTCGTGCTCACCGGCTCGCAGGCCTCCATCTTCGCGCTGCAGTCGGACGCGGTCGACAACCTGCTCGGCTCGCTCATCATCGCGGGCACCTTCGTCATCCCCGAAGTGTGCCTCTTCTTCCACCACACGCTCTTCCGCGGCAACCGGACGACCAAGGTGTCCGCCTCGGCGTTCGAGGCGTTCGACAGCCCCAACTGCGAGCCGCTGGCCAAGGTGACGTCGCTCGGCGTCGACGTCAACTGGTCGCTGGTGCGCCGCCCCACGCGCATCGCCGAGTTCCAGGTGACCAAGTACCTCGACACGGCGCACGTGGCCTGCCTGCGCATCTTCCCGGGCATCAAGCCCGAGATGGTGGATTCCGTGCTGCGGGTGCCGAACCTGCGCGGGCTGATCCTCGAGACGTTCGGCATGGGCAACGCGCCCGGCGGCGTCGACGGCAGCCTGACCAAGGTGTTCCGCCAGGCCGTCGAGCGCGGCATCGTCATTGTCAACGTCAGCCAGTGCACCAACGGCTTCGTCTCGCCGCTGTACGCGTCCGGCACGGCGCTCGGGCGGGCGGGCGTCGTGTTTGGCCACGACCTGACGACCGAGGCGGCGCTGACGAAGCTGTCCTACCTGCTGGCGCTGCCGGGGCTGACGTACGCCGACATCACGGCCAGGATGGCGCACTCGCTGCGCGGGGAGATGACCGAGATGACGCTGCCGTCCTTCTCCCACCCGGCGGGCACCATCGACTCCGCCGTCGGCAGGCTCACCGCGGCCGGTATGTTACTGACTCAAGCTTTTTGCTTCTCCCTTCCCAAACACCCTCTCACTCTCTCTCTCTTGCTCCCCACCCTTCCCCCTTCTCGCTTTCCATCCTTCCACCTCCGCTAACCCGTCCGCGTTGCGCAATCGTGGCAGAAACGGCCTTCACGGCGCTCGGCTACGCGATCCGCAACGGCGAGCTGCGCACGGTGCGCGAGATCCTGGAGGGCGACGAGGTGAACCACCAGCTGCTCAAGCGGGCCGACTACGCGGGCAACACGGCGGTGCACCTGGCGGCGGTGGGGCCGGAGCCGCTCGTGCTGCGCGAGCTGCTCACGCGCGGGGCCAGCGTGCACGCGCGCAACCGCGCCAACAACACGCCGCTGTACCTCGCCGAGAAGATGGGCAACGCCGAGGCCGCCCGCCTGCTCAAGGAGGCCGGCGCCCACCTGTGGCTCGACAACGACCTCCGCGGCGAGGGCAGCCGCGTGCCCAGCCGCGGGGCCAGCAGGCCGGTTTCGCCGGCGACGTCGACGTCGCCCTTGCCGTCGCCTTTGCCGGCGGGCGAGAAAAACGAGAAAAAGGCGGGGGCGACTGGGGGCCAAAATAAGGCTGCCGCTGTGAGAGAAGGGCTTGAAAATGGGGACGGGAATGCGGGGGATGTTGTTGTTGTTGTTGGGGGCGATGGAGGTGTTAATGGCGCAGCCGAGCTGGCCGAGCTGGCCCAGGCCGAGCCGCCGGCCACGGGGTTGTTCACCGGAGACACGGGGAAGATCGTGGGTTGATCTGCCCCTTCCCCTCCGGGGATGTTCGCGACACTGCAATCTGCCTGTCTGCAAGCAAGCATCTCTGTGCATATGCATATGATGTGCATGCTCATGCATATATACGTGCGGAATCTACATGGATCCCGCTGCATTACGTTTGGAACGAGATACCGGATCCGGATGCGGGCACTGTCTCCCATTCTGGCTCTGGGCCCAGTCAACCTTGCGTGCACCGTGAGGGGTGACCTCGCTCTCAACTCCTGTTGGGTCGAGCATCGTGAAAGAACCATTCCCGTGAAGAGAAAACTGCCCAATAGGATGCGAGAGTCTACGGGGAATGTTGTTGTGTGGCCGACGAGGCTTTGGATGGTTGCTTTGAGGCTCCGCACTGTTGTTGTGTTCTTGTTCGCCCCTCTCGGCTGAATGACGAAGATGTTGTGGTGCGCCCGGAAGCGGCTCATGTAGCGCTGCGATAATTACTCCGCAAATTGGTAGTGTGTACACAAGTGCAGGCCGAAGCCAGTGGCACTATTCCATACTCACGTACCTCCACGTGTAGGCAGGTAGGTAGTTGGTCAGCTGGGTTGTTGGTGGTCATCGTGGTGGTGACTCGCGTGTTGTCATGTGTGGACTGCGTCATCCTTGGAGGGATGCGCTCCGCGAAAGCAGCCGCGTGTAGCTCGCCTAATCTATCTCGGCTGATGGGCTGGGTCTTATGTCTTGACGCCCACCGGGATGCATATGAGAGTGTGTTGATTCCGGGCTCTCTGGGCAGGCCATATTCTGACCGCTGGGGACGGCGGCTAAGGTCGGCCCCGCGAGAGAATAGCCCTGTTGAGATGCTGTAACTCAGCATTCGCACGGCATCAGGAAGGTGGGATGGGGCTGAAAAGGTCGCCGCCTGCTTGGACCAACACGCTTACTTACGCCTCCACCGGGATTTTTTTAAATCAAGGAACAGACTAGGGCGTCGGCGCGCTGATTGTCAGGAGCGGGGCTCCTAGAAGGAAGGGCCCGGTGTATACGTTGAAGTGACGGAGTACGAGCAAGGCATAAGCAGAGCATGCGCTATAAGGTACCTAGTATGCATGTAGGGGGGTGTAGGTACCTAGTTGCATTGAACGCTGGCCTTTCTCATTGCCAATAGGTTCTATCCTCCTTATCTCTCCCATCCTGGCCCTCGATCTTCCTCCACATTGGCTAGCCTCTATTTCTCGGCTTGCATATCCTTTCCTTGCCGAAGATACCTGACGCGTGAGGTGTGCACACACAAGATACTATGTATGCCGACTGTTCTGGTTACGTTGTGTTCACTGCCCCTACTGTGGTGAGGAGGCAGTTCGAGGGCAGCCGGCCGGCCCCATGGCCCAGAGAGCGTGGGGTGGCAGGGTCGGGCGAGGACGACAACCAGGAGGGAGAAGCATGGTTGGGAGGAAATGCATCTAAATGTAGGATATGGTATTTATGTAATCTGCGGTGGTGTCCATTCGGGATAGCCCTGATGTGAGTCTCGTTTCGAAGTTGACTTCCGGGCTCGTTTGTGACTGAGCTTCACCTCGAACCAAGCCAACGGTTTAACGTCAAGTGATTCCCAAAAAGCGCAATGGCTTGAAACACTGCACCCCATGGAAGGCCGTGTGTTGTCCATGGCTACTGGCTAGATGCATGTTGGTAATCTTCTTCGAGTCCTCCTGCGCATGCACATGGCCGCAGCTTCCAGGCCCAACCCGAGCGGCTAACCTCGACCAAGGTGAGTCGACAACCAACAGTCCAGGTCTGGATCATACCCGCATCAATATCCGCGCGCCTCTTTGATTTCAAGGTTCCAGCAAGGCACGCTTCAACTTCTTTGCTAAATAAGCTGACCCCGCTGCTCTTTCACTTCAAGCTACTCGAAGATCGTGAGATCACCTCAGCTTCACACCATCCGTCACAATTCAGCCAGCAGGCACCCTGGCACCTCTCGACCTGTTCTATTCACTTCTGGCCACCTCAGGCTTGACCACCTCCTTAGGCTCCATTGATCTCAACCTCCCCAGCATGGCTGTCCCCGTCAGCCAGCTTCTCCGCCAACACTCGACGAACCCGGTTCAGTACACGGGGCTGACCACAAACACGGACAAGAAATGGGCCAAGGAATTCCATCCAATCACAAGACTCATTGGTCATACTACCCTCGGGGCTGATGGTGAGACGGTATATGCCAACTTTGATGCGATGGCTCCACCACTGGCCGACGACGATTTTCGCGTGGCCAAACATGCGTTTCCGCCTAACGAACGGCGCTGGCGCCTTGAGACCGAGGAGGATTGCGGTGTTTGGTTCCACACCGAGGTATCCAACATTGTCCTTCCGGCGTGGAATGACCGGCCCGCCGTGCTGCAGACATGCCAGTCCAAGCCTGCCAGCACAACCAAGAGCATAAAGGAAAACGTCGACATGATCTACGCCCTCGCCGATTCGCACCTGCAGAAGCGCCCTCTTGTCATCGGCGAGTGGAAGAGGAACATCATCAGGTCCAAAGCGTGGCTAGCTGGGAACATTGGCACAGCTGGCACCCAAGTCAACCTGTCTCGGGAGCTTCGTGGGTTCGTGCCGAGGTACCCTGCAAAAGAGTCAGCGACGTTCAGGCTGAAGCTGACAGTTTGGTAGTTATGCAGTCAAGTACTCCTGTCCTCATGTGTTTTGCTTCGACGGGCAATACCTTCTCCTCCTCCAGTTTCGGGCCGCCACAAAGGAAGATCTCAAGAGGCAGGATTGCGAGGTGGATTGTTGGGTGATCCCACGCATCAACACCGCCGAGGGTTGCACGCTGCGCTACGCCTTCTATCGCTTCCTCGCCCAGGGCTTTCGCAGATGCCAGGGTCTGAGCGGGGGCAGAACACCCGTCAACGGATTTGCTCCTCATTCGCGAGAGTGGTTTTCCGGAATCCCAATCTTTCAGGACGAGCACGGCGTCTTGACCTACACTCACCCGCAGAATACCGATGAGCACGCCTTCTACCGTGAGCTGAATGTTGAGGATGGTTCGTTCTACTGGTGCTACAACGGAGACTATTTGCTTGACCTGAACGGAGCGCTAGTGCGGGACACGGAACCAATGTGGGGGTTTCCTGAAGCTTAGTGGGCGGTTACGGCGGCTTTCTTTGCTTGCGTCGTGGCGTGGTTGGACAGGGGGTGGGTCGGGGGCGGTTCTGGGCATCGTGGGCGGGGGCATTCGGGTTTAAGTCGCTGGATACCTATGTCACACTCATCGCTCTGCATTTTGTGTTAATTGTTTCTCACATTGAGCCCACGAGGGTCGCCAGGTCTCTTCTGATGTCAGCCGGCTGTCCAGGAAGCTGATGTGCCCGGACAGCGTCTAGTCGCCTGGCATGCAAAATTCTAATTGGACGGCTTCTTGGCGCGCGCCTACGCGGACCTCGTGCTGAGCTGTGTTTTTTTGTTTTTTTCTGCTGCATCCATCCATCCCAGGCCCTTTAGCCTCCCTTGCATCGACAGCCATCGAAACAGCTTTAAACCGGAGTGTAAATCATGCGAAATGGAGGATGAGACAAGCGCAAACGAACCTCGCAGCTCCCCTCGAGACGGGCTAGACAATGAAAGCAATTTGGAGTCCCCGCCCACAGAGGAACTCGGGGAGGTTACCATGGTCCGTGTCCCCAACTCACACTCCACACGATCCTGTGTGTTGCTCACAACCGAGGCAGAGATTTCGTCTCGGAACGCGATGGGTGACAGCAACGGGCGAAATATGCGGCCACCATCCAAACGTGGTCCATCTCCGTGTCGTGCCAAGCTGGCTCGACGCCCTCCTCTGGCCGTTGCGTCTCCTTCCCCCGCCGCTGCGGAACCTTCTTCAAACCCGCTGGCCTGAGTGGTTTCTTCCTACAAATATAATTCTCAAGCGACAAAAGGCAGGCTGGGAGGACGAGTTCGAAAATGAAAAGGCTATTTACCAGCGGCTGGCCCCTGTGCAAGGGACAGTCGTTCCAGTTTGCTACGGCGAAGCCTCATGCCCCGCCACCGACGACACGGGACCACGCGCCCTTGTTCTCTCCGACATCGGAGGAATCGGCCTATATGAAGATGCCGCGGGCGGGCTGGACACGGAACATGTCGAGGCGATGCTGCTGGAGGCACTGCGCGCGTTGACGAACCTGGGCGTCACTCACGACGACAGCAAGCTGGATAACTTTCGGTTGGTTAGAGAAAAGGATAGGATCATGGTGATTGACTTTGACAGCTCGTACATCATGGCGGAGACGGATGATCCCGAGGCGAATGCCAGGAGTGACGCCAAGTTTGCGGCTGAGCAGTACTGGCTGGCGCACGGAGGGAGGAGGCCAAAGCTTATGTAGGGATATCTGGATCCAGGCGGGTTTTGGCGGTTGGCAAGCTGAAAATGAGTCTGTCTTGTCCCCTCAGGGACCCCTGCCTCGCTCGGCAGGTGATCACAGCAATGGCATCTCCTCCCCCGCCAATGCCCAGCCACAGTAACCCCCACAGCTGCCGATCCGTGCGGCACCTGAATGACTTGGGGAGTGCTGCCTACGGTACCAGGTAGGTAACAAGTTCTCTGACTCAACTAACACCGCCCCTAAGGCTCGAATCTTTTTGTTTGTAACCCGTCCCAGCCCACTTCTACCTCACGCCACCTCGGTGGCAGCCGCTGGCCAACAGAGTACGGAACGGCAGACTACAAGATGTTTGCAGACTGCAGAACAGCGACAGACTACCTATTTGCCGCTCGGGACTGAATCATTGGATGTCATTCTACGCTGCTGCAGCGGTGCGAGACCGTAGTGGCCCTGAAAACCTCGCCCGTCGCTTCTGATGTCCACATGGCGGCCTTAAGGCCGGCCAACCAGTCATCTACTACTCACTGCATTATCGCATAGGTGCAAGCCACATGTCGCTTTTCCAGAACCAGGTCGAACTCCAGACCCGTCTCCCCGACCGTCGCCACCCCCATCAGTCCCAACGCCGAGTCCTCGTGTATGGCAGCGAAGAGTACGTCGGGTACACCTCTCAGGCCGCGCGCTTGTTGACGCGCAGGTTGAGGAGCGTGTCGGTGTTTGTTTGGCCGCCTTGGGGGAATCTTGGCGGATCTTGCCAGCGACGAGTGATGCTGGCCGCGCAGGGAAGGACTCACACGGCTTTGGCGCGATGGGCCGGGACCTGCTCCGCCTGCCCGATCAACAATGATTCACTGCCCATCGAGGCACTTAATATACGCGCAGGCCCGAAATCCGGGCGCCTAACGGCGTCTCGTATGCACCCAAGAAGGAAGAGGGAGGAACAAAGTATATGGTTGTTCAAAGAGAGGTTTCACCCGTCTGCGCTGCATCTTTCCGGTGGTGGTTTCTCGACCTTGCTTGAGTGACGGTGTACTATGAGCCGCTTTTGGATCCCTTGTTTTCCACACCATCCTTCCGACCCTCGATAACTTGCAAGGCCGCTGGGTGTGAAGGCCTTCCTATATGAAGCCTTGCCTTTCCGCCCTAGTCGCCATCCGTTTCTTCCTTGCCGGTCACTCCTCCTGCTTTCCCCCCACCGCCATGGATCTCAACGACATCATCCGCGGTGCCCTGCCGACCTTCATGGGCAATTCCACCCACGGCGGCAACCGGTCTGCCGAGAACGGCCTTCCCGACGGCATCTTGGATACCATCTCGCCTCTTCTCGGGTTCCAGTTCAATCCTTTGATGAGGCTGTTCGTTCTCATCTACAACTTGGTCGGCAGCCACCTCGGCCTCGATCCGACCTACGTCCTCACCTTGGTCGGCTTGGTCTGGGCGGCGAGCAAGCTCTGGGGACAGCTGTACGCGAGCTTTCACGCCCTGGCTCGGCAGTACTTCATGGCCAACGTCGAAGTGAGCGGCACCGACGACATTTACAACCACATGATGAAGTGGCTCGCGTCGCAGCCGTGCATAGCCAACTCGCGCTCTCTCACCGCCGAGACGGCATCCAAGGGCGCCTGGGAGGAGGAAGACGAGTCCGATCTCATGACGACCCGCGTTTCGCCCGACGGCGCCGGCATCTACCTCAACTTCTCCCACCAGGAGGCCAAGGCCGCCCCTCGCTTCATTCCGGCCATGGGCAAGCACAGCTTCTGGTTCCGAGGGCGCTACTTCAGGCTGCAGAGGAAGCAGGAGTCGCTGTTCGACCCCGACGGCGGGTCCCAGGGCATGCTCCCGTTCAAGGACAAGGAGGTCCTCGTCCTCTCGTGCTTCGGCCGCTCTCCCGAGCCCATCAAGCAGCTGCTGCAGCACGCCAAGGAGCAGTACTACCTCGACCACCAGGCCAAGACGATCGTCAGGCGCCCGTCGAGCCAGGCAGTGCGCCGTTACGGCCATCGGCACTCGTGGCAGCAGGTCGCTGACCGGCCTGTTCGGCCCATGAAGACCGTGGTTCTCGACGATGAACAGAAGATGCGCATCCTCTCCGACATGAACGAGTACCTCCACCCGGCTACGCCTCGCTGGTACGCGAACCGAGGCATTCCTCTCCGGCGAGGCTATCTCTTTCACGGCCCGCCAGGCACGGGCAAAACATCACTGTCGTTTGCGCTCGCCGGAGTCTTTGGCCTCGACATCTACGTCATTTCGCTACTGGACCCCACCCTGACCGAGGAGGATCTGCTGGCCCTGTTTACTTCTCTGCCCCGGCGCTGCGTGGTGCTGCTCGAGGACATCGACACCGCGGGGCTCAAGCGCAACGAGGAACCCACCTCCTATGAAGACGGCAAGGGCTCAGAGGAGCGCAGCGAGAACAGGACTGACGACAAGGACGGGAAGACCAAGAAGAAGAGCAAAAGGGACCGCGACTGGAACGTGTCGGACCTGGCTCGCGAACTAAAGCGTCACGGCGGCGGCGACTCGACCGAAAAGAAGGGCATCTCGCTGTCCGGCCTCCTCAACGCCATCGACGGCGTCGCCTCGCACGAGGGCCGCGTGCTCATCATGACGACCAACAAGCCCGAGACGCTCGACGAAGCGCTGATCCGCCCGGGCCGCGTCGACCTGCAGGTGGCCTTCACCAACGCGACGCAGGAGCAGGCCCGGGAGCTCTTCATGCGCATGTACGAGCCCGACAGCAACAGCAGCAGCAGCAAGAGCAGCAGCAGCAGCAGCAGCAGGCCGTCCGCCACCGTGGTCGCTGACGATCACGGCCTCTCCCCGCTCACCCCCTTCTCAGACCCGCCCTCCACCCCGTTCTCCTTCACGTCCGACAAAGACGGCAACATGACCGACGTGTCGGGCGCCACCGAAGTCGAAGTCGACGACGACAGCGAGGACTCGTTTTCCCCCTCCCCGCCCTGCGCCCCAACAACCACAACCACAACCACAACCACAACCACAACCACAACCACAACCACTTCAACCACCACCTCAACGCAAAACTCCACCCCCAAGAAACTCCCCACCCCACTGAACCTCGCCAGCCCGGCTCTCGAAAACCACAACAAGGACCACCACAACAAACCGGGCCGCACCAACAACCACACCGCCGATCCCGCCAGAACCGCCGCCGCCGCAGAAGCAGCAGCAGAAGCAGCGGATGACGACCTCGCCCGCATCGCGGCGCAGTTCGCCGCCAAGATCCCCCCCGGCCAGTTCTCGCCGGCCGAGCTGCAGGGTTTCCTGCTGAAGCGCAAGAAGGCGCCGCGCCGGGCGCTCGCCGAGGTCGACGGGTGGGTGGCGGGGATGCTGGCGCAGAAGGCGCGGGGCGGGCGGGTGTTGGATGTTCAGTGACGTGAGGTGAGGGAATGGATGGATGGGTTGGTTGGTTGGGGGAATGGATGGGTTGCTTGGTTGGTTGGTTTCAGGGGAGAGTGAGGAATAGTGTGTTCGGTTCGGTTCGCTCGGGAGGGAAGGTATGGGATGGGCGCTGGGCTGGGCTGGGAAGGGCAGGGAAGGGGGATAATCGAGGATGGTAAGGGCGCAGATTGGGCGTTGCATTTTTCTTGTTTCTTTGTTCCTCTTGTTTCTCTGGTCCACCGGTAGGAGTTGCCTGGATGGCGGGGCGCGATAGGTAAGCTGGTATGATACCAAATGGATGTGTCTTTTGGGCTGGGCGCGAAACACAACGGGGAGGGAAAGCTTAGCTCGGGTACGATCATGAGTGCAAATGTATGCTAGATGGACGACACAGCGTAATGTGGAATGCCAACTTATATTGGTCTCCCGCAACGGCGTTGATGCTCCTTGGCCAACGGCGCTAGACTTTGCCCCGTTCTCCGCTAACAGGTTGCTTCCTTTCGAAATGCCACAAACCGCTCGTAAATCTATCCATAATACCTATTGATACGCTGCCCCCCGTCGTACCCATCCTCGTCCTCCCAGCTCTGCTGAAACCCCTCGCCTTCCTCGTCATAGTACTCTTCCTCCTCGCCGTAGTCCTCTTCATCGTCATCGCCACGGCCATATCCTTCTTCACCTTCGTCTTCGTCCTCATCCTCCGTGTCCTCCTCGTCATACTCATCCGAATACCCGCCCTCCTCATACTCCTCCTCTTCCCGGAGCGCCTCGTCTGCAGACTCCCGGTCTTGGAACGACGGCCTCCTCCTGCCGGGTCGTGCGGCGTCCGCTTCGACCGCCTCCATCTCGTCCTCCTCTCCCTCGTCATCCTCTTCCTCCTCGTCCTCGCTACCCTCCTCTTCCATATCCTCCAGAATCTCTTGGAACGCGCCGCCATCCCTGCGCTCACGCTCATTTTCTTCTTCTTCTTCCTCCTCCTCCACTTCCTCCACTGCCCCTTCTTCCTCTCTTGCCGTCGCAGACGTGACCCTTTCCCCTGTGCCCCCCACATCCCTGCGCAACGCTGCTTCTCCCGCGGCGGTTTCCGCCTCCGCGCTTCTCTTGTCCTGCGCATTCTGCGCAAGCAGCTTGACCATCTTGACGGCCTCGCGCTCCTCGGCCTCCTTGAGCGGGACGCGGATGCGGTAGTGCCTGCGCCTGCGCCGCCCCGTGCCGTCGCCCGCATCCTGCCGCGACTTGACGCCCGGCCGGGGCCGGCTCTTGCCGCCGCGCAGCTCGTCGTACTCGGCCGCCGTCAGCTGCAGGTCCGGCAGGCTGATGCCGATGCTGTTCCCGGCGCCGGGGGCGGGGCCGTCGCCGCCGTCGTGCGGCGCGCCCCTGACCAGCTCGAGCGCGGCGCCGAAGTCGTCGTCGCTCAGCGTGCGGCCGAAGCGGATCGCCACCATCTTGCACTTCATGATGGCCTTGGCCACCGACCACAGCACGCGGTGGTAGAAGCCGCTGACCTCGACGTCGCACTCGGGCCGCACCTCGGCCTCGGCGAACAGCCTGGCCAGCAGCGGGTCCGTGATGTCGCACACCTGCCAGACCTTGCCGTCGGTGCTGAACGACTCGCCGTTGAAGACGTGTGTGTTCAGCACGGCCTCTTCCTCACCGCCGCCGGGGTTCTTCCAGGCCTTGCCGAAGTTCGCCACGCCGGTGTCCTTGCGCCGCATGGCCTGCCACGAGCGCCCGACCGACCCTATGCGGGTCTTGTGCAGCTTGAAGATCAAGGTCTGGTAGATGCGGTACTTGGGGTCGGTGCGGGGGTCGAGGCCGTACTTGACGAGCGCGTCGCGCCACGGCCCGCCCTTGAACTGGTAGCCGGCGTACTGCAGGCAGTGGCGCACCAGGCCGCCGTTCTTGGGGAGCTCGGCGAACTTGGTGCTCAGCCGGTTCCACATGCTGCGGCGCGTCCAGATGGGCCGCTCCTCCATGGCGAGGCGCATCTCGGTGATGATGGCGGCCACCTGCGGGTCCGACATGTCGGGTTGACGGCTGGGCCCTGACGGGACTGGGTACTCGTCGTGGGCAATGAAGTAGCCAGCGGCGGGGCTGCGCGAGGTGACGTTGACTACGCGCTCGTATTCCTGGTCTTCGGAGACAGTGCCGGAAGCATCAGACCGGCCAGGGCTGACCTCCTTGGTGTGGGGGTTTTGGGAATAGTTGTAGCCGAACGGCAGGCTGATGGGCGTGAAGTACGGCGGCGGGATGAGGTCGACGTTGGTCCCCGATTCGATGCCGGGCTCCAGGGAGAAGCGTTTGAGTTTGGCAACATCGCCCAGAAGAACATTCTCGACGAATTTCTTCATAAACTTGGACTCTCCTAGTGCGTATTGGAAGTCGGCAAAGCCTGAACGGCGATTAGCGCAACGCTGTGGAGGATGGAGCGAGAGAGCAGAGATAGGAAGGAAGGAGGAGTTGCTTACTGCGGTAGCGATGTGTGTTGTTGATGACACCAACCGGCTCAATGGTGTACTTCCCTACATTGTCCTGGAGCTTGCGCCTGACGACGCGAGGGGTGTCGAGCCGGTCGCGCGAGAGGACCTCGGGGCATGCCACTGATTGTTGCCCACTCGCAGGCCCGTCGACCTCCCCTTCCCAAGGGCCATTGGTGCCCCGCTTGCGCTTCCTCCCAGTGCGCTTGGGAACCGTGACTTTCAAGACGACGTTGTGTGTCAGCGCGTTGTGTGATGTCAGCGGCCTTGCTGTTGGGTTGTCGTAGCGCAAATACAGGGGCACTGAGATCTGGGGGCTGGCGGAGTCGAGGATCTGATGGCAGTCAGCGGCCCGATGTTTTGTTCAGTTTTCTTCTTGCTCGAGGCAGATTCAACGCACGGCTTGGAATGCATTGTTCTGCCCAAATGTCTTGATTCCCTTGTCGAGATTCTTGATGATCATGGGGTGCTCCAGAGCGCCGAGTCGCCGGCGAGGAATGGTGTATGTCGGCGCGGCGTCGCCGTCGTCATCCTGTTGATGGCCGGAAGAAGAGGCCATGGTGAAGTGCTTAAAATCTCCGATGCCGATGTACTTGTTGCTTGACCGTCGTTCTCAACCCCTCTCTGTTCTCATGCTGATGTAGGTAGCTGTAGCTCTCTGTTTTACTGTGTACACAGCGCAATCCAAAAGCGAACCAGAGAGTCAAGGAGCAATCACTTCGAGTTCCACCATGGAGTCGCAGAAATTTCTACAAGCGCTGTAAGCAGGTGCGGAAGAAACCAGCTGTCTCTGTGCAATGCAAGCTAGGTATGTAATCCGCACGCCGTAGCCAATTTCTTTTTCGCCTTGGTGGTCTATGAATGACGGCAGACGTACTCTGTATGTAGGTACCTATCCCTCTTTGACAGGGGACACGGGTGAGCGAGTCAGTGCATCGACAGTCTTGAATCGGGTTGATGGAAAGTGGGGGTCTGAACCGGAGTTTAAAAATGACCACGGGGTGCCAGGGGAGGCGGTATTTTACGTCACTTCCAGGTTGTAACCTGTCGACCAGGAACAGAACTCGTCGTCGTTGTTGTCAGTTGTCGTCGCCGAGTCATGAAGTAAGCTCAGCGACTAAGAGAGACAACCGACAAAATGCGAGCCAATTATACCATATTAGAAACAGCATACTATTTGATAGCTCCAGTCTCATACCTGGTAGGTCCTCCCATTAACACGCTCTCACAGTACCTCTGAATGAAATAAGGGTCGATTTGGCTTTCAGAAACGTACCTGCCTAGTATCCCATTCCGTCTGTGTTTCACTTAATCTCACTCTAGGGTTGATTTTACAGTCGAAGTAAGTTGAGTGGCCATGACCTGGGTTCTACGGAATACTTGCACAATTGCGCTGTTTGGGAGGCATCTTTGTGCTTCCTTTTTTACATTGGGCGTGCGCCGTTTCGGATTGGTGCCAGCACTGTGAAACGGTGCGGGAGCATTGACCATGAGATCTCGGCATGCCACACTCCCCCGTCGCTCGGCTTGCTAACTAACAATACCATAACTGACGTGCACGTTAACTGGCCTCCTAGGTACCGAGGTAGCTAACAACCCTATCTCGCACCTGCACCTGCGTAAACTTACCAAGTTGAGCTCCGAGCCACACCTGGACATGCGCGGTTCCCGCTGAACACCCCGTGAGGCAACAGGATCATTTCCCTTTTTTTCCCTCCATTTTTCCACTGTTCTTCGTGGTGGTACTGTTCGCAAAACAATCAGCAGCATCAGCCCCTCGTTGGTTGAGCTTCCAGGTTCCCACACACCCAGTGCGAGCACCGAGCGTTAAGCACCACCCTCCAATCTCCAGCGCGGCTGGCTCCCCCGAGCCCCATTCCCCAACTCTCCCTCCCGCTGTCAAGCTGAGCTACCTACTGGGCTACTGTCAGTTTCGCTCGCCTGCAAGCCCGCCACGAGTTACCCCAGCGTCAGTGTCGTTTCGCAAAACGGTGTACAGACGTATAGGCGTCTGCACTTTTGAGATCCGGGAATCAAAAGGTGTTCTCGACTCTACGGAATACCCGCACTTCGCGCCTTCATTCACACTGTCCCCCGCCATTCCCGAGCACCCGTGGCCTGTTCGCATTTGCCCCAACCCTGTTTGGGACCCAAGGCCCAGCACCCAAGCAGCGGGACCCCGCAAAAACACGGACCACAGCACCGTGGACCCGAACGTCAGCTCGAACGGGCAGCGTCTCCATCTTGCAACCGCCCGGCATTGGAGCTGCAGCAACAACAGAGCAACTCACCGCGCGTTCGCCTGGCACCAGCGGTAGCAGCGATCGAACCTAAGAATTACGACGACGACCAGCCTGCTCCTAGGCAGCTCGAGTATCCCAACGGTGCCAATTCGTTTGTCACTCGGTCTCCCGGCTGCGCCGCCCTGACCACTGCCTACATCGGCAAGCCCGCGCCTCGAATACATTGCACAGCGATCATCTATTTCCGCCGACACTGTCCGCATCCCGGCGTAGTTCCACACCGGCCAACTCCCTCGCCCGGCGCATGTCGATACCTGTGCCAGTCCCAGCCCGTCAGCAACAACCGATTCGCGAAACCGGATCGCACCGCATGAGCGCCCTACTTGAACCTCTGTTTTGACCCCCTGCCTTTCCCAGTCAACCGAATTCACCTCCCGTCACAGCGTGCTTCGGTTCACAGAAGGGTTGAGCTGGGCGCCTCTAGCCGCCCCACAGAAGAGAAGCTGTTGTCTTCAAGGATGAAGCGTTTCGGCGCCAGAGTCGTAAGTCGCGCTGGGCCCCACTGCCAGGTTGGGAGCATACCGCTAATCATCACCTTGTCCATTGCGCAGCTCTCGAGGGGCAAGGACTCGAGCAAATCCTCCAAGAAGAATAAGGATTCGAAGGACGGAACAGCGTCGCCGAATGCTCCCTCGAAGGATTCGACCCAGTCACCCGTCTTGACCCCGTCGTCCTCTACCTCGACCCTGAACGACATTCGCAATAAGCCGCTGCCTCCAAACAGCGCAGCCCATGGTGATCACTCCATGCTGGCTGCCCAAAGCCAGCACGGAAACGCGGGTGTGAATCCCGGTGTACCAGACAGATACAGCGCTGGCATAGCTGGACAACCCCAGGGTGCCAACGGTGGGAGTACGCCCGCGAGGCACGGCCCTCTCCCTCCGACTGTCATAATCAGCCCGAGTGCTCCGGTAAGAGCCCGGCTTTGCTACCAGATAGAGTCAGCCATATTTGCAGGCGGACTGTGACTGACGCTGCGCGCTTACACCAGCATGTACCGCCGCCGGGCGCCGCCGAAACCATGCCCCACGATCTGGCCCCGCCAAAGGCCGGGCAGAAGTCCCTGATGTACGACCGGTTGCATCAAACTCCCAAGGATGTCCTTGAGGGCCCCAAGACGCCGCGACGGCAGCATTCGTCCCGGTTCGACATCTCTGCCCATCGCGAGCTGGAAAAGCTCCCCGGGTTCCACGAGGTTCCCCCTGGACGCCGGGAGGATCTCTTCATGAAGAAGATCGAACAGTGCAACGTCATATTCGACTTCAACGACGCCAGTGCCGATATGAAGTCTAAGGAAATCAAGCGACTGGCCCTGCACGAGCTCCTGGACTACGTCGCCAACAACCGGCAGGTCATCACCGAACCCATGTACCCGGTTGTCGTGGGAATGTTTGCGAAGAACCTGTTCCGCCCAATCCCGCCCCCCGTGAACCCCCAAGGCGAGGCTTTCGACCCGGAAGAAGACGAGCCCGTCTTGGAAGTCGCCTGGCCGCACATCCAGGTTGTCTATGAGTTCTTCCTTCGGTTCATCGAGAGCCAGGACTTCAACACCAACATCGCGAAAGCCTACATCGATCACAGTTTTGTGCTCCAGCTCCTCGAGCTGTTCGATTCCGAGGATCCACGGGAACGGGATTTCCTCAAGACTACTCTGCATCGCATATATGGGAAGTTCCTCAATCTCAGATCCTTCATCCGCCGCTCGATCAACAACGTCTTCTTCCAGTTCACCTACGAGACCGAGCGCTTCAACGGCATTGCCGAGCTGTTGGAGATTCTGGGTTCCATCATCAACGGGTTTGCTCTCCCGCTCAAGGAGGAGCACAAGCTCTTCCTGACAAGAGTGCTACTCCCTCTGCACAAGGTGAAGAGCCTGAGCATGTACCATCCTCAACTGGCCTATTGCATTGTGCAATTCCTCGAGAAGGATGCCTCGCTGACGGAGGAGGTACGTCAAAACCTTGGCTTGTTGTTGTGACGGACGTGTCTGACATGCGAGGCAGGTCGTGCTGGGTCTCCTGCGGTATTGGCCCAAGGTCAATAGCACCAAGGAGGTTATGTTCCTCAATGAGGTCGAAGACATCTTCGAGGTTATGGACCCGGCTGAATTTGCTAAGGTCCAAGAACCTCTGTTCCACCAGCTCGCCAAGTCAGTTGCGAGCCCACACTTCCAGGTCGCCGAACGAGCCCTCTACTTCTGGAACAACGAGTATTTCTGCAACCTGGTTAGCGACAATGTCGAAATCATCCTTCCCATCATGTTTGCACCGCTCTACGAGAACTCCAAGGGCCACTGGAACAGGTTGGTGATCGACTGCACTTGGACCGAACGTGAACTCGTATGGCTGACTACTATTTCTGCAGGACAATCCACGGCATGGTGTACAACGCAATGAAGCTGTTCATGGAGATCAACCCCCAGCTTTTCGACGACTGCTCACACGAGTACACGGAGCAGCAGAACAGCGCGCCCGCGCGGGAAGCCCTCCGCCAGAGGAAATGGGCTGCCATTCAGGAGCAAGCCAACCGGAGGAAGGCTGCCAATGGGAATGCCGCCGATGCTGGGGCACCCCCACCACGCATGGCTGCGCCCTCACTCCCGCGCGTTGACGAGGTGGTGGATGGCACCGAGGACAGCCAAAAGAGGTTGGACTCGCTTAAGCTTCAAGACGGCGAGAGGAGAGATCGCCGCCCCGGCATGCACGACAGACAGAACTCGGTGGGATCGGCTCGGAGTCAGCGGTGATCCCTTCCCGGCGCCCAGCCTGGTGGGTTGTCTTGCTTCAGTCCTTATCGTCATGCTGCGCGGCCCACTTCAGAGCCGTCGCAGCCTGCAGTCTTATTCGCCGGGATCGCGACAGACTGACCCTCGCTGCACTGCCATTGTTGGTTTACTCGCCCATGTCAAACCTGTTGGGGTTCCCCGGAATTGGGCGTTGGAAGAGGCAAGCGGCGTACGCTCCAGCCAAGGAAAGCTTTTTGGCAACACAGATTCTTACTGGTCATCTCTCGCCAACAGGGGTTCCTTAACCGCGCTTTGGTCGAGCTCATCGGCGCCCGTAACCGGCCCGTTAATCAGGTGCCTGGGCATGGTTATCTGCCTTCTTGTGTGTGCTTGGTGTTGGAGATAGTACAGGGCAGGGACTGGGTGGACTGTGTGGAATTCAAGCGGTCGACGGTCGAAGCGGAGGAAAGTAAGGCATGGCGGTGGAAAAACAAAAATAAGGCGATGAAGGTACACTGGACTGGCCTGGACTGGACCGGACTGGCACTGGTATGAAGGATTGGTGGCGCTGACGCCAAGCCGAGCGGTCGAGCGGAGGCAGCAAAGCAGCACCCGACCGCCTGGCTAGACTTCTCTTCTTCCCTTTCTCTAGCAGTTCTTTTCCTTTTCTTCTATTCTACTTCCACCACCACTACCAACGCCCGGTACTCCTTCTACCTTACGCTATTAGCTTCTATTGCCTCTTCACCAAAACTTGACCTTTCTTTTCTCCTCTTTCCCTTTGGTCTCTTTTCGTCATCTGCACCCCTTTATCTCTCTTGTTCTTGGGTCTTACCTTGTGTTTTGTCATGTCATGTCGTGCCCCGTCAACAAATCTTCCATGTTGTGTCGTTGTTCAGCCTCTCAGACTCAAGACTCTGTCAGACTTCGATCCCGCCCCGCCCCGAAGAATCAATCAATGAAAGCCTGTCCACCCATCATGTCAGGCTCTCTCTCTCTCTCTGTCTTCTCTACCTATAGCGGGATAGTCGGGGATCTAGGCAAAACAAATGAACACGGTGTTTAACTAACCTCTTGTGTTTTCTCGTAACCCGTTTACACGTAACTTAACCCTGTGTGTCGTCTGTGGTGTGTGTGGGCTCTTACTGTCGTCCGTTTTAGCTGGCCCTTCCTACTCTACCTACCTAACCTCCCGGCACCTTGTTGTCCACGCTTTACTTGGGTGGCTATTTTACATTGGAGAGAGGAGATATGGGATTTAGGACGTGGGATGTTGGTGCGGCGGTTGGTTGGTCGCGCGGCTCCGGGCGGACCCATGAGGGGGCAAAACAGTGGGAGGGGATGGCTTTAGGGAATTGGAGGGGTGCCTGTGATTGCTTTGTCGCTGGTGGACGTCCGTTTTACACGTGTGGGTTTACGTCTTGGAATGATGATAGACGACGGAATACTCCTTGCAATGCCGCTTGCGCTTCTTGAGTGTTCTGCTCTTGATTCTTGGAAGTGAGGTGAGGTGGGTTCCAAAACCCTGACGCTCCGGGAATCAAACCTTCATATTCCCGATGATAGCGGCCACTTGGAACACACCTAGCCGGTTCAAATGCGCTCTAGATTGCGGCGAAGAACCTCTCTGTGAGAGGAACCCAAAGCTGAGGTGTCCAGGCGCTGGCTAGCTAGCGCACCTCACGCAGTTACATCAACTACACAGACAACGCTGCAGAACATCCCAGCTTTGACGGGATAGCTGCAGAATTGGCGTTATGCGCCGTCCTTCCCGTCCCCAGCGAGCAACCTCCGCTCGTGCGGTGCGTTCTTTCAATGCTGCTACCGCCAGCCACCTCGGCCGTAGCCGCCAGCCTGATACCCCCCACCTCCGCGTCCTCCCTGCTGATGGAACTCGCTCCGGGGGTCCGCCGGTGCAGGCGGCGGTGGAGGCGGGGGCCATGCGCCTGAAAATTGAGGTGGCGGGACCGCGTGCCCTCCAGGGGCGATGAAGTTCAGCGGGTGCGTGCCGGCTGCTGGTGGCGGCGGCAAGGGCGGAGGGACGGGGGGCCACGGACCCTGATAATTGGGGGGCGGTGGTGGGGGCACCGGGAAGCCGAAGCCGAACCCGGGTTGGGGAGGGATTGCTGGTGGGGGTACCGGATACGGCATCGAAGGTGGTGGCTGGGGCGGCTGTTGTTGATTCCAGTTTCCAGGTGGAGGGGGTCTGAATCCGTTTCCTGGCGGCTGCGGAACCCCGACGGAGCGAGAAGGTGGAGATCGAGATCGATCCCATGATCGGCTTCTGGACCGGGCGGGAGAGTAGCTTGGACTCCTCGTTTGGTACTTGTCGCCTTGATCGTCGCCTGACCGTCGATATCCTCGGCCACGAGACCTGGACCTCGACGGCCGTCGTGGCGGAGAACGTGACCGGCTCCGTGATGCCCGGTAGCTTCGGCTCCTGCTACGGTTGATCGGGGTCCGGCTCCGACTTCGACGACGCCTGTCATCCCGTGGGGAGGCTGAGAGTCGCCGGCGCTTGTAAGAGGGGCGGCTCGGGCTCCGACTCGAGGTCCCGCTGCGAGCCCGCCGCCAACTGCGCGATCGGCTCTCGGACCGGCTGTCAGATCGCGACAACCGAGCTCTGCCGCGACTCCCTTCGTCCCCGCTGCGATCACTGCGGCCACTGCGCTCTCGTCTCCGACGTTTCATCTTTTCGCAAAATGCCCGGGACCAGCCGTAGTAAGTATCGCCGCCGATGATCTCGCCGGTAATCTCGTCGATCTCGACGCGTTCGCCCAGCCGGCCAATGTTCGGAGACGGCTCATCAAAGTTCGCTTCTTTGGAATAGAGCCTGTCAACGTCGCTGAGCAGGCTTTTGACCGCCTCCACCAGTGTCTTGTCGGCCGGGCCACGAGATAGCACCAGAGGCTTGATCATCGAGGGGTTCATCGGCCGGGTTGAGTTCGGCTCGAGCACCGG
The DNA here is from genome assembly GCF_000226115.1 of Thermothielavioides terrestris NRRL 8126. Taxonomy (NCBI): domain Eukaryota; kingdom Fungi; phylum Ascomycota; class Sordariomycetes; order Sordariales; family Chaetomiaceae; genus Thermothielavioides; species Thermothielavioides terrestris. The sequence goes on along the minus strand of NC_016457.1, from coordinate 4,347,547 downwards.
GAGCCAGTTGCCGGCGGGCAGATCGTACCAAGGCGTCGAAGGGTCGCCGTGCATTGCTGGCATGACCCACGGGGCGTTTTTTGCGGCTTGGGCGATCGAGTTGGTCGAGTTATCAACCTCGTCGCCGTTGCGGGCCTCCGCCCCGGACGACGGGCCCTCGTCGATCGCGGTATGCAGCTGCTGCGTGAGGCTAGGCGAGAAATACCCGTTTTCTTCCCAGAGCCCGACCAGATCGTGGAGCTTCCGGATGTGCTTCGGGCAGCTGTGAAAAGATGCCGCACTCCTGACCAGAGGGGGAAGGAACGGTTCCACCTTCTGGGCGAAGGCATCGTCGCGGTTGCGGTGCTTGACGTGGTAGAGGATGTCGCTCAGGATGTAGAGGACATGAAGACGCCGACGCTTCGCCGACGGGATGCGAGACCGCTTTGAGCCGAGGGCGGCAGGTGCAGCAGCCGCATCCTTCTCACCTCCAAATGAGCCGGCGAGGGCGACCAGGTACTTGCAGAACGGGGCAACGCGCGCGGACGAGGAAACCAGGTTGCTGAGAGCCCATTGCTTGCATCTCTGGCGGGCGGCTTAGCCGATGGGTTCCACTCAACGGGCACAATCAAAGCGGCACAGATGAAGCGTGTTAGCAAACCTGGACGTTGGGGGGCGAGCACTCGGCGATGGTCAAGTCGAGGAGGGCGAGGAGCGATTCGATGTCGTCGCGCGAGCACGGCCGCGGGTCTGCGCGGAAGAGAGCGCCCGACAGCGTCGTCTTGGCGACAATCAGCTCTGCCGGCAACGCCATGGAGATGTCGAAAGTGACAGCCCTGCGGCTGGTGTTGTCGCGATGAGAACGCGCAGCTGCTTCAAGCTTGCGTTGACGACGGAGAACACCGCTAACTCGATAACGTTACTGTCGACGCTGGAGGGCTGGTTACACAGCAGCCCTGCACGCCCTGTGTAACGTTAGGCCCACAGGCTGGATAGCGTATGCGGTTAGCAGTGTACCCAATGTAGGTAAGGTATGTATTAATCCGTACTCCGTACATATCGTAATTTCAGGTGTGTTTTGGTTCATGAATTGCACTGAGTTACTGGGGTAGTTTGAGCCGTTCCCAGCTTCACGAAATGTCTAACCTTACCTATCTTGGCGATTGCATGTTTGATAGCACAGATTGCGCTGTCATGGACCTGATCATCAAGAAAAGCAACGTTTTCCCAAACTGCTCGAGGTGAGAGTGTCTGCAAACATGGTGCTCCGTGTTCCAGTATCCTAGCTTGAAAGCCCAGCCATCTTTCCCACATCCGTAACTATCATACAATCCCAGAAGCAGCAGCCTCAAGAAAACCGGTCTCCTTTCGGACTGCGGAACGGAGTGCTGCTCTCGTACTTGCTCTTTTCCAGCACCCTCTGCCCCTCCGTAGTGGGGGCGTGTCTCGTTGGAGCCGGGTCGCTGCTGGATTCCTGGCTCGGTGACCCTGCTGTGTCTGTCCTCGGCGGCCCGCCGTTCGCTAAGTTCTGGGAGTACTCGAGCGAATCGATCATGGCCTTCTTCCTGCGCTGCTCTTCGAGCCGCGACTGGCGATCGGCCGTGATGCTCTGCTTCGCGAAGTAGTATGCCACGCCGCCGGCTGGAGGTGCGCGAGACATCCGTTAGCGGCCCATCCCCTCCAAATCAAAATACCTACAAGCGCAGTGGTGCCATACCGACACACAAGGAGCCCCAGCCCAGCCTAAGTTATTCGGTGCACCCCATTAGTCTCGGACCATCGGTCGTGCATCGCATCGACGTCGTTTGCTGCTCACCAAAAAGACCGGATCTACAGAGCAGAAGTCAGTAAAAAGAAGGGTCGGGTGCCAAAGTGACAACACGAGTACTTACAGTATTCATGGTTTCTTGTCAGATCTAACTCAGGCCCGGTAGGTTTCTTTATGCGTTCTCGCTTGAGCTCAGCTTGTAGTGAAGAATCGTCTTCGCAGCGGGTAAGGCGAGGACATTCTCTTCAAACGATATTCCTCGCTAGCACGAACTTAGCGTGGTGTGATGCAATCGATAAGAGCCGCGCCTCTGAATGGACAAGGCCAAGCCAGGGGCCGGACGGATCCGTCATCGCAGGCTGCCCAGCACGTGTGCGGACCCGAAGTTAGGTCAGGAAGTAGTGCGGAAGTATACTGTACATACATGCATGGGCATGGAAGTTACCTTACACACCTTCCATCATACAATCAGGACGAATTCGCAATACGCACGGGAGAATTCCATAGGGATTACGGAATCATCCGTACATGCCCATCATTCCCGTCCACTTTGCTGGCTTGGCTGGTGGGCCTCCAGCACCTCGCATTACGAAAGAAGTATTACCAATCTCCCCCGGTAAGGTACGTTACGTTAGTTAACTGGCAACATCAGACGTCTCCAGTGCGCGGGCCGCCAACGTGCATCTCAAGAACAAACGCCGAAATCACCCACCGCAGACAGGGGCCCAACTGTCTTAGAACAGACAACCCGAAAACTCCACAAGAGCGAGCGATGGGGTCGTGTTGCAGAGGATTCCTCCTCTGGACTTAACTTCCATTCCTCGCTGCCTCGTTGCCCCGCTGGCCGCCAATGCGCACCCCTGCGACGCGTGTATCACCAACGCTCATTTCCCTTTCCCCGTGGCAGAGGCAGCGCCCCGTCTGGACCTGCTTCCGGATGCGCGACCTCTCATGACCGACGGAGCTCCCCTGGCCGAGGGTTAGTTAACGGGCGTGCCGTGTTGATGGGTGGTCTCCCAGTCCACAACCGTGTTTCTCGAGCGTCTAAACGCCAACGCCGCTGCCATGGACCCACCAGTGGACGACGGCCCCGACGGCTCCTCCATCGTGCGTTGTTGCCCTGCGCGACTCCTGCTAAGCATGGGCGATGCTAACGCTTTGCTGCTGTTCCCAGAGACCGGTGTCCTCGCTGCTGGCGAAGTTCGAGAACTTGAACAAGTCCCCCGATGCGCATCCACACTCCGGCGCCTCTTCCCGGACCGCATCCCCGGTGTCGGCCCCGGTGCCGGCGCCGAAACCCGGGCGCTTGCGCGAGCGAGATGTGAGCCCCTCGGCGGCACGCGAACCACCCCCGATCCCGCCCACACGACCCAAGGACAGGTTGAACGTCTCCAACGTTGGCCCTCCCGCGGCTCATACCTCGCTCTCTACCTCACCTACACGCCCCGTCCCCCCGCCCACCAGCCCACGTCTCTCACAACCCCCGTCGCTTACAGTCGAGCCACCTCATTCACCGCCGAAGCGGGGCCTGGGCATGCCTACCGGCGACCGGCCCGCCTTCGTACACACAGATTCATTGCCCAAACCGTCGTCACCGGCCACCGCAACGAAGCAATTCAAGATTCCCAGCCGCCCTCGCACACCGGTCCTCGAACCCAGAAGGTCTCCTCGCCTTGCGCCCTCGCAACCCCCATCTCCTCCACCGCCTAGGCGGTCCGCAGAGTTGAGGCGGGACAGAGAGGTCGCTAGGGAGCCTAGCAGGCCGGTCCCCCCGCCTGTGAATCGTGCGGAAAAGCCTCTGATAGGCGCAGCGCGCTTTTCCCTCTTTGCGCAACCAAGCCCATCCGTCGATGCGCAGAACCGCGCCGGCGACAAGGTTTCGCCCTTCCACAGTCCGCCGAGTAGTAGCGGTACTGCCGAGGACGACACGCCACCTGCTCTGCCCACACGACCCAAGGCGCATCCGGAGAGGGTACAGCGTCCCAAACTTCAAACAGCTGGCGAATCCTTTGAACCCCCGCCTCTGCACCCATCAGTGGCGGCCAGAAGAATGGGGAGGGAGGGCGTCAATGGTGGTGGACCCCTCACGCCGCAACCCACTGAGGAACAGCCACCAGCGCTGCCTGCGCGACCGCCTAGTATGATAGAATCGTCTCGCGCCGTGCACGCGGCTCTAGCGCCGCCGCCACGCCCTCCCCGACCACCACTCAACACGAACCATCCCCACGAAATTGGCGTCGCCGGGCCAGCCTCGCAGAAGCGGGTCGCGTCGACGCCCACGACACATGCGCCGCCGACGATTCCAAGACTCAATGGCAGATCCGTGACGGTGCGCGTGGACCGGCTGTCGAGAGGAGCTGCTAGCGACTTTCGTGCGCCGGCCGGGCCGGCTACCCCCATCGAGCCGCCGCGGGTCCCTGACGAGCAGCCGGGGAGTTCCGCCAAGGCCGACGCCTCCGCGCCCCTCACCACAGCCTACCCAGATGCCTCGAGGACGAACCGGAGCAAGCCATACCTGGCCAAAGGGGTGCACGAGATTGCTACAAGCTACGACAGCCGCGTCTTCGACGTCTGTGGTGCGCTGGTCTGCACAACGGGCAGCTACACAAGAGCCTGGAGTGTGCAGGATGGCGAGCTGTTGATGAGCCTGGCCATGGGCGAGGGCATGAAAGGCACCGCGGTGATGTTCCGGCCCGGGGAGAACGTCGACGAAGAAGGCAAGCGGGTCTGGATCGGGAACAACAACGGCGAGCTATTAGAGGCCGACATCCAGTCGCAGAGCATCACGGATAGCAAGCCAAACGCCCATGGCCGGCACGAGATAATCAAGATCTACAGACACTTCAACGAGCTGTGGACGCTGGACGAGAGTGGGACCCTGCACGTTTGGGGTCCCGACGAGAAGGGCGTCCCGAGCCTGTCGCAGGGTCCCACGCAGTCGTTTCGGGTGCCGAAGGGGCATGTGTTCTCGATGGTTGTGGGCGACGAACTCTGGCACGCGACGGGCAAGGAAATACGCGTCTTCCTGCCGACGCTGGACGGGCGGACGCAGTTTCAAGTGCTGATACGGCCGCTGATCCAGGACTGCGCCGGCGAGGTCACGTCGGGGACCACGCTCGCGTCAGAACCCGACAGGGTCTTTTTCGGGCACAGCGACGGGAAAGTGAGCATCTACTCCAGAAAGGACTACTCGTGCCTTGGGGTGATGAACGTCAGCCAATACAAGATCAACTCGCTGGCCGGGGTGGGTGGGTACATGTGGGCTGGTTTCAACACGGGCAAGATGTCGGTGTTCGACATGTCGCAGACGCCGTGGATTCTCAAGAAGGACTGGCAAGCCCATAAGAACCCCGTCGTGAAGCTGATTGCCGACCCGTCCAGCTTTTACAGGCTCGACCGGTGCCAAGTGGTGTCGCTGGGCGCGGATAGCATGCTGCGCACCTGGGACGGGCTCTTGCAGGAGGATTGGCTCGAGAATGAGATGAAGGCCAAGGACGGCGAGTACTGCAGCTTTGAGGAGATCAAGGCGCTGGTCCTGACGTGGAACGCGGGCGCCTCGACGCCCCATAGCCTGCGCTACTCGGAATCCGACGCGGTTTTTATTCAGGATCTGCTGCAGAGTAGTGGCTCGCCCGACATCATCGTCTTTGGGTTCCAAGAGCTCGTCGACCTGGAAGACAAGACGGCGACAGCAAGTGAGTGTTCCTTTCGCGTTTTCCTTTTCTTTTCCTTATTCGCCCCTTTTTAAGTAAGTCTTTTCTAAGCATAGCCTAACGCCCGTTGCAGAGCGCTTCCTCAAGCAGAAGAAGAAGAAGGAGGGCTCAGATCAGGAGAGGATGAGCCACCAGTACCGCGACTGGCGCAACTTTCTCGTGCAGAGCCTAGACGACTACATGTCGAGCGGCGGCCTCTATCACATCCTCCACACGGCGCCGCTCGTCGGGCTCTTCACGTGCATCTTCGTCAAGGCGGACCTCCGGGAGCGCATCAGCAAACTCAGCAGCGCCGAGGTCAAGCGCGGCATGGGCGGGCTGCACGGCAACAAGGGCGCCATCGTGGTGCGCTTCATGGTGGACGACACGTCGCTGTGCTTCGTCAACTGCCACCTCGCGGCGGGCCAGTCGGCGGCGAGCCAGCGGCACAGCGACATCGCGGCGATCCTTGAGGCGTCGCTGCTGCCGGCGGAGCGCGACGCGGCGGCGCGCATCGACAGCTTCGTCGGCGGCGGCGACGGCTCCATGGTGCTGGACCACGAGCTCTGCCTGCTCAACGGCGACCTCAACTACCGCATCGACACCATGAGCCGCGACACGGTGGTGGCGGCGGTCAAGGCGGGCAACCTCGCCAAGCTGCTCGAGCGCGACCAGCTGCTGGTGGCGCGGCGGCGCAACCCGACCTTCCGGCTGCGCGCGTTCGAGGAGCTGCCGATCGCGTTCGCGCCGACGTACAAGTACGACGTCGGCACGGACAACTACGACACGAGCGAGAAGCGCCGCAGCCCGGCCTGGTGCGACCGGCTGCTGTACCGGTGCGGCTGCGGGCGCGGCCGCATCGAGCAGCTCGACTACCGCCGGCACGAGGTGCGCGTGTCGGACCACCGGCCCGTCAGCGGCCGGTTCCGCTTCCAGGTCAAGCGGATCGACCCCAAGAAGAGGGCGGTCGCCTGGATGAAGTGCCAGCAGCGGTGGGAGGACGTGCGGGCGAGAGAGGCCGAGGCGGCCAAGTAAGTTTTGCTCTTTCTCATCATCTCCGTACTCGCTACCATCTCTATTCTGGGGGAGTGGGATGAGACAGACACATATGGGTGGGTTGGGTTGCTGACACATTCCGTTTTCCACAGACTCTTCTACTTGACCAGGGTAATTGGCTATGACAAGACGACGGCGCAACGGCTGCTGAGCGAGCGGACAGCCAGGCGAGATCACAGGAGCCCCAGCCGGCACAGGGAATGAATGGCTTTGGCCGAGCGAGACGGAACGGAGCAACAGCACAACAATGCTAGCCGCTGCTGCATTGCGTTGGGTAGAGAAGGGCAGATAGATCTGGGACACCGCTAATGGGTGGTTTTTCGGTGTCCTCGCGAGCGATGATCGCAGCAGTAGAGACGGAACAGATGCATACCCCGAGGAGTTGGGCGGGTCCTGGGAAGGGAACATAGAGGACTGTTGAACTCGGTTTGGCTTGGCTTAGCTTGGCTTGCCACTAGCTAGCGGCTTGCTTGAATTGACCTAGGAGAGCGGAGCGGGCGGGTGCTTGAGTGGCTGACTTGCTTGCTCTGTGTTCTTGGATGGCAGCTGTTTTGGATGGGGCACTGCCGAGTTTCTTCTGCTCATCCAATGGCATGATGTCATGGTTACATATGCATCCCCAAGAGTCCGAGGGAGACCTCAAGGGAGTCCGAGAGAGGCCTCGTAAGACCGATCTAGTCCGAGCCGAGAGCGTTCGCATCTTCAGACAAACAGCAGCTTCGGTGCCATTTCGTGAATGGTCGATGGAAAGTGTTGTTGGCACAGAATGTTGCACTGATCGCGCCTAGACCTGGCCGTGTAAGTGCACCTGCAGACAAACTCGGAGCCTTGTGACACCAAACAACCGAGGGTGCGACCTCGTTCGTCAATGAACCGAGAGCACTTGATATAATAAGAGGAAGGGAATTTCATATCTTCTGTCTTCTGCCTTCGTCATCCCACCCAGCACAGCTTGGATGCTGTGTCCTCCCCCCCCAAGCTGCAGTGTCATCGTCCGCATGCACCGCATCGCTCACATTGCACGGTGTTTGAGGACCACGACCACCACCACTGCCACCAATAGCACCACCACCGCCGCCGCTCCCACTCCTACTACTACTTTCACACGCAGCTTCCAATCCCGCACCCGGACCACCATGGCTTCCATCGCAGACCTCCCCTACAAGATGCACGTCACCCCCGATAACACGGGACTCTGGCATATCCAGCAGACCGACGAGGCCGCCAAGAAGGTCTCGGAGCTGCTCCAGGAGGACATGGAGGTGCGTCTCGTCTCGCCCCTTTTCCCTCCTGCGTTCCTGCTGACTCGGGGCACAGAAACACCACGTCTTCTTCAACTTTGAGGGATTCCACAACCACGTATGTGTCCCTCGCTCTTTTTCCTTCCCGCCTCAATCCCGGGCTGTCACGCCCAACCAATGCTTGCATTGCCCATTCTTCCATACCACTCCCACCCATCCCGTCCCTGCGCCCCTTCATGCATCCCCTCCTCACCCCCTCCTTCTTACTCCCTCCCCCCATTACCCCCCCCAACCAAAACCGACGAATCCTCACACGCACAACGATCCAATGACCTAACACCCCGCCGGCCGGGCACAGATCCCGCACCACCTCCTGGCCCTCTACGGCACGGGCGCCGCCCCGCCCGCGCTGGCCGCCGCCTACGCCAACAACGCGTCGTACCAGCGGCCCGCGCTGGCCCCGCACAGCAGCGGCAGCGGCGCCGCCGCCGACGACGAGGAGAAGGACGCGCGCTTCCTCCCCTGGCCGGAGGCCGCGCGGCCGTATCTCGGCCGCGAGGAGTTCTACCCGGACTTTCTCCGCTTCTTTCAGCGGGAGATTCGGAGGGAGAGCAGCAGCAGCAGCGGCAGCGGCAGCAGCGGCGGCGCCGGGGGTGGGGGATGGAAGGCGGTTGTGAGGAGGTTTCTTTTCGGGGTGGATGCCACTGGGAAGACGGGGGGGCAGGCGGCCGACGACGAGATGATGGTGCGGCTGTTCGCCGGCGTCCTGCACCCGCTCATCCAGCTCATGTACGGCGTCGAGTGGGCGCAGGAGGCGGTGGTTGCCGAGGCGCTGGCGCAGACGGCGGTGCATGCGGGGTATCTGGGGGAGTTCCTGCTCGGCGCGGAGCGGGTGGCACGGGAGCGGGGCGGGCCGCAGCAGGAGAGGGTCGGGGTGATGGAGCTGCTGGAGGAGGTGCGGCGGAACGAGAAGATTGTCCGGGCCGCGAGGGACGGCTTTGCGAATAAGATCCGGATGGGCGTGTTGGCGGGCGCCAAGGACGAGATGATGGCGCTGGCGGCGAGGGTGACGGTCCGGCCGGAGGAGGTCGAGGAGCGCACGGCCGAGATGTTCAACGCGGCGCTGTTTGTCGCCGCGGCCGCCGCGCTGGCGAAGGAGGGCAAGCAGCCCAAGTTTGACTTCGTCTTGATGTGAGCGCTTGTGGTTCATTGCGCCAGGGGGTAAATAAAGCTGACAGGAGGGACACAGGCACCACGTCAACGCCAGCCCGTTCTTCGTCACCATCAGCGCCGCCGACTGGGTCCCGGCCGAGACCAAGGCCCGCCTGCTGGAATGGAAGATCCGCATGGATTTGCTGCAGTATGCCACCTGCGGCGTGGCGGAGCTGTCGCTCGATAAATTGCCGGGCTACCAGCCCAAGAAGCCCGAGGCCGGCGGATCACTGGCTGGTATGTACAGAACCAAGCGAACCGCCTGCTGCATCCCCATCCCCATCCCCCGTTTCCACACTCACACTGACTGCTGACCTGCGACGACAGAGATCATCGCCCGTCTCCACACCTTCCCCGACGACGGGCACGCCATCAAGCTTGGTCGGGCGGCCGGCATCTGCCATAAAATTTGCCAGAGATATGAAGCCGAAGGCCGGGACTGGCTGAAAATCAGGGGTGACGATATGTGGAAGAAAGTGGCCCATCTGATCGTCGACTCGGTTGAGGCGCCCGGGCCGCATTGGGTGCGCGGTGGTGGGTTTGACAGCGCGTGGAAGGTAGGTCTGCGCCGACGCCCCTGAGGAATCAGTGATGACAAGCTGACTGCGGCAGGATTTCCCGGACATTTGAAATGGGACGAGTCGAGCAGAATGCGTGAACATATCTGGCAGAGAGTCCGTCCGAACTGCACTGTGGATGATAGCAAACGATAGCTTGTGTAGCAGTCCTGTAGTTGTTATTCCTAACGCCTTCCTTTTTATGCCTACCTATTCTAGCCCGATCCATTCCTCCTCGCTCTCCGCAGCGTCTTCAGCCATGATGTCGTGTATCGTTACCTCCTTCTTCGACGACGGCAGAGCTTTTAACCCAAGCTCCTCCGCGCCGTCCGTCTCCAAACTTCTCGGCCCGTCCGCCGCGCTGTTGGCCTGGCCGAGCAGGTAATCCACCATGTACGCGTTCTCATCCGCAAGTCGCCGGATCTCGTCCCTCATCTTAGCAATCGCGCGTGCTACAACCCGCAGCTCCACATCCACCTTGCCCCGGTTGGCCGTCAGCCACGCGCCGTGCTTGTCCACCAGGGCCTTGATCCAGAGCAGACAGAACTCGACGTGCGGCGACTGCTCCGTCTGCGCGGCCACGTACCGCAGCAGCCGCGCCACGTACACGGTCGGGAAGTGCTCCACAACCAGGCCGATGTCCGGGTAGGGGACGGCCTGGAACACGCGCTGGATGAGGCCGGCCTCGTTCAGGCGGAAGGCCATGACGAGAGCCTTGAGGTAGTCCTTCTCCTGCTGGAGCACGGCGAGCGTCGACGCGGGCGTGATCTCCATGTTCAGGTCGAACGGGTCGAACTGGACTGTGCTGTCGAGGCTATAGATCAACAGGCCTTCCGTGGACGCCGCGCAGAAGGACGAGCCGCTCGGCGAGAACGCCACCCCGGTTACTCTCACTTCCGGCATCTTCCTCCTCGCCGACGGGTCGCCGCGTTTGGAGCCGGGCAGGGACCTGTCGATCCGGTCTTCGAAGTCCGAGGCCTCGCCTTGCTCGTCAAGCAGCCCGGCGGGCCCCGCCTCGGTGAGGAGCTTGCTGTTCAGGAACTCTTGGGTGCCCGACAGCGACAGGTTGACGCTCACGGTGAACTTCTTGAGCAGCACCATGGTGGTGACGGAGTACAGGCAGATGTACTTGCTGTTCCCGCCGGCCAGCAGACAAGACCCATCCATGCTGTAGCGGATGGTGTTGAAGCTCTTGGTCCCCGCCACGTTTGCGGCCGTCCTGCGGTCCGTGATCCTGCGGCCTCCAGAGACATCACGACGTCCGTCGACGCCGGAGATCTGCTGGGCCTCCGAGACGGACCAGAACGACAGCTGCCCGTCCAGCGTGGAGATGGCGATTTGGAGCGAGTCGGGCCTGAACGCAATGTCCAAGACGTCCGACTGCAGCTGCAGCGGCTCGCTGGTCTGCGTCCTGCTGAAAATGGACCATATCCTCGCCGTCCTGTCCCAACTGCCGCTGACGAGCAGGCCGCCGTTCGGGGCGAAGGCAAGAGACGACACGGGTCCTTCGTGGCCGGACAATCGGTCGAGCAGCTGGCCGGTCTGGACGGACCAGATGTGGATGTCGAAGGAATCGACGGAGCCCGCAGCGACAACCTCGCCGCTGGGATCGACCGCCATGCACGAGAAGGACAGCCTCTCGGGAGCGGTGAAGGTCCTGAAGTTCCTGTACCGGATCAGATCCCATGCTCTGACGGACCCGTCCAGACTCGCGGTGAAGAGCACGTTGCCCTTCTTCGCAAACTCGCAGGCCGTCACGCCGCTCGTGTGCTCTGTAAACGTTACTATGCAGAAGCCCGACTCGATGTCCCAGACCTTGACCTTGCCGTCGTCTGCCGTGGTGACAATGCGCTGACCATCGGGCGAATAGACCAGTGCGTTCATCGAGTCGAAATGCCCCTGCTGCTTCAAGATGTACGACTCGGACTGCCACTCCCACACGAGGAGCTGGCCCAACTTGGACGCGCCGAAAGCCAGCCACTCCCCGCTCTTGTTGATCGTCACGAAATCGATCTCGTTCTGCGAGATGCTGAGCGTGTGGATCATGTTAAAATCGGGCATCTCGTATAGTCCAAAGAGGCCGTTTGAAAATCCGGCGACAAGCAGGTTCGAGTCGGCGTGGAAGGCGGCGCATCGGAGGGTTGCCGCGTTCTGCATGAAGTAGTGTCGGTTGACGATCCGCCACTGCATATCCGACTCGTCTACCATCTCGTCCTCACCCTGGCCCGGCTTCGTGGTGTACTGCCAGTCGAACACGGCGCCATCCTTGCTGACGGTATATATTGTTTCTTGGTCCTTGGAGAACCACGCGCCCACTACGCCCTGCCTATGACCTGACAGGACTGTGGGCGTGAAACCCTCCTCCTCATTCAAGCTCCATATCCTCGCGGTGAGGTCCTTCGACGCGCTGAGGAAGAACCTCGAGTCGCTCGACCACTCGATATGCCGGACATCGTCAAAGTGCTGCGTGTGTGCGTGGTGGCGCACGAAGGGCGCAAATTCGAGGTCGCCCTCGGCGTTGGAGTCCGGGGTCGACGGAACGTGCCAGACCTCGATCTTCCTGCCCAGCCCAACCGCGAAATGGCGTCCGGAGGGCGAGAAGGACAGGGCCGTCACCCGCGACTTGAAGGAAAAGTGGTAGAGCACGACGCGGCGCGGGACGTGGGTCAGCACGGCCTGGCCATCTTCGTCGATCGAGAGGAGGAGGTTGCCCTGCGGGGTCAGGCCGATGCGCGCGATGTTCTTCCGGTGGGCGAAGGGGAGGGTGTAAGATTTGTTTCTGGCGTCATGTTAGCTCGCGGCTTTTAGAAGCGCTACTCCGAGATCAAGATTGATATCATGCATACTCGACGAGGTTGAAGACGGTGACTCGGTTGCCGACGGGCGAATAAAGGTGCGTCCCGTCAGGGCTGAACAGCAGATTGCCCTGGCAGTAGACTGTTCCCAGCAGATTGGAGAACTTGAAATCCGTCTTCATGGTCACCTCTGGTCCATCTCCCAGTGCCGAGTTGAGAACCTTGCCAGTCAACCTGCAGCGACGCACGCTCTCCAATTGCCAGAATCGGATGTCGCCAGCCCTCGCCGCCAAAAATTGGCGGACCTGAACTTTTTAGTGGAGACACTGAATTTCTCCGGCATTACGATACTGTGAGCAAAGCTCGTATGTGCGGATTACACTAAGCAAATCTGGGAGCTTGGCATGCAGGTAAACCCTGCTCCTCAGTTTACCGGGGGTTCCCCTTTGCGTATATCCGCAACGGGCTCATCTCCATCTCGCACCTCCAGCACTCCTGGTCCACCGCCGTTCTGCACACCCTGCACACCCGCGACATTCCCTCCCAATTGACCTAGCTGCCGCCGTTGCAGCACGCCTTTTGATACCCCCATTCATTGTACCTCCTTTCGATCAAATATTAGCTCGAGATGGCTCCGATCACCACCGAGAGTGCGTCGCCGATTGGCATTGCCAATCTGCCCAACCAGCGGCACAAGATCGTTGCTAAGAGGGGTGCCGCGTTCACGATCATGGTCAGACTTTCTGCTTCTCTCCCCTCTTAGTGCGTAGCCGCTCCTTTCCTGACCTTGTCCCAGGTCGCTGGCGAGTCTGGCCTGGGCAAGACGACCTTCATCAACACGCTCTTCTCCACCACCATCAAGAACTACGCCGACCACAAGCGCCGCCACCAAAAGCAAATCGACAAGACGGTCGAGATCGAGATCACCAAGGCCGAACTGGAGGAGAAGTTCTTCAAGGGTACGCATTAATGACGCGTATATACTGTCAAGCTAAGCGAACAACGGCGCTAACTGTGCCTAGTTCGCCTGACTGTTATTGACACGCCGGGCTTCGGCGACTACGTCAACAACCGCGACTCGTGGATGCCCATTATCGAGTTCCTCGACGACCAGCACGAGTCTTACATGCTCCAGGAGCAGCAACCGCGCCGCCAGGACAAGATCGATCTCCGTGTGCACGCCTGCCTGTATTTCATCCGCCCGACCGGCCACACCCTCAAGCCTCTCGACATCGAGGTCATGAAGCGGCTGTGCTCGCGCGTGAACCTCATCCCAGTCATCGCCAAGGCTGACACGCTCAGCCCCTCCGATCTAGCCAAGTTCAAGCAGAGGGTGAGAAGACGCCCGCAACCATTCATAGGCCTCGAACGAAGCCCTGGCCGTTCCGTCGCGTATACTGACATATCGCTCTCAGATCCGCGCCGTCATCGAGGCCCAGAACATCAAGATCTACCAGCCGCCGGTCGAGGAGGACGACGAGGCGGCCGCCCAGCACGCGCGCAGCCTGATGGCTGCCATGCCTTTCGCCGTCATTGGCTCTGAGAAGGACGTCAAGACGAACGACGGGCGCATCGTGAAGGGCCGCCAGTACTCGTGGGGCGTGGCCGAAGTGGAGAACGAGGACCATTGCGACTTCAAGAAGCTGCGGTCGATCCTGATCCGCACGCACATGCTGGACCTGATCCACACGACCGAGGAGCTGCACTACGAGGCCTACCGCGCGCAGCAGATGGAGACGCGCAAGTTCGGCGAGGCGCGCCCGCGCAAGCTCGACAACCCCAAGTTCAAGGAGGAGGAGGAGGCGCTGCGCAAGCGCTTCACCGAGCAGGTCAAGATCGAGGAGCAGCGCTTCCGCCAATGGGAGCAGAAGCTCATCGCCGAGCGCGACCGCCTCAACAAGGATCTCGAGCAGACCCATGCCCAGATCAAGCAGCTCGAGGCCGAGCTCGAGCAGCTGCAGGGCAGTGCCGTGCGCAGCCACGGACGCCGCTAGGGGTTCGTCGTTTCGAGGGACCGCCCCGGCTCGTCTGGCCCCTGCTCGAGGTACACATCGTTTGGCGCCGGCTCGCTCAGGGATCGCGCCACTCTCCACTAGACTTGTCAGCCCTGCTCTTTTTCTGCTGCAACCGAGCCTTAGGCTGCTTCGGGAGCATAGGTGTTCCCCCCGGGATGCGCCGTACATGGACATGGTTTTGGCAAGCGAGCAGTCGGTTGACAACAGTGTGCCCGCAGTTGTTTATTTTTTGCCTTTTTCCTGCTTTGTTATCGCCCGTTTCTAAATACTACTCCTACTTCTATTCCCCCCCTACCGGTTAGTTGATTAGCAGACAGGGGAAAAGAGGTGCGCATGAACAGGGACTTTGCGTCTTGCTATCGAGGAATTGTTGTCTCCAGACTCGTTCCTTTTCTCGGCAAGTCCTTGCCAGAGCACCAATCGTTTTTCTTTAGTTAACCCTAGGATTGATGTAATTTAGCCGCCCCTTTCATGATACCAAGTTAATGAGCAAGGTCGTCTCTGTCAAGCTCTCCTTCTGCCAAGTTTCGCGATGTTGGATTTAACTCTTTCCTAACTGAGTAACTAAGGTATCTAACAACTCATCTGTGCAATAGCTACCTACCCGGCTCGGCACGGATGCCGGGGCTGGGGCTTGGGCTTGGGTGTACGCTCCGGCAAGCCGGGCTCCGGCCGACAAGCGGGCTCGTGCCTGCCTCCCTCACACCGCATCCATGCTCGCCCGCGTCGTGAGCTGCTCGTTCTTGTTGCCGAGCTTGGAGATCTGCAGGAACGCGTCGACGCCGTACCCCTCCAGGCTGTGCAGCGCCAGGCTGCCGGCCCAGTACTCGGCGTACACCCTGCTCAGCGGCAGGCCCATGCCCAGCCGCAGGTTGGGCGGCCGGCTAGACAGCGACCCCAGCGAGCTGCTGACCTCCCTGCCTGGCTCTTCTCCGCCGCCCGGGCTCCCCGCGGCGGGATTGGCGGCGGAAGCGGCGCGGCCGCCGTGGCTGTGGCCGTGACCGTGCGCGTGCGCGTGTGTGTCTGGGTTTGCATGTGCGTCTGCGTGCTCGTGGCCTCCTTCTACCTGCAGCTCCTGCATCGTGGCCGCCATCTTGGGCACCTTGCCCAGGTTCGCCAAGATCGTGTCGCTGGCGGGGCCCTTGCTGAAGGACCACAGGTAGGGCAAGACCTCGCGGGGGATGCCGCCTCCCCGGTCGGATATGCGGATGATGACGTGCTGCTGGCTCTCGCAGATGGTTACCTCGATCGGCGGCGGGGGCTCGTCCGGGTTGGTCGCCCTGTCCTTGCGCCGCTGGTGTCTCTCGGCGACGGCCTGCACCGAGTTGCGCAGAAGCTCGCCGATGATGTACTCGAGGTGGCTGAGGATGTAGGGGAAGTTGGCGTCGAGGTGGCCGTCGATGCGGATCTCGGGGAGCGCGACGTCGGGCCCGTAGGCGCGCCGGAGAATCTCGCGGACGGTTCTGCCGCAGCGCGAGACGACGTCCTTGGCGACGCATTTGAGGAAGACGTTGCCTATGAATTCGGACTCGGAGAGCTTGGCGCCGGGCGAGAACCACGGCGCGTGGAACGTGTCGGTGAGAGCGAGGTGCTGCTCTGCGATGACACGTCGAGAGATACGCTGAGAGCTCGGGGTGTCAGCCGGGAGCGAACCGCAGAGCTAGCAAAGGGTCACGAACCGATCGGAGGATGGTGTTCATAAACTTGTCGAGCTCAGCCGCGTCCATGAGACCATTGCATTCGAGGATGCCCCTGGCTAGCTTGGGAATGACCGTTAGGTGGGCTTTAAGCATGGCGCGTATGGTCTTGCAGAAGCGGTCATTGTCCTCCAGCGTCTTGATGTCCTTCACCTTGCGGAACGTGTCGAAGGCAGTGTAGTACAAGTCATAGACCTCGTTGAGATGGGGGTTCGTGACAACAACGTAGGGCAGCTGCTGCATGTCGCGGATGCGGTGGGCAATTCTAAGCGCTCCGTGGCGTCAGTACAGCTCTTGACCGAGACCAGGAAGGGCAAAAACTTGCCTCGTGGGCAGCTCAGTTCGGACGTAGTTAGCCGAGCTGATCAGCCTCGATTCGGTCAAGGAGCGGCCAAACACCATGAGCTGGCGCAAGCTTATGGGCCGGGCTTCTTTCGCGACCCATCTATGGCACAACACAGCAGTGAGCTTGAGCACGCATGGTTGGGAGTAACGGCAGAGGGAGAGGTAGAAGCTCGTACTCGTCCAAGACAGAGACCGGGCGCCATTTCGGGCTGTGAGAGGTGTGCGAGAGCCGCACCAGAGGCCGATCCGGCAACTGCACACGTGCTGCCGCCATGCCCGGCGTCCCGGCCCTGCCCGTCAGCCGGCCGGGCGCCGTGGCATGATGCAGTAAGGAGCGCGGCATGCCGTCCTTGCCATACGAAAAACAAAAGCTGCGTTTGCTTGGCAGTCGAAGCGCGGGTAGGGGCTGGGTACTCGAGATTCGACCAGCTTTGAAGCTCAAACAACGCCCGCGAACGACAGTTAACTTCACATCGGGGAGAGCGATGGCAATTGAATAGTAGTCAACGACAGTGAGTGCGGCAGCTGCAGCGTGGCTCTGTGACGGGAGGGATATAGCTATGTTAGGCGTATTCTAGTCATCGCCTGCGCCATGGTGAAGTTGGATGACTGGTACACTACCTACTCTGGTATATTGCATCCAGTGGTGGATGGAGCTTGAATGATTCATACCCCACACCGATCTGTACCTAGGTACCTAGGTAGCTTGGGTTTTGGCTGCTTACATGTGAGTGGCGCGGGGATGGGCAGCACGGTGTAAGCCCGTCTCGCTGCCGTGCTTTACACTGTGCTTTGTCGCTTGGGCTGTTTCATTGATGAGTGGCGTGAGAAATGTCCCTCGGCACTCGAGTCCACTGGGCTGCTCTTTGCCACTGCTATTTACTCAAATTACGGATTACTTGCTTGGTAAAACCTCCCACCAGGGCTACAGTCCACATCTGATGCCAGCGTCTTCAGCAGACACAGCCTACTGAGCCCTTGGAGTCGGACGTCTGCCAGGCCGTACCTAACACACAATCAACCTGTCAACGCATGGGGTCGGCTGTTTGGACTTTCAACAATAATGCAAAGCTGGAGCAATAACGCAAAGCTGGAGTTCAAGAGAGTGAACCAAACCGCCAACATCACCAGCACCAATTTCCCTGTGCGTCGCAACCTCTGTCGAACGAAGCAGCGGTTACGAGTGAGCTGCTGCGTACTGTGTACTGTACTGTACAGAGTAAACCAGGGCGGGAGGATCGGCCTGCTGTCTTCCTTCGGTGCCCCACGTCATTGGAGGGGTTCGAGTTGGGGTATATGTCACTGCCAAAGTCTCATGGTAAAGAGATACCTTCTGAGTGGCTGCAGCTCTGCGTTTTTATGTCGCGATGTGCGGGAACGCTTTTGTATTCACTGATGTGTCCAAGAGGCCGGGTACCGGCCTTGAAATGTCTGCCGCCGAAAAGCCGGAAGCCGTGCTGCGCCTTCTTGCAACCAAGCAGACCTACCAGGTAGTCTCGGTCTCTTTGACGCTTGTCACACTGACACCGTCCCCCCGGTTTGCTGCTTGCGTGCGTTGCTGCTTGATACCTTACTTGCAACTTGCTGCCGTCACCAGCACCGGCTCGCTTCTGTCCTGATCCTGTCTCGTCCGGCCTCCCTTGGCCTCCACGCTCACGTTTTTGCCTGTGCCGAAAGTGCCTTGCGCCGGATTGCCCGACAGCCGACTCTGTCTCTCCCCATTGCGGTGTCAGTTCCAAGTTGCAGTTGCTGCGTGTGCAGACGGTCCGGTCACTAACACGAGTGGAGCCACCTTTAAAACCGCCCCGCGCCCCTCGCTGGCTGGTGCCTTCCTGACAACTCGGCTACTCCAGGATGGTGAGTTCCCTTCTGGAACCAATCCGACCCGCCGCTTCCTTCATGGCTCGATTTTGTCTTTTCCCTCTCCCTCGCATTTAGTTATCTGCGGACTTTCACCATCCCCGCCCGCTTCAGCCAAGTTCCGTACGGACCGTCCCTCGCTGGTCCTGCCAAAACCCGCCCTCGCAACATGGACAGCGTGGACATGGACACCATGGGCGACACTGCCCGGCCACTCCACGCCCTCGCTAATCTGAGCCTCCAGGACGACAACCAGACCCCCGAGGCCGCTTCGCCAAACTCCATGATGGTCGATGCTCCTGAGGAGCATGTCGTCGAACCGAATGGCACTGAGCCAGATGATGTTGCCATCATCCACCCCGACAGCATGGACGTCGACACGCTTCTCGCGAGCGATTGTACGTTGACCCGTCATGCCCGTTGCCCCGCTTGCTTCTCCTACCGGGCCCCCGTGCGCTGACTCGCGCCAGACGAGGCCATGAAGGAGCACGTCCTCCAACCCCTGGCAGAGGAGCCTCGGATTCTTGACGACCAGGTACACACGTGGACGGTGGAAGGGTGGAGGGCGTTAAAACAGAAGGAGCATGGCCCAATATTCCACGCCGGTGGCTATCCATGGTACGCTACAACACGGGCGCGTTGCCTCGTGCTTCGTTAACACCAGGCGCAGGCGGATCCTCCTCTTTCCGTTCGGCAACAACGTCCCCGACCATTGCTCAATCTACCTCGAACACGGCTTTGAGGCGAACAACATCCCCGATGACTGGAGCTGCTGCGTGCAATTCGCACTTGTGCTGTGGAACAAGAATCACCCCAGCATCTTCTTCCAACAGACCGCCCACCATCGCTTTACAAAGGAGGAGAGCGACTGGGGGTTCACTAGGTTCCTGGAGTCGCGGAAGATGTTCAACACGGTCTGGGAAAATGCCGACCGACCGCTTGTTGATAACGACTGCATCAACATCAGCGCATACGTGCGGGTTGTCGAGGACGAAACGGGCGTCCTATGGCATAACTTCAACAACTACGACTCAAAGAAGGAGACGGGCTACGTCGGCCTCAAGAACCAGGGCGCGACGTGCTATCTGAATTCGCTCCTGCAGTCATTATACTTCACGAATGCCTTCCGGAAGGTTGGTTGTATCCCAGCGGCTTCGCCTCCTACCTACCGCGTCAGCGCACCCCCGCCAGCTAACATCTGATAGGCCATTTATCGAATCCCTACGCAGCAAGACGAAAGCATGAATAACAGCGCTTACACGCTGCAGCGGCTCTTCTATCAACTGCAAACCTCCAACACGGCTGTGGGCACCTCCGAGCTGACAAAGTCGTTCGGCTGGGAGACGCGCCACATCTTCGAGCAGCAGGACGTGCAGGAGCTCTCGCGCAAGCTCATGGAGCGGATGGAGGAGAAGATGAAAGGCACCGAGTTCGAGAAGGTGCTCCCGCAGATGTTCAGTGGCAAGATCAAGACGTACATCTCTTGCATCAACGTGCCATACGAGTCGAGCCGGGTCGAGGATTTCTGGGATGTCCAGCTCAACGTCAGCGGGAACGAGAATCTGCTGGATAGTTTTCAGGACTACATCCAGGTGGAGAAGCTCGACGGCGAGAACCAGTACTTTGCCGGCGACCAGTACAAACTGCAAGACGCCAACAAGGGCGTCATCTTCATGAGCTTCCCTGACGTCTTGCATCTGCAGCTGAAGAGGTTCGAGTACGACATCCAGCGCGACGTCATGATGAAGATCAACGATCGATACGAGTTCCCCGAGGAGTTTGACGCCTCTCCCTACCTGGACAAGGAGGCCGACAGGTCGGAACCCTGGGATTACCAGCTGCACGGCGTCTTGGTGCATAGCGGCGACCAAAATGCGGGCCATTATTACGCCTTTCTGAAGCCGAACAAGGAGGGCTGGTGGTACAAGTACGACGACGACAAGGTCACCAAGGCCACGAAACGGGAAGTTTTGGAAGAGAACTTCGGCGGTCCGATCAAGCTGCCCAACGGCCAGCTTCGGCCCCTAGGCAACAAGAAGGGGCCCCTGATGCGGCCGAACAGCGCGTACATGCTGGTATATATTCGCAAGTCGAGACTGGACAAAATCCTCTGTCCAGTAACAGCAGACGACACGCCGGAGCACCTCCGTGAGTTATTTCCCGTTCTGGTTTGTTGATTGAGCATATGGCGGGTTGCTAACAGGTTCTGCAGGACGGCGATTCGAGGAGGAATACGCCGCCAGGGAGGCCCGCCGCAAGGAGAGGGAGGAACAGCACCTCTATCTGGGAGTGAAGGCCATCACCGAAGAAACGTTCCGACATCATGGCGGCACTGACCTGACAGACTTTGATGCGACGCCAGACCAGAACCCGGCGGCGCCTAGGTTCTATCGCGTCCTCCGTTCGGCGACGATGCAAGACTTGGTGAACAAGATTGCTGCCGATCTTGGGCAGGACCCGAGACTTGTCCGCCTGTGGAATATGGTCAACCGCCAAAACAAGACCACCCGCCCGGATCAACCCGTGATGGACCTGCGTCCGTCTGTGGAGGAGACGTACAACAAGGCGGCAGCGCACAGGGAGCAGGCGCTGCGTGTGTGGGTCGAAACTACCGAGGAAGTTGACGCCGAGGGCAACGCTGTCTGGCCGACGTACTCGGGGCTGCCGAACGGGGTGGTTGTCAAGAACGACCTTATCCTGCTCTTCCTCAAGTGGTTCGATGCCGAGGCTCAAGCTCTGAGAGGGATCGGCCACCTGTACATGAGCAAGGAAAAGAAGGTTGAGGAGCTGATTCCCATCATCATGAAGAAGATGGGCTGGGAGAAACTGGCAAGCGATGAGAAGCTCCAGCTTTGGGAGGTAAGGTTCCCAATGCCCTCGGCCATTATCGACGAACACCTGATCGCTAATCGGTCGCTTCCGCAGGAAATCAAACCGAACATGATCGAAACACTGAAGGGGAAACAATCACTCAAGGCGGCGGAGCTCCAGGACGGAGACATCATCTGCTTCCAGCGGCTTCACGAGCGCAAGTCGAGGCTGGGCCTGGGCGACAAGAATGAGAGGCAATCGTCAGAGGAGGCGTAAGTTGCACAAGGCTCCTGATTTTTCTAACAGGCAGACGAGGCCGCTGACGCTGGTTATAGAGCGAAATCGCTGGATCGCGCCGAGGATGCACGCGAATACTACGACTTCCTTCTCAATAAGCGGACGGTCATGTTCCTTGCTCACCCACAAAAATGCGACCCCAAGGCGTACCCGCACTTCGAGATGGTTCTGAACGCCAGGATGAGCTATGACAGGCTTTCGGAGAAGGTTGGCGAGAAGCTGGGGGTGGAGCCGACACACCTTCGGTTCTATACGGTGAATGCCAGCTCCAACAACCCGAGGACGGCCGTCAAGCGGAGCCAGAACCAGACGCTCGGCAACATTCTCGTCCCGGCGGGGTACGGTCAGTTAAGTGTCAACCAACGGCACGACGCCTTGTTCTTTGAGGTGCTCGACATGAGCCTAGCGGAACTAGACACCAAGAAGAGCATCAGGTTGACGCTTCTGAGCGAGGGCATCACGAAAGAGGTCAGTGTCGCGAACTGGTGGGAGGAGCAGGGGGGCGGTGATGACGTGACGCTGGTGGTGCTAGCAGCTACGGGCTAACTTGTGTTCTTCAGGAACAACTCGACGTTCTGGTTCCCAAGAACGGGCAGGTAGAGGACCTCATCAACTGCTTGATCAAGAAGGCGAAGATCCCCAGCGAGGAGGAGGCCGGGCGGATCCGCATCTACGAGATCAGCAACCACAGGTTCTTCCGGGAGCTGGATCGAAGCTACCCGGTGATCAGCGTAAACGACTACACGACGGTGATCGCCGAGCGGATACCGAGCGAGGACGCAGAGGTTCAAGATCCGAACCAATTCATCTCTGTATTCCAGTTCCATGGCGAACCTAGCAGGGCGCACGGCATTCCCTTCAGGTTCCTCCTCAAGGAAGGAGAAAGATTTGCGGACACCAAGAAACGGCTGGAAAAGCGGACGGGGCTCAAGGGCAAGAGCTTCGAGAAGATCAAGTTTGCCGTTGTTCGCCGGGCATCCTTCTCAAGACCGCAGTACTTGACAGATGGTGAGCAGCGAGTTCTTCTTCTCCCTCCCTCTCTTCAACCACATCGCAGCCTGGAATCAGAGAGCTAACGCTCGGGTCAGATGACATCCTTTGGGACGTGGCGGCGAACTCTGACGACTGCCTCGGCCTCGACCATCCCGACCGGACGAGGTCGTTGCGTAACGGCGCCGGTGACTTGTTCCTCAGGGGCTAGTCCCGTTGCACATTCATGCATTGGGGCATGCAATGCTTGCCAAGCCGACGCCGCTGCGCATTGTGTATCCTTATGTCACGGCGCCCGGTTTTGGGTGTGGGGTTCGCTATTGGTCAAAAGTGGCGCCTTGGGATCAGAGTTACATGGTCCTGTCCACCATTTGACTCTTGGGCCAATTGTTTATTTCTTTTCTTTTGTTTTGTTGCTTGTTATCACGCTAACACAGAGACTTATATGTGAGCGTGGCATTAGGCATTGGGGTTGGCAGGCATCTTCAAGAGTGAGAGGGGCCGGGGTGGGTGGTGGGGAGCAGACCGGGTGGTCTTGGTGATAGCCGCAGCTTTTTTTTTGAAAGTGACAATACAGTAGGAGATTGGGCCTTGAAGTTCACATGCTGGCGATGCTGTGTATTCTCGCGTCCTCGAGTCCTCGTGGTACCTGCACAAACCAAGCCCGTCGTGGTAACCCAGCATATTCTTGCGTCAATACCGTCCTGTAACGTTACTCGATGCTACACGACATGTAACGTAATCTGGAAACCGAACGTACTAATCGGTACTCGAAGTGGTCAGGCGGTGGCGACGGGCAGAACAAGACTAGCGACGGCGATAAGCAACTTTTTGCCAGAGCGCCAGCGATAACCGGCGTGTCAGCGACGACAAAGCCGCAACACCGTAACGACCGCAGCACGCGACACTCCCTACTCCCTCGCTCACGCCCGTTTTCTCTCCTTCCTCGTCGTCCGCCGGTAGACAATTGCCCACACGATTCTAGTTCGCCATATATAGAATTCATCCGGACTTCGATCCGCGCTCTTGTTCAGATATCCAACCCATCCAACCCCCTGGGACACCGGACCAGACCAGACCAGCAACCGAAGCGAAGCGTGCAATCGAAGCCGGCACATTTGGACTGACCCCGCCCCGGAGACACACACATCAGAGATAGAAGACTCGACGCCGGCTGGGCCACGGGCGCGATGAATTTCCCCGGCGGGATCGGTGGTGGTGTCGGCGGCGGCGGCATCGGCGGCGGCATCGGCGGCGGCGTCCCGGGCATCCCTGGGGCGGGCGGGGCGCGCGCGGGCCCGGCCGCGCCGGGGTTTGATCCGAATGATCCCAATGTGAAATGGGTGTGTATTCCCACCTCCCCGCCCACCGCTGCTGTGGGCGGGTCGAACAATTCGTGGATGTAAGGGGGGTATGCGTTGCTGGCTGTGCTGACTGCGGTTTGTGTGACACGGGGGAATGGGGCAGCTCACCAACGCGATGGAGTCGTGCTACGCGAAAACGGCGATGAGCGGTGTGGCTGGGTTTGCGCTCGGCGGGTTGTTTGGCATGTTCATGGCCTCGGTACGTCCCGGTAGCATTTCTTTCTCTGAAAGAAGGCTTGGAGTGGCTGGAAACAAGACACGAGAGCTTGCTGACCGTCCCGGTGCTGGTTTGCGCTGTTGGTGCTGGTACAGATGGCCTACGACACGCCCTTCCACACGCCCGGCGCGCCGGGCGGGGTCTCGGGCGTGCCCGGCTCGGCGGCCGCCACGACGGTGTCGTCGCTGCCGCTGCGCAAGCAGCTGGCGCACGGGTTCAAGGACATGGGCGCGCGCTCGTGGAGCACGGCCAAGAACTTCGGCGCCGTCGGCGCCCTCTTCAGCGGCATCGAGTGCGGCATCGAGGGCCTCCGCGCCAAGAACGACATGGCCAACGGCGTCGCGGCCGGCTGCCTCACCGGCGCCATCCTGGCGCGCAACGGCGGGCCGCAGGCGGCCGCCGTCGGCTGTGCCGGCTTTGCCGCCTTCAGTGCCGCTATTGATGCGTGGATGAGGATGCCCAAGGACGAGGATTGAGCGCGGAAGGGAAGATGTGCGTGTGGTTCCTGGAGTGCTGGTGTATTATTATATGGCCTCTGTCGTTCTGTTCTGGCTGGGATGCTGGATAGGAGCGTGGGGTATTGGTGCCAATTGGGGAGGGTCTGTGTTCTGTTGTCCATGGCACTGGCGTTGGGGAGTCATTTGCATAGAGATGGGACGGGCTAAGGGGTACTTGCTTCTGGCTGGGCGCATAGACCTCGGGCATATATCCCCTTGGTAAGGGGCAGGCGGCACGGCCAGTGTCACTTGATCTGCTGAAGGCCGGATAGACGGCGGGTGTCAGGGGTAATTTCGTAATCTCCGCTACTCGCGATCTTTGAGAGAATGGTAAAGGGCTGACTTTGAAGTGGCAGCACTGCCAGCACGCAAATACAAACGCTGCCAGCCTCTACATTGTGTATTGTCTATATCTACTCATTGATGTAGACATACATACCCTTTGACTGCTCATCATAGTTATCGCATTCCCTGTCGTCCTACCAGCTTTCCCCGGCTACGCGGCCTTGTACACCTGGAAAGCCCCAAACTCCCAGTACGCATTCGTGAAAGCCAGAGGGTTGTTGGCCACATAATCGGTACAGTTCGACGGACCTACGCAGCGTCAGTCATGCGCCCCTCAAGCAAGCACTGAGAGGCATGGGAGACAAGACGGCGGCGACCTACAGCCCGACGACGCCCACACGGCGTTGGGCAGTTCGCCGCACAGGTCGATGTTGACGATGATGCTCTGGTTCCGGAAGTGGCTCGTCACGTCGCAGCTCGTCGACGGGAAATCGGCCAGCGGCGGACCCCAGGTGCCCGTGTCGGGCCCGGCGAGCTGCTCTGCCGCCGGCAGGGCCGTGATGACGCCCTTGCCGCCACCGCCGCCGTCCCGCCCCAGCACCCACACGCGGATGCCCTCGGCCCGCCACTCGAGCGCGACGACCCCGCCGCCCGCGGCGTTGAAGGCGGGCCCATACATCGCCGCGCCGCCCGTCACGGTGCAGCCCGTGTTGCTGTTGGTAGCGTTGTGGCAGTCGTCCTGCCCTGCCGCGCCGCTCATCTCGCGCCGCACGTCCGCCATGGTGCAGCCCGCCGTGGTGTGCAGCGCCGTCAGCCCGCCCGCGCTGGCCTGGTTGACCGCCTCCATCAGGTCGATCTCGCCGTTCTCGGGCCAGTTGCTGGGACTGAGGTGGACGTGTTAGTCGCTGGCGGAGGAAAAGGACAAAAGTGAGATGGGGTGGAGGGGGGGAAGGGACGGACTCTGTCAGCCACAAGGCGGGCCATGTGCCGCACCCATAGGGCGTGTGCTTCACGTCGAAGAGAAAGAGTCCCGGGCCGTACTGCGCTTTGGACTCGAGACGGACCGAGAAGCGACCCGTCGAAGCGTCCGGGTTGGAGCCGGGACCGACCGTGGTGTCGACGCGTATAATGGCGGTTGATTGGGTGGCGTAGGTGAGGTTCTGGGTTGTGGGAGTCAGTGATCGCGCGAAGATGCATTACACCACCGAGACGTTGCCAGTGTGTGTGGTTGGACAAACTGCTGCCCAGCAGAAAACGACGCTGGAAGAAGTTGGAAGGACTCTCTGTCTCGGAATCGAGCCAGGGAACCCCAGGGGGAGGGGCTTACATAGGTTGCGGCGTAGCCAGGATCGACGTAGTGGACGAACCCCTGGGCTGGAGCGCAGTCTGGTCAGTCTGTTGTCCTGGGCAGTTGTTGGTGTGGTGATGAGCATACTCGGGTCAGACCTGCTGAAGTATTCGAACTTGTCAAAGAAGGATGTGCCCGAGTCTGCCGAGTCGCCGAGTCAGTCAGCACCAACCCCTAGCCCCTGAGAGCCCGCCAATAACGCGCCAGTTGCCAACCTTTGCGACTTACATGTGTCGATCAGCGTATAGTTCAGCTGGGTGTAGTCGGGATAACTCGAACTGGTGCCGTCGGGGTTGTTGTTTCTCGTTGCTCTGACTCCGACAACGGCGCCGACAATCACGATCACGATCACGATGAGGGCCGTCACTAAGATCAGCCACGCCCTCCGGGACCAACTCCGGGGATTCCGTTGCGAAGGAGACGGCGATCCGGTTCCGTACACCGAAACGACCGCCTCGCCGGTCTTCATCTGAGCCAGCTGTTCGTGAACGAGTAGAGCGCTTGGTGATTCAGACAAGACCGGACATACCCATGAACAGGAGACCGCCACCCACGGCGGCAGCACACGTTTATAACGTTTGAATAACTCGCTACCACTCAACTCCGTCCGCTGATACAACCTACAGCAGCCGGGATCCGGGGCTAACGTGCCGAGCACACCAAGTTAACACGGTCCCTGCATGAACAAGCCCAATTTCGTATCTCGCCCAAAGGATTCACTCTCTGATTATACACTT
The DNA here is from genome assembly GCF_000226115.1 of Thermothielavioides terrestris NRRL 8126. Classification (NCBI taxonomy): domain Eukaryota; kingdom Fungi; phylum Ascomycota; class Sordariomycetes; order Sordariales; family Chaetomiaceae; genus Thermothielavioides; species Thermothielavioides terrestris. The sequence goes on along the minus strand of NC_016457.1, from coordinate 4,320,784 downwards.
TGATAGCACAATACTACCCGCCGGGAGAACCGATCAATACACACTCACCGGTTACCAAGACATCGTCCACCCACACCACCAACCGCGAGCCCACACAGTCGGGTGGCTGGCTGGCTCGCCCGGTTCCAGGATGACAAACGCAAAGGAACCACCGAGATGAAAGAAGCGAGTCCCGCCCGCTTAACATCGTAGCGTCCTGAGTTCGAGGACACGCATGGCATGTATTGCTCGCGCCGAATCCCGAGAGCTCCAGCGTTAAGCGTTATCCGGACGACGTATCATATCCGCGGATACGCTTCGCAGAGTGGGAAAGGAAAACGCCCAAGCAAGACACAGACCCTTTTGGGGGCCGCCAAGGATCCGTCGCCGCGGCGGAGTTCAAAAGCACAAGGTCCTCGCATGGCAGCCAGCCCGCGTCAGCACCCAACATCAATACGCAAGAAGGGAAATGAAGGGAGGAAGAAGGAACGAAGGAAGGAAAGAAGGAAGGAATTTTGGGTTAATGGCGGCAACGGCTCTGGTTTTAATGAGCCACTCCGGTTCAGGTGGCCGGCTAGCGGCCAGGACCGCCCAGCCATTTCCATTCCATTTCATGACATTTCCAAGCGATTCTGAGGGTGTGAGGCGAACTTTGTCATCAGGGGACCGAGCAGGCAGAAGAGTGAGAGGATGGGGGGACAGGAAGCTGCGAAGGATTCGGACCACGCTTGGCTTCGTCGCTTGGCTTCGTCTAGCTCGGCACACCCGGCAAGGGAAACCTTTTGACCACGGGAGGTCAAGGCAGTCGCAAGGAAAACCACACTCAAAGGGGTTCGTTATGGATACTGTGTAATGGTTGTGCATGGGAGGGTGTTTATTATAGAGACCCGGGCGCCGTAAGGCCGAGGAAAGTGGTGATACCGCCCTCTGAAAATACAACCACAGCCTGATCTGGTGGTCACCACCTCACTCATCATCATCCTCCACCCGACTCCTCTTGGACTGCCGCGAGTTCTCCCCCTCCTCCTGCAGCCCATACCCGCGCTTCGACGACGACGAGACCCCCTGCGACACCTCCGACAGGAACTTGTCCACGTTGAACGGGTCCGTCGTGTCCTTCTCGAACTGCACCGGGCCCTCCCTCGCCTCGGCCTCCTCGGTCCCCTTGAAGGTGCCCCGGCCGAGGGCCTCCCCGAACCTGCTGCCCTTCTGGATGCGCGCCATCTCCCGGTCGCCGGCGGCCTCGTCGTCGTCGTCCTCGACGTTCGCCCGCGGCCGGTAGATGCTGCTGATGGCGTCCTGCGCGGCGAACAGCGGCTTGTCGTACGGGTTGTCCTCGTTGTAGCCGCTGCCGAAGCCGCTCGACTGGTTGAACAGGCGCGAGTCGTACATGCTCTCGGCCGACTGGGTGGGCTTGGCCAGCCCGAGCGCGATCTTCTCCGAGATGTCGCGGTTCATCTCGCGCGCGAGCACCTGCGCCCGCCGCTCCGCGCCCATGCGCGACTGCCGCAGCTTGCGCTCCTCCTCGCGCATCTTCTCCCGGCGCGCCGCGCGCCGCTCGCGCTCCGAGTCGTCCGTCTCAGAACCCGACTCGGAGCCGCTGTAGGAGCCCGACCGCGACCGCGACCGCCGCCTGCCGGCTCCCGTCCTTTCGGCGCGGGCCTGCTGCGCGAGCTGGCGGAGATGCTCCTCTTTCTGCGCGCGCTCCTTCTCTGCTAGCCGCTGCTGCATCAAGGCTCGCTGCCGCACCTCTTCACGGGCATGTCTGTCGGCCATGAAGAGCGCTTCGGAGAACTGGGCGAACTTGTCGTTGATCTGGACATCTTGCAGTCCGCGGCCGTCGGCTGCCAGTCTCTTGTCGAGGGGAATTGTGAAGCCCTTCGGGTTCTTCCACATTGACACGGGCGGTGCTGCACGTTGTTAGAAGATGCCGCCTGCGCTGAGTCTGGGTAGGCGCTACTTACGAATGCGCCACGCTTCTTGGTCTTCGGCGGTGAGCTTTCTCGGTGGAGAGTGCATAACCTAATAAAAAGAGTCAGCAATCTGAAGGCATAAAAGCCAAGACGTAATCAGAATGGGCATACCGGTGGCGGAGGACTCGGCGGTCCCCTGGGAATCTTCTTGTGCTTGAACTTGGGCGGCTCCATTGGATCTGGGGAGAGTCAGCTGAGCCACCAAAGCACCAACGAGCAGGGGGTTTGCACATACCCCGTTGTCTCTCCACAATCTTCATGATCCTCTCCTGCTTCTTGGAGCTGTCCCCCATCTGCGCCGACGGCGTGTACCTCACAAACGTCGCCTCCCTCTTGCCGCCGACGTTCACATTCTTGGGCTTCTGCGCCGCCAGCGCGCCGCTGACCAGCGCGGCAAGTGCATTTTTCGTCCGCTCTGCCGTCGCCGCGACCTCGTCCTTGGAGGGACGCGAGAGGTCGAGGTCCCCGGCCTCGGCGCGCTGCCGCAGCGGGATCAGGTCCTTGAAGGACGCGTGAATGATGCGGTCGCCGCTGTGTCCCTGGCGCGCGATGGCCGTGTAGTCCACCTTGCCCTCGGCGTCGACCTGCACGACCAGCGCATTCGACTTGGAGGAGCCGTCGGTCTTGCCCCACGGGTACTGCGCGACGTGGATCTCGGGAAACGCGCCGCCATCGCCAAAGTCTTCCGGGGCGCGCGGACGCCAGCCTGCTCGGTTCGGGTACGGGGGCGGCCCGGCTCTCTGTCGGAAACTGATATCAGTTGACTGCTTCGTCGCTGCATCGAAGGGCCATTCGCGGGTCGCACCGACCTTCAATACGATTTGCCTCTCATCGATTTGATCTGCGGCAACAATTCGTGGCCCCCGCTGCTGCGTTCGTTGTTCCTCATGTTCGGAGCTGTGCTTGGGTTTCGGGAGGACCCGCGCAAGGCTTGTAGCTATTGAGGTCATCGCTGCCGTTGGTTATCTCGTCGTCCCCAAGTAGCCGTGATCGTTGAATGATTGTTAGCTGTGGGACTTGGGTCAGAGGCGCTGCGTACCGTTTTCTCATTGCTCTCGCAGGACCCACCTGGCCTAGTACCGCTTGAATCAATACACTGACGTGTAATCCATACACAGTACCTTACGGATTACGCCCTTTTTACACGCGGACCCACTTTGCGCCTCGACATGGCACAAGGCTCTGTACTGTGGGACACCAGGAGGAACTACGAGGCAGTCTCAGGTAACTTCGGCCGAGCAGCACCTTTGCCAGGCGCCATTCTTCCCGCCTGGTACTTTCTTGGTTCTCCAGCGTCCGCTATTGTGTCCTATTTTTCTCCTCCCCGAGGTCTCCTGTAATTCCCTAGTGCAACATCTGCGGCTTCGACATGCTCTTCGGGGACCGAGTACGTGATAGGCACACACTTACAACTACGACTGCTGCTGTGCTTCTCCATCTGTCCGCTTTTCTTCCGGCCTCTAACCTGACTCGACCCCTGCGGGGCAGTGTAGGAGGACCGGCCGGCACTGGAGCTTACCTGTTCGTGCTGGCGGAGAGCGCCAGAGACAGACTTCCGGCGTGTGAGCCCATGGGATGTCTGGGCTGGCGTCGTGAAGATCGCAAGTAGTGGTATGTCTCCCCAGCCGAGGTACAGTGCATCACGCACAGGGAGCACCGACAGATGGGCCGGCTGTCTGGAAATCATCCCTCGTAAACCGTGAGCCATCCCTAAGATACACACATGCCTTCATGCACGCAAGCCCAGTTTGCGATGTTGCGCCAGCCAAATCAGACAAGTTTTCGCTCCATAGAATCACCGGGTCCTCATGTCCCTTCATACGTAGCCCTTCCTGGCCCCCTGGAAGAAGAACCGGACAATAAAAACCTGCAGAGCGCCCATGCAGATGACCAGAAGGATCTGGATCAGGCTGAAGTTGATGATCCTCTTCTCTGTGCTCCGGACGGTGCTGAAGTTGCGGTTCTCGCGGGTGCGGAAGTATTTCTGGTTGCGGGTGATGGTCGACAACTGGCCCGAGATCTTGAAGAGCGACTCCTCGAGGCTGCTGGTCTGCTCGGGGGAGGCGCCTGGCTTCGCAGGCAGGCTGACGCGCGCCTCGTTCTCCACCTGGAGCGTCGCGGGTCAGGCGAGAGGTGACGGATAGGGGAGGGGAAGGGGTATCGGGGGATTGTTCTACTAACCGCGATCTCGAAGTCCACGAACTTCTCGGTGTAGGTGCTCATCTCGTTGTTGAAGCAGAACTTGTACTCGCCAACTTCCCTCGCGGTGAACACAAAGTCCCCTTGCCGTTCCTTCTCCCCGTTCATGATGTACTTCCCATTTGGCCCGGTCACCTTGTAGTCGACATCGAAGGAGCCGCCGGATTGCACCTGCAAGACGACGAATCAGCACCACACCAGAATGCACCAAGTATACAAATTCGGGCATGCATACTGCAAAGTAGAAGGCGATCTTCTCGTCAGGGTTCTTCGTGACCGTGTAGAAGCACGCCTCCTCGTTTGCATTGAGCTTGTACGTTAATGCTGTCGCCGCCGCCTGGACGGCCAACAGGGCCCAGAGACCGCATGAGAGCAGCGGCAGCTGCATCGCGAGCAGTGTGTTGGGAAATGCGTCGGGGGAATCGATGCGTTGCTGTGCGCTTTAGGACAGCTCACCAGACACACCGCCGACCTTACAAGCGCCACGGATCCAATGTTGCAGTTGGCAATGCGACCCACTTCGGCTTCCTCGCGGAACAACCAACGTCCCGGCCAGCCAAGCAGCAACAAGGACCTGTTTGTGGGTCCAAGCTCCCACGCTAAATTGGAGTGCCGGTGATGCTCGTTAGTGTAACACCCACAGGCGCCCGACGCTAACTTAGTTCACGCCCGGGACTACCCTCCACTCCATCGCCGTGGTGTGCACTAGGTAGAGGCCTTCTGCTTCCGGCAGTGACATCACCAACTAGCGACGGCCAAACCACACCACCCCTTCTGACTGTTTACGTCACGTCAAGACCCTTGGGGCTGGCCTTATGCTTAGAGTTCCGGGCTGCAATTACATACAAGGGTCCTTTCTTTCACACTTGATTGCTCAGTTATTACTTAATACTTTGGGCCTCACCTCGACGTACTCGTCCTCTTTTGGTTATCCGAGACCTGGAACGTAACATGATCTCCAGATTCGAGTGACGGAATCTGGCTTTCCAAGATCCCAGCATTAATGCCGAGATACGGGCTTGACAGACGCCCAAGATTGGCAACATGGCAGTACTGACACAGACGAAGGTCGCAACCGCGGCCTCAATCGCGCTGCGTGCCCTGTCATACATCTTCCTGCGATGGGTGAGTTGGCTTACCGGAGACATTGTGGAATCGGGAGAGATTGGTGCTGACGCAGAATCCTAGGCGTTAATTCCTGTAAGTGTACCACCAGGGTGCGTGCGCGAGGACATATCGGCGCTGACAACAGCAAGATCATCCCCGCCCTCGTTTTTACGCTTTTCGCTATCTATGTGCCTGCTCTCATCTCAAGCTACCGGAACGAGCCGAAGTGCGACTTGGTTGATGAAGTCGATGTCATGATCACTGAGACCGCCGTGGAGGGCGAGAACGCTGTGGAGAACGAAACCCAACCCGAAGAGAGAGGCGGCCGGTCGGCCAACGGCGACAAGGAGGTCGTTGCCGATGATGTTACCATCCGGGAAACCATTTCCATTGAGAACAGGCCGCTGAATGCCTGGCAGACCCTGCTGACTGGCGCGCCAAACCCACGAAGCCTGGCCCTGACCCTTGGCGCGCTCCTCCTCAACGGTCTCTGTGTTGGCTTCGTGGCCGACCGTCTATTCCGGGAGCGCTACTACCCCAATGACGGCCTGTCCTTCGTGAGGGTTGGCTATGTGTCTGAGAAGGAGGCCAAGCTCCTGATTCGTGAGCCAGACCAGTCCAAGATGCCCGTCAGCGTGGAGGTTCGCATCAAGGACCCCCAACCTCCGTTTGACAATCCGCTGTGGCAGAGCGCCGGCGGCGTGAGGTGGACGACCAACGATACTGACTACACTGCGGTCGTAACTGTCCCCTTGCGACACCCGAAGAGGAGGACATACGAATGGCGCACCTCAAACAACCATTCTGGCGAGTTCACGGTTCCTCCGCCGGCCGGCCATGCAGAGGACACCAACTACGGTCCCTTTACCTTCTTGTCCACCTCATGCATCGTGCCGCGGCTTCCCTACAATCCGTTTGATCATCCCCTTTCCATCCCGGGCTTCAAGCACCTCGCCAAGGTTCTCCCTTCGCTCAACGCCCAGTTCATGCTCTTCCTGGGCGACTTCATCTATGCCGACGTTCCGCGCTACTGGGACAAATCCACCGCATACTACCGCGAAAAGTACCGCCAAATCTACGCCTCCCCGGACTGGCCGGCCGTCGGCCAGAACCTCAGCTGGATCCATGTCCTCGACGACCACGAGATCGCCAACGACTGGTCCGCCAACTCGACAGGCGTCTACGACAAGGCCATCGACCCTTTCTACCGCTACCAGGCGGCGCTTAACCCGCCGCCGGCGCCCCAAGCCGGCGCGCGGACCGCCCGCGCCGGCAACACGGCGTACTTTGCCTTCACCCAGGGCCCAGCCAGCTTCTTCCTCCTCGACACGCGCTCGTTCCGCTCGAGCAACGCGCTGCCGACGGACGACGCCAACAAGACGATGCTCGGGCCGGACCAGCTGGCCGATCTCCTGGCCTGGCTGCGCCGACCGGAGCCCAAGGGCGTCAAGTGGAAGATCGTGGCCTCGTCCGTGCCGTTCACCAAGAACTGGCCGGTCAACGGGAAGGACACCTGGGGCGGCTTCCTCGCCGAGCGGCGGAAGGTGCTCGAGGTCATGTGGGACGTGGCGAGCCGCGGCGTCGGGGTCGTCGTGCTGAGCGGCGACCGGCACGAGTTCGCCGCGACCAAGTTCCCGCCGCCCGAGGACGGCGCCTGGCCCGAGAGCGCTACCGTCTGGGAGTTCTCGGTCAGCCCGCTCAGCCAGTTCTATACGCCTTTCCCGACGTACAAGCAGACCGATCGGGAGGATGTGTTGGTCAAGTATGCTTGATGTTTCTCATCATTCTGGAAGGTCTTCTTTAAAAGCGATATGGCTGGCTGACGTCCCCATGCAGGTACATCCACAAGGGTAACTCCAAGTTTGGCGCCATCACCATTGAGAACCTGGAGGGCGGCGAGCAGAGCAGTCTGAAGTACAGGCTATTCATCGATGGCGCAGAGGTGTGGAATACGGTTGTTCTGTCACCGCCGCCGGTTGTGGGCGGCAAGAGCAGTGGCTCGTTCTGGGACAAACTCAAGATTGGCATATAAAGAGAGGTTTGCGCGCGGGGGGGGGGGGGGGGTGGGAGGGGAGAATGGGGGGTTGTTGTACGGTCTGGACGTTCCGAGAGATTGATGGGTGAAATTTTCGTCGAATGTCAGGATGTCAGGAAGGCTGGAGGGGATACGCTTCAGTCGTTAGGCTTTGGAGTTTAATTATAGGGACTGCTTTGGATATTTTCAAGAGACTCTGTCGTCGCTGCTGTGCGCCATATCCCTCATCTTAATTCTGTTTGGCAATCCAACTGGGAGCTGTCGTTCCGTTGTGCGAATGCACTACCTTGTACCGAGGCGACAAGGGCCCCTCACCCCCCTTAGCTCCCCTGTTGTCACTGTACTGTACATACACTAACTATCCGCACGGAGTTCCCCGGGTTGCCGCGGGGCAACTGTGGGCCGCCTGCTGGAATCGACCTACCTTAAGGTACCTAGGTAGCATTCCGTACTTTACTTCGTCCAACCTCGGGTGACGGGAACTTCTCTGAACTGAGCAACCTTGAGGACCATCTTCTTAAAACACTTGAGTCTAACAGCAGCAGGCCGAGCACAATCGGCAAATATGAGATTTCTACAAGCCCTGCGACCGGCCCTCGTCCGGTGCGAGCTGCTGGCGAGGTCAGTTCATGCGCAGCCCGGCGTCGCGGGACCCAGAAGCTCGCACATCCAGGCGGGGGTGAGCGCGGAGCGTAGCGAAGCGAAGCTGATGATCAGGCTTCCCAGACCACCCCCCTGGGTTCGATCCTTGGGTAGCCCCCCAACTGTTCTCCCCAGGCGGCACTACCACCCGCACCCGGACGTCTACCGGCCCCGGCACGCCCGCCGGGACCGTGCCGCCCTCGGTGAGCTCCACGGTGACCTCCAGGGTGACGCCTTCAGTGACGTCCACGATGAAGTCCACGGTGACCTCCAAAACGTTGACTCGATGAGTGTTCTTCACGAAAACCCCGACCCCGGCCAACCGGTGTCCCTCGCCAAAGACGGGGCCAGCCTTGTTTTCTGCCGGCCTCTGCGCAGGCCGAAGCCTAGCTCCAAGGCCCCGAAGCCGCGCACTCTGTGAGTGGCGTCCGTGTGTCCCCTCCCCGGTGTCTAGGTGGCCATGAGGCCGCTGCGTTCCCTTGATTTTGTAGGAACATTCGGCGTGAAGTTTGCTGCCCGCGTGCTTGGCAGCTTGGCCAGCTGGCTTTTTGAGGAAACTACCCGGCTGACTGAATTGGCCGACCGGTCTCCTGGTCGTGAAAGTCCGTTCATCTGGCTTCGGTAAGTCCGGTTCAGCTCGCCGGGGCGGCAGCGTCTGGTTCTGAACGGTGGCGAACGAGCCAGGGACAACTGCCGGTGCGCCGAATGCGTCAACCAGGCCACTATGCAGCGGAGCCTGAACACCTTTGATGTATGTACGGGGACGGCGCCGCTCTGCCTTGCTTTACGCTCACGCGGCGTCAGATCCCCCGAGATCTTCGCCCTACTAAGTTCACCGCGAACAAGTCTACCGTCACTTTGAAATGTGGGTTGCCGCGTTCCATGCAGACGTTTCTAGGGCGCGCTCCGCTGACGGCCTGCAGGGTCTGATGGCCACGAGAGTGTCTTCCCCTGGGGGTTCATCGAGAATTCGGGCAAGATCACCCACCTTCCCCGAGAGAATGTGTAAGCATGTTGTGCATGAACACCAAGGCGGCTTCATACTGATACCATCGACAAATGCAGCATCCAGATGTGGGACTCTAAGATTGCGAAGTCGCTTCCAACCGTCGACTATGAAGCAGTCATGAACACGGAAGAGGGAGTTGCTAAGTTGACGGATACTATCGTCAGTTTTACTCTTGCCTTGGATCTATTGGTCGGTGCCAGAGTCTGATGGGAGAACAGAAACGAATCGGCTTCGTCATCGTTGAGAACACCCCGTTCGACGACCCTAACAGGACGAAGGAGCTCCTAGAGCGCATTGGACCTATCAGGGTCACGCACTACGGCGGCTTCTACGACTTTACCCCGAACCTTGCCATGGCCGACACGGCTTACACCAACGAGGCCCTGCCACCCCACACCGACACCACCTACTTCACCGAACCTGCCGGCTTGCAGGCTTTCCACCTGCTTTCTCACCAGCCGGCGCCCGGCGCCAGTGCTGACGAGGCCGCGGTCTCCGGCGGCAAGACGGTGCTCGTGGACGGGTTTCAGGCAGCGCGGTTCCTACAGCAAATTGACAAGCCGGCCTGGACTACTCTGACGAAGGTCGCAGTCCCCTGGCACGCCAGCGGGAATGCGGGGATAACCATCGCTCCCGACAAGCTGTACCCAGTGCTAGAGCTCAGAGGACAGCTAGGTCCCAATGGCGTGCATAGGATACGGTGGAACAATGCGGACAGGGGTGTGGTTCCATTTAACTGGACGGAAACCCCTCAAATGTGGTACAAAGCCGCGCGGAAATGGAACGAGCTTCTGTCGAGGGAGGACTTTCAGTGCTGGCTCCAACTGGAACCTGGCAAGGTGCTCAGTAAGCTCTCATCGCCCAGCGCTGGTCAGTTTAGTGTAGGATCGCGATGGGCTGACTGGCCATGTTAAGTTTTCGACAACTGGCGCGTGCTCCACGGCCGCAGCGCTTTCACGGGTATCAGGAGGATCTGCGGAGGATACAGTGAGTTACCTGAGCATGAGAGATTCCGTTATCCTTGCGAGCCACCAGCTGACAACCGAGCCAGTCAACAGAGACGACTTCATCTCCCGCTGGAGAAATACGAACTACAAGCGGGAAGAAGTCATTGACAGAGTTTTGGGGTAGAGGCCATTCCGGTCGAGGCTTTGATACGAAGCTGGCTCTCTCTCTCTCTCTGTGTGTGTACATACCTCTGTGCATCAATAGTAGAGCAACAGAGCTGCGGGTCTTCCGCTGGTGCCCGTTGTTGGGAAGTCCCTCGGCAAAGTAGCAGCCATGTAGATACACAGTATTGCAGCCTCTTCCGCTCGGTTCCTCCAGACAAGTTCCGGTGTGAATACTAACCCGCTAGCCCGCCGTGCTCTATGCAGGATTATGCGACCGAGCGTCGAACAAGAACCGTCATCCCGGACACTTCACCGTCTCCTCGGCTCTCCGGCCAACATGCCACCGCTCCGGTTCCGGGATCCCCGTTCCGTCTCCACCAATGCCATCATCCCGCATGAAGTCTGCACTCCACTTCCCCTTCATCCCGTACTCTCTTTGTTGGGCACCGAGCGCACCACACCAGTTGCCCCTCCCTCTTACACAACTACGTGGAGAAAGGGTCAACACGGTACCTGACCTGTGCTATTGTCGTTTGCAAGCACCAGGTTAAAGTGGGTCCAGATGCCTGCAACACACCCCCAATTTGAACAACAACAGGAGCCAACAGTGGGCAACCATCGCCATCGATCTTGAAGCTATAGATACTGCAAAAAACGGCCCAGATAGCCATTTTCTAGTGTTTTCGAGTGCCTATTGATGTTTTGATACTTCCTTTTTAGGCATCTCCTCTGTTGTATACGTCGGAGGCGCTACACGTACTGCGTAGGCGAGCAATGCCTACAACAACGCCTACAACAACATAGGCATAGAACCACTTGAATCACTGTATTGGGCACAAATTCGAAGCTCTTAATGCATTTGGCAATATCTTGATGATAGCGTATTGTTTAGATACTTCCTTTTTTAGCGTTTCCTTCCTATATCGCGGGTATCGCTAGCACCGTAGCATTGTGGCTATATCGCTAGCACCGTGGCATCATAGCTATATCGCTGGCACCATGGTATTGTAGCTATATCGCTAGTACCGTAGGTATCGCTAGCACTATAGCATTGTAGCTATATCGCTAGCATCGTAGGTATCGCTAGTATTGCGGCATTATAGCTGTATCGCTAGCATCGTGGGTATCGCTAGCACCGTAGTATTATAGCTATATCGCTAGCACTATAGCATTATAGCTATATCGCTAGCATCGTAGGCATCGCTAGCACTGTAGCATTATAGCTATATCGCTAGCACTATAGGTATCGCTAGCATCGCGGGTATCGCTAGCACCGTAGTATTATGGCTATATCGCTAGCATCGTAGGTATCGCTAGCACCGTGGCATTGTAGCTATATCGCTAGCACCGCGGTATCATAGCTATATCGCTAGTATTACGGATATCGCTGGTACTGTGGCATTGTAGCTATATCGCTAGTACTACGGCATTGTGGCTATATCGCTAGCATTGTAGGTATCGCTAGCACCGTGGTATTATAGCTATATCGTTGGTATCGCGGGTATTGCTAGCACCGTAGCATCATAGCTATATCGCTAACACTGTAGCATTATAGCTATATCGCTAGCATTGCGGGTATCGCTAGCACCGTAGTATTGTAGCTATATCGCTAGCACTACAGCATTGTAGCTATATCGCTAGCATCGCGAGCATCGCTAGTACTGTGGCATTATAGCTATATCGCTAGTACCATAGGTATCGCTAGCATCGTAGGTATCACTAGCACTGTGGCATTATAGCTATATCGCTAGCATCGTAGGTATCGCTAGCACTGTAGCATTGTAGCTATATCGCTAGCACTATAGCATTATAGCTATATCGCTAGTATCGTAGGCATCGCTAGCACCGTAGCATTGTAGCTATATCGCTAGCACCGTAGTATTATAGCTATATCGCTAGCATCGCAGGTATCGCTAGCACTATAGCATTGTAGCTATATCGTTGGCATCATGGGTATCGCTAGCACCGTAGCATTGTAGCTATATCGCTAGCACCGTAGTATTATAGCTATATCGCTAGCATCGCAGGTATCGCTAGCACTATAGCATTGTAGCTATATCGCTAGCACTACGGCATTGTAGCTATATCGCTAGCATCGTAGATATCGCTAGCACCGTAGCATTATAGCTATATCGCTAGCATCGCAGGTATCGCTAGTACCACGGCATTATAGCTATATCGCTAGCACTGTGGTATTATAGCTATATCGCTAGCACCACGGTATTATAGCTATATCGCTAGCATCGCGGGTATCGCTAGCACTACGGCATTGTAGCTATATCGCTAGCACTACGGCATTGTAGCTATATCGCTAGTATCGTAGGCATCGCTAGCACTACGACATTATAGCTATATCGCTAGCACCGTAGGTATTGCTAGTACCGTAGCATTGTAGCTATATCACTAGCATCGTAGGTATCGCTAGCACCACGGCATTGTAGCTATATCGCTAGCACCGCGGCATTATAGCTATATCGCTAGCATCGTAGGCATCGCGAGCATCGTAGGTATCGTAGTCACTGCAGTAGCGGTCGAGACGGCGTTCGGTATAGCGGTCAGTTCGGCGGTTGGCACCTAGGATATTAAACAATAGTTCGGTATAGCGGTTAGCACAGTAGTCGGCATAGCGGTTGGCACCCAGGATATTGAATAGCGGTCGGCACCATAGTCTACGCCCTGGATATCGAACGGCGGTCGGTATAGCGGTTAGTACGGCGGTCGGTACAGCGGTCGTTGCCTTAGATATTGAACAGCGGTCAGCACCGTGGTCTACGCCCTAGATATTGAACGGCGGTCGGTACAGCGGTCAATACAACGGTCGGCACAGCGGTCGGCACCTAGAATATTGAACGGCGATCGGTTTAGTGGTCTACGCCCTAGTTATCGAACAGCAGTCGGCATAGCGGTTGGCATGGCGGTTAGCATAGCGGTCGTTGCCCTAGATATTGAACAACGGTTGACACCGCGGTCTACGCCCTAGATATCGAACGGCGGTCGGTACGGCGGTCAGTATAGCGGTCTACGCCCTAGTTATCGAACAGCGGTCGGTATAGCGGTCGGTACAGCAGTTGGCACCTAGGATATTGAACAGCGGTTCGGTACAACGGTCTACGCCCTAGTTATCGAACAGCGGTTAGTACGGCGGTCGGCACCTAGGATATCGAACGGTGGTCGGCATAGCGGTCAGCACAGCGGTCGTTGCCCTAGATATTGAATAGCGGTCGACACCACGGTCGGCACCCAGAATATCGAACGGTGGTCGGCACAGCGGTCAGCATAGCGGTCGGCATAGCGGTCGGCGCCCAGGATACTCAACAGCGGTTACAGATATCGTAGTTATCCTAGCTATCGTAAGCACATCGTAGATATCGTAGGCATATAGTATATAGGCGTTGGTCGCCTACGTAAAGTGTTTTAACGGGCCCGATATACGCAACAGAGGAGATGCCTAAAAAGGAAGTATCAAAACATCAACAAGCACTCGAAAACACTAGAAAATAGCTATTTAGGCCTTTTTTTGCAGTATCTACAGCTTCAAATTCGATGGCGATAGTTGCCCACTGTTGGCTACTGTTGGCTACTGTTGTTCAAATTGGGGGTGTATTGTAGGCATCTGGACCCACTTTAACCTAGTGCTTACAAACGACAATGGGATCTTTGCGCTAACGAACCTAGCACATAAGATGAAAATAGGGCGATTAGGCCCGCTCTGTGTACCCGAGGGCTAAAGGAAAAGTAGGTATTTTCACAGCCCTCTCTTCTTCTAGAAGAGAGGGGCACAAAATTGCTAGACACCCCAAAAAAACCGGACACCTCCGCACCTATTTTTATATATAATCGCGTCCTAGCACAAAGTATCGCAATTTGTAACCACATCAATTCGACCACCCTACAAATACGTAGGATAGCTTAAAAAGCTTAAAAACGCAATAAAATTCGATCTAGATCAAATTGAAATATACTTATATAATACATAGCCGGCTTACGTACCTTGACTACGCGCCCCGACTACTCCCCTAACTACACGCCTCTAACTACTACCTACTTACTACAAGGCGGCTAAACCTATAGATACTAGCTCGCTATTGCCATCTAGGTATATCTATATATATAGCGAACTATTACGATCCTCCCTAGCTACAGATTCTTAGTATTGAGCTTCCTACGCTATATACCTCCTCGCTTTGTATACCCGCCACTTCGCAATAAGCCTATTGATCCTATTGTAGACCGGTTAACGAGCGCCTTTACTATTATAAGTACTTCTATATAGTAGAGGCGAATTAGTATCATCGTCGGCATTATCGTTAGTATTATCGTCGTTAAATTGTATCTAGGAGAGGCTATTATCTTCGTCGGTAAGTAGCTCCTATTTATCGCCTACTTAGATACTACATTACGTTAGCTCTAGCTCTAGCATTGGGAAATTATATAGCGGTCGCTCTAGCCTATAGGTATCTGGTTCTTCGCCTATTATATCGATAAAGAAGAAGGGCTTAGATAGAGGATCCTCGCTATACTATATATTGAAGATTGAACGGTCGTTGGGATTAAAAGGTATAATATCGTTGGTCTAGCTAATCTTTTCGAGGAATTCTTCGAAGGTTGCTATCTATAGGCGGTTATTGCCTATAACCTTGTTGCTTAGTATCCTTTTCCACTCTATCTATTCCTTTTTAAGCTCCTTTTCCCTAGTATATACAATGTTCTTCACTGCTTTACAAGATTCCTTAGTAACAGCCTCTATATACCTCCGATCGTAAGTAGCCTATATATAGTAGATATCTTCAACGAATATACTAGTAATAATAGCGCTAGATAGCTAGACTAAACGCCCTTTAGCTCGCTTTACGATGTACAATGCTAGCTATTGTTTATTGTCGACTATAAATATAGTAAGGTACTCCTATATAAGCTAACCTTCTTATATTATAGTAGCGATATCTATAATATAATGGCGTGTTAGGGAGCTGAATATATTGTTGTACTTAGTTTAAAGGTGTTCAACGCCTTTGGTAGCCGACTCTTAGCGATCCTACTTTGGAAATAACGAAGGATATACTACGTTATTAGCTTAGAGGTCGGCATCTTCGAGCTTAGCGATATAGATAGTATAGTTCGATAGCTATATCCCTGACCTTATAAAGCCAAAGATAATCCTATTCTTTGTAAAGCCTTTATCAACAATTTGCTAGTTGTATATTAGAACTGGTAATAGGTTTAGCTCTAGGTAAGGCAATGAACTTAGAGGTTCTCAACGAACTATATATATATAAAGGTTAGCTCGCTTTAGCGAACTACTTAACGAAGGTATATTTGATATACCTTCTTGATATATTGGAATACGCCTATATCTATTGGCTATATCTTATATAATGAATACAGTAGTAGGAACTCGATAATAATGTTGTATATAAGGCAGTATTTGTAGATATTCAACGTATAGTGCTCTAAAAAGCTATCTATTACCAATAGGTAGTAGATACGATCTTTAGGACGTATATTATTCCACTTAGATTCTACAATATTGTCAAGGCTCTAGAAGCTATATACGCTATAGCTAAACTACTCTTTGAACGTAAGCTCGTACACCTAAACGATAGGATAGTATTAGAAGGAGTGTTTGTTAAAGTGCTAGATCTAGTTGGCTATAATGTCATAGTTATTGAACGCTATTTCCAAGGCGTTGAATTGTATCTCGCTATTGAGGCTATCGACATTCTAGTTCTTGTTTAGCTACTACTTGAAGATGCTATATATAGGTATAGCGTTACCAACAGTATTAGTATAACTAATCAAGGTTATCGACTCCCTATTATAGAAGTTAGGGAGCTCTAGCTAAGAAAATAGTATAGTAAATAGATAGTAGACCCTTAGTATCAAAGAACAACCTTTAACTTTCCTATTTTTCTTCGTCTTAATAGCTAGGATCTAGAACTTCCTGCTTAACATTACTAAGTAGTAGCCTATCTCGTCGACGTTCTAACAACTAGCTACTATAATCTTAAACCTCTTAATAGTATCTTTATAGCAGTTAAAGAACTTGTTTAGCTTATCGATCTATTACTAAGCAGATAGTTGTATAGCCTCCACTAGCTTCCTACTTATTGTAAAGTATATAGGATAATCGAACCACCAACGTACCTACTAGACGTAGCTAATAGGGCCTATAGGAGGAATATAGCGTACCTATAGACGATTCGTAGTACCCTCGATAAGATCCTACGTAGACAAGGATCCTAAAGTAGATAGCTACTCCGTATATATATCGAGAGTACTGTCTTCTATATTTATAAGCGTATACGGTCGCCTAGCGATACAACGGGTATTCAGTGCTAGCGAGCTAGTATCACGAAGAGCCTTAAGATATATAGCGAGCTACGATTTGCTATAGCCGAACCGCTTGGCTACAATACGAAGAGAAGGCATCGTACGGCCATTGGCCTTGCCTCGAAGGTAGTTGGTATAGTAGCGTGCAAAGGCGTTGTTGAGCCAGCGGGCGGCGCGTACACTACGCGGCTTGGGCGGGAGGTTCGAAGATCTAGGCATATCAAAACACCATAAAAAACATCACCACTTGCAAGTTGGCTAGCGGCAATAGCTTCAAATTAATGCGGTTGACACGGTTGTAATCCCCCGTGCTAGGACGCGTTCGTATACAAAATTAGGTGGGGAGGTGTCCGGTTTTTTTGGGGTGTCCGGCAATTTTGTGCCCCTCTCTTCTGGAAGAAGAGAGGGCTACGAAAATACCCACTTTTCCTTTGGCCCTCGGGTAAACTACTCTGGGGCTCGGGTTGCGCAGTGCGGGGCGCTTCAAAACCCCCCCTCCCCTCCCCCTCTAGACCCTGATCTTTCTCGCTTCTTTCTCTTTCGTCTGTTCAGGGTTCTCTCGGTGGAATTTCCGTACTTCGGTTACCTGCTTGTGAGATAGAGTATACTATCTCGGCTTCTCTGTAACACTTCCCTTCCTGTTGCAGCGCGGACGTTGAAGACACTGAGATCAGTCCGATTTACCGTTTGTCCAAGATCGTTACACCTTATTCTTCGAAGCTGAAACATGCCGGTCACGCGAGACGGGAAGTTCACCCACGACGCCACGACGGCGCCCAAGTCGGACCGCGTGCTGCCGCTCTTCTCCCTCAAGGGCAGGACGGCCATCGTGGCGGGTGCCAGCTCCGGCATCGGGCTCGCCGTGGCTCAGGCGCTCGCTGAAGCCGGCGCCAACGTCGCGATATGGTACAACACGCGGAAAGACGAAGCCGAACAGGCGGCCGCCGCGATCGAGAAGGAGTACGGCGTCAGATGTAAGTCCTCTCCCACTCTACTGGCCCCACCCCCCCCTTTCTTCCCCCCTACTAGGGCGTGGACAAGGACATAATCTCACTCCTGCCCTCGCACGCGACCAATCCAGGCCAAGCCTACCAAGTAAACGTCACCTCGTACGACACCGTCTCTTCCGCCGTCGACACCGTGGTGCGCGCCTTCAACGGGCGCCTCGACGTTTTCGTAGCCAACTCGGGCGTGCCCTGGACCAAGGGCGCCATGCTCGACGGGCCGGTCGACATGTACGACTCGGTGGTGCGCACGAACCTCGACGGGACCTACTTTTGCGCGCGGGCGGCCGGGCTGCACTTCCGGCGCCAGAAGCAGGAGGGCACCGCCTTCGGCGACGCCGGCGGCAAGCCGCTCGACCCGCCCTTCTCCTCCGGCAGCTTCATCGCCACGGCCAGCATGAGCGGGCACATCGCCAACGTGCCGCAGCTGCAGGCGAGCTACAACGCCAGCAAGGCCGCCGTGGTGCACCTGTGCAAGAGCCTGGCGGTCGAGTGGGTCGGGTTCGCGCGCGCCAACTCGGTCAGTCCCGGGTACATCAGGACGAGCATCTCGGACTTTTGCGACGAGACGACCAAGACGGCGTGGAAGGACAAGATTCCTATGGGGTGAGATTCTTTTGTTTTCTCTTTCTTTCTGCCTGGCTTGGTTCTGCTTTGCTTCGTGTGCTTGGGGTGCTTCGTGTGCTGATGCGTTGGTGGCGACAGGCGCGAGGGCGAGACCAGCGAGTTGAAGGGTGCGTACCTGTACCTGGCGTCGGATGCGTCATCGTATACCACGGGTGCCGACATCACCGTTGACGGCGGGTATTGCGCGCCATGATGCGCTCTCCTGCGAGACGATGTGGTCGACGGCGCCAAGGAGCGGAACGCGGCACGGACAGAAAAACCAGATCACCATTGGGGAGTTCTGGGGCAGAGAGGGGGCCATATAGACCTTAGATAGACCATAGTATACCCATAAAATGAGGGAGCATGGTAAGGTCCTTGCTGCTACGTATTCGGTCGTCATGGATGAGATAGCGTGCAAGTTAATCGCCGCGAGAGACGTCCATGCAACCTGCTCGCCTCGTACTTGACCCTAACCCTACGCTTACTTCCTACCCGGAAAGGTTGTTTTTTGACGAGTTGGTTAACACGAGGGAAAAGCACAGTAATCATCCATTCGCAGCTCGAAGCTTGAAGTCAACCTGCATGTTTGGTTTTCATCTTGAAGCTCAATTGAGACGTGAGCTAATGGCAGGCCCCTCGCAGCAAGTGGAATGTACGGTGGTAGGTGGGTAACGCACTCCAGAATCCGAGGGTCTCTGCGTGACTCGTGACTCGAAACATCTTTCTGAGATCAACAAATGCTTCAGTCGCGGCAGTTAAATCTTGGCAGTCAGGCGCCAATTGCGTCCAGGAGAAAGATAGGAGCACCTAAGAGAGCAAGGGTGGGCAGGTGAGCCAGAACGCCATTGACCACGCTCCTGTGAAGCTCCGTTACGTTACGTTTCCATTGTCCGATGCCGCCCCCACAGCACGTGCCCCGTACTTTACAAGCTGCATGCAGGAAATTACGAACCGCTGAAACGGCAAAGTATTCCGTACTCCGTCCTGATACCCCTCCCCCCACAGCATCTGGAGCTCCCGCCCACCACCTACCTAGTGTAGTTCCCAAAGTTGTCTCTCCCGCCCTCCGGCCGCCCAACTCAGCCTTACGTGACCCTGATTCTTCCACTATTCTCCGCCGGCGTCAAAACTCTCGGCAGAGTTCTGGAGGTTTGGGTACACAGATCACCCTGAACAACCGTTTGGCGACTTGACCTCGACCAAACGATTTCACTCGCTGCGGGACACAGCAGATAAGCGCTCGTTCACGGCCGAACCGACCGAGACCTCCGCGTGCCGACGGATTTATCGCCGTCTGCTCAAGGATTTCTCTTTCACCCGCAATCTCGCTCGCACCCCTCACGGTTGACCAACATGGACGCCGAGGACGCCAGCACGATGGCGGCTCAAGAGGAACGCCGAGTAAGAGATCTGCAGGTCGACAATGCCATCCGCGCCATCCAGCACAAGAAGCCGCTCCCCGAGATCGACTTCACCATCCACACCATGGAGGACGGGACGCAGGTCAGCACGTTGGAGCGAGTCTGCAAAGGTGCGCCCCCTTTCGCTGTAGCACGAGACCGCTCTTCTCGGCTATGCTATCACGCCCGTGATGTGATTGTTGACTTGCTGTTGCCTGTCGGTAGATGTACAAGCGCCCGCCATGTACAAGCCGACCGACGAGCAGTTCTTTGAGGACGAGACTCGCCAAAAGCCCAATGTGCAGTTTCTCAAGCAACACTTTTACCGCGAAGGGCGCCTCACAGAGGAGCAAGCGCTATGGATCATCAAGAAGGGCACCGAGCTCTTGCGAGCCGAGCCCAACTTGCTCGAGATGGACGCCCCAATCACCGTGTGCGGCGATGTCCACGGCCAATACTATGATTTGATGAAGCTGTTCGAGGTCGGCGGCGACCCGGCCGAGACCAGGTACCTCTTCCTAGGGGATTACGTCGACCGGGGCTATTTCAGCATCGAGTGCGTCCTCTACCTCTGGGCGCTAAAGATACACTACCCCAAGACCCTCTGGCTGCTGCGCGGCAACCACGAATGCCGCCACTTGACCGACTACTTCACCTTCAAGCTCGAGTGCAAGCACAAGTATTCCGAGGCTGTCTACGAGGCCTGCATGGAGTCCTTCTGTTGCCTGCCGCTGGCGGCAATCATGAACAAGCAATTCCTGTGCATTCACGGCGGCCTCAGCCCGGAGCTTCACACTCTGGATGACCTCAGAAATGTTTGTCTCTCTGTTGGCACCAAATCGCCCAGCCTCTGCCTGCTAACCTCTTGGGGTAGATTGACCGCTTCAGGGAGCCCCCAACGCAGGGGCTAATGTGCGACATCCTTTGGGCCGACCCGCTCGAAGACTTCGGGCAGGAGAAAACCACCGACTTCTTCGTGCACAACCACGTGCGTGGGTGTTCCTACTTCTTTTCTTACGCGGCCGCCTGCCACTTCCTCGAGAAGAACAACCTCTTGTCCATTATCCGGGCCCACGAAGCGCAAGATGCGGGTTACCGTATGTACCGTAAGACGCGCACAACCGGTTTTCCCAGCGTCATGACGATCTTCTCGGCGCCCAACTACCTGGACGTTTACAACAACAAGGCGGCTGTGCTCAAGTACGAGAACAACGTCATGAACATCCGCCAGTTCAACTGCACGCCGCATCCGTACTGGCTTCCCAACTTCATGGACGTGTTTACCTGGTCGCTGCCCTTCGTCGGCGAGAAGATCACCGACATGCTCATCGCCATTCTCAGCACCTGCTCGGAAGAGGAGCTTAGAGAGGACAGCTCGACCACGTCTCCCGGCCCCGTCTCCCCGTCCCTGCCCTCCGCCGCAAGCGCCAGCGGCCAGGATCCCGAGTCCATCGAGTTCAAGAGGCGGGCGATCAAGAACAAGATCCTCGCCATCGGCCGCCTGTCGCGCGTCTTCCAGGTCCTGCGCGAGGAGTCCGAGCGGGTTACCGAGCTTAAGACGGTGTCGGGCGGCCGGCTCCCCGCCGGCACGCTCATGCTGGGCGCCGAGGGCATCAAGAACGCCATCAGCAGCTTCGAGGACGCGCGCAAGGTGGATCTGCAAAACGAGCGGCTGCCGCCCACCTCGGAGGAGGTCCAGAAACAGCAGGACGAGGAGCGCGCCCAGGCGCTCGAGCGGGCCGCCCGCGAGGCCGAGCAGGATAAGAAGTTGCAGACGCTCTCCAGGAGGCTGAGCACGTGAGTCGCCCCGTCGAGATTGCAGCATCGAGTGCGTGGATTCGTTTTGCTAACATATCTACGGCAGCGATCGGAAACGGTAATTGGGTCCGTTCTGATGCACGGTTGGAGTATTGGGGGGAGGGGGCGCCGTAGTGGCAGTGGCAGGATATCCATGGTCGTTGGATCCCCCCGGGAGGTTAATGGAGCATGCGGTTATAGGCAGGCGGAAACGTGCCTTCTGCGTTGTTTATCATGCCTTGAATACGGTAGCAAGACGAGATACCCCGTCTTGAGTACGGAGTCGCGCGTCGGGAAAAACATCGACTGATGAAAAACATTGATTGATGAATGCGGATTATGACCTCGGCAGGTTTCTTTGGTGTACTTCGTGAACGGCGAATCCCTGGCGGCAACCTTGATCTCAATCTTCACCGCCGTCTCCGCCGTCCTTCATCGACTGAGGGGCACTGGCTTAGGCGTCTTTGTGTCTGCCGGAGCGATGCGCTATTCACTTGTGCAGCTCTCCCGGTATATCGACACAAGCAGGAAGACGGAACTCTTCAATCCTTGCCGTTCGTCAATTCCTCTCCAACAGCTTAACTTTGATACGGTGTGGGACGATCTTTGATGGCCCATCGATTCCCAGGTGTACGCCCGTAGCCATCAACCGGTCTTCCAGGTTCTTATAGCCACACCCGCCAGAGAATCGCAAGGTAGGAGAACCATGCGACCGGCTTGCTCAGGAGAAAGACTGATGCCTCGCATTATACGTGGGAAAGGGGCGAGCAGAAGCAAGGGTTCTCATCTGGCTTGTTGATGGAACATCCAAACAAGCTCGTTTGGTTTCCAAGATGAGTCAGGGTGGAAGCATGGTCCCCAGAGACGCTCCCCCCAAGCTGTTTGCGAGCCAGATATACGCCTTGTTGAAGTCTGCTTGTCGTGCTGAGAAGGCGAATTTTGTTCTTGATCCATTACTGCACTCCGGGGAGCGAGCCTCGCTCATACGAGACACATGGATTCACGGGGCAACCACGTGTCCATATCCTCGCCGTAAACGTGAGAACTCAATTGCTCGAACCTCGAGATGGATATGGAACACGTGACGGCCAGCACACCCCCTGAAGATGCAAAGAAACATCCCATTCCCCAATGCTGCAATATGGGGGTGCTTTTCCATCACCCCCAGGAACCAACCAGGACTCCGGGACCTAGCACTCATAGCTGACGCTCGTCTGACCGTCCGATCCGTTGCCATTGGGTTCGCTATCCGGTTTTCCCTCGTAACCGAAAAATGCCAATCGCTATAGCGCCTTTGATTTAACCGTTCCGCGTCCGACTTAAGCAACGAGCTCGATCACACCACCGGCCTCCGTCACCTTGCGCTCCGCCTCTGCGCTGACGTACCGCGCCCGGACAACCAAGGGGATCTCGGGGAGACGGCCTGTATCTTGTGTCAGCTCCAAGCATCCTGTCTGCCTCCAATCCCCAACGGATATCTGGTCCTCACCCTTGCCGAGGAGCTTGGCATAGCCGTGAGACAGGAGGTCGATAACGGGAGCAGAGTCGGTCTTGGCGCCGCTGATGTACTTCTCCCGGGTCTCAGCAGGGACGAGAGACCAGCTGCACGATGTTTTAGCAAACGCCTCGTTCACACGAACTCCCCCGGAGTGCGACGTACAGCTTCTCGACGTTGATGGTCGGGGCCCAGTAGTGGTTACGGAGGAGGTGGAAGTCTGCCGCCAAGTCAACACCCAATGCTCTGCCGAGGTATTCAAACATCGTCCGGGTACGTACGCCTCATGCCGACCTTGCCGAAGTAACCAGGGTGGTCTAGTCGATGTCGTTAGCTGTGAATCCTGGAGTGTCTTGGGGGCAGACTCGAAGCATGCTGCGGGAGTCGGGAGTTCCTCGCGTATCCCTGAAACATGTCCGATCTGCCACCGGGCGCGGGTGCTGGTTGCGTACACTTGTCGAGGTTCGTGCGGTGGTGGTGCTTTTCGTCGAGTCAGCCCGTGTTCATCGCTTTCCAAGACCCCTCGTCTATTGCCGTACCTGACCACCGGCCATACCGCGACCACCGGGGTGCTTCCTGTGCTTGCCAACACGACTGGAGGATCATCTCGTCAATATGAATTCGGCGAAATCGATCGGTTCGTCGCGACGTACCCCTTACCGGCGGACACCTAGAAGAACAGGACAGTCAGCATTTCGGTTGGGGGAAAGCAAAGGGACGAGGGGCGCATACATGGCCGCGGTGCTTTCTTGTCTTGGAGAACCGGGTAGGCTGCGATAGTCAGCAATTGCATACGCTCCGGGCGGCATCGATTGGCATACCATGGTGGCTGCTGGTTAGTGTCGATGAAGGTCGCAGTTCCTCGACAGTGATGCTCTCTCGCAAATCTGCTTTTTCGGGTCCCGCCTCGAGGAAGGTTAGGGCTGGCTAATTTTTTGGTGGGCACAGAATGGCATGCTTAGGTAATTCGGGATTTCACCACTCACGTTACGCTGAGCGCCCCAACCTGGAAGCAGGAACCCCACCGCGATGCAGGGTTAGGGTCGGATTCAACAAGGAGCAGCTCTTAGGTATCCACCTGGAACCCCCAACCTGATCTGTGACATCCGCTGCATGCGGATTACTCCGTCCACTTCAGGTAACTATTGGTGGCGCAGACAAAACGCACTCACATCCTGACGACCTTTATATTGCTTTCAGTCGAAAAGGTTGCATTCATTCACGACGACCGTCGGCTTTACTGTATAGCTGCCAGGTCCGACTATCTGAATGAACTCGCCCACTCATTCAGAGGACTTGCAACACCAATTCGAGGAGGTCATAGAACGCGTCTCCTCCGCCTTCCACCGTGTCTAGACCCAATCCTAGAAGCAGTGTTCGCTTCTCGTTGGGGTCACGTAAGGCGAGATGACTCGCAATTTGGCTGGCATAGAGGTGACCCAGGGTTTCTCGTTCCTCGCTGCCAACACCGACAAGAGTCTTTGGAGTCAGATGGACCGAGGGAAGAGCACCCAACCCGGCCCCCGGCAGGGCCATGTCGACGGAAGCTGAGGAAGGAGCAGAAAGCGGAACCTGGATCTTGATGACAGTCAGCGGCGCAGTGCGAATCATCGTCGGATATAACACAAACTAACCCACTGGGCGATTCGGCCACCCTGCGAGATCATAATCATGATCTTGTCCGAGAAGCTGACAGACTCGACCTCGGTTGCGATCCCGTTGACCGGTCCCACTGTTCTCTTGGATGGAGCTGGGAAAGGCTCGGGCCGGACGTCTTCCCCATCCATTTTGCGTCAACTGTGAGCGGGAGAGGTTACAACGCAGGCAAAGCACTGGTGCACCCGGCTGTCAACAGCTTGGATCCTGACGGTTGAGTGGTTCGAAAGGTGCGCTGGATGAGCCGCGCAAACGCGCACTGTAGTACGCACAGTGGCGGCCCTGCCCACATCAGCCCGACTTCTTGGCGCCAAAATTCTGCCGGGCGGACAAGATTTGAATTCCCAGAGGACGGCTGTCGAGCTTCAGAACACTTCGGTCGTGTATGCTCGGTCGCAATGCTGGACCGGGCCATGATTTGAGACCGTGTCGTGCGCGCCAGGGGTCTCACTTGATTTGGGCAGGTGACGTAGCAGCTGTGCTGTGTCATCTCAGGATCCGGGACCCCGGACGGACGCCTGTTTCTGGCTTTTGGACGTGCCGCTCTGAGTGTGCCCGAATTTCTGGCTGGGCCACTCTGCACGCCTGGTAGCTCACTGCCGGGCATATCAGTCTCCAGCGTTCTTGGACACGTTTGTGAATGCGGGGCAATCGCGCTCTGAACCGCGAAGATGCCGCCCACGAAAAAATTCGTCCCCCGACAGCGCAAGCGCAAGGTCCTGGACAGGCAGAGGGCGGAGGAGCGAGCTACCCACGATGTCGGTGCCGACACGAACACCCTCGAGATAACGCCGGCGCAACAGGCCGAGGCGGAGCAGAAGAGGGCCCAGCTTCGTGAGCAGCTGAGACCCCAGGGTGTCAAGGTTAGCAGCAAAAAGGCCAAGCGGCTCGAGAAGTACATTGAGAACAAGCTCAAGAAGGACGAAAGGCGCGAGCTGCTGGCTAGACTCGCCGCCAACAAGATCGACACCAGCCTATTCTCCAGCAGCAAAGCACTCGGCCAGACCAAGGAGTCCAAGAGGGAGGCTCTGAGACGCACCCTGAGGGAACAGAAGGCTGGTCTTGCCCTGAGCAAGTCGGATGCGAGTCTCCTGTACCAACGCCGGAAGGTTGAGGAGGGAGAGTTCCCGAGAGAAGAGGTGTCGAGCGAGGCGGAGGAAGACGGCGAGGAGGACGCGGCCGCCAACCAGGAAAATACTGCTCCGGTAGAACCGCAGCAGCCACCAGCACCGGCCCGGCCTGCCCCTTTGGCCGTCGGCTCCGGCCTCAAGCGGCCACTTGAGCTTGACGACTCGGGTCGCCCCGTGCTTGCTAAACGACAGAAGCGGGGAGGCGTAAAAACCAAGTACTCAATAGCAGCGCCCGCGGTCTACGAGGAGTCGGGCTCAGATAGTTGGGAGGGATTCAGCTCTGAAAACGACGACTCGGAGGCAGAGGCGTCGGCCAAGGATTCCGAGGGCGGTGAATCTAGCGGCGACGACAGTGAAGGCACCTCAGATGAGCATGCCAGCGGGAGCGGCTCGGACGACGACCTGGAGAGCTCAGATGGAGACCTCGGTTCCGAGGACGATGATGAAGCTTCCAAACAAGAACGGAAGCAAAGATCGTCCGCATTCAAGGCTTGGGCACATCAACAACGGAACGAAGCGCTAGGGTACCAGCCCATCGACTCGGGTCCCATGGTCCTGGACATACCCAAGCCCGCAAACTTCACGCCTCGGCCGGTCGAAGAAGATCCGCTGCCGATAGAGCTACAGCCCACGACAAACATCACCAGAAAAGCATATGTCGTGGGGGTAACGAGAGACCCCGAGATCCAGGAGGCCCGTTACAAGCTGCCCGTTGTTGCCGAAGAGCAGAAGATCATGGAAGCCATCCACAACAACGATGTCGTCGTCATCTGCGGTGCGACCGGTTCTGGAAAAACCACTCAGGTGCCGCAATTCCTCTTCGAAGCCGGCTACGGCGCCCCGGACGGGCCGACTCCTGGCATGATTGGCGTGACGCAGCCGAGGCGAGTGGCGGCTGTCAGCATGTCGAAACGAGTGGCTCAGGAGCTGGGCGATTACTCCCACGTCGTGGCCTACCAGATTCGGTTCGAGGGCACCGTAGACCCCAGGACTGCTATCAAGTTCATGACAGACGGTGTTCTTCTTCGCGAGGTCGCGCAGGATTTTGCGCTCCGAAAATACTCGGCGATCATCATCGACGAAGCTCACGAAAGGAGCGTGAACACCGAT
This sequence comes from Thermothielavioides terrestris NRRL 8126, assembly GCF_000226115.1. NCBI lineage: Eukaryota > Fungi > Ascomycota > Sordariomycetes > Sordariales > Chaetomiaceae > Thermothielavioides > Thermothielavioides terrestris. The sequence continues at coordinate 4,294,197 of NC_016457.1, read as the reverse complement.
ATCCTGATTGCCATTCTTAGCAGAGTGGTCAAGCTCAGAGCGGAGCTCGTGAAGGAAGATCCATCCGTGAAGCCTCTGAAGCTCGTCATCATGTCCGCAACGCTGCGAGTCGAAGAGTTCACCCAGAATACCAGACTCTTCAAGACTCCCCCGCGCGTCATCGAAGTTGAGGGCCGCCAACACGAAGTCACGATCCACTTTGCTCGAAAAACACGATACGACTATGTCGAGGATGCCTTTCGGAAGATCAGCAGGGGCCATCGTAAGCTGCCCCCTGGTGGGATGCTTGTGTTTCTCACCGGACAAAGCGAGATCTCTCAACTCAGCAAACGGCTGAAGGCCGCCTTCGGGGGGATGACCTCCGCGACCGGGCCACAAGTCCGCATTTCCGGCAACGAGGCCCCCATTGAGGTGGAGGATATCGATTTCGGGGAAGTTGACGACCGGAATGCTCACGATGAGTACGACGAGACCGAATTCGCTTTCGACGACGAAGAAGAAGAAGAAAAGGCGTTTGAGATTGAGGACGAGGAGAGTGGGACCGGGCCGCGGAAGATGCATATTCTGCCGCTGTACTCCCTGCTGCCGACCAAGGAGCAGATGAAAGTCTTCGAGCCGCCCCCAGAAGGTTCGCGACTGGTCATCTTGGCCACGAACGTTGCCGAAACCAGTTTGACCATCCCCGGCATTCGATACGTGTTCGACTGCGGAAGGTCAAAGGAGCGCAAGTATGATCCCGTCAGCGGTGTGCAGAGCTTCCAGATCGACTGGATCAGCAAGGCCAGCGCGAAGCAGAGGGCTGGACGTGCAGGCCGTACAGGCCCTGGCCACTGCTGGAGGTTATACTCGTCCGCGGTTTATGAACGAGACTTCGCCGAGTTCTCCGCGCCCGAGCTTCTCCGGATGCCCATTGAAGGCGTGGTGCTGCAACTCAAGTCCATGAACCTCCAGCACGTTGTTAACTTCCCTTTCCCAACCCCGCCAGACCGCCAGAGCATTGTCAAGGCTGAGAAGCTTTTGACCTATCTGTCAGCCATCTCACCGAGCGGGCAAATTACGCAGGTTGGGAAAACTATGTCTGTGTTCCCCCTGGCACCTCGCTTCGCAAGGATCCTGCTTGTCGGGCATCTCCACGACTGCCTGCCCTACACCATTGCAATGATCGCCGGGTTGTCAGCCGGCGAGATCTTTGTGCCGGAGAACCAAGCCATCCCCGCCGCCGCCGAGCAGACAGAGGAGTTCCGCACGAACGAGGAAGTCATTGCCGAGGACAAGCGGGCCAGGATACGGAAAGCATTCAACGCAGTCCACAAGAATTTCTGCTCGCTCGACGACAAGTCCGATGCGATGAAGATCCTTCAGGTAGTCGGCGAGTTCGCCCACGAGCCCACCGAGCAGTGGTGCGAAAGCCACTTCGTCCGCTTCAAGGTGCTCAAGGAGATCCTGCAACTCCAGTCCCAGCTGGCCAACCTCGTGAAGACGAACATAGCCGGCTTCGCCAACTTCAAGATGCCCGACAAGCTCCCGCGGCCCTCTGAGAAGCAAGTGCAAGCGCTCAAACAGATGGTCGCCGCCGGCTTCGTCGACCAGGTCGCCATCCGCGCCGACAAGGCGCCCAACCCGCCCGAGCTGCACCGCAAGCCGCGCCGCGCCATCGACGTGCCCTACCTCCCGCTCATCCCCCTCGACGCCGACCACCCTTCGCCGTCCGCCGACCCGGCCGACAAGCTGGTCTACATCCACCCGTCGTCGCCGCTCGCCCACCTCAGCGTCGAGGAGTGTCCGGAGTATGTCGTGTACGCGCACCTCCAGCGCGCGGGGAATGCCGGCGCCGGCGACGGGGAGGACGGCAAGAGGCCCAAGACGCGCATGCACGCTCTGACGGACCTGACGGGCGGGCAGCTGGCGAATATTGCCAAGGGGACGCCGCTGCTCACGTATGGCAAGCCGGTCAAAGAGGTGACGGGGTCGGGCGCCGATGGCGAGGGAGGGCAGACGCGGGAGGTGTGGGTTGTGCCGTACTTGAGGGCGGAGGGCACCGGGGGGATGGGATGGTGAGTCCTTTCTGGTTCTTCTTTATAACTTCGTTTTTCACCTTGCCTTGTCCCTCGCCTGCGGAGCGCGTATGTGGCTAACAATGTTTGTTAGGCCACTACCTATGAGAAAAGTCAAGCAGCGGAGGGTGCTGGGCAAGGGGTGGGTGACTGAGTGATTCCTCGAGCCTGGGGCTAGGGAAGCCTACCCTGCGGCCACCTAGTTGGGATCGATCGTGGAAAGGTGTGTGCTCCTCAAGTCGATTTCCTTGTCTCTTTTCTCCCTTTGGTCATGCGCAAATGAGCCTGCCATGATGAATTCTCGCAAGAGGCTGTTTATGAATCACTCATGATTATAAACTATCACCTACATTGTTCTACTTCTGAATGCGGCCGTCGAAGAAGAATCCTATTTGACAAGCTCTTTGGAACGAGCAAGCGGCTAACTGGTGCTTAGGAGGTTAGGTCCTCAGGCGGTCCACTATCTGCGAGCCGGGGGTAGGGGTGGGGTTTGGGGGATTGCCATATGGAACAGAGGAGTGATGCTAGCTGTCAGCATCTACATGTCCTCATCGAGTGTCCAGCATCATCCGTGAAAGGGAAGCTGTTGGCGGTGTGCCGAGGAGCTTCTAAGCCTGTCTTGTGTGGCGTGTTTGTGGGATCTCCGGTTCATCGCCGGTGGTTGACTTGGGATCCGGGAGAGAGATGCCCCCAATTTATCTACCATGACACTTGCTCGATGACCAAGCTATCGCCACTGCCCACCGCCCCAGAAGGCTGGCCGCTCTCTATTTTCTAGCGTTGAAATCGTAGAACCCGGGGTATCATCATGATTACCTTTAGAAACCGCCAACCTAACCAAACGCCTGTCCATGCGAGATCGCCGCCTAACGCCCGGCCCGTTCCATCCAGCAAGTCACGTCCTAAATCACAGTTTCATACAACCCACCAAAAAAAACTATCGATCCCATCTGTCGTCGTCCCTCTCCCCCTCTCCCGGCGTCCTCCTACTGCGGCGTCACAACCGCCTTGCTCCCCTTCCTCTTCTTTGCCTTCTGCATCGCGCTGCCGCCGCCAGGCGTCTTGGGGCTCTTGGTCTCCTTGCCCGACGGCTTCGAAGCCAGCGGGTTCTCGCTGCCGCCGCCGTCGCCCACCTTGGTGTTGAGCGCCGGGAGGGCCGGCCCCTTCTTGAGATTCCCAGCGGCCGGGGCGGACAGGCTCACGAGCTTGCGGCCCGTGGACGAGAGGTGGAAGTCTCCCGGCCGGCCGGTGATCGGGTTCTCGTTCATGTAGTGGTCGCCGAAATGGGTGTGGATGGCGAGGGCTTCTTCCAGGACTGAAGGGCTGGGAAGAGCGGCGTCCGGGAGCGCGGTGCCGTCGGGTTGTTTGGTCGTTGTGGAAGAGCTCGTTCCGGGGGCGGCGGGCTGGTGGTAGGTGCGGCCCTGGGCGGCAGACCAGGATTCCACGCTGGAGGAGATGGGTAGGATTTTGGAGACTTGCGTGGAAATGGACGCCTGCGGAGGAAGGTCACTTAGCCAGCGGTTGCGGCGGGGTCAACTGGGAAGGTTGCGGGGAGCCTACGATGCGCGAGCTCATGATGTCCCAAAGACTCGGCGCCATGTAGATGTTCTCGCCAACGATGAAGTACACCGCATGCACAGTGATCTCGTCCTCCTCGCCCTGGCGCTTGCGCCGAGTCTGCTTGTTGATGACCCATACGCCGGTGCCCGCGCCGGGCCCCGTCTCGGCCGGTTCCTGGGCAACAATGAACTCGAGGCCGGACATGGTCTTGAGGCGGCCTTCGAAGAGCTCGCGGGTGGCGAGGAACTGCGTCATGTTGGGATTGTTGAGCCCCTGCTGGAAGACAACCTCGTTGTTGGACGTCTTATCATAGAAGGGCGACTGGGCGAAGTAATAGAGCACGCTGTTATTGTGGATGCCCTGCTCGAAGTCGGGCGGCGCCCGCCACTGGATCTCGTCCAGCGGGGGACCCGCGCTGGTCGCGGGGTTTTGGGCCATCCTCCAGTAGTAATCTCCTGGGATTAGTATCTGTGTATGCTTATTCCTAGGCCGTGAGTCGTGTGTGGTGCAGTCGCGCGAGGTGCCAGCTTAAGAAACACCTCAGACGGCGAGACCTGCTGGAGTTGATGAAAGCGGGCAAGCAACTACCAGGGGGCTCCACTTGCACCTAGTTTTAGTTGCCCCCTCTCCTGCGGAGAGGGGGGGACAAAATCATGGGACAGCACAAAATTGGGGGACACTCCACTATACATTTTTCCCTGCATTCGCGTCCACCCGCATTATCACGCCTACATTGCATCCTAACTGCTTAGCCACTTCGAACCGCACTGCATCGCAATTTGGCCTAGTTGTAGATACGGCCTTAAATAGCTTAAAAACGCAATAAAATTCAATTCGAACCAGTTGTTGTTGTAAGCTGTGCTTAGTCATCCTAAACTTCCTGTATACCATATATACTATACAACTGCCTACCCGCTTCAACCTAGAGAGTGCTATCCTGCGTGCTATCCTAGGAGCCATCTGCATGCTATCCTGCCTAGCCATCTGCGTGCTATCCTGGGAGCTATCTGCGTGCTATCCTGCCTAGCCATCTGCGTGCCATCCTGGGAGCCATCTGCGTGCTATCCTGCCTAGCCATCTGCGTGCCATCCTGGGAGCCATCTGCGTGCCATCCTAGGAGCCATCTGCGTGCCATCCTGGGAGCTATCTGCGTGCCCGCCTGCGCGCGCGCCTGCGTGCTATCCTGCCTAGCCATCTGCGTGCTATCCTAGGAACTATCTGCGTGCCCGCCTGCGTGCGCGCCTACGTGCCATCCTGCCTAGCCATCTGCGTGCTATCCTGCCTAGCCATCTGCGTGCTATCCTGCCCAGCCATCTGCGTGCCATCTTGCCTAGCTATCTGTGTATCTGCCCACTTAGTAGTCTTGTTCTTCGTCATCTGTATCCAATGGAACTGGCAGTGTAGCCTTGAATTTACTAGAGCTTACAACGCTAGTATTATTATCACTATTTTTATCGCTAGATTCGTTGTTATCTACTACGATAGGCGCTATAGCCGTTGTCTTTGTCATGCCCCAGAACCACCCTAACCCACGGGACCCGCCTCGGCACCTAGCACAGCCCTCGGAACACGCCTCGGCACCTGGCACAACCCTCGGCCCAACCACCTCGCCCTGTATCCGGCACCCGGTATAGCCTAGCTAACCACAGGGCACTACACAGGTCATCTACGTACGCTACTAGGGCGTACGTCAGTAGCCCGGATCACGTAAGCTACCCAGAGGAGCGATCGGAGGGGTATAGAGCTGAGCGAAGTGCGGAGCATTAGGCTAAGCAAGTGTAAGGAACTAAGATATTAGGTCGGCAATAGAGCGGATTAGACGTACTTAAGGAGCTATATAGGCGCTATAGGATAGCCTAGGAAAGGATCTACGAGTTTAGGAATAGAGGCTAGCCGATATAGAGGAAGATCGAGGGCTAGGATAGGAGAGATAAGGAGGATAGAACCTATAGATAGTAAGAGAGGCTAGTATTTAATACAACTATCTATACCCCCCCCTATCTATAGCTACCCTATAGCGTATACTCTATTTATACCTTGCTTATACTCCGTTATTTCAACGTATACCCCCTTCCTTCTAGGAGCCCCTACTCCTAATAAGTTGAACGCTCTTATTCTACCCTAGGGAGTTGAACTAACGGAGACGAGCTATAGCCTAGACCTACGTTTATACTACGCTTAAGCAGAGCCCTACGCCTTTACAATCTTAGGCACTTTCTACCGATCTAACCTCTTTATATACCTTCTTTATATTGTCTACGCTTAATGTAATTATAGGTAAGAGCTCCTAGTACACCTAGATTAATTTAAACGGCTCCTATATAGTACTTATCAACCCTCTATTCTCTACTTAGGAGTACGATCTTACTAAGGAGGAGCGTTGTCTAAGCGCTAAAATCGCTTTTAAGCACCGTCGTCAAGCTATCCTCCAACTATAAGCTTAGTATATATAGCTCCTACACTAGAATGCCTAGCTTATATATATTGCTAAGGGTACTACCTCTTTGAATTCTAACCCTCTTACTACCTAGGCTACTAACACTACTATACTAGCTATATCTATTACTACGCCTACGCCTATACCCGCTTCTACATCTACTTTTATATCTGCTTCTATACCTATTAACGCGCCTAAAGCTATATCTATAGCCGCTACGTCTACGCCTATACCTATAGCTACACCTATAGCTACGCCTATCGCTATTAATACCACTTTGTCTACTACCAATCTTAAGTTTAATACTCCTATTATACCTTTAATGATCCTTCCTAGTACTATAGAAGCTCCTCTCTAGTATACCATTAGTTTAAACTACCCTATATATAGTAGTAAAGATATTTCTTTACTTTAGGCCTTCCTATACAACTACTATACCAACTTCTAGCTTATAGGCTACTTACTCGATAGTAGCAACTACATTATATATATAGTAAGCTACCTCCGAGGTCTACCTAAGAACGTTTAAGTAAAGTATATCTAGGAGTAGGAGGCTAATCCTAACTTTCGTCTCTTAGCTATTACCTAGGGCAAGTTCGTTATATTCCTTTAAAATGAACTATCTAATCTTAACTTATATACCTTTAGTATAGCCTTAGAGCTTAAACGCCTTATATAATATAAAGACAAGATTGTTCTAGAGTTTATTAAATAGTTCACTAATATAATCGCTAATATACCTTCGAAGTAGAATAAACCTACCTATATAATTACCCTTCTACCGAAGTTTCGCCTAGAGATTAGCTTTATCTTTAACTGCTCCCCCTAGTTACCTACTATATTCTAGCAGCTTATAAGCTTCGCCTACTATATCGAGTATAATTAGTATATTGCTAGTACTTCTCACTATCGCCCTCGTTCGTTAAACAACGCCTCTATAGCTCTATAGCTACTACGCCCTGTTAATGTCCTGCCTACGCCCTTCCAACGCCTTGTTCGATACTTTACCTATAGTAGAGAAGGCTATCGCTATACCAATTGCCCTAAGAACCGCCCTCCTACCTAGCCTACCTCGCTTTCTACCTCACCTATTTAGCCTATTCCACCTATAGCTACACCTACCTAGCTCCCTCCTACATAGCCTATACCCTAGTAACCCGCCCTAGATACTACTATAGCACCCGCTACTACACCTAAATCGCACCTAGTTTACTATACCTACAACGAAGTTGGCTATATCTCTATATTCTACCCTAAAGCTATCTACTATCGTTATAGGCGTATAGGCTATACCGCTATTCTGTAACGTGCTAGCCTTATAGCGTCTGCAGATAAGCGCACGATGTTCTATTCAACTACCTTAAGGAGAGAAAAGGAGAAGTACAGGCTGCGGTTCTCGCGTACAGAGTTTTCAGGGGCTCGTGTACAGGGGGCTCGGGCCGATGTTATTCTAGGTACGAGGCGGGTCCGCCTTAGGCCTATAGCGGGCCCATTATAGAACCGCTATAGATCCTAGGCGTAGCCCTATATATCTAGCCTAGGTATAGCCTGGTCTATAATATACCCCCCCTTTCCCGGATAGAGAGCTGGTTTAGGGTATATATAGCGTAGCACTAGGCGTAGATCTAGCGTAGTATAGGGTCGATTATAGTGAACGCCAATGTCCAACCCAATATTTGGGTAGCTTAGCGCTACTACCTATAATCCTACTACCTAGCTATAAGTTGTTTATTTACCTCGCTCTTACGAGACGTTAATTAGCCCTTTCCTCGCCCTATACTCCCCTTTATAGTAGCTATATCGTATAAGGTGTACCTACTAATCGAGTACGACAGACCCCCTACCTATTGCCAATAAAACCCCTCCCTTTATACGAACTTACTTCCTACGTTCTCTTCTCGTTTCTAGTGTACGCCCTCTCTCCATTTCTACGACTTTGTCTTCCTCCTACTCGTATACCGACATTTCTCTCTTTATCCCACTTCGTATACGTTCCTCGTTTATTACACTTCTATCCTATATATATCTTCCGCTTTTCGCGTTTTTTCTCGCCTCCTACTTGCTCCGTCGAACGTTCACCTTATACATTGTCGGCCTCTTCTTATATAAGCTACGTAGTCGTCTAGCGTCTACGCTCCTATTACGTTGGCCCTATTGTCGTTATTATACGTCTAACCACTTTACCAACCGTATTCGCTACGTTTCCATTTTATACTCGACTTGTCCTATAATCCTTCCTCTTTGTGCTCGCTCGGTCCTCTAGCCGCCTCCTCTATACGTATAGCTTATATACGTTCTATCTATTTGCTTCGCCCTCTATAGTAGCTTCCTATTTCCTTTATAATTCCAATATGTTCTTGAGACTTACCTACTATAATGTTAGTAGTAGTCGCTTCTCTTAGAGATAGTAGCGAAGGACGTCGTCCTAGAGGGGACGATAACCAAGATTATAATATATATTACCCTATATTAGGCCTACTTTGGCCCTAGACTAGAAGTTGATAGCGTCCTAGACAGAACTATAACAACTATAGCAACTCCTTTCGTCGCGCTATTAGTAGCTACATTGTAGAGGGAGATTCTAACGATAAAGATAACGCCCTCCTAGAGGAGGAGGGAGACGTCTACTTCAATTATATTGAGCGGCTTTTTTATAGTAACTTAGTAGATTATATTTAAGGCTAGGGAGAAAGCTACTTAGAATATACTAAAGCCTATACTAAGTGCCGTTAGGATCTAGTACTCTAAGCGACGAACGCCTCTCTATATATTAGTCTAAAACGCTTAGTCAAGTTTTATATCGACGACTAAGCTATCGCTAAGCCTACCTAGAAGAAGACTAAGACCGAGCTAGCCTATTGTATTATCTTAACGCTATAATTTAATACTTTTATATACAACTTCTATAACGTAATTAGTATAGCTCTACAACATTAGTCTCTAATGTACTCTACCTTCGTACTCAACGTACTTCTAGCCCCCCCTTCATCTCCTTTGACCCTAGGCTAGCGAGGAGCCTTAGTTCCGTACTAGGCCCCTTAGGATAATCTCGCTATATAGTACTATAGTCGCCTTGTCGAGTATATAGTATAACATCTCGATTCTTCCCAACGGGAGAATCAGTGTATCGTAGAGGCTATCTATACTATAGCGTAGTCTTAAACAACCGTCCTTAAGACAAATTCGTACCTTGTAGAATACGTTATTACGCTCACCTCCCCTTTGCCCGTCTATACCCTTCGGGGGTCCCGCCCCTACTACTTACCTTATATACGTACGTCCCCCTACGACCTACACTACGGAGGACGCCTGTCCTCCCCTATAGAGGACGTTTTATACGCCTATTAAACGTATATGCTGCCCTTGCCCTATACCCTTTATACGCCTAATCCGCCTCCATATATACCTACTCTACCTATATACCTGTTTAAAGATAAAGAGGAGGACCTACTGGATATAGGACCTGTTATAGAGCTAGAGTAGGTAGTGTCGTTTATATATCTTATTGTCTTTTCGTACGTAGCTACGTTCTATTTAGTTTTAGAAGGATAACTAGATTTGAATGTACTATAGTTTCTCTACGCCTAGGTAGTTATATTTATCTAAGTTGTTAATCTTTATAGAGTAGTTTATATATAAATATAACGTTTCCCCTTCCTTCTCCGGTTCGATACTAGCCTATCGTTGTACTACGCGTCTTCCTATTCCTATTTGAACTCGTCAAACATAGCAATATCTAAGAAGTTCTCTAAAGGCTTCTATATCGGTTTATCGTAACCTACCCACTTAACGTACACGTCACGGTTGTTCCCCCTCCCCCTTATATTCTAAGCTTTGAGGATCGCCTCTACCTTATACTTTTACTAAGGAACACCCTTCTCCGATATAACCTATATAGGGTCTAGTCGCTTATTTGTAACTTTCTATAAAGGGAGTAAGTTAGAGGCTATTTACTCGACTAGGTCAATATAGAAGGTCGAGTATAGGCCGCTTAGTACATCGAGCATTACCGTTAGGGGGGTAGGTACTATAACTATCTTATACTTAGTATTCAGCTAATCGAGCTTCTTACTAGGGCAGTTCGTCTTTATATTATATAAAGAGAGCTATACCTTGTCCCTAACCTAGAACCGTTCGACTAGGCGATAGGAGCGATTTATATTCACCTACTACCGCTACTATATATATACGATAGCCACTTAGGTCTATTCTATTCCCTTCTTTAAATAGCAGAGGAACCTAGTAGCATAGCCTTCTAGGGAGGCTACAAACGCTATCGAGATTATAATAAGTTGTATAGGACTTATATCGAACCTATAGAAAAGGTAGTTCGGACTTACTTTAGTTATAGACGAGTCCCTATTGTTGAGCGTAAACTAGTAGGCTAAAAGATATTCGGGCTAGTTGTACTATGTAAAGGAAACGAAGATCTAGAGGATTGCCTATACCTCTTGATTAACCTGCTCTATCTCTCTATCCGTCTAGGAATAGTGAGACGTCGATAGGAGCTGCTCCACCTCTATCGCCTTATATAATACGATCTAGAACCTACTTAGCTAGTCCGACCTACAGTCGGTTATAATTTGAGTTAGGAACCTATAGAAGCGCTACTATACGTTATAGAACTAAAGGGTATACTCTTCTACTCCTATCAAGTATATTGCCTCGAGCTATACGTACTTAGAGAGGTAGTCGGTGATCACTATAAGGTAGCTAGGCGCCCCCTTATCCCTTATAGGGAGGTCGGTTATAAAGTCAATAGAGATCTGCTTCTAGAAGCGATTAGGGATAGATAGAGGTTATAAAAGCCTTTGACATAGCTATCGAAAGATCTTGCTCCGATGGTACTAATTATAGTTCTTAACGAACCGCTTTATATTAGACGATATAAGGTCCTAGTAGTAATTTCTCTAGAGTATTTTAAATAGCCTATTACGCTCTAAGTATCCTAATATAGCTAAGTTATAGATCTACTAGATAATCGTAGTAGTTAGGGGCTCCTATATAGGGAGCTAGAGATAGCTATAGAACTAGAGTACGCCTTATATATTGAGGGAGTAGTCTACAATCTAGGTCTATACTATATTCGCCTCCTTTAGAAACTTCTAGGCTCCGTTGTAAACGGCTTAGAGCTGATAAGTATAGTGCTCGTCTCCGACAACGCCCTTATCCTATAGGGCAGTAAGCTACTTATCCTCGAAGAGCGTCTCTCTTATAGATAACCTAGCCTCCTCCTATACACTAGTCTAGTACACTTTGATCGGAGGGAGTAGCTAAGCGATATACTGGCTATCCTTAGGCTCGTCCTATTTATATCAAGAGAGTATATTAGGGCGTAAAGCCTAGGATCTTAGCTAGTACTTTAGTTCGAAGTTAAATAGAGAGAGCGTCTTCGCCTATTGGGCCTATCGTTTATTAATCGGACGTAGCTAGATAAAGTACTTAAGATTCTTATAGTCGGTTAAGATAGTGAAGAGGGCTACTATACTTCGGAGCTTTACCGACTAAGCTTTAAGGTAAGAGATAATAGCTAGTAGCTCCTTATTGTAGATAGTATAGTTACATTTAGTAGAGCTTAGCTTCGTAGAGTAGTAAACTATAAGGTAGAGAACCTTATCCTCTCTCTACTAAGATAAACACTTGCTAAACGCTATACTAGAATAGTCCGCTTCTACAACTATCTCCCTCTTAGGGTCCTACTAGGCGAGGATCAGCTCTGATATAAACGTAGCCTTAAGTATATCGAAGGCTTCCTATTCCTCTTTGCCCTAGTGGAATAGGACATTCTTATAGGTAAAGCGTATTAGTAGGGCCGCCTTTTCAGAGAAGTTAGGGATAAAGTCGTAATAGAAATTAGTGAATCCTAGGAAGCTCTATACTCCTTGGACCTTGTAAGGCGCCTCCTACTTATAGATGGCTTTGATCTTCTTAAAGTCGGGATAGACATAGACCCCTGCCTCTACGATATACCCTAGATATTTAACTTCTTTTACCGCGAATATATATTTTTTAAGGTCTAGGTTAAGGCCTATGTCCCTTAATCTTTGGAGGACCTTATATACTTTTCTTATATAGTCCTTTTGGCTCCTACTCGAGTATACTAAGACGTTGTTAAGATATACTGTTATATAATCTTCTAGCGTTAGACCAAGGGCATTGTTGATATATCTCTAGAACGTCGTAGGAGTACCTACGAGCCTAAAGGGGTAGACTAGCTACTTAAATAGTCCGAACCTCGTATAAAACGCTATAAGGTGCTCGTCCCCTTTGGCTATCTAGATACAATGGAATATAGCCCTAACGTCTAGTTTTATAAGCCATTTAGCCTTAGCTAAGGACTAAAGAGTCTCCTTGATCAAGGGGAGTAGATACTAGTCCTACTTAGTAATTTTGTTTAAGGCTTAGTAGTCTATATAAAACCTCTATCCTCTTCCTAGCTTCTTTATAAGAAGGACTAAAGCGGCTACCGATAAGGAGCTTACCTAGATCTATCCCTTATCCAACAGGTCTACAACCTACTTCTAAATCTCTAAGAGGTAGTCCCTTAGTATATTGTATAGAGGTCCTTATAGAAGCTTAGGAGGTTTTCCGTCTAGGCCCATCTTAAGACGGATATAATGGTCGGCCTCCCCCTAATAAAGGGGTAGGCCGTTCGCCTTTTCTTTATCGAAGAGGTTGGCGAAGTTATATAGCTCCTCTAGTAGAGCGACCTTTAGGTCTAGGTCAACATTGGGCTAGGAGACAGCTACTCCTAGTATAGTGGTTATCTCGTAGATACTAGTGACGAAGAATATATCTTATACCCCTTTAGACTTCTTCCTTTATACCCTATAGGCTATACCTATAAACACTACGCCTATAACTAGGGTAATGTTAATTTCCTTCTACTATAAGGAGCATTTATATACCTATAGGCCACTTTACGAATTAACGGTAAAGACCCTGTTAGCTAGGTCTAGTATAATCCTATAGTAGTTCATCTAAAGGAGCCCTAATATAACGTTGTAGGCTAGCCCTAAGACTATATAGAATATAGCAGTACTGATCTACCTATCGATATCCATTGTAATATAGACGATATATATAATTTTCTTTGTAATTTATACCCCTTTAACTACAATACCTAAGGTATAAGGAGTTAGCAAGCTTACCTATTTGATCCCTAACCTTTAATATACTCTCTCGCTAATAGCTCTATAGCTCTAGTACCTACTATCCACTTATATGTTTATAAAACCAAAGGAGTTTAGGAAAACAAAGATAAGAAAGGGGGGCTTATCTATTCTCTCTCTAATCTCTACGAACTTGTTCTATAAGCGGCTAGGTCCTTTCGGCCCCTATACAAGACTTTGTATAGGGGCTACTCTTTTCCCTCCTCCTCCTTAGAAGGGGAGTCCTCCTCTACCTATTTCTTAGCCTCCAACTTATTAATATCGACTTAAGGAGCTAGTCTCTTAGCTAAGGCAAAGGGATAGGTAGCTACGAAGTAGCCCTAGCGCCTACAACGGATATAGGCTCTAGCCTATTAGCGTACTATACGTACTTCGTCACTCACCTACTTCGCCTATAGTGCATTCGTACCTTGTTTTCCTCTATTCTACTACTACTTTCCTCTATAACCCCTATTGGCTCCCCCCTAGGCTAGGGCAATGTAGGTCGTATTGATCCTAGTTATCGGTATATCTCTATCTATATCCTTCTCTATATCTACGTTAGGCCTAAGTCGCTTACCCTAGGACCGCTAGTATCGTTCCTCTAGGCGAAGGGCCTCTAGGTCGGTAGCAATCTTATAGTACTTCGTAATAGCCGTAATATAGTCGTTCTACAAGACCCTCTGTCCTACTACGATATACTTCAACTTCGAGGAAAGGCATTGTTATAGTCTAATAAGTTGTATTTCGTTGTTCTAATTAAGTTCTCCAACCTTCGATAGCTTCGCCTTAAAGCGAACAATAAAGGAGAAGAATAGCTCGTTGTCTCTTTAGCGAAGTATATCTAGCTTTGTCAAAGCTATAACCTATTTATAGAGATCTATATAGATTGTCGAGAGATACTTGAAAAACGCTCCTAGGTTATAGTTGCAGCTAGGTCCTCTTAATCCGTAGAAGGCTACGACCTTGGCCTAGACTCCCTAGCTAAAGTTCCCCTAAATGAACACCTATTGGTCGCAAGGGCCCCCGATAAAGTCCTAGTCCGCCACTAGGACGTACACTATTGTAGCCTTCTAGGCGGTAAAGAGCTCCTTTTTACCATCGAAGGGTTGTCCTATAGGGAGGCGTTTCTACTACGTCTAGGGAGCTGCTAGAGCTATAGCGTCAATCGTTAGAGCCGGGGTATTAGCTACTATAGAGGTGTTCATAGTCTAAACTATAGCAATCTAGGCTATACGAAGTTCCTCAATAGTTACGTTCTATTGTACGATCGTCTCCTATAGGAGCTAGAAATGTTCGTAGACCTAATCTAGGTCTAGGACCTACGAGACGCCTAGGTTGTTTATAGTAACGTCTAGTCCGCTCAGTGCTAGCGTCGAAACGCCTAGCGTACTACTCTCGTCTATACCTAGAAGCAATAGCTACTCTATCTACTAGAAGGTAGTTGAACTATAACGTACTGGCCTTATAGCGTCTGCAGATAAGCGTACAATGTTCTATTCAACTACTTTAAGGAGAGAAAAGAAGAAGTATAGGCTACGGTTCTCGTACACAGAGTTTTCAGGGGCTCGTATGTAGGGGGCTCGGGCCAATGTTATTCCAGGCGTAAGGCGGGTCCGCCTCGGGCCCGTGGCGGGCCCATCATAGGACCGCTATAGATCCTAGGCGTAGCCCCACATACCTAGCCCGGGTATAGCCCGGTCCGTAATATATTCGTTGCTTAGAGCCTCTAAATCCAAACGCCTAGAATAATTTAAACTTTACTCCGCTTAAACGCAACTATAGCGCTAACGTCGCCTAGGAACTTAGGGGGCCTAGGTTATCTCAGATTAAAAGCATTGTCCTTATATACTTAGATAAGAATTAGAAGTTTATAGTAGTAATATTAGATACTAGGTTGGATTATAATATAATTAGTCGTAGCTTTCTAGCTAAATATTTATAGTTGACTAAATTTATTTAATACTCTAGATTTACTATTGTTAGTAATATACTTATTCTAATATATAGTGTATACCCTTTATATATTTATATTACCAACTACCTTAGATACTTCTAGACCTACCTACTATACTTTATAATCGTAGATATCGAGCTATTTATAATCCTCTTAGGCTAGACTTAGATAAAGATAGCTAAGCTATTCTTTAACTACTACGAAAAGACTTAGACTTACCTAAACTCGAAGTGTTATCTTAGTTTATAAGTTGAGCCTAAGTAGGATTAGAGCGACAATGCTTTCTTTATTACTACGCTTATACTAGTTACCGACCTAGCTAACTTAACTAACCTAGCTAACCTAAACGACTTAGCTAAAGACCTATCTACTATTAACTTATAGCCTACTACTCCTAAGCTTCTAGAAGTATATAAGGCCTATCAAGACCTCTTCTCTACTATAGATCGACCTCCTCTACCTCGCTACACTACGCTTAAGCACTATATCAATCTCGAAGACAGTGCGACTACGTTATAGGGGCTAATCTACCTTCTTAGTAAAAAGGAATTAGAAACCCTATATAAGTAGCTTATAGAGGCTCTAGAGAAGCAGTAGATCCGACCTTCTACTAGTCCTATAGGCACGCCTATTCTATTTGTTCTAAAAAAGGGAGGCGAGTTACACCTTATCGTCAACTATTGTACACTTAATTATATTACCTATAAGAACTGCGCTCCTATTCTTTTAATTAGTAAGATCCTCAATCGCCTATCTTCTATAAAGATCTATACTAAGCTCAATTTAAAGGATATATACTATCGGATCTAGCTACGTAAAGGCAATAAGTAGAAAACTGCCTTTTATATATACTATAGCTACTTTAAGTTTATTATAATGCTAATAGGCCTAGCTAATGTACCTATAACCTTCTAGACTTATATCAACTACGCTCTCTCTAGCCTTATTGATATTACCTATATCGTATATTTGGATAATATACTAATCTTTAGCAACGACGAAGCTAAGTATAAGCGGTATATATACGAAGTTTTAAAACAGTTGTAAAAAGCTAACCTCTATATCAACCTCCCTAAATGCTAGTTCTATATATATAAAGTCGAATTCCTTAGGTTCATTGTTACCTTAGAGGACATTAAAATAGAACTATTGTATATTGAAGCCATTGTATAGTAGCTACTACTTTATAGCGTTTACGATATCTAGGTATTCTTTAGGTTTACTAGCTTCTACTATAAGTTTATTTGTAATTATTCGAAGATCTACGCCCCCCTAACTAACCTATTCCGAAGCAATTGTACCTTTGAACTAATATAGAATACGATCGATATATTCTATAAGCTATAGTATAGATTCTAGAAAGCACTTATCCTACGCTATTTCGACCCTAGCCTACCAACCTACATTAAGGTAGATACCTCGAAGTTCGCTATTAGCATAGTCCTCTCCCAACTGTTCGAGAGCTAGTAGCACCCTATTACATTCTACTCCTATAAGCTTAGCTCTAAAGAAATACGCTATAGTACTAGTAATAAGGAGCTACTTATACTCGTCAACGCCTTTTAGGCCTAGCGGTATTACCTCCTATACTTATAGACTACTATAATCGCCTTTACTAACTACCTAAATCTCAAGTATATAAAGACGAAGAAGTGACCCTCTATATAGCAGCTATACTAAAGCGATAAGCTTATAGAATTTAACTTCGTTATTAAGTATCGCCCTAGCCTATAGAACTCTACTAACAGACTCTCTTAAAGACTAGACCTAGCGGAAAGCCCTAGCAACGAAGGCGCTAAGAACCTACTACTACGACTCTTAGAGGAGTATATTACTATAGGAAAGGACTATATACTAGGGTACAGCTCTATAGTTAGAGCTATTACTCTAGCTATATAGCTGAGACCTAGTATAGGCCTTAGAGAGTTGGAGGATATATATAAGCTATATAAACAGGAGTTTAATAAGAGTGTTACGCCTAATATACGCCTTGAGGAGGGCTATTAGGAGGTCTTACAACGTATAGGTAGCGGCAAACGTCACTATAAGCCTATAGCTAGGGACGAGGGAGAGGCAGTAGTATAAAGGCTCCGCCTAGATAACGCTTTTCCACTAGTCAACTATAGTATAGACAAAAGTGCTACCTATAGCCTAGATAGACCTAGTAAACCACTATTAGAGCGTAGCTCCCTAGAGGCCTAGGAAATATATATAAAGGAATCTAGCTATCTAGGGCCTAGGCGGCAACCCCCCTTGGACTAGATAGCTCGTAGTAGTCTAGCTAGCAGTATATATATACTTAATCACTGCCTATATATTGCTACCGCTACTAGGAAGCTAGTAGAAGACGAAGGCTAGCCTTTTAAGTAGCAACTAATCTAGGTATAGAAAGTCAATCCCTAAGTAACTAAAGGCGCTTAGAAGATAGCCTATATATATAGGTAGTAGAAGTATAGAGACAATAGTATCCTATATTATAGTAGTAGGATCTATATACTAATAGCCCTATAGTATACGCTTTTAGTATACTACTACAATGCTATAATAGGTGGCTATAGCGATATTAGGAAGACTTGTAAACGCCTAATACACTACTACTACTAGCTAGATATATATAGGGAGATCGATCAATATATAGTAGAATACATTATATATAGCTATACGAAAGTAAGAACCTACTGCCCTTATAGCGAGCTTATAGCGTTGCTAGTTCCTAAGCGCCTATAATAGGATATTATAGTCGACTTTATCATTGGCCTACCTATCTCTATCGACCTTTGTTAAAAATAGTTCCTATTTAAAAGACCCTTATATATATATATATATTGCTTAAATAAGTAAGCACTGCTTACATACGCAAGATAAGATAAGATAAGCTTAAGATAAGCTTAAGGGTTAGGGTTACGATTAAATGATCTCGAAAAACGAAGATTAGCACTAAGGTTCTTAGCTACAAAGATCGAACCAATGAATAGGAATATAAAAGTGGGCCCAATGACGAATAAAAGTGGGTCTACTATAGATCCTAATGACGATTATAAGTAGGTCTAAAAGTGGATTAAAAGTGGGCCTATAAAGCAGGCAATAACTAGGAGGAAGAAGTCTATATATCAAGGTCCAACCTCCTACCTTTGACCTCTCTTCTTCTTCCTTATACACAACACTTTTTCTATAACCACAGTCACAACCACTCTTGATGCGGAGAAGTGCTGTAGATATATAGAATAACAAGATATAGATTAATAATGGTGGTAGATCGAAGATTTAGGCGGCGGTACGCTAAGAAATACATGCCTACAAGGCAGAGCACGTATATATACCCCGCCTACCTAATCGGGCCTAGCGTTGCAAAGTCTACAACGTAGGGCGCGGAGCACCCTTATCTAATCTACGTACATAGACATATAGGTTATATAACCCCCTTATTCCTCCTACCCTATATTAAGTCTAGGCCTATAGGAAAAAACGATAATGCCCTTATTGCCTTACCTATCTAGATCCTCTATATCGTTAAATACCCTTTAATCGAGTACTACAATATAGGGCTAGAAGCGTAGTACCGGATTGATCTAGATAGCGATCAACTAGCTTCTTCTATATCTTATCGTCATTAGCGGGAACAAGGTTCTTACGAAGCTAGCTACGCTTATAAGCCGGTTAAGGTGCCTAATTAGGTATAGGAAGCTCTTTTTAAGAGACTAGGCGATCTAGATAATCGCTTTTACGAGCCTAGTATTCGTTAATCAGGCGCTATATATAACGTAGCTTATATATAGTCTTTTAAACGCTCTCTTCTTAGCCGTAGCTAGTCCATTTGATCAAATATTTAAGGCCTTTACGTATAACCTTATAGTCGAGGATTATATCAACCTCGTATTTATCGCCTAATTCGTTGTTATTAGAGGAATAGTCTAATTGAGAGTCGACGATCGAGCTAGAAAGTAGCGTATTGTAGTCGAATAGATCGTCTTCCTAAGGAGCTAGGCGAAGGTAAGCGATAGAAATGACTAGGTAGATACCTATATTAGCTAGGAGATCTAATTCATAAACTAGGTGGCCGATATAACGTTTAATCGAAAAAGGCCTAGTACGCTATTACAAGTATTTCTAAGATAGGTTGCCTAGGAGATAGTAACCGTAGTATAGGTATAAATAAACCTTGTCGCCTATATTAAACTTAATATCGTAGTGTTTACTATTATAATAGCGCTTAGTATATACTATAGCGAAGTCTATACTCAATTGAGCATCCTAACGTAGAGCATCTCGTAGAGCTGGAATAGTAGCTAGCTTAGCGATAGCCTAGTTGGTAAAAGCTTCTAAAGGTCTAAGAAGCTTAAAGCTAAAGAGCTGCTTATAAAGCAAGGATTTAATAGCTTCAATATAAGCGTTGTTAAAGTACTATTATAGAGGTATAATAATATCTAGCTAATTGCCTTTAAGGCACTCAAATATATAGAAGCGGATTACGATTTCTACTATCTAGTTCTTATACTCTGAAAGGCTATCCATTTACAAATAGTAGAATATTGTTATTAGCAACTTAGTGCCTAAGGCCTTCTAAACGCCTTGCCAAAGGTCGGAAGTAAACTTGTAATTATAGTCGGAGATGATTGTAGTAGATACACCCTAGTCGCTAAGAAGCAGTTAGCGAATTAGAATATACCCCTATTCCTAAGCCGAATAGTTAGAATTGCCTAGAATAAAGAAAGTACACTTCAATAACTTATAAGATACTATAAGCAAGCTATTGAAATAGTTATAATTCGAGAGCTACTAGGGCGAACTAGTAGCTAGGACCTTTAGTAGGCCTAGAATAAAATCGATAGCAATAACGTATATTGGCAAAGTATCGGATAGTCGAATCGGTTAATAGTTACCTAGTTTAAAGCGACGATCTATTGCATTAACTTAGCACTTTAGGTATAGTTTAATATACTTCTTAACATTATAGGTTTTATAGGCTATTAATATACCTTGTAAGTTATACAATATTTGCTTAGTACCAAAGTAGTACTTCTCATTGTAGGTAGCTTCTAGGATAGTCTAAATCATATTATAAGGTATATAGAGTAAATATAATCCATTAGGTCGAATGTTATAAAGAAGGCTATCTATAAGGATAAACGGAAGGCTAGGCCAAGAGAAAACCTTACTACTGCCCTTAGTAGCCGATTCGACAGTAAGATCCTTGATAATAGCGGTATACTTAGTATTATAAGAGTATATAGCTATAAAGCGAGCTTGAAGATCGTTATCTAGCTTCGCTTTCATAAAAGCGAACTAGATATTGTTAAGGACTATATTGTTGTCACCGGAGCTATTCTTACAATTCGAGTTATCCTATAGAGCCTTTAGACGGCTAAGTATATCGAGCACTAGGTTTAGGCGGCTTAGAAGATGATAGATCTCCAAGTTGTACTACGAAAGGTAAATAGAGGCGTTGATAAGCCTACGATTAGCTCGTTTGATAGACGACGTATCTAAAATAGTCTAGTTGACAATGCCTTTTATAGAGACGTAATCTATAAGGACAACGACAGGCTTATACAACGAATAAATTATAGTATATAGCTTCTTAACTACCTAAATAAGGCAAGCGATTTCCTATTTAGAAGGTCTATACCAAAGTTCCTCCTTAGTAAAGCACTAGCTTAGGAATATAACAGGCCGAACTTAAGTCGATAGGATAATAGTTCTAGGCTTCTATTTATAGCTATCGGCGAGGTAGAACGCTATAACGCCGAAGCTACGTTCTAGGTATCCGTTGATCTATAGGAAGAGGGTCTTATCAAGATCAAAGTGGACTAAAATAGTTGGGTCTAGCTTACAAATAGCGTTCTAAACGGCTTTGAAGGAGGCTTTCTTAGCGGGCGTAGGTTCAAAGGAAGTCTTAGCGCAATAGGCGGCGCGCTTGCTAGGGTTGCTATTTTACACTTAGCCAGTGGCTCGGCCTTTTGTAAGCAGTATGGTCTTACGGTTTTAAAGAGGCTTAATAAGCTATATATAGTATAGGATTAAGTAGTATAGAAATCCTAATACACCGATATACTGTTCTAGGGCCTTTAGGTTATTTGGAAAGGCGAGGTTTTTAAAGGCGCTAATACAGTGCTCTATATTGGTTAATCCGAATCTATCGACGTAGAAACTAAGTAGCTCTATACTAGGATACGCGATATACAACTTGGTTAGTACAATAGAGATGTTCTTCTTCTCGAACAAGCTAAAGATAGTTTCTAGGTACTTGGTATACTCGTCTATAGTATTGCTAAAGATGATAATATCGTCGATAAATATATAGGCGAAAGAGGCGTAAAGGCAAAGCAACTAATCTATAAAGCACTAGATATATATAAGAGTATTGTAGTAGCCTATCAGATATACTTTCGGCTATTCCAATCTACAAAAGCTAATTAGAGTAAAGCGGTCGCGATATAGAGGATATATATCGAATTAGTAGAAGAAGGATATAGCATTGATTATAGTAATGAACTTCTTACCTCGTAGATATACAATAATGTCCAATTATAAAGGTAGAGGATAGTTGTTAAGCACTATAACCTTGTTAAAAGTATATAAATCGATAACTATATAGCCCTTGATCTTGCTATAAGAGGCACGCTAAACAATGAAAACCAAGTATACGAAAGGAGTAGCCTTTATAACCTACTCGAAGCGCTTTTGTCAATATAGTTCGTTGAAAGTAGCGTTGAGAACTTCGTAATCGCGAACGCTTAGAGGGTATTAGTAGGTGTAGATCTTCTAATGCTACTAGCCTTCTACAAGAGGCATTTATATTATATCCTCTTTGTCCTAGACAACTTGGCCCTTATCCTTCTATAGGCGGGGATAACGCTTGACGATATTAATAAATCGCTATACTAGCTTACGATCTTAAGTATATATATATATACCCTCTAAAGTAAGTATCTCTAGTAAGTCGGTAGGTATCTTAAGGCCTAGAGTTGAGTATTTCTCTAGTACTACTAGCTTACGGTCATTAGGAGGCAATTTGAAATTAGAATTACGCCTATTAGTATAACCATCAGTACTAGGATCCTAGATCGATTAGTGTAATATAGGCTAGGCAAGCTAGCCTAGTGGATACGCTAATTAATATAATATAGGTCTAGATTCAGATAAAGTAGTTAGCTAATATACTACATCGCTATAAGGTGTCGATAGCTCTAGCGAATCTTGTGAAGATAACGGGGTCTAGGATAAAACATCGTTCGCGAGTTGTATAGAGTCTCCTAGAATAGTATAAACTAGGCTATATATATCGAATATAGTTAATACACTAGGGCTAGTATACTAAATAGCAGTTTAAACTAAACTAAGGTTCATAGCAGTAAGCATTGCTATTAAGGCGGTCGCTATAGTCAATGCTATAAAGGCTGTCTCCTAGGAATAAGCGATATAACCGCTATCGTTAGTATCCTCGATTTAGCCAATAGGGTAGCGCTTCAAAATAGTAAGAACTCCCTTAGTCGGGTTCTTAAAAGCTACTACTCTAAGGGTCTTAGCGTTGACAACGGCGTTCAATACAGTAGGATAGCGAGCATTGAACATTATAGATCGGTCTATTAGGAGAGGCTTATATTCTATAGCGACGAACATTTCCTACTTAGGCTATAAGGTAATGGTATACGTAGTCTTAACCTTATATACGTAGAGGAACGTCTAGGTATACGTAGCGAATAGTATATCAAATCCCCTTAGGATACTACGTAGGCTAGCGATTTTCGTACTATAATCGATAGAGGCCTAATACAGATCTAGGAAGTCGGCTCCCAATAGGAGGTTGGTAGATAGCTTATCCACTACCTAGGCAGACCAAGTAAATTTGAGGAGTACTAGGCTAATAGCAGTAACGCTTAGTAGGTAAATAACGAAGGTCGCCTACTAGGTAGGCGAGGTTTTTCTAATATCGCGAATATAGCTATTATAGCGCTTAATCGAGTATTCAAAAGTACTTAGGAAGGTCTTGTTAATAATCGAATAGCTAGCGCCTAGGTCGAGGCAAACCTCTAGGTCCTCGTAGTCGGGCTAAGCGCAAGCCTTGACGTATAAGTAGGTGTAGGCGCTATATAGGCTATCGATACCTAGGTCGGCTACTTCGAGGGCCTCCTATACTTCTAGGTTAGCAGCGAAATCTACAATGGGGCTAGAGCCTTTGGCGAATAGGATATCGTCCTCTAAGGTATCCTTGGCGACAATGGTTGCTTGCTCTAAGCATTTAATAGAGCTAGAAACGGTTGCTAAATAGATTTTTAAGTACTTAAAGAGCTAGTTCTACGAATTAAACAGAGTATTGTAGTATCTATAGGTTCAACGGCCTAGGTTAGCCTAATTAGCTCGATAGTGGCGAACGCTCTTAGGAACGATTATCTTGCTATAGGCGTAGATATATACATTGGTAGTAGGAACTATATTGAACGTCTAATAGCACTTGTGATAGGTCAGCTTTAAATCGTAAGCTATATAGGCAATATCCAACTCGTCGGTGCCATTGGAAACGAATGACTTATAATTGGCCTTAGCTTCGTCGTTAGCTTCTAAATCGAATAACGTCTTCGAATCAATATTGTCGATAAAGTACGTTTAGTCTTAGGCTTAATCGTTATACTTAGAATTGTAGTTATCTAAACGGCGTTTACCGTCTTAATCGCGATTACGGTTATAGTAGTCGTCGTCGTAGTCGTAGTTCTAGCGGTCATCGCTATAGCGATCAGTATATCTAGAGTACTTCTTGTCAGACTTGGTATTACTGAAAATAGTAGACTTGCTAGTAAGCAAAGACTTCTTTAACTCTAGAAATTTGTCGCGAGCTATAGTAATAAGTATAGGCTACACTTTTATAATTTTATATATATAGCGTGCTAGAGTGTACTTCGTCTTAGGCTATAGAAGAAAAGATATAATAGTTAAATCTAAACGGTTATAGATAGTACTTATAGCGTTATACTAGTTTAAATTGTTATAATTGATCTAGCCTACTATATATATAAAACGCAACTTTTTCTAAAAGAAGTTTATTAGAGCGTCAAGGTTCTCTACAATATACCTAATAGTTAACTGTCCTTAGTTAAACTTATCAATAGCCATTTAGCAATCTATTATAAAACGTTCTACTAGTTGATTAAAGACTATATAAAGGCTAGCTTAACGCTACTATAAATGCTTCTAAATAGTAACTTTGCTATTCTACTAAAGGAGAGCTTGACTAGCGAGAACTATAGGCAAAAGGTATAGGATTTGCTAGGCTATGTTATAGCTAGTGTCAAGGTCTTCTAAAAAAGTTAATAAACGCTAGATAAAGTAGTAGATATCGGTAAAAATCACGTTCTTACTATCTATAACAATGCTTATATTGTTAGGGTCCTTATAATTGGGATTAAAAGTGCCGATATTATTACGTTTAATCTTAAAGATAGAGATAGATTGGCTACCTCTAGTACTAGCAGTATTATAGAAATGTTCTTAGTAATTACGGTTTAGAGGAGGCTAGAAAGGTAGGCGGTTATTTAGGCGGTTATTTAGATAGCGCCTACCGTCGCTATCGTCTAGGTCGCTTAGGTCGTTTAGATTATAGCCGCTAACGCTAGGAGGCCGCCTAAGAAGCGATATAGCCTAGCGTTAGCTATCCTAAGGCGGCTCGCCTTAGCGAAAGTCGCCCTAAGGCGACTTAGCCTAGTATAGGTCGCTAAGAGGCGACGTAGCTTAACGCTAGCCGCCTAAGCGCGAATTGTTAGGGTATATAATATAGGCTTAATGTACCGGTAGTGTGTCTATAGCTAGGTTATAGGCTATATCGATATCAACGCCTTCCAAAGGGATAGGAAAGGCAGTCTATATACAAGGTTGAGTAGGCTAGACTAGGGGAGGCGTATAGAGGCTCTCTATTAAAGAGGCTACCGTTGCTACTAAGTGGTAGCTCCAAATAGAAGGGGTATACGGTTATAGCTCTATAGTTGGTATAGGAGTAGCTAGCAAAGGCTCTTTAGCTAGTATAGGATTAGTCGATTAGTCCTTAGTAGCTAGCTAGGCAATAGCGTTATTAATCTTATTTAGCTAATCGTTAGTATATTATATATATTGAATAAAGAGCTTATTTTAGTACTAAACTTGTTAAGCGATTTCTCTAGTTTAGATAATAGTAGCTTTAAGTTAATTTATAAGCTTTAGCAAGTTCTTAAAGTGGTTATAAAAGCTTATTAACCTATTAAGTATAGGTTGAATCTTAGCGATATTAGCTTAAAGTTGATTGACTATAGCAATAATATCCTTAAGTAAAGTAGTATATTCGCCTATAGTCTAGCTAAGCTATTTGACGAAAGGCCGATTAGTACCGACCTTAATGTGCTCTAGGAGGTTCGAAATGTCTTTAGCTTCTTCGAAGTCGCTCTAGGCGTCTTCGAAAGATAGCTTATCGCCTAGTTATATATTGTTATAATCATCTTAGCCAATGTCGATATTATAATAAATACGCTTTTAGGGAGTAGGTAGCTCTAGAGCTAGAGGAATGAAGCCCTTATATAGGGTATATAACGTCTCTTTGATCTTCTTAGATATAGCAATATCGTATTTAAAGAGCTACTTAGCTAGCGAAGAGGTACGAGAACAAGTATTATAGCTATAATTAGCCATCTTAACTATCACTTTGGTTTAAACCGCAGAAGCTAGGTCGAATAGGTGTATTATTAACGTACTAATAGTTGACAAAGGCCTAATAAAAGGTTCGTCGTCGAGCTAGAGAGAAAGGGTGTTCTAATCGCTATCGGCTATCGCCGCTATACGAGAAGAACTAGGTAGTTGATTAACTACTACTATCGATGATACTATTAGCAATCGCCGCTATATAGACTGATCAATCGATAGCTAAAGATCGTAATCGCTATTAATAGAACCATTGTACGATCGAGGCTCTTCGACTGAACTATCGTTCGAAGGTAGGACTAGGTGCTTTCAACGCTATCGACTTTGTTAAGTCGCTATACAAAGAAAGTAGGGGTTCAACCAGCTACTGCTATTAGCAAGGCCGCTATATAGGCTAGTCGATTAATAACGATAAAAGAGTAATTAGGTCAATGATCTTAAAGTCGTAGCTACTACTTGATATAGAGAAGTGCTATAGATATATAGAATAATAAGATATAGATTAATAATAGTGGTGGATCGAAGATCTAGGCGGCGGTACGCTAAGAAATACGTGCCTATAGGATAGAGCACGTGTATATACCCCGCCTGCCTAATCGGGCCTAGCGTTGCAAAGTCTGCAACGTAGGGCGCGGGGCACCCTTATCTAATCTATGTACATAGACACATAGGTTATATAACCCCCCTATTCCTCTTGCCCTATATCACTTATCTTATTACATCCCCACTTTTATCAATATATATCCACTTTCTCCACTTTTAAAAGTGGAACTACCTATTCCCTACTTTTATTAAAAGTAGAACTACTTATTCAGTGATCAAGTCTTTTAATAACTAGTGAATCTACTATTTCTATATCCTACGAATCTATCTACCTTTTCAACTTCAACCAACTAAGGAAGCAATATCTACTAATCCTGCCTTCGCTCCTATCCTACGATATTCTAAAGAAATTCGGCAACTAACGCTCTAGCCTTCTAACAACCTCTATATATATAAGCTCTACGACGCTATCTTTATTATCGTCGATAAGTTTACTAAGTACGCCCTCTATATTGTAATATATAAGCAGCTCTAGGCTAGCGCCTTTGCCTACCTCTTCTTCGATTACGTCTATCGACTATTCGGCCTACTATAGACCATTGTTTCCAACTATAGAAGCTTATTTATAAACGGGTTTTAGCGCGTATTCTACGACCTCTTAGATATTATATAAAAGCTAAGCACTATATACTATCCTTAGATTAATAGCTAGATAGAGAAGTAAAATCAAACGTTAGAGCATTACCTATATATTTACTATATATAGGAGTAGTATAACTAGGTATAGAAGTTAGCTCTAGCTAAATACATTTATAATACCTCAATGTATTTAGCTATAAAAGCGACCTTAGTATACCTCCTTTACAGCTACTACCTATATAATCTAATAGACCCGCTTATAAATAGCTCGAGCAACGTTCCTACTACGGAGGAGCGTGCTAGGAAGCTCGCTAAGAATCGAGAAAGAATCTACAAGGCTCTAATATAAGCTAACGAAAGTTATATAAAGTAGTACAACTATAAGCGTATACCTATAATCTTTAGAGTTGGCTAATAGATTTAAGTCAATTCAAAGTATATTCGCTAGCGACGCCTAAGCAACAAACTTATAAATAGGTATCTTAGGCTCTTTAAAATCATCGCTAACGTAGGTAGTAAGAAGATAGTATATCGCTTACATCTCTCGCCTACGTTTAAGTTCTATCCTATTTTCTCTATTACAATGCTTAAGCCGTTCAATAGCAACCTATAAGAAGCACTTATATACTATAATTGTATATAGGTCGTTATATAGGAGTAGCATTAGAAGGTTGAAGCTATTCTTAATTATATAAGGCTACCTCTCAACAAGTATTTCCTTATTAAATAGAAGAACTACCTACTAGAGGAGAATACCTAGAAGCTATATAGGTATATTAATAATAGGCCTTTACTATATACTTATAAAGTATATATTTAAGATAAGTATAGACGTAGGTAATAAATAGTAGAAATATAACGAAGGCGTTAAATAGCGCTTTAATTAAGAAAAAAAGGAAAGAAAAGGAAAAAGAAAAAACAACGTAAGAACTATCTACCTACCTAATAGCTACCCCTTATATCGCTAAGTCCTTCTCCAAGCCCTAGATCGACTCTATTATAAACTCGTCTACCTATACGTTATTAGCGCCTTCCTCGCTACCCCCCTCCCTCTCCTTACCCTCCTCTAGTAGCGAGCCCTAGCTCTTTACTACTACTAAAATTTTATTCTTTAATTGTTAGCTATATATATACTTTATAAACGTAACGGACTTATAGACTTACTACTACCCTCTTTATACACTTCTGCTACTCCTCTAGCTTAGCTAGCCTCTCTACTACCTCCTTTAGCGTAGTACTAGGAGGAGGGGAAGAAGATAAAAGCGGCGTAGACATACCAACAAAGCGCTGGAGGCGCCTCTTTAGTACGCCCTCCGCCTTCTATACCTCCCTCTACTACTCTAAGAAGTTCTTAGAGCAGGCGATAAGGGCGACTAAAGCACCGCTAATAGCCTTATAGGCTACTGTAAACACATCGACAACGCCCTAGATAAGTGTAGCTAGCTAGAATATATTTAATATATATATCGTATATATAGAAGAGATATTTAAAAACTTACCTTTTTGTCGATAGTAGGGTAGTCCCTTTTATTAAAGGCTTCGATAAAGCTATAAACTATAGCGAAGGTAATAAGATAAATCTTCATTTTTTTAAAGGGATTAGCAATAGTATAATATATATATAACAAAAATATAGGTTTTAGCTTTAAAGCGCTAAGGTTAGCGCCTTTAAAGGAGGAGGGCAACTTATAGCTAGGCAAATATAGTTATTTTATATATACTCAACGTAGTATAAACCGGAACCTATAAATATATTAGATATAATAAACATATAACCTATATATAGATATATACTAGCTTAATAGTAGTAGATAGGGGCGCTACTACTATTAAAAAACTTAGCTATACAATAGCGGTAGCTACTATTATCAATGTATATATAGCCTATACCTTCGACACACTTTAATTACGCTCTCTACATTTATAAAATAATATAGGCAACGCCTATAGGGACTCTCTTCTTAAACGTTGAGTCAAAGTCACTGGACTACTATACTATTAGCGATCGCATTGCTCCCTATCTACGCCCTCTCTATATACCGCCCTTCTCTTATAGCCAAAGCTGCCTTTATATAGAGTCGGAGGCTTAGATTCCTCTATCTCTTTGTCTTCGTCCTCCTCCTTCTTTTCCTCTTTCTCGTCGTCGTTAACGAGTATAGCCGCTACACTAGATATATACTCTATAAGAGCTATAAGCGTATCGTCGGTAGGCGACTCCACCTCGCTAGTAGAGCACTCTTTAGATGCTATATTAATAGGCTAGAAGCCTAGGCTTAAGAACAACTTTAATATAATTGCTTCTATCTAGTATATTAGCAACGTTTACCTTATACTATCTATCGACATTTTAGCATTAAAGGTCATTTATAAGACGTAGCTAGAAATAAATGAGTTATTTAAATCTACTATATTATTAGTGTACTATTATATTCTTCCTACCGACTATATAGCGAGTTCGCCAACTATATAGCCCTTATACACTAGAATTGCTAGAGCTATCCTATTAATTAAGAGCTATCCTACTAATCGACTAAACTATTATAGGGCGACCTACTAAGGAGAAGCGAAGGCGGGAGCGCTAAAAAACGAATTATCTATAGAGTAAAGAAGTTAGCTATATATATACAATTAGAGGGAGCGTTAAAAGGAAGCAAAGAGTATATACACGATCGTAATTGTAGGCTAGTATCGTATTATCATCGTAGTAGGCTAAGCACTTAGGTAGGTAAAGCATTTACGAAGATAGCGCAAAGGAAGAAAAGGAGGAAAGGAAGGCTAGGAGCTATAAGCCTAGAAAATATACTTAGTAAAGTAGCTTAAGCTTAGAGGGCTTAAAATTCTATATTTCTTATATTACAATGTTCTAATAGAAGTTTCAATTCCCCTTTTCTATATATATAGCGAAGGCGCTTAGGACACGTATAGTATATACTCTTTACCCCTTTTCTTTCCTACTATCACCCTAAATATATATACCTTCTATTTAGTTCTATTTAGCTCTATTGTTGCCTTCCTATTTCGGGTCTAAATAGGCCCTAAATAGACAGCCCTAGATTTAAATAGGCCACTTCTATCTAGGCTACCCTAGATTATATATATAGAGGAGCAGTTGGATTAATAGAGGCTATATATATAAGAAGATCGTAAGCTATATATACGCTACCTAAACTACCGCTATATAATTTGCCGCTAGTAGACTAGGCTATAGGCCGAAGTACGATCGACAAGAACTATATGTATAGCAAGATCGTAAGCTATATATATACTATCTAAACTACCGTTATATAGTTCGCCGCTAGGTATATAAGGCTACGACCCTAAAGCGCGACCACTACGCCCCTTAGGCTATAGCACAGTAGTCCCTAGGGTTAAGGACCTTAAAGGAGGAGGGCCCTATTATACCCTAGAACCACCCTAACCTATAGGACCCGCCTTAGTACCCAGTATAGCCCTCGGAATACGCTTTAGCACCTAGTATAACCCTTAGCCCAACCACCTCGCCTTACATCTAGCACCTAGTATAGCCTAGCCAACTATAGGGCACTATATAGGTCATCTATATACGCTACTAGGGCGTACGTCAGTAGCTTAGATTATACGAGCTACTTGGAGGAGCGATCGGAGGGGTATAAAGCTAAGCGAAGTATAGGGCATTAAGCTAAGCAAATACAGGGAACTAAGACATTGGGTTGACAATAGAGCGGATAGACGTACTTAGGGAGCTATATAGGCGCTATAGGATAGCTTAGGAAAGGATCTACGAGCTTAGGAATAGAGGCTAGCCGATGCGGAGGAAGATCGAGGGCTAGGATAGGAGAGATAAGGAGGATAGAACCTATAGGCAGTGAGAGAGGCCAGCGTTCAATGCAACTACCTGTACTCCCCCCTACCCGTAGCTACCCTATAGCGCGTGCTCTGCTTATACCTTGCTTGTACTCCATCACTTCAACGTATACCCCCTTCCTTCTAGGAGCCCCCGCTTTTAACAGTCTTCCTAGCCTTCTTTTTAGCCTGCTTTGCCCTAGTCTTCTCGAGTACCTATATAATACGCTAATATCCTGTTAGGCGTAGGCCAGTGTTATCCTAGTCTTCTTCCTAATAGCTAGTGCTACCCTAATCCTCCTCTTTAGAGCTAGATGATTCGCTATCGCTAATGTTGATTATAAACTAGCCTTTAGACAGTATAGTAGATTTAGATAGTGTTTCAATTAGGAGTTTGTATATCTATATCTTTTTATACTTTGAGTGAGGAATAATAGTACGTTTCCCGTCTCTAAGATTAACGTAGCCTAGATTCCTATTGCTAGGAGGTACCTACTCGTCGTTAAGCTTATCTATATATATATAATCTCATTTATAGATATTGCCTTTGATCTTATCGATAAATTTGTTGTATAACTTTATTACTAGGCGGTTTATAATAGGGTTACGCTTTTTATTCTTTAGTAGCTTCCTCTATATCCTCTACTTAGCTTTCTAATCCTTCTTTATATCGTTGACGATCTAGGTAATAGCTTTCTAGCTATAGGCCTACTATTTATAAATATATTCCTAATCTTAAAGCTCCTAGGTCTATTGAATTTGTTTGATAGTAATATTTATAATAATACCACTAGATAGCTTGACCTAGTAGCTATAGGCTTTCTTAGAAGAGAGAGAGGTAAGCCAGTCCTTGTTGTTAGCTTTGAATTAGTTAAAATAGTCCTTAGTAAGCTAGCCTTTATAGAATATGCTTTTAACTACGAAGAAGTGCTCTTAGGTTAGGGAACTAAATAGATTAAGGTATTTCTCTTTAATACGTTTAATTCCTTTCCTAGCCTCTAACTACTAGCTCTCCTAGGGTATTAAAGATAGGTAAACTAGCGTATTAGCCTTCTTTACTTTCTTTTAGATTATATCAATGACTTAGTTGTAGTTTAGTAGGAAGATACTTATCTTCTTAAACCTAGCTATAATGTTCCTTCGTTAAAAGCTAGTATTAGAGATTATTTAGATACCTCTAATAAACTCTGCTATACTAAACAATATATTTCCTTAGCGAATAAACTTATAGAGCTATAGCTAATAAGTGTACTTTAGATAGTAGAAAACGCCTATATTTATTAGCTAAATAAAGTATAATAAATAGGGCGATAGGAAGATAAAGATAATATTAAATATAAGGTAGTATTTATAGAACTTAAATAAATAATAGTCTAAGAAGCTATCTATTACTAATAGGCGATAGACTTTATACCTTAGTATACGCTAGTAAGGTATATAAGTAGCTAGGTCATCTAGGTTACCCTCTTCGTTGTAGTTAAACCAATCTTCTATCGTTATATTATAGCATTTAAACTCGGTATAGTATAGAAAGGAGTAGTAGTTAAAGTATTAGATCTAATTTATTGTAATCTTAGCATTGTTAAAGGCGGTATCTAATCGATTGAACTATATTCTAGAATTAAGGGTATCGATATCCTAGTTCTCGCTTAGCTATTGCTTAAAGATATAATATAGTAGGATAGTATCTCTAATAGTATTACTAACGCTAACGATCGTTATAGACTTCCTATTATAAAAGTCGATAACCTTTAGCTAAATACTATTATTATCGTCAATGCTAAGGAATTAAGGAAAAGAGAGTGAAAAGGGGGTAGAATATACTAGTATTTTCTTCTTAGTATTTAATAACAATACTTTAAACCTCCTACTTAATATCGCTATTAGAATATCTACTTTATCTATATTCCAATAGCTAGATATTATAATCTAGTACTAGTCAACTATAGCCTTAAGTATATTAAAGAACTCCTTTAAATCCTAGATCTATTGCTTAGCTAATAGGCGTACTACTTTGATAGGCTTAATATAGTACAACGGCTTATATATAGGATAGTCTTTCTTCTAACGTTGCTACTAGTAACAGTTAACTAGGGGAGTAGGAGAATTATAGTAGGTATATAGCTAGTTAGCTATAGCTTCGATTAGGTCTCTACTTGCTAGAGAGCTAGTTTAGATAAGCTATAGCATATAGGCTTCGAGGGTAGTATCCTTGGCGATTGTAAAGGCGGTCGGCCTCCTAGCGCTCTTGTTGAACAAGCTATAGTACCGCCCGACCTCCTTTAGAGACTTAATACGATAGGCGACCTATATTTTCGACACCTTAAAGCGTCTTACAGCGTTATATAGCGAGAGCTTCCTAGCTTTACAATAGTTATAAATATAGCAATCGTAGCGTTCTACTATATCGAGTAGCTACTATATAGCCTAAACGCTTATAGGCTCCTGAAGATAGTCCATTACTAGGCTAGACTATAGTCTACAGTGCGGTTCGAAGTGTGCCCTGTAGTACAGTCTGTAGGGTAGTTCGAGGCGTAGTCTGTAGAGCGGTTCGAGGCGCGCCCTATAGTGCGGTCTGCAAGGCGGTTCAAGGCGCGCTCTGTAGTATAGTCTATAGGGCGGTTCGAGGCGCGCCCTGTAGTGCGGTCTGCTATTACACGTAGATAGTCCTTAGTAACTATCTAGCGGTAAACGTATAAGGGTGAGAAAGATCAATGCCTCTTAGCCTTGTCAACTAATGAGGCGGTACTCTTAAACACTAGTATATATTATAAAAGTATATTGATATAGTCTATCTTCCTACAAAGGGGTTCTAGGTGAGGTTCCTTTTTAAGGGAACGCTTATTACCTTTAACTGTGGTACAGTTATAGGTGCCTTTACTATAGTTGTATATAATAAGTGCTTAGGGACAAGAAGAAAAGATGGTGTCCTCGCTATTATTATAGAACTTAATATAGGATAAAGGAGTATATAGAAAAGGAAGAAAACTAATCTATATTATACTTTATATAGGATTTCTATATCTATTATCCTAATCTATAGCAAAGTCCTTTGTTATAATATGTTTATTCATTTGTTCTATTTATTAAGATCGACTATACTATTACTAGTATAAAGGTCATCTCTTCTAGCCTTAGATACCTTTATTACCGCTTTACATTTAATAGAAGTAGGTACCTTCTTAAGTTTCTTAGGAGGACGTATTAGCGTCTTTTATAACCTTATTGTTAATAGTTACTTTACACTAGCGCTTAGTGGTAGTAACTTCGGCCGTTTTAGCTCCCGACGTTGAATAGGTACTTTTATTATATTAGTTGTATAGCGTCTTAGCTAGCGTTGTTGATACAATTAGTAGTGTAGCTTTAGCGATAGGTGCCTTAGTAGGCGTTCTCTAAGTAGGTAGCTATATAGTTTTAATAGAGTATATAGTTGTTACAGTTATAGTATAGCTAACTTTAGGCGCTACCTCTTAGTGTCCAACGGTTTAGATAGCTATAATAGCCTACTTTACAATGTTTATCTTCGTAGTAGATAAATCTACTACAGTGGTTTAGGACTTAATAGCCGAAAGACGGCGTTCGATGTCTTATATATACTACGCTAGTCCTATATAAACTCTATTATATACGTTCACTACTGTTCGAGTAGCAGTATTGATCTCCTTTTGAAGTGCGTTGTCTATATAACGGAGTTCCGTTATAGTTTTGTCGTAAGCTAGTTGTATATTGCTAATTCTCCTTATCTAGTAAAGGTGTATATCGTCTAGGTCGCCTTAGGAGGCAAGGCTATTAGGGTCTAGGTTACTAGCTTTCCTATTTACGTCTAAGGTACTAATACACTTCGTTAATTCTACTATAGTTTTCTCAACTTCTTTGATATAAGCTCAGTATTTTTAAACGAACTATAGTAGATACTTAGTAAGTGCCTATATAGCCTTTATATCTACTTGAAGAGATTTAATTGTATTGTCGTTTATAGTAACTATATAGCTAGTACCGCTTACTACGTCTATAGCCCTAACGTTATTATAATAGATAAACCTAAGCTCTCCTAGTATTACGTTGATTATAGGGTTGCCTTCTCCTTTAGACGAGATATATTGTAAAGCGAGGATCTCGATCGCTATTAGTATCTAGCTTATAGTAACTATATTAGTCTCTTAAAACTCCTTAAAGGCTTTTTTTGATTATACTTTTAATTCTATAGACGTATAGGTTATATATAAAACTAGTAGGTTTGTTATCGAAGTTCTTTTTTAGGACTATATAGTAGAATCTAGCGAATTATATTATAAGTTTAGCTATATATTCCTCATTATAGCTAAAGTCTACGTATATATAAGCAAGTGCTTTGCTTATAGTTACAATATATTTGTTTATAGCTTTTATAGGGCGACGAGAATATCTATAGGATATATAAGTCTCCTAGAGTTCTAGAATACAATGTAGTTCGGTAGCTACATCTTCTTTGTCGCTAGTGTACTTAGCTCTATCGTTGTTAAAGGTATTTTAATCATTATCGGTTATAATAGCCTTGTCTTCGGATATAATATATAGAGCTTATTGTACTTCCTTACATTGTATATAGGTAGATATAACGTTGCTAGTATTAGGATACTAAATCCTAGATATATATTAGAGGGGCTACTCTCCCTCTATATACTTATAAGTAAAGAAAGTTTCTAAGTGCTCTTATATTACGTCATTGTCTAGCGCTTTATTATTGTCTTTAGCAACTTTATACTCGTTGTTAGAGACTATAATAGGGCCTAAGGTAGTAGCCTACTACTATTCTTTATAGACGGTCTCTAAACTATTCTAAATTGCTCTAGCTATATCAGCTTCTTTAGTAGCCGTTATCTCGTTATCTTATATAGTTCTAGAAACGACGTTCTTACTTGTAGCTTAATAGGACATATATACTTTTATAGTATATAAAGGAATATTAGGCGTATTGTTAGCCCTTTTTATACCTCTCGCTTGCTTAGTAGCAAGATAGGTACTTTCCCTCTTCTAAGTGCTAGTAGTATAGCCTTTAGTAGGCGTCTTTCGTATATAGGGAGGCATTTTATATACAACGAAGGCTAGTTAGGTATCTCCCTCTATAATGTCAATACAATTGTACTTAAGCGTTTTGCTATTTAATAACATTAGCGAGCTAAGAGAATCGACTATATAGTTGCCTCTATCGTTGACATAGGTATTATAAGAACGTATAATAGATTATTTCAAGTCGCGAATATAGTATAAACGTATATCGACTAACGATAGCTCGTATAAATATATATAGCTTAGTAATAAGAAGGTCTAACGATCGATTGTATAGTAAACGTAAATAACTATAATAAAGAATTGTTGAGGAAGATAGATATATTGAGGTTAATATATAAAGAGAAAGGAAATTGTAGTAGCCTACGTTAAGCTATTCTAGAAGTAAATAAAAATAATAGTATAGTGCCTATAGCTAATGAACAGTGTTGCTATCTAATGGTAGCTAGAGAATAGAACATTATACCCTTAAGGCTCGAAGCCCTATACCTTTATAGCAATAGAATAGCTTTCCTTAACCATTTATAGGTTAAAGTTAATAGCGAATCTATATATAGGAAAACTAGGATAAGTAAAGTGCTTAACGAACTAAATAACTATAGTTTTATAACTAAAAGCGTTAGTAATATTTAAATAAAGGGTAAAGAGAAGAAAACCTAGGAGATCTATAAGATAGAAGGTAGCGCTTATATATCTAATAGTAGTATAGCGGTAACAGATATACTAAAGTGAATATATTCTAATAAAGAAAGTATAAGCGAACGAAAGGAAGAGAAGGAAATAGGAAAGAAAGAAAGAGAAGGTTAATAATAGTATAGCTATCACTGGTCGTTGCCCTTCCTTTGTAATAGCTCGACGACAACTTAGTTCTAGAATCGAAGGATCTCCGTTACTACTTTCTACTCCTTAATAGCGATACCTTTGTTATAGTATTTCTTCTCTTAGTCGATAGGATATACTCTTTTATATTCTTCAATAAGCTCTTTAGCGTCGTTAACGAGCTAAATATATTTAATCTACTAGTCATCCTTAGCAATATACCCTTTCTATTATACTAGATACTTAACCTTAGGTCTTCTATTCCTCTAAGTGATATACTATTATATAATTTTCTTAACTTCCTAATGCTTGTCTCTATCAACGATTATAGGGCTAAGGAGTTCTACGTTATAGCTAAAGGGGTCTTTCCTTTAATTTAGTTTCTATAACTAGGAAACTAAAACTATAGAATAGACTTTTTAACTAGCTAGGAAGTCAAACTTATAGGCGTTCTTATCGATTTTATAGACAATCTTAAATAGTCCTATCCGCTATAGTAACCACTTTCGTTTAGGCTTTCCTAGGAGATAGTATCTATTGTATAGTTGTAGGTAAATAGTATCTCTTACTTCGAACTTAGTAGATATATATTTATTGTTATAATATATCTTCGCGATAGCGCCTATATAATCGATCTATTCCGCTACTTTCTTCTAATATTGCTGTCTAAGGATATTAATAGCTTTAGTAAAGGCAATGGTATCTTTCTTATAGTGAAGTATATCTAGGATAGAGTATAGTTTAAAGCTATATACCAACTTATTTAATAATCTTCTAATAGTGACTACGAATATATTATTAAGGTTGTACTATAATATAGAAAGAAGTAGAGGCTATAGCGTCTCTAGTTTTTCTATAGCTTTTATATAGATAGCGATTTCTACTATTTAGTTCGTCCTTTCTAACTGCCTATCTATCTAGGGATAATAGGCTATTGAGAAAAAGAGGCTAACGCCTAAGATATAAAAGATTTCTTTCTATAGGTCAAAAGTGAACTTAGTATCTTAGTCGCTAATAATTTACATTAGGAGTCTCTAATCTATATACGTTAACGCTCTAAGGATTATAACTACCTATTCTTCTACTAATATTTTATCGTTTCTAGCTATAAGAAGCTTTTTCTTATTAAACTTATAGGTGATAGTATATATAGCATTAAGGATTAAGTACTTTTTTATTGACTATAATGTCCCTTTAGAGAGTATAGTAGGTAAACCAATAATAAAATCTATAGTAATAGTATAGAAAGGCTATAGCAATGTCTAAATTGGCTAAAGGTCTCTAAGCTTCGATTCTCTTAAGGTCTAGTTCTCTCTATATATAGGGCAATGCCAAATATACTTATATACTATCTAACGCTTTTAGTTAAATATAAATACTAAGAGGTTTACTATTATATTATCTATATTAAAGT
Organism: Thermothielavioides terrestris NRRL 8126; assembly: GCF_000226115.1. Taxonomy (NCBI): domain Eukaryota; kingdom Fungi; phylum Ascomycota; class Sordariomycetes; order Sordariales; family Chaetomiaceae; genus Thermothielavioides; species Thermothielavioides terrestris. The sequence goes on along the minus strand of NC_016457.1, from coordinate 4,256,093 downwards.
AATAAGTATTGTTATATATAATAGTAAGAATATCTTTAATATAGCTACTAGGGATATAAAGCTTCTTTGCTCTTTTACAATCGATATAGTAGAGGAGACTGTCCTTTAGTTCGTAGAGTCTAAGCTATAGCTTTCGATACTACTTTCTTCGCAGCTCTCCTTCTCGCTCTTTACGTTCTCTCTATTTAGCGATCTTCTTAGTTTATTCTTCTATATTATAGAGACTTCTAATGATCTTATTATATTAGCGATCGTTGGAATAAGCTATAGTTAGCTTAGCTTTAAACTTGTTACTAATAACTAGCTTAAAGGTACTAGTGTCTATAGCGTAGTATTCCTTAGTATCAATCTAGGTAGTAGACTAAATGTCCTTTAGTTCGTTGGTAGCGTCTTAGGTTTTATTAGAGGCGTCCTCCTCAAAGGTCGATAGGTATAATAAGGCGTCTAGTATAACATTAAGCTTTCCTAATATATAGAAAATGTTAAAGTCGAACTAAGATAGCTAGTTTACAATGTTAGTGAACTTTAGGTTGGCCTTTATAAAGTCTATAGTAGTAAGAGACGTATACTTTATAATGCCTTTAGTTACTATATAGTCTATTAAGATATTTATAAGGTATTAGTTTAACTGTACTATCTTTTAGAGCTTCCTAATTGCCTATACGATAGTAGCAACTTTTACTTTAGTACTCCTATACTTCCTTTCTACATTGGAAGTTAGGTAGGATAAGAATATAATAGGCTAGATCTTACTACTTAGGATATCTTAGCTAAGGATACTAGTACTATCCTATTTACTATAGAGTTGAAAGACGATTGCTTTATATCCTTTGCTATTTACATTGAACTTAATAAATAGCAGTTTATTAAGGCGATAATAATATAGGAAGTACTACTTATATAGATGTTTCTATAGCAACCTAAAGGACTCTAGTTCCACTAGTATAGGCTTGAATTTAGTGTTCAAAGTAAATGCTTTCTTAGTGTTCTTCGACTTAGCGATAGGAAGGTCTTCGCTTACTCTCCTTTAAGTAAGGAGCTTAGTTTTATAGTCCTATAGAGGCTACGCTTTTACTATATACTATAGGATGCTCTTATATAGCTATTTAGCTATACTAAAGTACTGTTCTAAGGTTTTAAAGATATTAAGGAACTTAAGTTTCTTAAATATAGCGATTTTATCGTCTATCTTAGCTACTCCTTTGCTATTGACTATATAGCTAAGAAATCTCACTGATAGGTAGGCTATAAAGGATTTTTCTACTAAAATATAAATATATACCTTATCGAAGATATTGAGAACCGTCTTAATATACTTAAGATACTCCTCTATATTCTTACTAGCGATAATAATATTATTGATCTAGATATATATAAAGTGTTTATACTTATAGAATAAACGGTCTATAAAGCGCTATACAAAAGTTAGTAAGTTTTTAAATCCTATTAGTACAACGTTTAAGTATTCTAAACTTCTAAGACTAATAACTACTATATAGTTATAGTGTTCTTCTACAATTAGAAGCTAGAAGAAGAATCTAGAGGCGTCGAATACTATAAAGATTATATTGCTTATTATTATATTTATAAGATTGTCTTAGTCGAATAATAGGTATATATCTAATACTACTAATATATTTAAAGGCTAGAGGTCTACTATAGCTTTGCCTTTCGTTTTTTTAACAACTGTATAGTAGACTATAAAGACTAAGTAAGCGATAGGGGTTGGCTAGTCTATAAAGTCTATCTTTCTTTATATATATAGTTTATTATATTCTTCGTTAACGATCGTTTAGTCTTTGGCGTTTAATAGGTAAACCTAAATAGGCTTAAGCTAATTCTATTATCCGTCGATAAGTAGAATTCTTATCTTTTGATCCTCTAGTATAGGGACAATGCTATAGTTATAAAAGACGTTATACTTGTCTAGTAGTACCTTTATTTCTTCTATATATTGTTTATCTTTGCTATAGACGTTTACTTCTACTATTGACTTAATATATAGGATATCGTCTAGTTTCTTAATACTATAGGATAGTATATAGAACTCCTATTTAGTAGATAGCTTATATTTATCCTTTATTAGTATCTTTGTTATCGGTTCTTTACTACTAGGCTCCTATTATATAGTTGTCGTTATCTATATATATTTGCTATCTACAACGTTATCCTAGGTCTACTATATAAGGTTCTATACTATTGCCTAGATATCCTCCTCTAGGCTATACTAGAGGAGGTGTCTAATATACTGTCCTTCGACAATAGTAATTAGGCGAATAGTATTATTCTTTATAACGGCTTAGTATATACTCTTCGCGTCTATAATAGTGTCTAGTATACCTTTGATATATAAAGCGAAGTAGAGTTTATATTTCTAGCTACCTAGATTATCGTTATTAGTGTCTATAAGCTTAAACGTAGTCTCGATTAGATATTCTGTTATAGGTACAACCGTTATAGTATTTATAGCTTTCACCTTCTAGATTGTTCTTTTCTATTCTATATATACTTTTACCTTTATATTATAAATAGACTAAAAGTAATAGATAGACGTATTAAGGTCAATCTTTACTCTATTATAGAGTATAAAGTCAGTTTAAATCAACAGTTTTACTCCTAAACCTTCAATGATATTGGCTATTATAGTAAAGTAATTGTCTATATTAATACTATAGATAATTCTTTAGATATAGAAGTTAAACTCAACTTACTTTTTAACTTTGGTATAGGCTCTAACGCCTTTAATAAAGTATAGCTTTATATTAATCTAATATAGGTTCTTAGCCTATTTGGAGATAAACTCCTTGTCGATAAGGTTGGTATTATTACTTATATTAAAGTAAACCTTAGTACTTAGCTTACCTAGGTTTATACTAATGTTAATTATAAAGTATATAGCTTACTTATCTAATACTTTTAGTAGTAGTATATATAGCTATACTTCTATAATCTATCCTTTAGTTAATATAAAGTTTATTGCCTTACTCTTAAAGTCGTCTTCGTTATTACTAAGGTTACATTAGCGGTCTATCTAAGGTTATATAGGTTTATACTTATCTTCGTCGCTATTATCGGCTATATATTTAAAAAGCTTACAATATATTGTAAAGACTCTACTATAGGCAGTATATTACTAAATCTATAGGAGCTATTATAGTAGTTTATTCCAACTTAGTCTAAGCTAACGAAAGGTGTAATATAAGTAATAAGAACTATTAGCTTCCTTATCTTCTAATTCCTCGTCCTTAGCTTTAGTATTATATTTGTCGATAAGAATATACCTAGTCTTCTCTAGTATTTTATAGTAAAGGTTAGTGTCTTCGTTGTCTTCTATTACTATGATCTTACTATAGTATAAGAAGGTACTATCTTTGAACTACTTCTTATATATATATATCTAAATTCGTTAAAGTCGTTGAGGTCGAGGTAGTCTTCCCTAGTTGCTATTGTCGCCTCTTCTCTAGCCGTTGAACGGTCTAAGTCCTCCTTTATAATCGTTGAACGATTAGTATCCTCTTCTATATCTAGTTATACTATAGAAGTTTCAGTTACTAAATAGCTATACTTAGTTACTATCTTTATATTAATTGTTTCTAGGTCGCTAAGGTTTATCTTTGTCTCTTCTCTAAGAATTATAATATCCTTTTCTACCTCTTTCTATCTAGAAGGCTCCACTATTCTCCTAGTCGTCTCCTCGTCCTTTATCGTTATACTCTATATTTACGTTGTTAGCAATAGGACTATAGCTGATAATATAGCCCTTAGTAGCGTTTTAGTAGAGCTTGTCTTTAACGATATATACTTTAGTGTTAAAGATACTAAGGAATATATCTATTTCTATAGTTATATCTAGTTTAGGGTATAACTAGCGAAGTTCTAGATAGAGGTAGTTATATAGGTATATTAGACGTTACTCCTCGATAGTATCTCTTTAAATATATATATATTTAAAGTATTCTATAGCAAATTTCTAGACTAGTTTATCTTTATAGTTGTCCCTTATAGTATATTAGTTTTTATTTAGCTATTTCTCTACTTTATATCTTTTAATACTAAACTCTTTTTTTAAATGTTTAGTCTATACTTTTATAGATATAGTTAGTACTGCCTTTTCTATAGTAGAGAGCTGCTACTTATACTATTATAGCGCTAAGCTTTGAAGTAAGGTCTATATCTCTATATATAGGGTCTCTTCTCTTACTAAGTAGTATCTAATAATCTAATCTACCTACTTAACCTAAAGGTTGATATCCCTATAGTATAGTTGCTATTTGTTATACTATAGGTCCTAAGGTTCTTTAGACTTATTCTCTATATCTAGTTAGAAGAGACTAATGTTTTAAATCTTTTATTTCAATATAGGTATAGATAGTTGTAAAGACGTAGTACTTTCGACCTCGGTTTTAAGTTAATAGTCTTCTATACCTATAGCCCTATTCGCCCTTTCGATTATAACGTTTAGTGATATAGAGAAGTGCTATAGATACGTAGAATAATAAGATATAGATTGATAATGCTAGTAGATCGAAGATCTGGGCGGTGGTGCGCTAAGAAATATATGTCTATAGGGTAGAACATATATATGTACACTGCCTACCCGAATAGGCCTAGCGTTGCAAAGTTTATAATATAGGGCGTAGGGCACCCTTATCTAATCTACGTATATAGATATATAGGTTATCTAACCCCCCTATTCCTTCTACCCTATATTAAGTCTAGGCCTATAGGAAAAAACGGCAATGCCCTTATTGCCTTACTTATCTAGATCCTCTATACTATTAAATACCCTTTAATCGAGTGCTACAACGCAGGGCTAGAAGCGCAATGCTAGATTGATCTAGATAGCGATCAACTAGCTTTTTCTATATCTTGTCGTTATTAGTGGGAACAGGGTTTTTATAAGGCTAGCCGCGCTTATAGGCTGGTTGAGGTACCTAATCAGGTATAGGAGGCTCTTCTCAAAAGACTAGGCAATCTAGATAATCGCCTTTGCGAGCTTAGTATTCGTTGATCAAGCGCTATATATAACGTAGCTTGTATATAGTCTTCTAAACGCTCTCTTCTCAGCTATAGCCAGTCTATTTAATTAGGTATTTAAGGCCTTTGTATATGACCTTGTAGTTAAGGATTATATCAACCTTGTACTTATCGCCTAATTCGTTGTTATTAGAGGAGCGGTCCAATTGAGAGTCGACGATTAAGCTAGGAGGCTACGCATTATAGCTAAATAGATCCTCTTCCTAAGGGGCTAGGCGAAGGTAAGCGATAGAAACGACTAGGTAGATACCTATATTAGCTAGGAGATCTAGTTTATATACTAGACGCCTAACGTAGCGCTTGATTAGAAAAGGCTTAGCGCATTGTTATAAATACTTCTAGGACAGGTTGCCTAGGAGATAGTAACCGTAGTATAAGCGTAAATAAACCTTATCGCCTATATTAAACTCAATGTTACGATATTTACTATTGTAATAGTACTTAGTACGTACTACGGTGAAGTCTATACTCAATTAAGCATCTTAATATAGAGTATCTTACAAGGCTAGAATAGTAGCTAGCTTAGTAGTAGCCTAATTGGTAAAAGCTTCTAATAGTCTAGGAAGCTTGAAGTCGAAGAGTTGCTTATAAGGCGAGGATTTAACAGCTTTAGTATAAACGTTGTTAAGGTACTATTGTAGAGGTACGATAACATCTAGCTAATTGCCTTTAGGGTGTTTAAATATATAGAAGTAGATTATAATTTCTATAGTCTAGTTCTTATACTCTAAAAGGCTATCCGTTTATAGGTAGTAGGACGTTGTCATTAGCAACTTAGTACCTAGGGCCTTCTAAACGCCTTGCTAAAGGTTAGAAGTAAACTTGCGATTATAGTTAGAGATAATCGTAGTAGGTATACCCTAGTCGCTAAGAAGCAGTTGGTAAATTAGAATATACCCCTATTCCTAAGTCGAATAGCTAGAATTGCTTAGAATAAGGAGGGTACGCTTTAATAACTTGTAAAATACTATAAGTAAGCTATTAAAATGGTTGTAGTTCAAGAGCTACTAGGGCAAACTAGCAGCTAAGACCTTTAGTAGGCCTAAAATAAAATCGATAGCAATAATATATATCGGCAAGGTATTAGATAGTCGAATCAGTTGATAGTTGCCTAGTTTAAAGCGACAATCTATTACGTTAACTTAGTACTTTAGACACAGTTTAATATACTTTTTAACGTTGTAGATTTTATAGGCTATCGACACTCCTTATAAATTGTACAATATCCACTTAGTACTAAAGTAGTACTTCTCATTATAGATAGCTTCTAAGATAGTCTAAATTATATTATAAAGTATATAGAGTAAATATAATCTATTAGGTCGAATATTATAGAGAAGGCTATCTATAAGGATAAACGGGAGGCTAGGCTAAGAGAAAACCTTACTATTGCCTTTAGTAGTCGATTCGATAGTAAGATCTTTGATAATAGTAGCGTACTTAGCGTTATAAGAGTATATAGCTATAAAGCGAGCTTAAAGGTCATTATCTAGCTTCGCTTTTATAAAGGTGAACTAGATATTGTTAAGGACTATATTGTTGTTACTAGAGCTATTCTCGTAGTTTAGATTATCCTATAGAGCTTTTAAACGGCTAAGCGTATTAAGTACTAGGTTTAGATGGCCTAGAAGGTAATAGATCTCTAAGTTATATTATAAAAGGTAAATAGAGGTGTTAATAAGCCTACGATTAGCTCGCTTAGTAGACGATATATCTAAAATAGTCTAGTTGACGATGCTTTTTATAGAGGTGTAATTTATAAGGACGACGATAGGCTTATACAACGAATAGATCGTAGTATATAGCTTCTTGACTATCTAAACAAGGTAGACGACCTCCTATTTAGAAGGTCTATACCGAAGTTCTTCTTTAGTAAGGCACTAGCTTAGAAATATAATAGGCTAAACCTAGGTTAATAGAATAACAGTTCTAAGCTTCTATTTGTAGCTATTAGTAAGGTAGAATGCTATAACGCCAAAGCTACGCTCTAGGTATCTATCGATCTATAAGAAGAGGGTCTTGTTAGGGTCGAAGTAGACTAAAATAGTTGAGTCTAGCTTATAGATAGTATCCTAAATAGCTTTGAAGGAGGCCTTCTTAGTAGGCGTAGGTTCGAAGGAAGTCTTAGCGTAATAAGTAGCGCGTTTATCGGGGTTACCGTTCTCTACTTGGCTAGTAGTTTAGCCTTTTATAAGTAGTATAGTCTTATAGTTCTAGAGAGGCTCGATAAGCTATATATAATATAGGATTAGGTGATATAAAAATCTTAATACGCTAATATACTGCTTTAGGGCCTTTAGGTTATTTGGAAAGGCGAGGTTCCGAAAGACGGCTATATAGTGCTTAATGTTAGTTAATTCGAATCTATCGACGTAGAAGTCGAGGAGCTCTATACTAGGATACGCGATATATAATTTGGCTAGCGTAATAGAGATATTCTTCTTCTCGAATAAGCTGAAGATAGTTTCTAGGTACTTAGTGTACTTATCTATAATATCGTTGAAGATAATAATGTCGTCGATAAATATATAGGCGAAAGAGGTGTAAAAGCGAAGCAACTGATCTATAAAGCGCTAGATATATATAGGAGTATTACAATAGCCTATTAGATATACTTTTGGCTATTCTAATCTATAAGGACTAATTAGAGTAAAGCGGTTGCAATATAGAGAATATATATCGAATTAGTAGAAGAAGGATATAGCGTCGATCGTAGTAATGAACTTCTTGCCTTATAGGTATATAATAATATCCGATTATAAAGATAGAGGGTAGTTGTTAGGTACTATAACCTTGTTGAGAGTATATAAATCGATGACTACACGGCCCTTAATCTTACTACGAGAGGTATATTAAACGACAAATACTAGGTACACGAAAGGAGTAGCCTTTATAGCCTATTCGAAACGCTTTTATTAGTATAGTTCGTCGAAAGTAGCGTTAAGAACTTTGTAATTGCGAGCGCTTAGAGGGTATTGGCGAGTATAGATCTTCTAATGCTACTAGCCTTCTATAAGAGGTACTTGTATTATATCCTCTTTGTCCTAGACAACTTGGCCCTTATCCTTCTATAGGTAGGGATAACGTTTAACGATGTTTACAAATCGCTATACCAACTTACGATCTTAGATATATATATATACGCCCTCTAAAGTAAATATCTCTAGTAAGTCGGTAGGTATCTTAAAGCCTAGAGTCGAGTGTTTCTCTAGTACTATTGGCTTACGGTTATTAGAAGGCAACTCAAGGTTAGGATTATACCTATTGGTATAATGAATTGGGGTGATAGACTACTTAGACATAGGGACCTAGTTTTTCTAATCATTTCAGTATGTTGTATTCGTTGCTAGGGGGTCTAGCCCTCTGATTATATATATTTAAGTAGGCTAAACCTATCTTCTTCGTCATTAAGTAAAGTATTAAGCAGTTGTCAATATATGTTCGTTAACACTACGTTGGTGGTTCTCCTTCTTCTAGGAGGGCTGTTGAGCCTCTCCTTTTATTGTTCTACCTCTGCCTAGACGATAGGTATTCGAACTGTTGAGCTCTAACTATATTCTCGTTGTCTTCTGTCTTTCTGCTATATCCTACTAGATACGTCTAAGCTATATATCTTCCTTTTAGGAGATATCCTTCCTACTACTCGATATATACTATCTTCATCTATCTAGAGAGATACTATATTCCTTTAGGAGCTATCTTACGTGCCTAGTCCTAGGTATAGTAGGGTAGATTAGTATAGAGGTTTTATACTATTTCAAATAGGGGCTTAATTGGGGAGGAGCTTAGCTCTATATCTAAATGGGATAGTATAGACTATAAAGTCTTCTAAGATTATAGAATTATACAATGCTATATTAATAGCTCTACAACGACGATATAGCTAACCTGTTGAGGCTCTAGTATACTAATACTAATATCTCTAGGAGGTATAGAAACCTATTGAGGCGTATATATTCTAAGGGTCTGTTGAGACCTTGTCCTAGGAGACCTTCCTTTACCTAGATAGTATAGAGTATCGAAAAGATATCCTATTATCCTTAATACTTCGAAGACCTATTAAAGCTTCGTTATTATCAATGTAGTAGTTGTAAAACGCTAACCTAATCGAAAGACGATAGTTCTATCCTCCTAAGTAGAGATAGGGGTAGAATTTTCATTGATTATTACTTTCTTCTCTAGTTTAGCCGAACTAGTTATAAAAGCGGTTAAGCGTAGTAGCTATTCGCGAGCTTCTAAGCTTAGGGCTATACCTTTACGATACTTAGCTTCTTCTAATAGTATATCTAGCACTATTTTATATTGGATATAAGGTCTTAGTATAGACTTTTACTTTTTTTCTTAAGAGCTATACTCCTACTACTATTACGTTAGTTGAGTTTAGTACATTAGTTGCTAGGGGTATCTAAGTGATCTATAAAGAACCTATAGTTATTCTTTAAGGCCTTTAGACTATATATTTCGAAGGAACCTAGCTTCTTAAGAGGTTTTCTTCCTCTAGATAGACGTCGAAGGAGTCGACATTCCTATAGAAGTATATATATCAGTCTTTTTATAGTCTATCGATATAGTCGTTGCCTTTCTTAAAGACGATAGTAAAGCGCCTAATGACTAGACTCTAACAATATATATATATATTGTCTATAGAAGCTCTAGGAATCCCATTGACCTCTATAACACTATTAATCCTAATACTAACCTTTAAAGGAGAGTCTAAAGATATATCTATTTTATAGCCTTTCTAAAGTATACTAAGCGAAGAAGACCTAGCTAAAGTAGTATAGATACCCCTTCCATCTTCGCTAGATACCTCTATTTCGCTTATCTATATAGAGGCATCTACAATAATACCTTTTAGTCTCTCTGAAGCTAAAGCTCTAAAGAAGATGACTAAATATATTCTTACTACTATACTTAGTACGACCTTTCTAACCTTAGCGAAGGCTAGCCTTTAAGGCTACTTCTTTAGTTAGAATACTATATAATAGATCAAGACTTTTAAGAAGATATATAAAGCTTATTAGATTATTAATAACAAGACCTATATATATTTGTTTAAGCTTTAATATAATACTATAATCCAGCTTATTATCTGTTATTAGGAGAAAAAGGACTAAGAGACCTAGGTAGCTTTTAAGGCTAAGTTCCTAAAGCGTTAGAAAGGCGACGATCCTAAGTAATATAGTGACGGAGGTTACCTTTATAATTTAATCGAAGAGAGATACTAGCTAGTTAGTAAGGTTATCTACAACTACTTCGAGTTGATCGACTATATATACGTTGTCGCCTTTATTAAAGTTTATAAGGAGCTATAGTATATAATCGTTCTAACTATATAGTATATACTTAATTAGCGGATTTAGGTAGCTCTTAAAGACTATTGGCGTACCTTAAAGAAGGACGATAAGGACTCTATCTATACTACAAAGTAGATAGACTTCCTTAAGTTCGTTTAGGATGCTCTTTAGAAGGGTTTTAATATAGGAGACCTCTTTCTTAAAATCTATAAGTATAAGATCGATCTATAGAAGTACTATTCGCCTCTAGCTACGTCTATTGTCAAGACGACTCTTAAACTATAGGAGCAAGAAGAGAAAGAGCTAAAGAAAGCTCTTATACCTATACTCGACGATATCGACGATTTAGCTAATTAGCTCTAGTATCTATATATCTAGAAGTAGAAGATCGTTAAATAGTTCGAGTAGAAGATTGAGGCCCTCTATTTATATAGAATCGATCCTACTTTTGACGAGATCAAGGTTCTCTAGATGTATTTCTAATAGCGGAGCCGCTTATAGGAGAGATATATTGGCTTCGTCGCTAGCCTTTATATTAATAGTCGTCCTCTTAGCTATAGTAGACCTATAAGCTCTAGCTATTACTACTATTGCAGTGACTTTTAACTATATAGTCCTTAAATATATAGAAGCTATAAAAGCTATAGCTATAGGTCTAATATATTATAAGGGTATAGACTATTGCCTTAGCGATAGGAGTAAGAAGGGCTATATACTAGCTAAGACGATCACCTTTGCAAAGGCAGATGTTAATAGTGTACGAGAGGTCGGCAAGATTAGCTAGCTTGTTCTTATATATATAGCCTATTGCCTACGATATAACAGTTACCCTATATACTAGGCGTACTATCGTAAGTATAAGCGCCTAAATAGTCGTCCGTTTAAGCTAGATATGTCCCTAGTGCTAAATAAGTACTACCTCTAGTAGCCTAAGCTATATTAGGAGCCTACGACCATCTAGACGACGATTAATTGTCTTATATACGAAGGGGAGCCTAAGCTTACCTTCGCCTTCTATTATATAGCGTCTAATTAGTTATTGTTTTATATAGTTCTATTAGAGGGAGGCTATATCTTGACTTAGAAGGTTGTTCTATAGTTTATACTAAAGGCTAACGAATTCTACTAACTACTTCTTCCTCTCTCTAACTAGACCGAGGGGGAAGCTAAGGAGGAAGTGGACAAGGAAGTGGAGACTATACTTCAAGGTATACTACCTACTAAGCGTTGGTTTACTAAAGACGAAAGGGAAGACGATATCCAAATAGGTAGTATTCCTATACCTCTAGTAGAGCCTCCTTATATAACTATCCTTAAGAACCTAGCTATAGCGAATTGTATAAAGAAAGAGGAGCTATAGTCTAAGCTACTTACGTCGAAGGTTACTATATTTCCTTTGTATATAAAGGATATAATCTATACTATAATAAAGGCGAAGACTAGTCTAACCTTTAACGACTTGGTTCGTATCTCGCCTAAGTATAAGGACACTCTAATTATATATTTGTAAACTATTTCTACTAATATTAAGGTTATCGACTATAAGGGGTCTAGTGTTCCTAAGCCTAATAGACTAGCTACTATACTAAAAGATATAGGGGTCTATATATAGGCTTTATATACTAATATAAATATATTTGATAGTCCTTACTCTAGTTAGACTAAGACAGTTCTAGCGATCTTTAGAGTTACTAAAGACAGTATATAGGATATCTATATAGGAAGCCTCTAGGAGTATTGGATTTATAAAGGTCTACCTAGAGATGTTGACGATTATATCTATACCCTACTCTAAAAGTCTGTCTTAATGCTTTCGGTCTTATAGTATATAGAACTCGGTATAATAATAAGAGTATAGTCGCTTCCTACTTTGTATATCTAGTTTAAGAAAGGTCATTATAATAAGTATCTCGCTCTAATCGACTCTAGTTCAAAGTACAACTATATTTCGATAAACGTTATTAAGAAGTATATACTACTGTACTAGCCTATTAAAATCGTCTTAAAGGGTCTTTATAGCTTAGCACTGTTCTTTAGAGAGACCTAGGTCACTTTTTACTTAGATAGAGTCAGTATTAACCTTTACTTCTTTGTAACTAAGGATACTGTTAATAGGTATAAAGCAATCTTTAGTATACCATTTATTAAGGATATTGCTCTAACCTTCGATTACTATAATAGTAACCTAATCATTGCTAATCTACTTATAGAGGAAAAGATAGTCTAAATATATATCGTCTCTAAGAAGATTGCCTAGTAGAATCGTCTACTATCTCTAATATAATTAGCTATTTAGGAGTAATTCTAGGGATTGACAAAGAGTTTTAAAAGAATCTTTGACTAGGTAGAGATAGAGGAAGGTGAGACTACCCTTAGTTTCTTCGATAATAATATAGGTAAAGCGGTTTTTTATTTCGTTTTATAGAAGTCCTATATACTACTCTTTAATACTCTTTTTCACGTTGTATATTCTTATTCTTTATCTTCTTTGTCTAGATAGACGAAGATCGAATTATTATCCTATTTAAAAGGGAAGAGGGGGACCCTAATTGGAAACCCCTTTTCTAACTAGAGACTGAGGTAGGAGTTTAAATATAAGGTTAGATATACCTTAAAGACGTTTATACTCTAAAAGAATATTATAAATAAGGTTTAACTAGTCGATTTAGCACTATTAGATAGCTCTATACTAGAGGGAGACCTATTATAGTAAGAGAAGTAGCTTATAAAGGCTAAGGCAAAGATATAGTTCAAAGAGGAATAGGATAATCTTATAGTCCTTTGTTTCTTAGATCTTAAACTAGGCTCGAAGCTTACTAAGAAGTACTTTTAAACAATGTTCGTTACTATAGATAGTTTCCTTAATAAGCTAGAAAAGGAGATATTCGCTAAGCTCTTATAAAACTAGGAAGCTACGCTTATATAGGATTTTACTAAGTATAGATATATCTATAAGGATATTGTCTTGCCCTAGTATATTAAGACTATCCTATATAAAGCTTAGTAGAGCAAGTCTATTCCGATTCTAAAGCTACTAATATAGAAGGTTATTAATCTACTTAGAGAGAGGCAGATATATAGGATTATTAAATATAGCTATATAAGCTACTATAATAACTAGTTCTTTATTCTTAAGAAGGACAATAGATTATAGCTTATTAATAATACTTAAAAGGCTAATGCTATAACGATCTACAACGCTTTTGTCCTATCTACTATAGAGGAATTTAGTAAGGACTTTAGTAGCTATAAGCTAATATCTCTCTTAGATCTCTTCTCTAGTTATAACTAGGTTAATCTCGATAAGTAGAGCTATAATTTAACGACCTTTTTAACGCTAATCGATCTCTTCTATATATATACATTGCTAATAGGAGGTATAAATTCTATTGCCTAGTTCTAGTAGGCTATAACGACGATCTTTAGTAATTTTATCCTAGATGTCTATTAAGTCTACCTAGACGATATTATAGTAAATGGTCCTCAATCTAATTATAATGGCTATCTAGATAGAGGGGGATATTACGAATTTATTGTTAAGTATCTTAAGAATATTGATATAGTATTGCTAAACGTAGAGCTAGTAGGTACGACCATTGCTATAGTAAAGTCGAAATGGGTATAGCCGAAAATAGTCCTACTTAGTTATCTTTATATATCTAATGGACACCTTCCTAAAGAAGCGAAGGTGATTAAAATAAAGGAGTAGAAGACTTGTTCTAATGTTAAAGAGATATATATCTTCGTTAGAATAGTTAGATACTACTAGATCTAGATTAAAGGCTTTACGATTATTGCGATTCCTCTTTATACCCTAATAAAGAAAGACGCTAAGTGGACTTAGGGGCCTACTAAGTAGAAGGCGATAGATAAGTTGAAGGAGAAAATCACTATTACTTTAGTTTTTATAATGCTTATCTATAGCAATCTATAGTATAGTATAATCTTCCTAGTTTACAACGTTAGTATCCTTGGCTAGGGAGGTATATTCGAGTAGGTTGGTCCCAATAGCAAAAGATACCTATATAGGTTCGAGAGTAGTATTTAGTTAAAGGTAGAGAAGTGGTATAATACTATAAAGAGGGAGCTAAGGAGGCTACTCTTCCTTTTAAAGCGTTTTCGCTATTATCTCTTTAGCGTATATTTCACTGTAGAGACCAATACTCTAGTTCTAGTCTATTAGCTTAATAGTACTACAAGCGATATTCTAAGTACTTTTATAATACGCTAGATTACCTAGATTCGCCTATTCGACTTCGAAGTTAAATATATCCTAGGTCCTAAAAACGTTATAGCCAACGCGTTATCCTATAAGCTACCTAGGCCCTCTAACTATATAGAGAAGGAGTTAGAAAAGGATATCGACGACTAGGTCGACGTCTAAATCTTTGTTAACTATATAGGCGAAGAGACTTTATATCTAGAGGGGAAGCTAGAACCTATCTGCCTTTAAGATAGTTACTCTTAGTGTTTCTAGGACATCGCCTACTTCCTATTAATGATAGAAGCTCTATTTGGCTATAGTCTATACTAGAAGCGACGTTAACTTAAAAAGGAAGTATTGAAGTACTTTGTCGAGGATTATTACCTTTTCCTCTAAAGTACGAATTATATATAGTGTTATAGGCGTATTATTGACACCTCTAAAGAAAGGCGTTTAATCTTCGACTAGTGTTATAATAAGGTTGGCTATTGTAGAAGGGAGCTAACGTACTAATAAGTGACAAACCACTACTATTAGCGCGATATATACAAAGATATAGTAAACTAGATTTGGGTTTACGCCCTATATCAAGTGTATAATGCTTAGAGGTTTAAGGAAGTAGCAGGTTAGATAGCGCCTCCGTCTTTTCCTTTTACTAAATAGCACCTTAATATCTAATATATACCGTCTAGCTATAGGGAGAAGAAGTGTTTCCTCGTTGAGGCTTATAACGATCTTATAGGATACATTGAAGCTAAGATCTTACTAAATAAGTCCTCTAAGTCCGTTAAGTCCTTTATCTTATAGTATATCCTTTGTCGCTAAGGTTACCCTATAGTTGTAGTTGTCGACGGAGGCTCTAAATTTAAAGGCGAAGTCAAGGAGATCCTTTATAAACTAGGTATTAAAAGAGTTATTATCTTACTATACAATTCGTATATAAATGGTGTAAATGAGGCTAGCTATATCCCGATTGCTACCTTGTTTATAAAGATGACTAATAGTATAAGAAAGAGGTAGAGGGAGCTCCTTCCATATATCTTATATATAGATTGTACGACTGTCAAAGGCTCTTATAGAATATCTCCTTTCTTTCTTATCTATAATTATAAGCCTATTAGTTTAGTTGAGTTTAATATTCCTATATAGCGAATTCTTGCCTAGGACTCTATCTATATTTAGTTAGAGAAAGAAGATCCTATAAAAGTCTATACGAAGCTCATTGCCCTTTATACTTATATCTTCTAGAAAGTAGAGTATAATTATAAGATTGCTATTAAATAAGTTGCTATAGCCTATAAAAAGATAGCTAAATACTGTAATAAGGCCTATGAATGTAAATTTCGCTCTAAAAATGCGGTTATATCCATTAGTAATCTCATCCTTATCTATAACAATGTGTACTAGCTAGATATAAGCTTAGTTTAGAAGCTAGAATACTATTGGTTTAGCCTATTCTATATTCGGATAATTAAAGACTAGAATATTTACTTCCTAGAGACTTTAAATAGTATACCTATCTAGATACTATATCCTTTGAACTATATAAAGAAATTCTTTAAGCTAGATAACGTCTAGCTAGAAGTGGATAGGCTAACTCCGTTCTATTGTAGAGAGGAGCGCTATAACGGTAGGTATTGCAACGAGGTTAGCGACGAAGGCTATAGCGACGAGAAGCGGGATTCTATAAATGCTAGTTACTTAGGAGCTGCTAATAGTGACGATAATCGTAGCGAGGGTATAGATTTTATAAATATATATTACTCGACGCCTATCGACGATAGCGAAGGGGAATATAGCGTTGCTAATAGTATTAGCCTTAACTAGGTAGAGGGAGACTATACCTACGTCTTTACTAGCCTAGGTAGCTACGCTAATTACCTAAATAGGCTTCACTACGATAGTATTATAGTTCTAGATTATAACGAGGTCTATAGTATAAGCGATTATAGTAATAGGTTACTAAGAGAAGATAGTATAGAGGACGCTACAATTGTAGTTAAGGAGGAGGTCTTTAAGGAAGAAACCCTTGGTTGTACTATAGCGCCTTAGGCTAGCTAGATTTACTCGACTGTGAAGGGGGCAAGGAAGGAGCAACCTCGTTAAGAGCTTATCGTCGAAATCCCTTATAGAAAACTACCTAGTTTTTAACACTAGCCCTCTAGATATATAAGGATATACATTCTAGAAGGGGGGAAGGGCGTAGAAGCTGCTATCTCTAATGGTTTTATTAGTATTTAGCTATATTTCTTTCCTAATATCCGTTGTTATATTAGTCTCTTATTCGCTAATAATATTTCTATTAGCTATATCTTATTTAGTCTTCGTCTATCTATTGTCTTTTGTTTATTTTTAGCCTTTAGGACCTTATTCTTTTTCGCTAGTACCTAAGTTTTCCTCCTAGGGGGTGACCCTACTCTTAGGGGCCTTATAGTCATTTATACCTTTTTCTTTTTACTTCTGCCCTTTAGATAGATAGTTTCTTATTATATAGGACTAAGTTTCTTAGAGCTAAAGTTAAGGCTAAGAAAAATCTACGATTAAGGTATATCATCTCTTAATCTATTGTCTATAGGCTAAGCTCCTAGACTATATCCTACCCTTTGCCTATCCTTGTCTATTGTCTCTGTCCCTTAGTAGTATAAACTTTTATAGTTAACCTAGTACTATACTATCTACTCCTTAATAATATCCTTTAGTAAGATAAACTACTTTTAGTCTACTTCTTCTAGGTATAGCTTTAACTTAGGATTATTCCTTAGATTATATAGGAGATAGCTCTATAAGATCAAGTCCTAAGCTAGGTGCTTCTAATTATTCTTATAGACGTAAATCTAGATATATTTCTTCTTTAACTAGATACAGTTAGTATACTTATTAGTAAAGAGAGGAGTAAGAAAAGCGTAGCTATTAAAGAGCTAGGTCATATAAATATCTCCATCTTTGTTAAAAGGAGTTGTCGAACGTTAGTATAATAGTTTATAGCTTTAGTAAAGAACTTTGTTGCTATAGGAGTGTTAGTCTTCCTCTACTTAGAGAGCAAGTATAAAAGGGAAGTGTAGTACTTATTTACGACCTTATACCTAGATTAAGAGAGCTAAAGCTTGATTTAAGTGTATAGCGAAATAATATATCTAACGCCTAAGTAGTCTACTATTGTAGTGCTCTACGTATATTGGACAAAGGACTAAGGTGTTATAGTGCTATTTAATTATATCAATTAGCCTATCGTTGATATAAACTAATTACTATATCCTATATTAATCTTGCTAATTACTTAGTAGGACCTATTAGATATATAGTAGCCTAACATTTAGTTAGAAGATCTTAATTATATTGTAGATAGCTTTATATTTAACTAAGATCGTAGTATATTTATTAGTATAGTACTTATCTTTTAGTATTGGCGGATCCCTTATCTTGCTCTAGACTACCTAGATATACTTCTAGGCTATAAAAATGTTTGTTTTCGATATTAGCGAAAGATCGATCTAGCAGTTCGTAATCTTATATAATAATAGCCTCTAGTCGTCTACTTTATTAGTAATTTCCTATAAGACGTCGTAGGTACGTTAGTTGTTCGATATCTTAGTTTTTTAGGTTATAAATTTATATATAGGAGCTATATATAAATTCGAAAGGGAAGTAGAAGACTCGACTACTAAGAACCTAATCTATCTAGAGAGATAAGGGCACTAGAATAAAGTAGTAAAAAAGTTAGAGGAAGGAAATAGTTTTAGAATAGTAAAGAGGAAAGGAAGGCCTTAAGAATTTAGGAGGTGAACGCTCTTTTCTAGCCTATCTCTAGCCAATTAGTAGGCGCTATAGGCCTTATCCATTTTCTTTCGTCTAGATTAGAAAAGAGCTAAGTAGCTTTTCTACCTTTAAAGGCTTGCTTACCCCTTTTCTCGATCCTTTCGCTAGCTCTCTTATAATCAACTATTTCTTTCGCCTTGCCTACTATACTTTAAATTTTCCTACGATCGCTTTAATTGGTCTAGATCTTTCTATCTAGAGAGCGACTTTTCTATTGAGCTAAATTTTTATACGCTATTGCGAGCATTACTATAGGTCGTCGCAAGATTCTCGATTTTATAGGGCCTATATAATCTTAGGCTAATGTGACCATTGCCCTAGGATAGAAGCAGCTGCTTAGGGAGCTTAAGTTTTATATGCTACTAGGTTTATAGAAGCTTGCTAGAGATAGCGATTAAGCGAGGTATTACGCCTCCCTTGTAGGGCAAGAGCTAGACTCAAAGATGCTAAGTCATTTTGGGGAGACAATAAGAAGGTTGTATAGCGGTGTATATTGTACTTATGGTTGGGAGCTTGTAGGAATGCTCTTCGCACCTTCAAAGATTGTCTACTTTGCGTCAAAGGGATCCCTTCGCTATAATAGAACGAAGGTAAGATGTATAAGCTCCCTCTAGACCTATTGTCTTCGACCTAAGAACCTATATAGTCTACGCTTTTAGAGTACAACGAAGACAAGGTGATTAAAGTCCTTTAGGACGACAACGTGTTTATACCTAATAAGCTAGATATTCTTAGGCTCAATGACCTACCTACGTATATTTGTAACTACTTTAGCGATATAGAGCTTAGAATCTTAGCTATATACTCAGTGGTATTTAAGTAAGCCTAGATCTCTAACTAGAGCGAGAAGGGACTAATTGCTATTATATAGCTAATCCTTATATCTTAATCAAAGTAAGAGGTAATATACTAAGTGTACTACTATAGGATTATAGGGCTTCTACTAGATAGATAGCTAAATGGCGGGCTATCTTTGTAAGACCTTGTAGACGACTTTGGACGATAGTTATAAACTATGTTTTTAGTATCTAAGGCTATTTTACTACTCTAAGTAGAGGACTAAAATGCTACTTTAGAACTATTAGCTATACTAGTGGAGGATCTTAATAATATATCGACCTAGGCGAACGTTGAAGCTAAGATTATAGAGATTGCTACGATGTAGGCGACTACAACTCGAAGGCTCGTCGACGTCCCTATAGATAAGTTCAACTGGGAGTACCTCCTTGGTAGTATATAGGTTAAAAAGCTTGGGGCCCTAGTATAGGCGGCACTTAGGATGATAGTACTTGATCTCTATCTCTAGGAAGAGGAGACGCTTGTCTATATACTTATAAGGAGGCTGAACTATCTTAAGATGCTTTATTTGCTAGTATAGAAGCATTTGTAGATATAAGGATCGCTTGTATTATCTAGCTATATATTACCCTTAGTATAGTACTGTAGTAAGCGCCTTCGTAAGGAGCTTATTAAGCTCGAATAGCTACTTCGTCTACTACTATACGACCTATACGACTATACCTTCGCCTATAAATATAAGTATCTAGTATAGTAGTAAGGATAGGACGTATATATCAAGGAAGTAGAAGAGTACAAAAGATAGTGTAATTAGCTACTATAGCTAGCTAGGCCTTTGTAAGCTAAGAGAGCTATATATAGAGAGTAGCTTAAGGAGTAGCGACGATAAGAGGTATATACTAGGGAGCTTTTAAGGTACGAACTTGCCTATAGGAGTGTATAGCAAGCTTAAAAGGGAAGTGTGAATTAGGGTAATAGACTACCTAGATATAGGGACCTAGTTTTTCTAATTATTTTAGTATATTGCATTTATTGCTAAGGGGTCTAGCCCTCTGATTATATATATTTAAGTAGGCTAAACCTATCTTCTTTGTTATTAAGTAAAGTATTAAGTAGTTGTCAATATATATTCGTTAATACTACGTTGGTAGTTCTCCTTCTTTTAGGAGGGCTATTGAGCCTCTTCTTTTGTTGTTCTACCTTTGCCTAGACGATAGGTATTTGAACTGTTGAGCTCTAACTGTATTCTCGTTGTCTTCTGTCTTTCTACTATATCCTACTAGACACGCCTAAGCTATATATCTTCCTTTTAAGAGATATCTTTCCTACTACTTGATATGTACTATCTTTATTCGTCTAGAGGGACACTGTATTCCTTTGGGAGCTATCTCGTATGCCTAGTCCTGGGTGTGGTGGGGTAGGTTGGTGTAGAGGTTTTGCACTATTTCAATAACTATCAGTGCTAGGATCCTAGATCGATTAGCGTAATATAAGCTAGGTAGGCTAGCCTAGTAGGTACGCTAATTAGTATAATATAGGTCTAGATTCAGATAAAGTAGTTAGCTAATATACTATATTGCTATAAGGCGTCGATAGCTCTAGCGAATTTTACAAAGATGCTAGGGTCTAAGACGAAACATCGTTTATAAGTTACATAGAGTCTCCTAAAATAGTATAAACTAGGCTATATATATCGAATGCAGTTAATACGCCAAGGCTAGTATACTGAACAGTGGTCTAAACTGAACTAGAGCTCGTAGCGGTAGACGATATAGCTATTAAAGCGGTTGCTATAGTCAATGCTATAAAGGCTATCTCCTAGGAATAGGCGATATAATCGCTATCGTCAATATCCTCGATTTAGCTAATAGGGTAGCGCTTTAGAATAGTGAGAACTCCCTTAGTTGGGTTTTTAAGAGCTACTACTTTAGGGGTCTTAGCGTTGACAATAGCGTTTAGAATAGTAGAATAACGAGTATTGAACATTATAGACTAGTCTATTAAAAGAGGTTTATAATCTATAGCGACGAACGCTTCTTGCTTAGGCTATAAGGTAACGGCATATATAGTCTTAACCTTACGTATATAGGGGAACGTCTAGGTATATATAGCGAATAGTATATCGAATCCTCTTAGGATACTATATAGGCTAGCGACCTTCGTACTATAATCGATAGAGGCCTAATATAGATCTAGGAAGTTAACTCCTAATAGGAGGTTGGCGAATAGCTTATCTACTACTTAAGCGGACCGAATAAACTTAAGGAGTACTAGGCTAGTAGCGGTAACGCCTAGTAGGTAAATGACGAAGGTCGCCTACTAGGTAGGCAAAGTCTTTTTGATACTATGAATTTGGCTATTGTAGTGCTTAATCGAGTACTCGAAGGTACTTAGGAAGGTCTTATCGACGATTGAATGGCTAGTACCCAGATTAAGGTAAACTTCTAGGTCTTCGTAGTTAGGCTAAGTATAGGCCTTAATATATAAGTAGGTGTAGGCGCTATATAGGCTATTAATACTTAGGTTAGCCGTTTTAGGGGCCTCTTATACCTCTAGGTCGGTAGCGAAGTCTATAGCTAGACTAGAGCCTTTGGTAAGTAGGATATTGTCCTCTAAGGCGTCCTTAGTAGTAGCGATAACACGCTCTAAGCACTTAATAGTGCTAGAAGCGGCTATTGAACAGGTTTTTAGGTACTTGAAGAGCTAGTTCTAGGAATCGAACAAAGTATCGTAGTATTTGTAGGTTCGCTAGCCTAGGTTGGCCTAATTAGCTCGATAGTGGCGAATGCTTTTAGGAACGATTATCTTGCTATAAGTGCGAATGTATATATTGGTGGTAGGTACTATATTGAAGGTCTAATAACATTTGTAATAGGTTAGCTTCGAATTATAAGCTATATAGGCGATATCTAACTCGTCGATACCGTTGGAAGCAGATGACTTGCGGTTAGTATTAGTATTGTCGTCGGCTTCTAAATCGGATAACGTCTTCGAATTAGCGTTGTCGATAAGGTACGTTTAGTCTTAGGCTCGATCGTTATACTTAGAATTGTAGTTATCTAGGCAGTATTTGCTACCTTGGTCACGATCTCGGTTATAGTAGTTATTGTCGTAGTTCTAGTGATCGTCGCTATAGCGATCAGTGCATCTAAAGAGCTTTTTATTAGACTTAGTATTACTAGAAATAGTAGACTTACTAATAAGCGAAGACTTCTTTAACTCTAGGAACTTATTATAAACTATAGTAATAAGTGTAGGCTATACTTCTATAATCTTATATATATAGCGTACTAGAGTATACTTTGTCTTAGGCTATAGAAGAAAAGATATAATAGTCGAATCTAAACGGTTATAGATAGTGCCTATAGCGTTATACTAGTTTGAATTATTATAATTGATCTAGCCTACTATATATATAAAACGTAACTTCTTCTAAAAGAAGTTTATTAGGGCGTTAAGGTTCTCTACAATATACCTAATAGTTAACCGTCCTCGGTTAAACTTGTCGATAGCTATTTAGCGATCTATTATAAAACGCTTTACTAATTGATTAAAGACTATATAAAGGCCTACTTAACGCTACTATAAACGCTCCTATATAATAACTTCGCTATTCTACTAGAGGAGGGCTTAGCTAGTGAGAACTATAGGTAGGAGGTATAGGATTTGCTAGGCTACGTTGTAGCTAGTATTAGGGTCCTCTAAAAAAGTTGATAAACGTTAAATAAAGCAATAGATATCGGTAAAAATCACATTTTTACTATCTATAATAATGTTTATATTGTTAAGGTCCTTATAACTAGGATTAAAAGTACTAATATCGTTACGTTTAATCTTAAAGGTAGAGATGGATCAGCTACCTTTAGTGCCTACGGTATTATAGGAATGCTTCTAGTAATCGTAGTTTAGAGGAGGTAGAAAAGGTAGACGGTTGTTTAAACGGTTATTTAGATAGTGCCTACCGTCGCTATTATCTAAGTCGCTTAGGTCGTTTAGATTATAGCCGCTAGCGCTAGAGGGCTACTTAAAAAGCGATGTAGCTTAGTGTTGGCTATCCTAAGGCGGCTCGCCTTAGCGAAGGTCGCCTTAAGGCGACTCGGTATAGTATAGGTCGCTAAGAGGCGATATAGCCTAGCGCTAGCCGCCTAAGCGCAAATTGTTAGAGTATATAATATAGGCCTAATGTACTAGCGGTATACTTATAGCTAGGTTATAGGCTATACCGATATTGACGCCTTTTAGAGAGATAGGAAAGGCGGTCTATATATAAGGTCGAGTAGGCTAGACTAGAGGAGGCGTATAAAGGCTCTCTATTAGAGAAGCTACTATTGCTACTGAGCAGTGGCTCTAAATAGAAGGGGTATACAACTATAGTTCTATAGTTGATATAGAAGTAGCTAGCAAAGGCTCCTTAGCTAGAACAGGATTAGCCGATCGGTCCTTAGTAGCTAGCTAGGCAATAACGTCGTTGATCTTATTTAGCCGATCGTTAATATATTATATATATCGAGCAAAGAGCTTATCCTAGTACTAAACTTGTTAAACGATTTCTCTAGTCTAGGTGATAGCTATCTAGAGTTGATTTATAAGCTCTAGCAAGTCCTTAAAGCAGTTATAAAAGCTTATTAACCTATCGAGTATAAGTCGAATCTTAGTAACATTAGCTCGAAGTTGATTAACTATAGCGATAGTATCCTTGAGTAGAGCGGTATATTCGTCTATAGTTTAGCTAAGCCACTTAATAAAAGGCTAATTAGTGTTAACCTTAATATACTCTAGGAGGTTTAGAATATCTTCCGCTTCTTTAAGGTCGCTCTAAGCGTCTTCGAAAGATAGCTTATTGCCTAATTGTATATTGTTAAGATCCTTTTGGCCAAGATCGATATAAGTTGGATCCTTTGGAACTAGCGGCTCTAGAGCCAAGGAAATAAATCCTTTATACAAAGAGTATATCATCTCTTTAATCTTCTTAGATATAGTAGTATCGCGTTTAGAGAGCTATTTAGCTAGCGAGGAAGTATAAGAACAAGTATTGTAGCTATAATCAGCTATCTTAACTATTGCCTTAGTTTAAATCGTAGAAGCTAGGTCGAATAGGCGTATTATTGACATACTGATAGTTGACGAAGGCCTAATAAAAGGTTCGTCGTTAGGCTAGAGAGAAAGGGCGTTCCAATCGCTATCGGCTATCGCCGCTATATAAAAAGAACTAGGTAGTTGATTAGCTACTACTGTTAGCAATACTATTGGCGATCGCTACTATATAGACTAATCGATCGATAGCTAAAGATCGTAATCGCTATCGGTAGAACTACTATACGATCGAGGCTCTTCGACTAAACCGTCGTTCGAAGGTAGGACTAGGTGCCTTCAACGCTGTCGACCTCGTCAAGTCGCTATACGAAGAAAGCGGGGGTTCAACTGGCTACTACTATTGGCAAAGCTGCTATATAGGCTAGTCGATTAATAACGAAAAGAATAATTAGGTTAATGATCTTAAAGTTGTAGCTACCACTTAATATAGAGAAGTGCCGTAGATACGTAGAATAACAAGATGTAGATTGATGATACTAGTGGATCGAAGATCTAGGCGGTAGTACATTAAGAAATATATGTCTGTAGGGCAGAACATATATGTGTATACCGCCTGCCTGAATGGGCCTAGCGTTGCAAAGTCTGCAACGCGGGGCGTAGAGCACCTTTATCTAATCTACGTACACAGACATATAGGTCACATAACCCCCCTGTTCTTCTTGCCCTATATCATTTAGGTTCTCTATTATTTAAGCTATCTAAGTAAGAAAGTCCTATATAGTGAAAGCAGCTTAGATATCTATAGCTCTAGCTACTTGTCTAGAGGGTCTAGCTCCTTGTTTATATAGTAGGCTTAGTATCTCTTAGAATAGTAAAGAGATATTAGAATCGACTAAACTGTCTATACGTTCTATTTTAAGGTTCTAAATAATTGTACTTAGTTTAGGAAGCTTAGATAGATACTAGGATAGTTAGCTAAGCGTCTATAGTAGTAGCTAGGGAACTTGGTTAAAAGCGCTAATTAGCTAAGCTATTAGAAATAATAGATCTTCCTCTTTAAATTATTAGTTCTAAGGTAGTAGATCTTATAATCCTTTTAGTAATCTTTAATAGCGTTTACTAAGATTATAGCTATTAACGATATAGGTTTTATATCTTTATTAAAGAATAATTAATATATCTTAGGGCTTTAGTTGCTTTTAAAAGGTTAAGCTTAGTAAAGTTATTAGCTAGTTCTTAGTTGGATTATATTTAGTTCTTATCGATATTTCTAGCGATATAGCTAGTCCTAGTTACTAATCGTTGATCTCCTAAGGCTTTAGGGTCTTTAGCGGTCCTTAACTCTCTAGTACTAATGTCTTTAGCATTTCTTAGGTTAAGTCCTTAGTCTCTAAAGCAGCGTCTTCGATCCTAGGGTCTAGGATAAAGTTCTTATTAATAGCTATTTAGACTTTATACCTAATAGTTATAAAATAGATATAAGGAATATAATTATTAAATATCTAAGAGGGAGGATACTCTAAGATATATAGTTTTTAAATATATTGTTATATATAATTGTCTTCTTCTAGTACTATCTTAAAGGATACTATAGCTTCTAAGTACTTAAGTTTCTATAGGCTAATACTAGTAACCTATTGAATATTGTAGATAACTCTAAAGTCCTTAATAAACTTAAGTGTCTATTATATATCTCTATAGACGTTTATATTTATAAGGCTTAACTTTATCTAGTTCCTAGCGCCTTAAAGATACCTAGGGCTAGGTTAACAATAGTAGTAAAGCGAACTAGTTCGTTATATAGTGCTTTTCCTAAAGCTTACTCCTTTAAAAAGGAGTATTATCTACCTTAGACGTTGCTCTATACAACTTATTAGGTATAACTTGTAATATCTTCTAAGCCGAACTTAGTTCCCTTCGAAGAGAAGTAAATAGGTTTAAATCGTTAGTAGGCACTACTTATTATATATAGATGGTCCTTAGTAACTATCTAGCGGTAAACGTATAAGGGTAAGAAAGATCAATGCCTCTTAGCCTCGTCAGCTAATGAGGCGGTACTCCTAAATACTAGTATATATTATAAAAGTATATTGATGTAGTCTATCTTCCTACGAAGGGGTTCTAGGTAAGGTTCCTTTTTAAAGGAACGCTCGTTACCCTTGACCGCGGTGCGGTTATAGGTGCCCTTGCCACAGTTGCGTGTGACATCTGCAGTGTAGTTCGAAGTGCGGTTTGGAGCGCGAATGTGGGCGTGATAATGCGGGTGGACGCGAATGTAGGGAAAAATGTATGGTGGAGTGTCCCCCAATTTTGTGCTGTCCTATGATTTTGTCCCCCCCTCTCCGTAGGAGAGGGGGCAACTAAAACTAGGTGCAAGTGGAGCCCCCTGGTACACCAGTTGCACGTTAGAGCTTCTGCTCGCTGTGGCAGGGGTTCCTGCATGGAACAGTGGGGCGGAAGCTTGGCAACTGCAGTCGGATCTGTCGCCTTGATCTTACTGGCTGCCGACCAACAAGCTCGTAACACTGATATTCTCAACTCTCATCCAAGGTTCGCTCTCCACCGGCGCCTTACATTTGCAGACGCGGCGCCGCACTAATCCGTACCATTTTCCTTTCGCTGACATCGGTGCTACGAACTACGACGCAATCAAAAACAGACAGCCATGGACCTCCTCTCGACCGTCCGCAAAACGGGTTCGCGCGGCGGCGTCAACTTCAGCTGGGACGATGTCGCCACCTCGCAGTACCGCGAGAACTACTTAGGCCACAGTCTCAAGGCGCCTGTCGGGCGATGGGCCAAAGGGCGCGACCTAAACTGGTATGCAAAAGCCGACCCGACGGCCGCCGATTCGGGGGAGACGGCGGAGGAGAAGGCTGCGCGAGAGCGCCGCGAGGAGATCCGCAAGATCAAGGAGGCCGAAGAAGAAGCGATATCCCGGGCGCTCGGCTTGCCCATCAAACCGCGCAGCGCAACAGGAGCCAATGCTGTGGAGGTGGACAGCTCGAAAGTGCCAACCCGCAACACCGAAGACGAAGATTCGAAGAATGTGGCACCAGCGACGGAATCACGCAGCAGGCACAGGGACTCGAACCGACCCAGAGACTCAGACCGGCACAGGAGGAGGCACAGGAGCAGGGATCGCGACCGGGACAGATATCGGGATCGTAGCCGGAGCCGGCAAAGGAGGCGGGAGAGCTTAGATGACAGAGAGAAAGAGTACCGTCAGCGGAGGAGGAGCCTTAGCCCAGATTACGACCGCCGTCGACAGGAAAGACGGCGAGACGAGCGACGCAGCCGGAGTCGCAGTCGGAGTCGCAGCCGTGAACGAAGTCACTGGAGGGACGACCGACGGCGGAGTAGGAGCAGGAGCGTGGACAGAGCTGGTAGCATGAGGGCCGATGGCAGACGGCGGAGCAGGAGCAGGAGTAGGACGAGGCGCCATGACCGGGACTACAGGAGATAGCCCCACACCAGAGCATATCTTCTGCCGGTTAACTACTTCGAATCGAGTTCGCCAGTTCTTGTTTGGTCATACAAGGTTCCGGGGTTTGAATTGTTATTTTTCGTGACTGACCAGGGTCCTGGACGCAGCTAAGGAGCCACTTACGTAAGTCTCTCCCAACAAGTCACTTTTCTCGCAGTTTCTATGGCGAAGTGACCTCCATCCTCTGGTGCATAGGCCACACCCGTAGTTCCAAGTGGTCTTGCAAATTGCTGATACAACACCTACCAAGAGAGCTAAATCCAAAGACCTTCCGCGCGACGAGAGGATCAAGATCTAAGACTTTTATCTATACGGAAGATTCACTTTTACCCAGATCGTCAAGTTCACTGGGTTCACGGCCCGGCAAGTCCAATACGCCTGTACTCCAGGTGGTTGCAGATGTGCAGAAAGGCTGAGGGCAGTACAATAAAACACTGCTCTGTGCGGCTAAATAGCCCCTGAAAAGTGTAGCAACCCCCCTGGTTCAACTAGTGGCTTGGCCGTACCGAGCTAACAAAACAAACCCCGGAACCTTGTATGAGTGCGGGAACACTCGAGACGTGACAATGAACCAAGTGGGTTTCGAACAACTCGCAACCCGTCATCGCATGCATTTCAATGCGCTGCTCTTCCTCCGCAACGTCGACTTCGTTCCGCACTCCGCAGTTACCTGTAGTTACTGTCATTACAGTGTTCAAGCTCAACATGTGCAGGCAGCTAATTGGCCAACAAGTGATAAGATAAGGCTGAGTGGACAAGGGGGGTGGCGGTCTGCCTTCGCAACACCGCAGGGCCAAGCCTCCAACCGTCAGGGTTCTTGCGCTAGGCTGACAGCCCGCTGACGTCTCGCCCTCTTCCGAAACACTTCCCGCATTGCCGTTTCCCTCTCGGGGTGCGAAGAGATGTGAGGCACCGCGTGCCATCCCGCCGATTTTCACGAAAACTTCGACTAGGCGGTCGACTCCGATTTCATTCTGTCTTCTCTTGCGCCGAGTCGCCGAGCGAACCTTCATCCTTCGGACCTGCCGACCTGACCTGGCGGGCCTGACCTGCCGTACATAGAGGTACACACAGCACTCGCATCATGGATTATGCGCGCTTGCGCGCTGCCGCCCTCAGCGGCGAGGATGAAGAAGCGGTTACCGTCGATACCCGGGCGCTCATTGACAAGGTCTTGGCTCGGTACTCCGGAGAGTGGACGACCCTGAGGGAGCTTATTCAGAATGCCGCAGATGCCCAGGCGACCACAGTAAGGGTCAAGTGGGAGACGCTGCCTTCAACCCAAGTCCCGCTTCCCGCGACCACCAGCCGTTCCGAGCTCATCAAGCATGTCATTTCCCACCACACCCTGCGGCGGCTTGTCGTCCAGAACAATGGCCAGCCCTTCAGCCAGACAGACTGGGCCAGACTGAAGAAAATTGCCGAGGGCAATCCGGACGAGACAAAAATCGGCGCATTTGGTGTTGGGTTCTACAGCGTCTTTGCCGACTGCGAAGAGCCTTTTGTCAGCTCCGGTAACGAGGCCATGGCCTTCTACTGGAAGGGAAATGCCTTGTTCACAAGGAAAGTGACTCTTCCGCCGGACGAGGGAAGCCCAGATACCACATTTGTTCTCGACTACAGGAGTACCACAACGCCGGTCCCGAACCTGTTGTCTGTCAGTCAATTTCTTTGTACCAGCCTGACTTTTGTCGCTCTTGAGAGCATTGAGTTCTGGATCGACGACTGGAAGATCCTGGCGCTGCACAAGAAATCGTCCCCCAGCCTGAGCGTCCCCATTCCGCGAGACCTGGAGACGAGGACCAAGGAGGGGCTGATGAAGCTTGCCACAGCGGACCGCACCAGCACGCAGATAGATGCCGCATTCATGAGCGTCGTTGGCTGGAAGCCACAGACCGCCGCAGCTGCAAAGTCTGCCGAGTCATCGTACTATAGCTCGGAGCTACCTTCGTTGAAGAAGTTCTTCTCGAGACTGACTTCGGGCTCGTCCCATTCTGGGCCTCGCGGCAGGGC
Source organism: Thermothielavioides terrestris NRRL 8126 (assembly GCF_000226115.1). Classification (NCBI taxonomy): domain Eukaryota; kingdom Fungi; phylum Ascomycota; class Sordariomycetes; order Sordariales; family Chaetomiaceae; genus Thermothielavioides; species Thermothielavioides terrestris. Next base: position 4,226,407 of record NC_016457.1, on the reverse strand, counting down.
GGCCAAAGAAGAGAAGGCGGCTCGGGAGGCAATAGCGGAAGACCTCACCGCGACTTCGACCTCATCCATCTTCCTTCGCGTGACCTCGGCGCACATTGCCACACACGTCTCCTCTTCCTTCGCTGCTGAGTTGGAGCGGGCTACCAAGAAGCCCCCGCCAAAAATGACGAAGATCTCCATCTTAACCTCTTCCTACGACGAAACCGTCGCCTCGGAGACATCCTCGTCAAGCCAGGCCGCGAAGATAGCAGATGTTTTTGCCTCCGTGCTGCCAAGCAAGAAGCCCGGGGGCCGTATCTTTATCGGCTTTCCAACAACACAAACGACCGGCGCCGGGATGCACATCTCTGCTCCCTCAGTCATCCCCACGGTCGAACGCGAGGCCATCGATTTGAACGCCCGCTGGGTGCGCACTTGGAACATGGAGATGCTTCGAGCCGCCGGTATCATGTCCCGACTTGCTTTCACCAACGAAATGACGGACTTGAATGACAAACTCGAGAGAATGTCCCAGTCTGGCACCAAGAAGGGATCGACCATCTCGTTAGACGATGTGCGGAACTGCATTCCCGAGGCCTTGCATATCTTGAAGACGTATACCTTCCAAGACTCGACGCCGAGTGCGCACGTGGCTCAGATCATTGAAGAAGCCTTCTGGACGGCCTACAAACGCCCGTCCATCGAGGTGTTCTCCTCCAGGGGCGTGTTGCCGACAACGAAGGTGCGGATCTCGTCGGATGAGATCGCCAAATTCGTCGGAGGGATTCCGGTTGTTCTGAAGGAGATGAAGGAGGATCCTTTCATCAAGAAGTTGATCGACTTCGCGTTGATCAAAGACATAACAGTCGACGACATCTGGCAGGAACTTGGTGCCAAGGCGCTGGATAAGGACCAGCTTCACCACTTCCTTCAGTGGATCACCAGGGGAGCTTTCGACGGAGAGCTTGACCGCCCGAGCGTTCAGCGGCTATTGGATGTTGCGGTTGCCACCATAACGGATGGCGGCGATTCAGGCGGTATCATTGCCCTGGGGACGATCAAGAATTACCTAACAAACAAGATCCCGGCGACACTCCCAATCCCACCCACCACCCTCCCGATAGCGTTCACGGCCGGCATCCCTGAGGCCCGATTGCAGGCTCTGGGCTGGGATCCTTTGGGCATTGTGCCCTGGCTTAGGTTCCTGATCGAGTCTGCGCCAGGGAGAGCGGACGAGCAGAATCTTACAAAATCGGACAAGTTTGCGCTTCAGGTCCTGACGGTTCTCTCAAAGAATTGGGACAATCTGAGTGCAAGCTCCAAGACATCGGTGGTATCGGCACTGCAGAATGTCACCATTATGCCAACCAAGGCGGGCATGAAGAAGCCGGGCGAGTCCTTCTTCCCCTCCGTCAAACTGTTCGACGATTTGCCGACTCTCGAGGGCTGTGCAAACCTGAAGGACAAGTTCCTGACCGCCTTGGGTGTCCGAAAGACTGTTGATCTGGAGACCATCTTTACCAGGCTGCTGAGCCCGTCTCCCGCTGCTGGTGACGGCGTGCGTGCGAAATGGAGTCATGTCGAGTTGATCAAGTATCTCGCTTCGGTCAAGGACGATATTCCGGCTGCCGACATGAAGAAGCTCCGGGAATCACCACTATGCCCTGCCGAGGCCGGTTCTCGCGGGATGGAGCCCACGAAAGGCACAACGCGCTTATACAGGGTCTCGGAACTCTACGAGCCCAAGGACTCATTGCGGGTCTTGGGGTTGCCCATCCTCCAGTGGCCGGGGCCACCAGGGAGTTTCAGGAACACGAGCGCGGAGGCTCGATTCCTTTTCGGCCTCGGTCTACGGCCGTATCCGTCGGTGCCGGAACTTGTTGACATGATGGCTTCGCCGGACGACAACCTCCGAAAGAATGCGATGTCCTATTTCATTGCCAACCATCACCTCAACGGATACTCGTCCTTCGACTTGTCAACAACCGACAAGGCTATTCTTCCGATTGAAGGCGACGAGAAACAACTCGTCCGGCCATCTGCCTGCTACACGGACGAGAGGGCGTCCGTGCTTGGATACAACATTCTCAGGAGAGACTTGCACCAGCATGCTCTCAAGTTCGGCGTTGCCCGCGATCCCCCGATTTCGGGGTGCGTGGCGCGGCTTGTTGCGAGGCCGCCTCCCGACCGCAACCAGGCGGTCACCCTGTTTGGGTATTTCTCTACTCGCCTGAGCGACCTGGACCACAACAACCTGGTCAAGCTGCGGGATGCGGCGATCGTCCCTGTCGTGAGAACGCAGGATCGTCGACCCGCGACCAATGAGAAGTCCGGGTCGCAGCTGGTTCACGTCCGGCCTCCTCATTGCTATCTGGGAAGCTCGTCAACCTATAAGGACATTTTCGACTTTGTCGACTTTGGGCCCGACGCAAACACCTTCTTATTCAAGTGTGGCGCGAAGAGCGAGCCCACAAAGCACGAGATTGCTCAGCTAGCCTGCAGTGAGCCGGCGCGGCTGCTGAGCACCTTGCAGAGTCCGGAAAAGTACCTCAATCTCCTCAAGTCGATCGCCGAAGACATCGTGACCCTTAAGAGGGATAAAGAGCTCTTCAAGAAGATGAGGACATCGGCCTGGCTGCTTGGTTCCCGGGAATTGTCCTCGGGGAAGAACAAGGAATCAGAGTCAATCGAGGAGGATGAGGCACCCATCAAGCACTATCAGCTCGCAAGCGCTGAAGACATTGTGGTGCTTGACGATTACATCAGTTACCGGCTGTTCAAGGAAGCGCTACTGTGCGCTCCCGAGGACGACTTGCTTGAGGCCTTCTACATGAGCCTCGGGTCCCACACGCTAGGCAGCAGGGTGAAGGAGGATCTGTGGGTAGGACATCGCACCGCGAACCAAGATGGCGCCGAATGGTTGCGCAAGCACGTCCTCGAGCGCTCGAAGCTCTTCTTGCACGAGTACTCCAAGGACAAGAGGGACTCGGTCAAGCATGACACGCGGTGGCTCGAGAAGAACTTGCAAGTCGTGTCGGTAAGCTCGTTGGGCCTGCGGCGGTCTCTCAAGGGGCACGCCAAGTCGCACCAAGAGAAGCGGTCGGCGGCCAGCTCCAACACAGCCAACGGATGGACCCTGTACGTCGCCGCTGAGGGCAAGCCCGATATGTACCAAGTCGGGCAGGCCATCTGCCAGCTCCTGCTGAACCGCCCCAACCAGCATGCGTACTTTTTCTTCGAGCCGTTTTTGAAGCTCGGCTTGCTCGACTTGCGAGCGCGCGGCTACAACGTGGATCGCATCCTGCGGGCTAAGGCGGCCGAGGCGCGGCTCGCCGAAGAGGAGCGGCGTAAGGCGCTGGAAGCGGAGCAGCGGAAGATCCAGGAGCTGGAGAGGCAGTGGGCGGCACAGACGAGCGCAGCAGACGTGCAAACGCCCGAACGGGATCGTGTGCGCATGCCCGGCGGCTTTGACGACTCACCAGGGAGCGAGCCACCCGCGTCTCCCCCACCGCAACAGCGGCAACGTCCCAAGAGGGGCGGCGGGGGTCTCTTCTCGACCCTCTCCCGCCGCCTCGGTTTCGACACAAGCGAGGACTCCCTGGCCGCACCACCGTCCGAAATCGACCAATTCCTCCCCGCTCCCGAACAACCCACATCCCAACCCACGGGCGGCAAACCCGCCGCGGGCGCCGTCGACGACGGCCGCGTCACCTCACCGGCCGCAGTCCAACAGAACCTGCTCAACGCGATCAAGTCGACGCGCGCACACGACTCGGCCACGCTCTTCTCCCCGCCGCAGCAGACCGAGGTGAAGGAGCAGGCGACCTACTGCGACGCGACGCCGGCGCAGAACATCACCTTCGCGGCCGAGGCGCCGCGCGGCATGCGCGTGTTCACGGCTAAGGACCTGTCGGTCGCGCCGGGCCAGTTCGTGGCCGCGCACGTGCGGGGCATCGCCGCGTTCGAGGCGCTGCTGAGGGACGTCGGCGACGTGTACGGCCTCGGCGCGAAGGCGCTGCATATCTTTTACGACGAGAAGGGCGGCACGATCGCGTTCAATAGCGGCGGGAGTGTGTTTTGTAACCTGCGGTTTTTCGAGCAGTTGCATTTGAGGGGAGTTGCGGAAGGCGCCGCCGGCCCGGAGGCGAGGGTGGAGGCGGTGACTTGGTGGTGGTGAGTGCTTTTCCCGGCTGCTACCTACTGACTTAATATCAAAGCTGCTTCTATTTTTGTGTGACAGAAGGAAAGATGAAGCTGACGCGTGCTGGGGCTAGGGTCGTCGTTGCCCACGAGCTGGCGCACAACCTGGTTGGGCCGCATGGGTCGGAGCACAGCTACTACACGTGAGTGGTTGCCATTCTTAACACCCCCGCCGCTCCGTTTCCCGCATAAAGTTGGCAGGCTGACAAGAAGACAGCGAGTCATTTATCCAGCAGTACTTCCCCAAGATGATGGCCAAGGCGACGGCCTTGATGAACGGAGTTGGCTCTAGCTCTGGCTCCGCAGTTGCGTCGGGCGGCGCGGGTCCTGCGGGGGCCCGCACGCCGCAGGAACTACCGCCGCCGTATAGCCTATGACTGGTTGGGCAGATATGGGGGTAGATGTGCTTGTGGCTAGAGAGTAGAGGTATAGAGGCGTGCGGGTGTGAGTTGCCGGGTGGGCAACGGAGCAATGTGAGGCATTCTGGGAACAGCATGTATGTTGGTTTTGTGGAGTTCGACGGAGCGTGCATATTGTCGGGTTTACGGTAGGAGTATGGCGATATATAGAGGCCACACTGGGATGTGCTGTATGTACGTGGGGCCATAGACATGCCATCTTGTAATGAAACCTCTCTTCTTTCCTACGAGCGGGATCTTGGTCTACGGTAATGTTCGGAGTCGCGGAGTCGCGTAGTCGCGATTTGGGGCTTCCTCGCTCTGGGCTTTTGTCGACCGTACATGGATCACTGATCAACAGCGGCCCAGCCTCGGATCGTTTCCTCCCAAGTGATTCAGTCTCCAGGGGAGCGGCCCTTCCTTGAGATTCAAGGCATAGAAGTCCGCGTCAACCAACCCTTTGAATGATCCGATCTAGCACACTGCTAAACGTGAGTATGCCGATGGGGCCTGCATAGACAACAGATGCCCCAGGAATTCGTGGCCCTGTTGGGGAGCATCAGTAGCGAAGAGCCATCCATTGACAACCCAGCGAAGTCAGCTACTCTCGCAGTGGATTCAGCATCTGGGCGAACATTCGCGCACGCCAAGTGCCCGTGGATGATGCCGCCCCCAGCCGCTCGCCCGGGCGTCGCAACACGACGCTCGCAGCCTCGCTTCCACAGCAACGGCTGCCCCGCTCAATGCAGCGGGGCACTCTCGCTGCCTTGAAGAATGCCGAGCCATCGCCGAATTACAACCGTCTCACTTCCGGAGCAGGGAACAATCCATCAGACGCCGGCCAACAAGTACCGAAGGGGCCAAAGCCTGGGTTAATGAGCGACCGCAGCTTGCACCGCGTGCAATTGGCTGTTGGCTGGCGGTTTTAGCCTCCCGCGTGAGGGGGAAGTGGCCATCCGCATGCTCAGCCCCAGAGAGGAGAGAGGGGTCAATCAGTTCAGGACACTTGACGATCAGTTCAGGACACTTTACGGAGTACTCCACGCCTGAGTCCACGCCCGGTGCTGCCTGAATCGTTGTGGAAGCGGCCATCGAGGTGCCTTCCCGAACATACATACCTGCGTGAGCGCAAGTGCACTATGCCTCTTCCCTGCCCTTCACGGCCAGCTGCGTCTGCCGGCGAAACCGCACTCCTCTACTCCGAAGTGCTGGGAATTCAGCACTGCATGCTGTGATCCAATGACGAATTGTTCCCACACGACCCCTCACTTGCTACCACACCATGTCCTGTGTCCTGTTCCCAGGACTGGGGATGCAACCGATCAACGGTGCAACGCATGGCAAAGCAGGAAGCAACGAGCCTGCGGGCGCCAATGAGGTTCCCCAGCCTGCCGAGCCTGCACGAGTGGGAAACCACACTCCACTCGTTCGGCATTGGTCGACCTGGTCGTTTGTATCACTCTCCGAACACCTTCCCAGCCTCGGGAGCCAGTGGATTGCCGGGCGATGATCGGTTTCCACAGACGGTACGCCGCAGACCTGAACAAAGGGGGGGCAAGGTGCACATAAATATGCCCGAGACCTCTGCTCCCAGACTGGAATAAGCCCCATCCGTTCGTCTCTCTTCGTTCACTTTCCAAGTTCATAAGGTATCTCCTTCCTCCCACCCCTGTGAACTGTGCCTTCCTCTGAAGTCACCTTGCATTTGTCCCGCTTTGAATGATACTAACCTCCGGCGCTCGGTTCCAGCGGCTATAAAGCATCCTGATCCCGCCGTCTCCTTTTCGCATCGCCCAGATCTCAACAATTTCCACGCTCACGATCTGTCACAATGGTACTTACTGCTCGCTCTGCCTCTTTGCTTTTTGCTGCCACGCGCTCCTGCTCATGGCGGGCTGCTCCGCGCGCTCGAACTCTCGCCCCGGGATCCAGCACCCTCCTGAGCAGGAGCACGTTCCGGGCCTCGAGATTCGGTCCGCAATTGTCCAGCCGGCAGCTAACCACTCAACGCGAAAAGGTCAAAGTTCTGGCTGTTCTGTACGACGGCGGCAAGCACGCCCAGGAGGTAAGGTCCTTCCTCCCTCGCCCCAGAAAAAAAAAACATCCCCCAAACCCACTGCTCCTGTGCCACTTGTCGAAGTTGGTGAGAGTGGAACACGGTTGCCGGATGGATGCGGGGTACCGTGGAGCAAGGATGCGTTGGGGCCTGCAGGCTGCAACGGTGGTTCGGAGTCTTCGGGGAAGTGGGGACAAATACGCGATTACGGGGCAGCTCCTCCGTCTTGGCCGCACGTTCGTCGCAGCACGGCACGGCACGGGCGGTGTGGGGCTTCCGGCGTTTCGAGAGTAGCCGGTTAGCCAACGGAGCTTTGGGCTAACCGCTGCGATGCATCACGCAGGTGCCCGGCCTCCTCGGAACCACCGAAAATGAGCTCGGTCTCCGTAAGTGGCTCGAGGACCAGGGCCACACCCTGGTGACCACCTCGGACAAGGATGGCGAGAACTCGACCTTTGACCGGGAGCTGGTCGACGCCGAGGTCATCATCACCACCCCGTGAGTCGCCCTGGGTTCTCAAAAGGAGAAAACATGCTGGACAGTCGTGTACTGAGATCGCCCAGCTTCCACCCCGGCTACCTGACCGCCGAGCGCCTGGCCAGGGCCAAGAAGCTCAAGTTGTGCATCACGGCCGGCGTCGGCTCCGACCACGTCGACCTCGACGCGGCCAACAAGACCAACGGCGGCATCACGGTCGCCGAAGTCACCGGCTCCAACGTGGTCTCGGTCGCCGAGCACGTCGTCATGACCATCCTGGTGCTGGTGCGCAACTTCGTGCCCGCGCACGAGATGATCGAGGCCGGCCGGTGGGACGTGGCCGAGGCGGCCAAGAACGAGTTCGACCTCGAGGGCAAGGTGGTCGGCACCGTGGCCGCCGGTCGCATCGGCGAGCGCGTGCTGCGCCGCCTCAAGCCTTTCGACTGCAAGGAGCTGCTCTACTATGACTACCAGCCGATGTCGCCCGAGAAGGAAAAGGAGATCGGCTGCCGCCGCGTCGAGAGCCTCGAGGAGATGGTCGCCCAGTGCGACGTCGTCACCATCAACTGCCCGCTGCACGAGAAGACGCGCGGCCTGTTCAACAAGGACCTGATCGCCAAGATGAAGCCCGGCTCGTGGCTCGTCAACACGGCCCGCGGCGCCATCGTCGTCAAGGAGGACGTCGCCGAGGCCCTCCGCACCGGCCACCTGCGCGGCTACGGCGGCGACGTCTGGTTCCCCCAGCCCGCCCCGGCCGACCACCCCCTGCGCACCGCCAAGAACCCCTTCGGCGGCGGCAACGCCATGGTGCCCCACATGTCGGGCACCTCGCTCGACGCCCAGAAGCGCTACGCCGCCGGTACCAAGGCCATCCTGGAGAGCTACCTGTCGGGCCGCTTCGACTACCGCCCGGAGGACCTGATTGTGCACAACGGCGATTACGCCACCAAGGCGTACGGCCAGAGGCAGACGCGGTCGTAGGCTGATGAATTTGCGTAGGCTGGTGAATTTGGTGGGTGGGAAGGTTTCTATTTTTCCTGCGCTTCCGTTCGGAATTAGGAACGAAGGGCCGAGGAGGATCAAATTGTGTATAATCACCGCCGGCATGTGCCCGCTGAGAATGCGCAGCGTGTGCTGGATGCGTATTTTGGTTAGTTATGAGTTATGAAGGAATAGGAACTAGTTACCAAGTCCAAACGCCCTTATGTCCGGAGCAGCAGGCTGGGTGGTATTTGCCCGGTTGTAAGGCGGCTTGTGTCTGCGAGATTCAGACAACCAACCAGTGAGGTTGCGAATATATAATTATGTCTCGACGCTGTATCGTCTCGCGTCTGTCTGATGTTGAGCATGGTATATACTATACAGGGGGCTCGGACAGGCACTGCGGCCCCAGTCCGGCCTATTCCCCGAACTCACCTGCTCAACAAGCGGTTTGGGTATATGTAGGAGAAACCCCTCGATGATCAGGGCAAAGTAATGCGGTAGTCATATCCAGCTTCCCGAAGCCAAATACCTCGCCGCCCCCTTGCACCAGGAGCCATGATTGAAGTCAAGAATCACCCACGGAATGCATTCCTTCCCTTCCCCCATTCATTTCTACCTCCTCCGTCTCCAGAACATCCACCACCTCCGCTTCCCCTCCTCCCCCTCCCCCGTCCCTTCCCTCTTGATGGCAAGCACGGCCCTGCCCCTGCCGCGCCTGACCCGCCAGAAATAGACCGGCACGCCGGCGACGACAAAGCCGACGACGATGAGGGTCTGCAGGGGCTGGGCGAAGACGGCGCGGCTGAGCAGGAACAGGCTGACGCAGCAGAAGACGATCGGGGTGGTGATCCAGGCGCGGTAGGGGCGCTCGAGGTGGGGCTCGCGCACGCGCAGCACGATCAGGCCGAGCACGGTGAGGAAGTAGAAGGTGTACCCCGCGACGCCGTAGAAGGTGACGAGCGTGCCGAACTCGCCGACCGCGATGTAGCCCGCCGTCAGCGCCGCGTTGAGCAGCAGCGCCGGCACCGGCGTGAAGAACAGGCCCGTGTCCTCGTCGCCGACGAGCGAGCCCAGCTTGCGCCGGAGCCAGGACCGCGTGCGGAGGGTGTTCGGGAGGGAGGAGGAAGCGGGGTGGTGGAGGTGATGGGGGTCGTGGTGCGCGTCGGGGAGGCCCCCGCCGCTGCTGGTGAGGCCCAGGCGGCCGAAGACAGACGGGATGTAGCCTTCTTTGCCGGCTACGTAGACGAGGCGGCTGCTGGTGAAGGTGGAGCTGTTGAGCGCGCCGAAGCAGGAGGCCGACACGATCAGGGCGAGGATGAGCGAGCCGGCGGTGCCGAAGACTTTGGCGCCGAACATGACGGCGACCGTGTTGGACGAGTTGATGGTTTCGAGCGGGAGGACGAAGAAGTAGGCGATGTTGGCGAGGAGATAGCTTGCGATGACGAGCGGCATGGCGGTGTGGATGACGCGCGGCAGGTCGCGCGAGGGGTTACGGAACTCGCCAACTACGTAGTTGGTCTGCGCAGCAGAGGTCAGTGAACGGGATGGAGCAGAGCTTATAAGAGCAGGTAAAACCCACATTATCCCACCCATCAAACGCCCACAAGCCAGCGTATAACGCCACCGCCCACGCCGAGGCATCCACCTTGGTGCCTTCAAACCATGAATGGTTCTTCCAGTCCAGACTCGCCGTGCCCGACGACGAGTATCCCGTGGCCGCAACCACAATCCCAGTAATCGTAACACCGAGCAAGGCAACAAACTTCAGAAACATGAGCATGTCGTTGATGCGCGTCCCCAGACGCGTCGAGACACAGTTCAGAAACGTCACCGTCACCAGGCCCACCAACGCAACCGACTTGTTGATCCACGGGTTGACCGTCTCGGCCTCGGCCCCGATCGCCGCCCGCACCAGGTACTCGCCCATGATGATGGCGATGATGGCCGCGCTGCCGGGTTTCAGCACCAGCACGGCCACCCACGTGAACAGAAACCCGGCCAGCTCCCCGAGTATCTTGGACAGATACACCTGCGGCCCCCCGTTGAGCGGTATGGCGCCGCCGAGCTCCGCATAGCTCGCAGCGCCCGTCCAGGCCAGGATGCCCGCGACCACCCAGATGATGAGCGCGGCGCCCGGCGACCCCACGTTCGAGTTCACCTGGCTCGGCGACGAGAAGATGCCCGACCCGATGATCAGCCCGACGATCAGCGACAGCCCGTTCAGGTACGTCAGCGTCTTGTGCTTCTCGAGCGAGGCGCCGGCCAGCCCGCCGTGGGCGAGGCCGGCCGAGGTGGGCGCGCCGAGCGGCGCGTACCCGCCGGCCGTGCTCGACAGCGGGAAGAGGTTGGCGGCGAACTCGAAGGTGGACGAGACCGAGAAGGAGCGGCCGTGGTATGCGGGCCGCCGGCTGGGGCTGCCGCTGTTGCTGCCGGGCGCGGCAGGGTTGGCGTCGTCGAGCGGGTCGTCGCGCTCGAGCGAGGCGCGTCGCGACGAGGATATGCTCGGCCGCGAGTCGGTCTCGGTGGTTGCGGCGCCCTGGCTGGAGCTCGCCAGCGAGGCGAGTTCGAGAGAGTCACGCGCACCCCCTGGGGGGAGGTTGGAGTAGAGCGCCGGCATGGCGGGTCGGAGCCGTGGGTGTGCCACGGGGTTGACGGTCGTTGGCTCGACGTCGTTGGCTCGTAGGTATGTGATTATGTCTCCGGTACTGTGAAGACCGTGCTGGTAAGTGGACGACGAGGAGCGGAAGAGGTGCGGGCAAAGCCGGCTTGCTTGTTGGTTCGGGTTCGAGGGTTCGGTTGGTCGAGACGGAGGCTCGAGACGACGACACTGACGTCTTCCGGGCTGATTACAAGGAATGTAATGTCAATTAAACGTAAAGCCGCCGTCAAACGCCAAGCTGCTAGGGTATCATAAAAAAGTGCGGCCGGGTCGAAGAAAAGAGACGGGGAAAAGGAGTTGTCAGTCTATGGACCTCGTTACGTTACCGGGCGTTGGTTGACGGCCGGAAAGGGGCAGCGAACATTGACGGTTGGGCAAACGAAACGAGCGCCAAGACTTTGAGTGGTCTGTGCGGGGACGTCCCCACTCCGGTCAAAGTGCCGTCTTGGCCGAGATCTGAGATCCTTTCCGATCTCCCTTTCAGTAATTGAAACCAGCAGCGGGCTAAGAGAAGAGGTGTGTTTCTCAAGTCTGAGGAAACTCGCTATCACAACCACTCCCTCTGAGCTCCTGTTTTTCTCGCCTTGGGATTTCGGCTCCCACGTTGGCGATGCGATTCATACGGAACAATCCGGTAGGATTACGCAAATTACTGCAGAACAACAAGAAGAAGAACAGGGGAAATCAGCTAAAATCGTTGATGCTGCGCTTTCTAGGTAACAGCAGGGATGATTTAAACCTTCGTTAGCTCCGTGCACAGCAACTTTGATTCTCAGTTCCGGCATTGATTGAGCTAACTAAGGTACGGGCTACCGATGGGCTAGCCCCGACAAGCCACGCAGCAACCCCCGTCACCGCCTGCCTGTTTCACTAAACAGCTGCTTTGGGTGAAGCGCTGCGCAGACTTCTGGCAACTGTTGGGCACTGAATTCATCTGTTTCTCCCGAGTCACGCCGCACTGTGGCAGGGATAACGGAGTGCTAGGAAGTGACGGGATGATCTTTGCGTTGTGGCCTAGACATTTACAATCCGACACCCGTCTCAACTGCCTTTGTTGAAAAAACCAGTCCTGTGCACCATGATTCAAATATTCTCAACTGATCAACGCTCAACTCATGCAAAAGGTGTCGTCGCCAAGAGTGAGAGACTCGACGAGGGATCGGAAGCGGAGCGAAACGAGCAGCTATCAAACCAGGACAGACTGTTGGACAAACCAAAAATTTCACCGTCGAGACGACGCTCTTCGGCCCTCTCCATCATACGGTCGCTGAAAGCACTCCCAATCGTCACGCATTTGAACCCCTGGTCAACATAGTCAAGAAGTAAGCACATACAACCCGACACCATGACCCGCAGAAGGTCCAAAATTCAAACAAGATCGCTCGACCGTTGCACACCGTCGTCCCCTCCTCACCAGTCCAGCTCCCTCGGGCCATCCCTCTCCGGCGGCACCCAGTCGTCCGGCAAGCCGAAGAACTGGCGGATCTTGGGCAGGTACGGGGAGCCGGGCGGGCAGAACTTGAAGCGCTCGAGGTTGGGCAGGTCGTCGTCGCCCGGGCGGTAGTACTGGTAGCACGGGTCGTGCTTCTCGGTGAAGGCCATGACGCGGTTCCAGTCGCGGCAGGTGCGCTCCTGGCCGTCGCCCGGGTAGCGGCCGTCGGGCGGGTCGCCGTTGGGCGGCACGTAGCGCAGCGTGTCGTCGGCGTGGCACATGACCTCGACGCGCAGGCTGTCGAGGCAGTGCAGCACGTGCGCGTACGAGATGGTCTGCTCCTTGCCGCGCCGGTACTGCTGGATCGAGATGTACAGGATGCGCACGCAGTGCAGCAGGTGGTGCGCGTTGACGATGTAAATGCCCTTGTTCTTGCTGTCCCACGGCCACGGCGCCGACTCCGGCAGGCCCATCGCCGCCGCCTCGTCCTTGCGCAGCGCGATGATGCCCTGCTCCCAGGGGATCTGCGTGTCCCAGAGCCTGTCGATCTCGGCGTCCGTCGCCTTCTTGGACGCGTTGCTGAACTCCGTGTTCCACCAGATGGTGTGCGGCTGGTTGTACTCGAGCTGCACTGGAGAGCGCGAAAGGGACATAACGTCAGCGCTTTGTTTTTTCTTTTTTGCTGTCTGTGCTGAGTGCTCGGTTCGGGGGAACTCACTGTACGGCGTCCGGACGGACTTCATGGCTATGCTCTTCCCCGTGTCAAGGCCCCAGAGGAAGCCGGCCCCGCCGCAGACGATTGTCAGCAACACGGCCAGCCCGCCCCAGAGCCATCGAGAACGAGTGCTCTGGAAATACGTTGGCCATTGTCCTTCAGGGGGCTGCGACGAGTCATGCGATGTCTCGTCGTCGTCACGGTTCTCAAGCAGACGGTATTTCGACTCGTCACGCCCCATGGCTGCTGAGAGACCGAGGGGTATGTACACAGCAGACCGTGGGCAGGTAGGACTTAGGGTGAGGCCAGGAAGTCAGTGGGAACTAGGACACACAGAAAGATATCTGGAATACTCGATAAAAATCAAAGGCGAGCCTGCGGTTGGACTACCGTGTAAGCGCCCACCCTCCGGCTTCCTACGCCTGGACGGCACTGGACAGCACAGGACCTGGAGCAGACAGACTTTAAGTCGGTAGGCCCAGATGACGACAACTGCGTCCAGCTGGAGGGATTTTTTCCTATCTTTCGTGCCATTTTCTCTCCCCATTCCCCGCTCCGTGATGTGACCTTTTCGCTGCTCTTGTTCATGACCTCTGCTTGGCATGGCCAGTCACCAATTTGCATAGCGGTTCGCTGCGCGTGTGCGGTTCAGCAAATGCCCCGATCCAACCCCATCAGGGCGGTATCTGGCTGCTCCCGCCCCCAAGGGTGTTTCAATCAACTGCAGGAAGCAGGCGATGCGGAGGGTACTCACTTTGTAATATTTCCTTGTGTATCCGTAAGCAATCTCAACCCGTTTTCGTCGAAACCCCCGAGGAGGGGTTGCATCCCCCGCCGCAGTGTACTACTCTATTACGCCGGTCTTTCCTGCGCCTTCTTGTAACCCTCCATTGCGAACTGTTGCGGCCCTCCAGCTTCCAGAACCCGAGCGAGCCTCACAGCCTCGCTCATCGGCCGGTTGTTTGTCCATCCAGGGGGTTGCGGCGGTCTAGCCCCGGTCCCCCACAAGTGAAGTACATATGCCGCGACGCTGCGGCCTTGCCCGACCTCACAATGCAACCTCTATATTTGAGGAGTTGCATCGTCTTCAGGAATGCGCGGCGGACCTCTGGGTCCGGCGAGGAGGAAGGATTCTGGGATCGGGCCTTGAGTGCTTGCAGGACCGGCGGCTGGACTGCCTTCCTGCGCCACATTTCGTGCTTCAGGACTTGCCAGCTGAAGCGCCCGGCTCTGTCTTGTCCCACCCCGTGAGCGCTGCCATAGTGTGGCACATGCTGCTGTGCCTTTTCTGAAGGTTTCGTGTGAGGGCTTCTGGCAGCTGGCGGAGAGCGGCTAGACTCGCTTCCGCTCAGCACGTCAGCAAGTCAGCATGTCTACCCACCTGCCTATATAACAACCTCCAAGGACTTGCCGCCTGGGATCTTCCGCGGCGACAAGCGACCAGACAACGGCCTGCATGCCGCTTGGACTCCATTGCATTACTGTGTATCTCTCTCTCGTCGTTCTCCTTGCACCGCGGTGAGACCATGGCTACTATGCAGTGGAAGCCCCTCCCCTTTCCCTTCGTCACACCCGGCGAGGTCTTCTCGGTCGGCCTGGTCTTCCCCCTCGTCTGCATCGGCCTGGCGGGGGCTCGGCTCTATGTCCGCCGCCTGCAGAGGCAGCGGCTGGGGCCGGACGACTGGACGGCCGTGCTGGGCATCCCGTTCCTGATCGGCATGGGCGCGTGCCTGATGACGGGCGAGCGTATGGGCATCATGGGATACCCGATGCCGGTCCCCGTGGGCACCGATCCGACCAAGGCGTACGGCCTCTTCAACGAAGCCTACATGACCGAGGCCAAGCTGGAGTTCGCCTTCCAGTTCCTCCAGTGCTTCGAATTCGGCCTCATCAAGGCCAGCATCATCCTGTTCTGCCGGCGCATCTTCGTCAGCCGCCGTGGGACCCTCATGGACTGGTGTTCCGCCATCCTTTTGGCCATTGTCGTCCTCTGGTCCGTCGGCTTCCTCTTTGCCCTCATCTTCGGATGCGGCAAAAATGTAGCCCTTCACTGGGCTCCTCTCCAGGTGCTCGAGGAGTCGGGCTGCGACGGCATCACCCCCGAGAAGGCGAACTTGTATTCCGACCCGATCCTGGACTTGCTTATCCTGGTGCTTCCTTTCCCTTCGGTGCGTCGTCCACAAGCTACGATATGCGTGCGCACTGGCTATGCATCCTTTGCTGACATCGGGACGCACAGATCTGGCGCCTCAACATGTCCACGGGCAAGAAGCTAGCCGTCACTGCCGTCTTCCTGGTCGGCATCATGTCGCTCGCCGCCAGCGTGACACGCCTGGCAATGCACATTACCGTGCTCAACCAGGGATACGGCGCCGGATACGACATTAACCGTATGCTATGCTGCTTTCTTATCATCAGTCTCATTATGCTAACGAACTGGCTCCTCACAGAGGCCGTGACGACCCTGTTTTACTGGTCCATGGTGGAGGGAGGCACGTCTGCCATGGTGGCGAACCTGCCGACGCTCAACTTCCTCTTCCGCGACCGCATGCTCTGGCAGCGGCTCGGGCAGAGCTCGGCCTGGTCGAGCATCTTCCGGCCCTTCACGTCGTCCAAGGGCAGCGCGTCGACCAGCAACTTCCGGCGCACGGATCCCGGGACCGAGTCGTCCCACCACCCGAGCATGGAGGACGCGGACCACCACGGCCTCCATGCTTATCCGCCTCGCGTCTACATGGGCCCGAGCGAGTCGCAGAAGGACCTCCTGCACATGAAGCTGGCCAGCATGCAGAACGGCCATGTGCGCGTCAAAGTCAACGACTCGGTGGTCTGAGATCAAATCATGTATTTTTTTTTTTTTTTTTTATTTGTATGTATCTGTAGGGTACGTAGCTACCGTTGTTTACTTGGGCGATAGCCGTTTGTGTATGAGTGTACGGGGAATTGTCGAATTTCCTGTGCAAGACATGCTGCGTGAGGGAAGCGAAAGGGGAGTAGGCAGATGCAATGGTATCCTTGTTCTGTATCGTTCGTCTGATGTATACCCTACCTGCCATCACACCCTTTTTGACAGCCGGGTGAGGTGATTTTACCACACCAGGTAACTGCCTAGTTCAAAACGGCCGCCAGAAGAATAAAAAGACACCGGAAAAAGCGAAGATGAAGACGGCGAAACAACCGGCGTGCGGGGAGTTGGGATTCACCCCCTTACCGAGCACCCCTTGATCACCCGGATGCTAAGCAGAGGTGACCTGCATGCGGCGTAGTGAACCATGGAAGCTACGCCGCGCAAACGAGGTACCCACGTGTATAAAGCAGGCCTCGCTGACCAGCTGTCGGATGCGGCGCAACACCTTCGTTCTCGGCAACGCACCACGGCATCACACTCCTCCTCCGCTGGTCCGCTTCATCCCTCCCCGTCGCTCGTGACAAAATGGCCCCCACCAGCAGCACGGTCTCGCAGGCGCAGCCACCATTGGACCACGAACCAGACTTCCACTGCGAGCGAATCGACGTCAATGACGACAAGGAGTGGGATGAACTCTTCAAGACCTACTGGGATGCGTGGAAAGATCCGCCGCAGGTGACCGGCCTGCTGACCTTCCCCTGGCTGGGCGAGGGGGGCCCCCGGGAGGCGGCTGCCTACGAGGCGGCAAAGCGGGGGTACCAGGCGGAAGCGCGGGCCAACCCGAACCAGCACTGGATCAAGATCGAGGACCGCGCCCTCCCGGGCCCTCACCGCATCGTCGGCGGCGGCGCGTACACCACCTATCCCGACGGGGCCTTTCCCGACTACGCGAAGAAAGTCGCCGCGCCGGCCCAGGACGACGAAGAGCGCCTGCCGGACATTAGCCTGCCGGGACTGGGGTACCCTGCAGGATCGGAGCGCGACTCTCTGATGCGCCAGCTCTACGCGCAGATGTTGAGCTGGCGGCCCCGGGTGATGCACAACCGGCCCCATTCATGCAAGTCCCACCCAGCACCTTCCCCTTCCGTCGGCGCCTTGTCTAACACGCCTCCACTGTTCTTGCCGCAGACGGCCACGCCCTGTGGATCATGCCCGCGTACCGCCACCTCGGCGCCGGGGCGGCCCTCCTGGATTTCTGGCTGGCCGACGTGGACCGGCTGGGCCTCGAGAGCTACCTCGAGGGCAGCGTGGTGGCGACGTCGCTGTACCTCGAGAAGGGCTTCGTGCTGCTCGAGCGGCCCGTCATGGTCTTCCGGTACTTCCCCAAGAACAAATCCGACTCGCCATCTGCCGAGTGGCCGCATCTCGTCCGCCGGCTGCACGCCGAGCCGATCGCGATCATGTGGCGCCCGGCCGGCGGCGCCTACGAGGAGGGGAAGACGGTGCTGCCGTGGGTGGGTAAGCCCCGCAGGGCGAAGCTATAATTAGGATTAGGTGGTATCTTTCTGCATGCAGTGTAAATTACATACCGCAAGCACTACTCTGCCTGGCTCTTTCCGCAGCGTGTAACTATTCCATAAACTGCTTGATTGTCCGTTGCAAAGTTCATCAGCGCAGTCCCGGAATCTCGCATGCTCGACAAGTGTCACACTCTCCTTTCCTTGCTCATCCCCGCTTCTGGATGCTTGGACGAGCCAACAACGGCCCGTTTTATGCAGCATTGTGGCTCAGGTGCTGAGGCGCAGTGGCAGTCGGCGGGTTTTTTGTTTCCAAGCCCCGCTTTTTCGCTTACCGTTGGCACCCTTCTGGACAGTGCCCCTGTTATCTCCCCGCCGACCTCACCAGCATGCGCTTATCTGCCGGATGCAAGCAGGCCCGGGCCATGCGTGCGGCTCCGGGCGATCAACAACCGTTGACTACCTAGGCGCCTACTGTGCCACGGGGCCAGAGTAGGCGCCGAACGATCCGGGCATCTCGGGCCCCCTCCTCGACCGCGGGGCCGGGTGAAACCGTTGAGCGGGGCCCAACCTGCTTCCAGTTGCAGGCCCACCTCAAGGTGCGGCACCGACTGCATCTCCATACCACAGTTACCTCCGTGCATACACAGTACAGAACATTGCGACGACAGCGGCTATACACTACCTGAGTTAGGTGACCCTCTGTCCCTGCAGTCCTGCGGCCCTGCCGCTGATCGTGAGAGGCTGTCACTCGTCACACAGTACTGAATGTGTCTGGACTTCGGGCTGTTGGTGAGTTCGTAAACCCGCTGCGGAGAGACGAGAGCCCGAGCACCGCGACGTGTGAAGCCAATTCATTAACTTGTTCCGCGCCGTTTTGGTTGGCCTGCGGCGGGACACAAATGCCCGGGCAGCTTTGCACCAATTTCCAAGAGCTTGCCGCAGCGAAGCCAAAAAGTGCTAGGTTCCCTTGAAGCCATTCTCCCGTCGACCTTTTGAGAGGTCAGAGGAATAGGAACCCCAACCCCTCGGCTGACCACAACCGCGCGCTTTCCCTTGTTTGGAATCCCATCCCGACTCTGATTGACTCTTGACTCTGTCGCAATGGCCTCCTTCATCGATATCGCCATCATCGGAGGCGGTCCTGCCGGCCTGACCGCGGCGGCGACCGTTGCCCGCCAGCTCCATACCGCTGTCGTCTTCGACAATCACCGCTACCGGAACGCCAGGTCCAGCCACATGCACATGGTGCCCACGTGGGACCACAAGGATCCCAAGGACTTCCGCGCCGCTATCAAGCGCGACATTCTGGACCGTTATTCCACCATCCAGTTTGCCGACGTCGGCGTTGCGAAGATTGAGAAGAAAAGCGATTCGCACTTTCACGTCGTTGATGAGTCTGGCAAGGAATACGACTTCCACAAGGTCATCTTGGCCGTAGGCGCAGCCGACTCCTATCCCGACATCGAGGGATACCAGGACGCCTGGGCACGCCGCATGTGGGTATCGGCTGCTTACCGGACGGGAAATGCAGCATGCTGACAACGACCCCAGCTTCCACTGTCTCTTCTGCTTCGGCTACGAGGACCGGGGCGCCAAGTCCACCGGCGTGCTCGTCGTGCCCCCCATCAACCCTGGCATGGGCCTCTACATGGGTGGCAACGCCGCACAGCTCAGTGAAGCAGTCACTCTCTACACCCACGGCAACGAGGAGTTCACGGCGCAGGTCACCCAAGTCGCCGCGACCGCCAAGGCCAAGTTCACGGTCGAGCCGCGCCCGATCAAGCGGTTCATCAACAACGGCGACTCGATCACGGTCGAGTTCACCGACGGCTCCACCAGGGAGGAGACCTTCATCGTGCACAACCCCAAGACGAGCGCCCAGGGCCCCTTCGTCGAGCAGCTCGGCCTCGCTCTCACGCCGACGGGCGAGATCCAGACCACCCCGCCCTTCTTCCAGACCAGCGTCCGCGGCGTGTTTGCCGCCGGCGACATCGTGACTCCGTACAAGGCCGCGAACGCCGCCATCGCCAGCGGGTGCAACTCGGCGGTTGCCTGCATCGCCCAGCTGCAGGGTGAGAAGTACGGCCTTCCGGCGATGCTCTGATCTCGCTCTCCAGGAGTGGATATTGCGGTGCCGCTCCTCATGCCTGTCATGTATCGTATTGCTAGACTAGGTAGTAAGCCGCTGTGCCTGCTTGGCCTCGGTGAATTAGAGCACCCTTGATGATCCTGACCGTGTAACCTCCGCACTATCCTTGGCAGCAATTCTTGAAGTTCCTCTCTCGCTTGATTTCACCCCAGATGTGACGCGCGGGGACAGCCAAGATAGCCAATCTCACAGTTTGGTCCAAGCACGCCGCTATTCCGGAACGTCCCCAGGACCACCGGTGCAACCGCCGGAGAGTTCACTCCAGGCAGACAGGCGCAGACGGGCTCTTGGGGTGGTGAATGGCGTTGCATCCGGGGTCTGCTAGGACGTCTTCGGGAGGGGAAAGATACAAGTGCGGCACACATAAGACACAGTTTGATATGCAGGACTAAGGCGCAGGAGAGCAAGTCCGAGACTATCACAACGCGCCTCGCTCCTACATCAACAATCGCAACATCTGCTACCTTCCCTATTCGGCCATTCCGGCTTGGTCTACCACTGGGTGTAGAACTAGTTCTGCAAGACTTCTCTACCGTCCGGCACTTTAGCCCTGCCTGTTACATCGCAACCACAGAGTTCGGGCGCTTGCTGCCGTCTGCATTTGAAGCTCCACTCTTCACTCTGCAGTTCCTTGGCTGTGTCTGGCGGTTCGGTTAGAACAGCAAGATGAGGGGGGAAGGCAGAGAACTTTGAGGCTGCAACAGAGTCGGCACTGTCAGAGTTCCAGTCCATGACCGGTACCTGTCCCAACCACAGTAGATAGAGGCGTGACGGCAAAGCACTTGCGGAAGATAAAAGACTTCCTTACTGGCACTTTCTCCCGGCAAGGTTTCTCTCTGCACCACCGAGCTTCAGACATCCCGTCATCGATCTTGCCCCCCAGCACAGCAGCTTTGCATCTCGTACCATCCTCCCACTCAGAACAGCGTCTGAGCAATTCAATCTCCAATATGCGCGCCACCGCTCTCTTCGTCGCCCTCTTCGCCACCATCGCCATGGCGATCCCCGTTCCGGACCCGGAGCCGGCGCCCGAGGCCCACGGCAGCCACGCCGTCTTCGACAACTCTGATGTCATCAACCCGGAGGCGTGCTGCCTGTGAGCAGCGCGCGGATGGAGAGCATTGAGGTACGTCCCGCCAAGCCCCTCGGGCAGAAAATAGAAAAGAGACAGTTCGCTCAACAGCTCGCTAACTACCTATTCCGCACTGCGGCAGTGTAGTGTACGGAGTAGGGCGTCGGCATTGGGAGGATATCTGATCGTCCGTCCCCGCCCTCCGCCAAGCCGCCGCCGCCGTCCTGCAAGCGGCACAGCAGCGCCTGGCAGGGCCAATGGGGGGAGAAATGGGACAGGCTGGGAAACGCTGCTACGGAGTTTCGTTCTGGCCAACTCGTAACTCTCGTTTATGTAGTGTACGGTAAACAGTTGAACATCGGGAGGGGTGACTGCGCCGCTTTTGATTACGAGAGCGCTCTTTGGGTTGCAAATTGCATGTGCGACGTTGAAAGTGGAGATCCAACGCGGCTAGCGAGAGTGGAGAACCTTCGCGGCTAGCCAAAGCCACCAACAAGGATTTTAGCGTGGTCTCCCGCCCCCCAATTACAATCAATCTGCTACACTCCAAAAAGTTAGTGTCAGCTTCTTGGCTTCCCCTCCTGCGCGTTCAAGTACCGCTCCAAAGCCCCACCTATTCCCACCGATCTGTCGATCCAAGAAAGCCACATCGGACGACTAGGCAGCTTTCAGATAGTGTTAAGTGCGCGGCACCAGAATAGTTAGTGTAGTGTAAGTGCGCGGCATGAGGTCTTGGTTGCAACCCCTTTAGGCAGTCGTCTATCAACCTGGAAGTTCCAACTGGGCAGCCCCTGTGATTCGCTGGGGGAAGGCGGGAAAGACGGGACTGCTTGGGGGCCGGACCTCGGCTAGGTCGTCTTCCGCCCAATCGTATTTCCGCGTGGAGTGCCACGACACTCAACAGGTTCGGCCTACTGATCGATCACTGGTCGAAAGTGACGTTGTGCCGAATTTTCTGATGCGTTGTACACTATGTAGGTCGGTGAGAGATAGCCGCTGCGGCACAGTGGTAAGAGAAATGGCACGGTGAGACAAGCAGCCGGCTGAATTGGCTCTGCATGTTGGCTGCTACCGAGCAGTTATCTCCTCCGTGTTGGGCACCTTTGCTGAGGTACCTAGGTACCTGCCAGGGGGCTCTCTCCGAGTTCTTCCTGCCGCCCAGCACGGCTGTTTCTCCTTGGTTCCCTTCCTTCTCGCTTTTCCTGTTTCGCAAACGCGCGTTTGGCTCGCCCACGCAGCGAGAACGCCACAAAAAAACACGGGATCTCGAGACTAGCGGAACACTCGCACACAACGCAGCATGGAGTCCCAACCTAGCGATGGCGATGGCGAGCCCATCACCAAGCCAAGCGCTGCCCGCTTGACCTTGGTGATGGTTGGCATCTGCGTCGCCGTCTTCCTGACCGGCATGGTAAATGCAGAGCTTCACAGCCCATCTTGAACCGACGGGAATTTCAAACGAAACGAAAAAAACTGAGCTGACATGAGGCGCAACGCCGGAATTAGGACCAAACCATCCTCGCCACGGCCGTCCCGGTCATCAGCAACCAGTTCAACACGTCCGAGGACTTCGGCTGGTGGTCGAACGCGTACTTCCTCACCCTGAGCAGCTTCCAGCTGTTCTACGGCAAGCTGTACTCGCTCTTCCCCATCAAGATCGTCTACCTCGTCGCCATCATCATCTTCGAGATCGGATCCCTGGTCTGCACCACGGCGCCCAACTCGGTCGCGCTCATCATCGGCCGAGCGCTGGCCGGTCTGGGTGCCGCCGGCATCTTCTCGGGCAGTGTCCTCATTCTGTCCAAGTTAGGTAAGGTTGAATGAGTGAGGTGTGGTCGTGGTCGCCTGAGAGGGATTTCACGATTGCTCAGGTTGGCAGTCTTTGCTGATACCAGGGGCTATCAGTTCCGCTTGCCCAACGCGCTGCCTATCTAGGGATCATGTCGGCATTCTTTGGACTCGCAGCCATTGTCGGGCCGTTCCTCGGCGCAGGCTTGATTCAGTCTTCCACATGGAGATGGTGCTTCGGGATCAACCTCCCGCTTGGCGCGGTCACCGTCGTGCTGTGCTCCATCTTCGTGCGAACCCCCTGGGATTCCCGCGATCTCACCCTCTCTGCGCGTCTGCAACAGCTCGACCTTCCCGGGACTGTGTGCATGGTGGCATCCGTCATCTGTCTGCTGCTGGCTTTGCAATGGGGCGGCTCTGTGTATCCGTGGGACAACGGGCGGATCATCGCGCTCTTCGTCGTCTCCGGTGTCCTGGCCATCTCCTTCCTCGTCATCCAGAAGGTGATGGCGACTTCGACAACCATCCCGCGCACTCTGGCCCGCAACCGCGACATATGGCTCGCGGCTGTCTATTCCATGTGCATCACCGGGGCCGTGTACGTCTCCATCCTGTACCTGCCCGTCTGGTTTCAAGACATCCGTGGGCAGTCGCCGCTCTCGTCAGGAGCGCTTCTTACGCCCTTGATTGCTGGCTATGTCGTTTCTTCGATTGTAGCCGGCGGGCTTACAAGCGGCGTGGGGTACTACAACCCCGCCATCCTGCTCGGTACTGCGCTCACCGTCGCTGGATCCGCGCTGCTTACTACCATCAATCTCAACTCGTGAGTAGCCCCACGTTGTTTCTTTTGCGACCCTCCAACGCGAGGGCCGACGCATCGGAAACCTCGATGTGGGCGGTAATTCACTGGAATCAAACTGACTCTCGCCACCATAGATCCACCGCCCGCATCGTCGGCTACCAGCTGCTCTACGGCTTCGGCGTCGGCATGGGGTTCGGCCAGCCCAGCTACGTGGTGCAGACGCTGCTGCCGGTGTCGGACGTGCCCATCGGCGTCACGTTCATCACGCTGGTGCAGAACCTGAGCGCGTCCATCTTTGTGGCTGTGGCCCAGGCCATCTTCCAGGGCGAGATGCGCCGCCGGCTCGCCCCGCTCGTGCCGCCCGAGGACGCGTCGGCCATCCTGGGCTCGGGCCTCATGCAGATTCTGGACTCGCTCTCGCAGGAGAGCCGCGACGAGGCGCTCCGCGCCATCAGCGCGTCCATCGTCATGACCTTCTACGTCACGCTGGCGCTCAGCGCCGCCTCCATCGTCGGCGCCGGCATCAGGTGGGGGTCTATGAAAAAGGGCAACCCGAAGGAGAGCCCGTCCACGGAGACTACGGATGGCGAGGTCAAGGTGCAGCCGACGGAGTCGGTGACGGTGGCGGGTCAAGATCAGGCGGCTGCTGCGGATGAGGCGGCCAAGGGAGAAAAGCAGTAATGTACCTAGCCTTCCCCGCTTCTCCTTTTTTCAACTCTTCTTCGTCTCCGTTTTATGTGGCATTCTCTCAATAGACAAGGAAAAGATGTGGTTATTTGTGAAATCCGAACGGCGCATGCATAGGCGCTTGTGTGCAGCTGGAAGACGAAGAGCTCTATCCAATAAGAAGACCTTAACCACCGGGAAACAAACCAGAAACTTGCGTTTCTCGCCCAGGCTAACTGCTTAGGCGGTTGCGCGCCTGCATTGTGGCGGTTGGCCTAGCCGATCGGGGGCTCTCCTGCTGCTTGGATGACGTATGGCGGTGGGTATGGTGGGCATGTGTCTCACGCCCGTTCGTTGCTCTCAGGCTGATCATCAGCTGTTGTGACGGAGGCTGGTCCGTTTTGGGATCGCGACAGCTGCCAACCACCTCAAGCCATGAACACGCCTTCCATCATCCTGCGCAAACAGTTCCACCCCGCCATACTTCTCATACCTAGAGGATGGCAAAAGCCTTACTTACGGATACTACTCAATGCCACCACCTCATAGACTACACGTCGCATAAGCAATCCTTTTCGCACACCTAAGTGTTGCTGATCAAATATTCCTGCCCTCGCCACCCCGACACCCGAACCCCGCCTTGTCGTCATGGCGGAGCCCTCCAATTCGAACGTGTCGCTGCTGAAACAGCTGCATGCGGACCTTGTCCGAAAATACAAGAAGCACGAGGCGGCAATTGAGACGCTTTGGCGGTCATTCGACGCGACGCAGCGTGCAGCATGCCTTAAGGCTGGCGCCGCAGGGGGCGTCGTGCTGAGGCACTCGACGGATGAGACCCTGGGCGATGTCTGCAAGTTCATCCCGGAGTGCAATCTGCGCGACATCGCAGAGTCGGGACCTGATTTCCTCCTCGACCTCATCAAATACCGCGCGACAACATCCCTCTTCCAACAATACTGCGGGAGCCAAGGCGGCCACCCGGGCGATCATGCGGTCATTGCCGAGATGGAGCGGACAAGAGGGCTCCGCCACGCACAGAGATTCGACAGATGTTTCTCCCTGTTCTTGGATGAGAATCAATATGGGGAGTCCTACAGAATCTGTGGTGCAGTGAACGAGGTCGCTGCTCCTCTCCTGCCGGCAATTCGCGCTGGTCTTTGCATTCCCCAGTCAAGGGGGGAACTCATCCTGCAGAGGCAGCTCTACCTGACCCAGTGCCTCGTCATCCTTATCGACGACATCCTGGACGAGGGATCTCGAACTAGGGTCAGCAAGGAGATGCCCAGAAAGTCCGACAAGGCGGCATCAGAAACGCTGGCAAAGCCGACCTTGGACACTGTTTGACAAGACTCAGTCGCGCGGTGCGGTCAACTGGGCGGATTTCGTGGCGGCAATGGTTGGACTGGGGTTTTCCGTCCTACCCAAGCTCGGTTCCGCCTATTCGTTTCTGCCGCCCGAGAGCATGGGCGTGAAGCGGTCAATTACGGTGCACCGGCCACACAAGTCGCGGATCGAGGGACACCGGCTGCTCATTCTTTCGCGCAGGCTGAAGAGGACTTACAGATGGGGGGAAAAAACTTTCGTGGTTCGTTGATTGACGGTAGTATGGATCCCAGCATTGTCACCAGTATCCTGTCTGAGTTTCAAGCTCAGACTTGGCAAGATCATTTGCCCCAGTATGAAAGCGATGTACCATTTGCTTCGTTTGCTGTACCACGGCGGAAAATTTTTCGACTGCTTAGGCTTCTCCTACCTGGCTCCAGCGACTGATCTAGGGGCCGTGAACTGATGGCCCAGGACTCATTCAGCGATAATTAGTGGCTAGCCTCAGAAATCTGCTGGACCTTGTCCGACAACAGCTGTACCATAGGCGTGCAACCTGTCTGGGTGGCTGCGCGCAAGAGCTCTCCATCCCATCCTTCCTTGACCATCAAATCGAACATGCCATCGATGAGTCCGAACACGACGTCCCAGCGACTGCGCTGCTTGTCGAATGGTCTCATGGACCACTGCTTCACGGCCAGCTTGGCGAAGGTCCTGTTGCGGATCTGAGGGCCGAGCTTGCTCCGCCAGAGCAGCTCCAGCCGAGACAGGTCGCCAAACTGCAGGATCTGGTCGGCAGCTGCCATGGCAGCATCGGGGAGATACCTGTCCGTGTTGCCGACGTCTGCGCGGTCGAGCATGCGCTGCAGCAACGCTTCGGAACCGTAGAGCGAAACGATGCTGAGCGGGTCGTACAGGCTGGGGTCGAATGGGAACCGCGGCTTGATGGCGCAATCTGGGCGGCAGTTCTGCAGGATCCAGTTCTGAAGCCGCTTGGAGCCCGCCTGGCAGACCAGTTCAATGTCGTCTAGGGATGGCAACAGGGTCTCGGTAGAGACGGCGCCGAGATGCTCGGTCCAATAACACGAAGCGTACACGAAAAATTCGCCGAAGCCGCGCGCGACGGGGTCGTAGTGGATCATGTCTTCTTCCCAGGCTTCCCACGAGCAGTAGTGGTCGTATTCGTTTGGCTGGTCATCGTCGGTAAACAGGTCGGAACCATGGGGTAACTCGCCGATGGCAAGAAGGACATCGGAAAACAGATCTTCATTGCCCATCTCCGGAAGAAGAAGGTATCTGATGCAGATGTTCAGGAGCCTTGCCTCCAGCCTCTCAATCCGCTGCTGGGGCTGCGCGTGCTCCGGCGCAGCCCATTGCTGAACGATGAACTCCTTGACTGACTGGTGCACGAGCTTGACTTGGCGCTTTGTCATGTCTCTGTCATAGACCGGCACGACAAAAGGCCGAATTAGATTCAGGATCCTGAGAGGATCCGCCAGTTCGGCGAGCGCGCCCACTCTCGTGACCGCATCGGTAGCCGTTCCCAGGCTCGCCGCCCAACCTAGTTCCAAAATGGACAGCGGTCTTCGGGCGACGGCGAGGATCTCCAAGGCTGCGATGGCAAGTTTCTGGTTCTCGGGATCGTCCCCGGTGTAGCGGGAGAAGAGGTTGGCATAGAGTTCCGACAGTCTTTCTGGTTGGGGCAATTCCTTCAAGAAAGCTCGCAAGGGGCCGAGGGCGCTGATTTTGCGGATTTCAATGAGTTCGACGGTCATCTTGGTCCAGATGGCGCTTCCCTGCGCCAGACGGGAAAGCTCCTCGATGGTGAGCGCTTTGACCTGTTCAGGCAGATCGGTCAAGCGAGTCTCAACAGTCTTCTTGACGATGAGACGGTCTCTTGTTGCGTCATCGGAAGGCACACAAATTGTGCTCACTCCTCTCAGTTGTTTCATAATGGCCGGGTCTGGACGGGAGGAGAGCAGGATCTTGAGCCTCGGAGTCTCTCGTGTCAGGTTTCTCAATGACTGAAGCAGACGATTCCGCGATTGTTTGTCGCATTCGTCTAGTCCGTCAATGGTGAAGATGAGGGGGCGATCCAGCGTCTGCAGGGTGTTCGCTAGCCACTCTTCAAGTGTCTTGAAGTCCGTGGCTGGGTCAATGCCGGACGACGTCGCTTGCTGATACCACTCGACGAAGCCCTTCTTCAGACCGGGAAGCTGCTGGAGGAGTGAAAGAATCAAAGAAGAGAGGACGTGAACGGCCTCGCCTGTTCCGTCATCTCGGCAATAGTGGAAGCACACTTTGGGCTGAGGCAACTGGTGCTGGTTCCGCCGGCGCAGCTCGTCGATAAGAAAAGACATCGCGACGGTTTTTCCTGATCCCATGGCGCCAAGAATTGCGAGCTGTCGAGGGCCGGTGCCGTGGTACCATTGTGTGAACTTGCTGTTTTCCAGCAGGAACTGGCAAGCATCATCAGATCGAAGATTCCGCAGACTGGCATGATGTTGGCTCGACCCTTTCGACTTGCCGCCGTTTCCTAGCCAGCCTACGACTGCGCACCAAATCAGCTTGAGATGCTTGCAGCAAATGTATGAATAAGGACATACTTTTCTGATCATAGAGCATCGCTCTGATGTCCTCCACGATCTCCAAGGTTGCCTTTTCCAATAACTTCCGCAGTTGCTCGGCGTGCCTCAGAAAGTCTTCAACGATGGCAGGCAGCCGGCCATTCTCCAGCACAATGTTGATCATCATTGTAACCCCCCTTCTCGACGACAATATATCCAATGCGGCACTGTAAAACTCAAGCAACTTTCGGTAGACGGAAACGAGCGCCTTTTTCAAGTTGCAAGAAGGTATTTCAGTCAATACAGTCGGGATGGCGTTGGTATGGGGCAAGACTTGACTTACTGAGTGTATGTCCTTCTTGCCGGTCTTCTGACCCAACGTGTCACAGTCATCGATGTAGGATAGCTGTTCCAGCATCTTTCCAATTTGAGCAGCAAAGTTACTATCTGCCGCTGAGAAAGTGATGGCAATCTGTACATCCGATATCATCAGCAATCCGTACAGTCCAATGACCTGCCGTACAGGGAGTTATTTGGAAGTACTTACTGCAGTGACGCCTCTGACCATCCCGAAGACCGTTGCCGTGGTAGGCTCGATGCTCGTCAGGGGATGCGCGAGATCCAAGAAGAGCTTGAACCGCTCCAGCGGAACTTGGAGCGACTTCAGATACCTGACCCCTCTCTGAAAGGCAGACTCCTGGCCGGCGTCTTTGTCCAGCTTCTCGAGCTGTTTGAACAGGTCGGCAACACTGTTGCCCTTCAGTATGGTAACATGGATGTCCTTCCCGAGACTGTTCACGGCCTCCCGGTACGCGCTGCTCCAGAGATCCGAGGATGACGAGATTGTTGATATGGGAGTGTCGCTTCCCTCATGGCTAGTTGCACGGACAACAGAAGGATTCTTCTCAGGGTCGTTCGCGGGGCCACGAGGGCCATGCTCAGTTTGGAGTTCAAGTACAGGCTTTTCAGAAGCAGTAGTTGCCTGCTCCCGTACGTCGAGGCCCTGGCCGAGATGGCTTGGGCTGGCGGAGGATGAAGCGCGCTTATTAGAGCCGGACCCTAGGCTGCTTTGACGTCAGCCAGGATGGTCTGCAATCAGGAGTTCCCAAGAAGCACAAACATGGTGACCAGCGCGAGGACGCCCCCGCGTCTTGGAGAGGTCGAGTTATCCTTGGGAGGTTCTGAACGCTGCTCGGGTTTGGATCGCCGGTGACTGAGCTTGTCACGGATCCTTTGGCAGATGGTCCGTGTTTTTGCCGCGGGCGCAGACATCGTGGATGGCTGGTCCGAAGTTGGGGCAGGTTTGCCCTTTGTGGGTTACTGGTGACAACGAATGGGCTGGAGGACAGCGAATAAATGAAAGAACCAGCCGGTTTCTCTTAATGCCTCGGCCGAACTAGGGGTGAACAACATGATGTTGGGTGATCATGTTGGCTGTTGGGTGACTTCGCTTTAACCAATGGCAAGCCAGACAGTAGCGCCATATTCTCATCTGAGTAACGCAGCGTCAGGAGGTGTTGCGAACCCCAACACGAGAGACACAAAGGAGAGGTGGATCATAAACCGCCGCCTGCAGCCCGCCGCCCGCCGCCCACCACCCAACAACAGGAGGTTCCCGCACTTCTGCCTTCGTGCTGGCGACCATCCATTCTTCGCCTTGAGTTCTTCACGGTGCAGTCCTTCAAGAAGACCGACTATTCTCACCCGCCGCGTCCGAGCACCGATGATTTCTGAAATGCAAGTGATTGAATCCACAAAGCCTGATGGGGAAACCTTCGCACCGGAAGTCGGGCTGTCTAACACTTCCAGGTTACTTTCCTTCAGGCCAAGCGACCGCCCACGACGAGAAACTGTGAGCACCAGCCTGAGCCCCGCGGCAGCCAACATGATCCAAGGCCATCTCATTACTCGACCTGAAACTTCTCTCCCCAAAAATAGCAGGCTTCTGGCCCTGCCGCGCGAGATCCGGGACCTCATCTACCGACTAGTTCTCGCCGTGGGCCATGCTCTCTACATCTTCCAGCAGCCAGGCGCCCAGAAAGTCGAGCTTTTTGCTCCTGACAAGCCCGCTCGCTGGCTTTCCCTGCTTTACACCAGCCGGCAGTTGCACATCGAAGCCAGCGCGGTGCTGTA
Source organism: Thermothielavioides terrestris NRRL 8126 (assembly GCF_000226115.1). Lineage (NCBI taxonomy): Eukaryota > Fungi > Ascomycota > Sordariomycetes > Sordariales > Chaetomiaceae > Thermothielavioides > Thermothielavioides terrestris. The sequence goes on along the minus strand of NC_016457.1, from coordinate 4,196,639 downwards.
CCGTGTCAACCAGTTCAATCTGGTGGACGGTTCGAGGCGCCAAGCCAGCGTTATCCAGTCCTTTCTCAGCAGTATCGGGCCAGTAAATGCGAGCCATCTGTCCCACATCCACATAAGCTTCCCGGGCATGGAGGACCTCTCCGGCTCCGTCTCGATCAGGGAAGAAGACTTGCGCGGGCTGTCTCTTCTCCTTGAGAGGTGCGCCGGTCTCAGGACACTGGAACTGTATCTGCAGGGGCCGCTTGCTCGGAGGTTGGCCTTGCCGGGATTTTACGCTGCCGATGCGGGATCTGTTGAGCAGATGCTGTCCCAGGTTGATGCCCGCCTGAGGCAGCGGCCCTCATCGCTCAAAGTTCTAGTCAAAGTTCTCGACGGAGTTTTCATACCAGAGGGTATCAGCGGAGTTTTAGCACCAGAGGTTACTGAGCTAATGGGGCGCTTTGGCTGGATCGTCTCGTCTTGAGGTCGAGAAGGGTGGGGTATGGCGACGCAGTTGTCTTGAGGTTGCCGGGTCAAGATTTTGACGCTGCAACTAAAGTAGCTACGAGGCGACGTTAGGGTCACAATCGCAATACTTTCTGATAACAAAACCAGGCTAAGAATGGAATAGTGAAAACTAAGAGGGTAAGCGCTTTCTACTGCTTAAAACCTGACTAGCAGTGTTACTCTGATTGCGTCAATAACATGTGACCTATATCTACTACTGTAGCAGTTTAAACCCGAAAAAGGAGTTGACTATCCGGAATAGATTTACGTTTTCGCCCTCCTTACAAATGCTGTCAGAGGATGCAATTCCTTGTCTTTATAGTTACCAGCTCCGGGCCCTTCTGCGCAGAGACGGGACTTTTAAAGACTGAGGAGTTGGTCAAGCAAAGAGGAGAAAAATACAATAGTTTCTTTCTGAAATTGACTCCTACTTGCTCCCGATGTTGCGTGGTTGGTTGAGACCCAACCTGGAAGTCCAAGTTGTTGGCGCTGGCGTTGACAGTCGCCATTCTCGGGGAGGTTGGGCTATGAGGGCCAGCCCTCATTCTCGCCAGTCGACTTGAAAGAGTTATCATTGAATTTGATTGATTGTCCGCCCGCCATGAACACTACAATTATCGCTTGACGTCAGTGTTGAACATAGATAGAAATGTGCTATGTCCGTCTCGTCGCGCTCGCTCAGCCACTTCAGCGCCTGCACCCACTCCTGGTTGACCCAATCCTGCCTCATTTTGAGATAGACCAGTGAGCGGAATGCCAGTGCCTCCTTGGAAAAGAATCCGATTTTGGTGAATTGGCAATAGGCAGCATGCCCTCCATCGTCTCCCCGGCCGCTGCTATTATGCTCCCGTCCTACAGTCTCGACGACCTCGGCAAAGCGGAGCCCCAGTTCCTGCCGCTTCAAGACTGCAGGGTGGGTGTCCACGACCCCCGGAACGGCACAGCCGACACCCATCAGGAAAGGGAAGCGATAGAGGGCCGCGTCAGGGACCGCGACGACGGTGTCCCAATCAATGACAGCCAGGACATTGAACTCTCGATCGACAAGGATGTTGTTCGGGTTGAGGTCGTAGTTGGCAAGGCCAAATCCCTCGATCGGGCCATCCCCATCGCTCGCTGAAGGGCGCTGGAAGGAGGCGGCAACGGACCGGAAAGCCTGTACCAGTTCCTCATCTCCAGCCACAACTTTCTCACCAAAGCTCTTCCTCAGCGCCAGCGGATAGTCTGCATAGAACTCAGCGGCAGAATCGTATGGGCCTGTACCGGTCTCGACCAGCGGTCCAACAACGAAGGAGTTGGCTCCGTCTCGAAAGATCGAGCCGATCTTTGGCAAACGGATTGCGGCAAGCTGGGTCATGATGGTTGCGACTTGGCGCCAAAACTTTTCTTGGAACTGCGCCGGGATCCCTTCATGGTCGCCGGGATAACTCGCGGACACTTCCTCTGCGGTGTTACCGTGGAAATATTCGAGGATCGAGAACGGGGAGCCAACGGTGTTGTGGTGGTCCAGATCGTACGCGTAGACACGGGGTACGGGGATGTTGGTTTTCTGGCTGTAAAGGCCAGAGAGAGTGGTGAGTGCTGGCGAAACTGACCATCTCATCCGACGTCCTTACCGAATGAACTCCATAGTATCCAGCTCGGACTGCATCTCCAAGCGAATCCGCTCACTGGGGTGGGGACCGGCGGCTCCGCTTGGTTCCCCCGGGAGGGCGGGCATCCGCAGCCTTGCGATCCATGCTAGGCCGTCGTCGAATTCGATCTTGCGCACGAGGTTGAAGCTGCCTACGGAGAACTCCTGAGACAAGGCGCACGGCCGGCCTCCCCGAAGTCCTGAGGCATACGCCAGCAGAGCGTCGTGGTTGATGTTGGCGACGAACTTGTCGATGCGTTCTTTGTACTCGCCTTCGAACTCGGCTCCTCCCGTCCACGCGGCGCTCCCGCTCATGAGGGCATCAGCCATTTGTCGCATGCAACGAGGTTTGGACCTTCTGCGACGCCGGGATGAGTGGGAAGTAGTATGACAGTCTAAGGCTTCGGTGATGCTTTGCCTGCACGGAGTAACCAGGGGAGACCAAGCAGTCGAAACCAACCACCTCAGTGAGGTCCCACGGACAAAAAGCGACCCTGCCAGGACTCGAACCTGGAATCTTTACCACCGGAAAGTAACGCGTTAGCCATTACGCTACAAGGCCATTTTGCACTTTCTTGGGTCGATTTGCCCAGAACCCGCAACCTACTTGCGCGATTTCGCCATTTGATTTTCACCGTACGGATTAGTACGAAGTTGCCAGCTCGCACTGTGCCGCCCATTGGGTTGGAAGGTCTCCACTTTAATTTCGAGCTCCAACAAGCTCTCACCCATGCTCGCATGTTCCTGTGTCGGATTCGATTCGCCATCGTACCTTAGCTCACGACGGACGAACACTCTCGGTGAAATGGATTGAGTCATGCCTGCCATCAACGATGTAATCCCACAATGCCGCTCATTATTCATATGAGGTCAATTGGCCGCCCGCTAGTCCAGCTGGGCTCGCTGCGCCTGCGGCCTGCACTCGCTCACAGCTGCCATGCGTGGCCGGCGGTTCGACACGTCGGCGCCACAGCTTGGACGCGGACATACGCCGACGCCAAGTTGGATCTGCCCGCTCTCGACGCCAAATGGCGGCAGAAATGGGCTGCGTTGCCGGAAACCGCCTGTGAAACCAGCAGCGGGGCCAAGGACAAATACGTCCTCCCCATGTTCCCGTACCCCTCGGGCTACTTGCACCTGGGACACCTCCGTGTGTACACCATCGCCGATGTCGTCGCGAGATATCACGCCCTGCAGGGGCACAACGTCCTGCTCCCCATGGGCTGGGATGCGTTTGGACTGCCCGCAGAGAACGCCGCCATCGAGAGGGGCGTCAACCCAGCCGCCTGGACGAGGGCAAACATTGCCAAGATGAAGGAGCAGCTCGGCTTGATGAACGGGTCATGGGACTGGTCTCGCGAGCTGGCCACCTGCGACCCGAGCTTCTACAAGCACACCCAAAAGATCTTCCTGCTGCTGCTGGAAAAAGGGTTGGCCTACCAGGCCGAGGCCGAGGTCAACTACGACCCCGTCGACAAGACGGTGCTGGCGAACGAGCAGGTCGATGCGAACGGCTGCTCGTGGCGGTCCGGCGCCAAGGTTGAGAAGAGGAAGCTGAAGCAGTGGTTTCTTCGCATCTCCGCGTTCCAAGAGTCGCTGCTGCGGGACCTGGAAGTGCTGGCGAAGGACGGAGCCTGGCCCGAGAGGGTCCTGGCAATGCAGAAGAACTGGCTCGGCAAGTCGACGGGCGCCACCATCAAGTTTCCCATCATGGCCTTCGAGCACGGTATGCATGCTGCCATCGAGGTCTTCACCACCCGGCCGGACACCCTCTTTGGGGTGCAGTATCTGGCGCTGGCCTCGACGCATCCCGTCGTTGCCCAGTTGGCAGAGAGAGACCCCGAGCTGCAGGCCTTCCTGGATACGCTGCCCGGCCTGCCCCCGGATTCTAAGCTGGGATACCTGCTGCCCCACATCCGCGCCATCAACCCGCTCGCCTACCACGCGGATACACCCGAGGCCACGAAGCAGTCGATCCCGGTGTACGTAGCGCCGTACGTCATCGGCGACTACGGCGAAGGCGCCGTGATGGGAGTTCCGGGGCACGACGTGCGTGATCACGCCTTCTGGAAGACGCACCACTTCGACGAGCCAGTCAGGTTCGTTCTCGCCGGCTCCGAGGACGAATCGACGACGGCGATGTTCAACGATCCGTTCGTGGACCACGGCATCATGACAGAACACGGCGGGCCGTACAAGGGCAAGCCGTCCAAGGAGGTTGGTCAGATGCTTGTTGCGATGCTCCAGCAGGCGGGACTCGCCCAGCCGGTCGAGAAATGGCGCCTCAGGGACTGGCTCATCAGCCGCCAGCGGTACTGGGGCACGCCGATCCCTGTTGTGCACTGCGACTCATGCGGAGCCGTGCCGGTCCCTGATGAGCAGCTTCCCGTGGTGCTGCCCGAGGTTGACGCGCACTGGGCCGGCAAGAAGACGGGCAACCCGCTCGAGACGCTCGAGGACTGGGTGAACACATCATGTCCGAAGTGTGGCGGGCCGGCGAAACGGGACACCGATACCATGGACACGTTTGTCGATTCGAGCTGGTACTACATGCGCTTCATCGACCCGCATAACCAGGATGCTCCGTTCTCGCCCGAGAAGGCGGCGTCCATGCTGCCGGTCGATCTCTACATCGGAGGCGTCGAGCACGCGATCCTGCACCTGCTTTATGCCCGTTTTATCTACAAGTTTCTAATGACCTCGTCGCTCGCGCCCGGGAATGGGGAATCCTCGGACCCCCTGGTTCACGAGCCCTTCCAGCGGTTGATCACCCAGGGCATGGTGCATGGTAGAACGTTCAGCGACCCGTCGACGGGCAGATTTCTCAAGGCAGACGAGGTAGACCTGAGCGACCCCGCGAGGCCAAAGGTCATCGCTACAGGCGAGACGGCGACAGTCTCGTACGAAAAGATGTCCAAATCCAAGCACAACGGCGTCGACCCGACCGATGTCATCGCGCAGCACGGAGCGGACGCCACCCGGGCGCACATGCTCTTCCAAGCGCCCGTCAGCGAGGTCCTCGACTGGGACGGCGACAAGATCGTCGGCGTGACCCGCTGGCTGGGGCGGGTGTACGAGCTGGTGCAGAAACTCGGCCCCGCCGCCGCCGATGCCGACGTCGCGGAGACGCCGAGAAGCTACTTTGAGGCCGCCGCACACAGACTTTCCTCATTGAGCACAGAGGAGCAGGCGCGGTGGGACGCCGACGTGGCGCTGTGGCGGTGCGTGCAGAAGACGATCGCGTCGGTGGCGGCCTCGTACGAGAAGGTGTACGCGCTGAACACGGTCGTGTCGGACCTCATGGCCCTAACCAACGCCATCCAGGAGCGCGCCGGCGCGGCGAGCGGGCTGGTGCAGCGGCACGCCGTGTTGGCGCTGCTGCGCATGATGGCGCCCATCACGCCCGCGTTCGCCGAGGAGTGCTGGAGCCTGCTGGGCATGCAGCCGGCGGCCGGCGGCGGCGGGGGGTCGATGTTCCGCGGCGCGGGCCGGGCAAGGTTCCCCGGGCTGGACGGCACGCTGGAGCTGGAGCTGCTGCAGCCACGGATGCAGAGCTGCGCGGTGCAGGTGAATGGGAAGCTGAGGGCCGTGGTGCAGATCCCGACGCCGAACGGGCTGGCGGGGGACGAGCTGCGGGCCTGGATCGTGGCGGAGATCCTGAAGACGGAGGAGGGCAGGGCCAAGCTGGCGAACGGGAGCGTTGATGTGACTAGGGCGAAGAAGGTCATTGTCATCCGGGACGGGAAGCTTGTAAACTTTGTATTTTAGTTAATGTACAACAGCCGGCCTAACTACCTTATGCATGGATAGTTGGCATAAATAGACGGGTTAGATGCTTGCCACCCAGCCCTTGCCATCCACCTACCACCCAACCTCCTCAAACCATCCCTTTCCCCGTCCCTCCCCGTCCGAGTCTGCTCAACGACACAAATAGACCACCCGCCCATCCCCGACCCCTCGCACCCGCACCTCCCGCCCGGCAACCTCCACCACCTCCCCTCCCCCTTCCCTGTCCCCTGTCCCGTCTCCCGCAACACCAGCCGGCTCATCCCGCCAGATCTCCACCGTCGGATACAGCCGCGCAATCTCCCCTCCCCCGCCGCCCGCGTAGCTACTGCTACTACTACTACTGCTGCTCGCGACGTCTGCGTCCCCGTACGCCGCCGCCGCCGCCGGCGACGACGACGACGGCAACCCCCGCAGCGCCATCCGCACCACCCGCACCGCCTGCGCCCACCCGCCCACCTCCAGGACGACCCGCTTCGGCCGCAGGTGCTGCGCCATGTGCAGCAGGCGGGCGTAGAAGGTGTCTTCTTGCCGCAGCAGCGGTGGTGGTTCGGCGCTGCGCGCTTGGTTGGGGGGGCCTGCTGCTGCTGCTGCTGCTGCTGCTGCTGGTAACGGTGATGGTGGTGATGGCGGTGATGGTGGTGATGGTGGTGGTGACGGTGGCGGGACGAGCGCCAGCCGCGGCTCGTGGTTGCGCACGGCGCGCGCGGTCGAGCGGGCGAAGCCCTCGGGCGAGATGTATGGCGGGTTGGCGGTCAGGACGTCCCATCCCCCCGGGGACAGGGATTGGAGAGTCGGGAGGAGGGTCGGGGAGAAGATGCTGGCACGGGTGAACGTTGCGGAATAGGAAGGGGATGGGGAGGCTGAGGCGGAGGGAGGGGACGGTGGCGGGAGGAGGCGGAGCGCGGTGTTGTGGGCTAGGTTGGCGCGGGCGAGACGGATGGCGCGCGGGGAGATGTCGATGCCATGGACGGTGATGTGGGAAGGGCGTGGAGAGGGGGGCCGGCGGAGGAGCGCCTGCAGCAGGAGCAGCGGGATGCAGCCCGTGCCGGTGCACAGGTCGAGGATGGAGAGGGTGCTGCTGCTGCTGCTGCTGCTGGAACCCGCGGCGGGCTGCTCTTTGGCCAGGAGGGAGGCGAGATAGAGTGTATAGGCCTCCGTTTCGTGCCTGGCGGGGGTTAGTCCATGCTTCTTGTGGTATGTATGTATGGCGTTGAACGGGCGATAAGGGGGAATCCAGTTCGGAGAGACCCACCTCGGAATCAGCACGCCCGGGCGGCACTTGATCTCGAGGTCGCCAAACGGCTGCGTGCCGAGGACATACTGCAGCGGGATGCCCCTCCCGCGCCGCTCGACGAGCTGCCAGACGCGCAGGCCTTCCGGGACGGGCGACGGCGTTGCCCGGACGTGCTCGCGGATCCAGCGCAGCTCGTTGGCGGCCGATTGCAGGTCACGGCAGGCTGGGAGCAGCTGGGCCGCCAGGGGCGAGACCTCGCGCCGGGCGCGCCAAAAGAGCGCTGGAGGCAGGCGGGGCATGCTCTGGGGTTACGGATCAGTATGAGTCGCGAACGTGTGAAGGCGCCGGGCGAGCCCTGGACTACGAGAATCCGGACAGAGGGCAGACAGAGAGGAAGCGAGAGGAGAGCATTCAGCTACCTGCTCTCGACTCGATATTGGCAAGGCATATTCTTTCAGAGACTCATTTTGTTTTTCTCCCGCAATGAGTTAGACTCCAGACTCAGTTAACCGTCTTTTTGAAGTTCCGTATTCTGTGTCCTTCTCCATGTTCAGCTAAAAGAAGGAGGAATAAGTGAGATCCGTAACTTCTCTGAATGTAACTGACGCTAACAACCTGAAATGTTTTAACCGAGGTTACTGTAACGCACGTTTTGCTTTAGTGCATATCGATCTGCTCGGATTTAAACCCGCCCTCAAGATATCACCGACATGCTGGGCCGGCGATTCCATCCAGGATTCGATTCGAACCCACCCCGAACTGCCTCCCTCTTTAACATGCAACACAGGCAATCTCGCCGATCTTGCCGGTCAAGATCACGAAGATATACCCACTGCCGCCCACCATGACAATACCCCGGCTGCTCGCCCGAGCGTGCACCAAACCAGCCGTGGCAGCACCAGCAGCCGCAGTGCCGCGCAGGGCGCTCGCAACGAAGGCCGCCCCGTTCCCGACAACACCCACCTGCCCGGCGCCGACATGCGCCTGCGCCGCGACGCCCGACCCGTTGCCCGGCCTCGAGATTGACCGCCAGGCGCCGCTCAACGGCCTCATCTCCAACTACGCGCAGCACGTGCTCGTCTGTACCGGCAAGGACGATTGGCCGTCGCGCATCGAGGAGGAACACGGCGGCGACAACCTCGTGGCTGACCTGCGCGAGCTGGTCGGGCCGCGCGGGAAGTTCAGCGATGTAAGCCCTGGTTTCTCCCTCGCCCGCCCGCCTTCCAAGCCTTTCTTGGAAATATGTCAATATGTCAATATGCCGCTGAGACTAACCGCGCGTCCCTCCGCACCAGCCGTTCCACAACATCGCCATCCTCAACGCCTCCTTCCCCTCTTCGCCGCCGCCCAGACGGCGGCCCGAGCTGCACACCAGCTCCGTCTACCTCCTGCCGCAGTTCAAGTACGTGCCGTACCTGCCGCGCGTCTCGTTCGAATCCGTCGAGGCCCTCGTCCGCGGCTACCTGCAGCCCGAGCGGCTGCACCCGATGCACGACGGCCTGTCGCCGATCCACCGCGACCGGCTGCTGCGCAAGCCCGCCTACCAGAGCCTGCTGTGGGGCGTCAGGGACGTGCGCGAGGTGGTCGTGCTGGTGTGCGGGCACGGCGGCCGCGACCGGCGGTGCGGCCTGTACGGGCCGCTGCTGCGGGGCGAGTTTGAGAGGCGGCTGCCTGAGCAGGGCGTGGAGGTGCTACGCGGTGCGGTGGAGGTGGAGGGCGAGGATGGGCCTGCCGTGGAAGGGGTTGCCTCGGGGCGGGAGTGGGCCGCGCGCGTGGGGCTGATCAGCCACATTGGCGGGCACAAGTTTGCGGGGAATGTGATTGTCTATCTGCCTCCTGGGCTAAGGACCGAGGACGGGGAGGTGCACCCGCTGGCTGGACATGGGATCTGGTATGGCAGGGTCGAGCCGCGACACGTCGAGGGGATTGTACGCGAGACGATCCGGCGGGGCAGGGTCATTGAGGAGCTGTTCAGGGGAGGGATCACTCAGGAGGGAGAGATCTTGACGCTATAGACAGGAGAAATATGTTGGGCCTTGCCTGGAGTGAGAACAGCAGCCGGAGAGCCATCCATGTATGGCTCTCCATGTATCGCTAAAAGCGCATGTATCGCTAAAAGCGTTATGTCCGAGGAGCACGATAGCCATTGGCGGGGCGGATACTCCGTTACACACGTACGGATCACTGTAACTAGTGTACTGCATATATGCATACATCCTACTCTTACCCCTGTCACTGCATCTCAACTTCAATCCACTCAGCTCTCTCGTGCTCGGGCTTGTGAACTGGTGCTCAAAGTGGCCGGCACGCACGCCGCACCGCCGGCTCCGGCCTGGATTTCAGATCATGGTGCGGCCACCGGTGCATTGCGCCGCTCGGTTCCCGGGCCCAAGGATAGCGCTGTGCAAGCCACTGCAGCCGCCTGTCTCATGTCGTCGGCCAAGCTCACTCACTCTTCGCCACGACGCCCATCGCTCACTCCAACAACAGCCTCAACGCCGCGCCGTCCACACCACACCGCCCCCGACCAGGGTCCGACTTCAACCACCAACCCAGCTTCCCAATGACAGATTCAAAGCCGATACCAAAGCGGGGCCTAACCAAACTCCAAACCCAACCCGCACCAAACCGAGAAGAGCCCGCTGGGTCGGGCTCTCCCTCCTCGCCGCCCTCCTCCTCGCTTTACCCCCTTACCTCCTCGCCTCCCCCGCCTCCGACACCACCCCCCTGAACCCCACCACCTTCACCCCCTTCACCATCACCGCCCGCGAACAGCTCTCGCCCACCACCTTCCTGCTCACCCTCGAGCCAGCCGCCTCCTCCTCTTCCGCAGCCCAGCGCACCCCCACCGCCCGCGCCGTCGCCGCCGCCTGGCGCCACGGCCTGTGGTCCGTCGAGGTCAAGCAGCCCCAGCTGCAGGTCGCGCGCGACTACACGCCGCTTCCCGCGCCGCCGCCGCCGTCGGCGGTGGTGCGCGCGGCTGCGGCTGGGCTGGATGGCAGCCATGATGATGATGATGATTATGATGGCAAGGTGCGGCTGTATGTGCGCCGGATGGAGCGCGGCGAGGTGTCGGGCTATCTCGCCCGGCTTCGGGTCGGGGAGACAGTGGAGTTGAGGGGCCCGCGGTTGGGGTTTGACTTGTGCGCCCGCGCTGGGGTTGGGGTTGGTGGGGGGGAAGGGGTGGTCGAGGAGGAGGGGAAGGGAAAGGGAGGAGCGGGGAGGGGGAGGAAGGTGGTGTTTCTGGCGGGCGGCACGGGCATTGCGCCTGCGCTGCAGGCTGCCAGGGCGCTGATGGACAGGCCCGGGGTGGAGATGGAGGTCATCTGGGCGAATCGCCGGCGTGAGGACTGTGTGGGTTGCGGGGGCCGAGAAGGGGAGGGGCGTGGCGGTGAGGAGAAGCAGACGGGTGCGGTGGTTGCGCTGCTGGAGGAGTTCCGGCGGAAGTACGCGGGTCGGTTCACGTACTCGTGCACCGTGGACGAGGAAAGCTCATTCATCGACGCCGCGACCGTCGTGCGGTCGACAGGGGTGGCGACGTCAGCATCGAGCGGAGCGGGCGGGCCGGCGTGGTGGCGGCTGTGGGCGAACAGTGCAAGCCCGGCCAGCAGCGCGGCGCCCTCGCCTGTCGACTCGGTCAACTCCGACGCCTGCACCTACCACTCTGCCAAGAGGCTGGTGACATCTGGCGACAGGGACGCGCCGGCGGGCACAGGCGCCGAACAGTGCCGGTGCGAGGATAGCAAGAAAAACCGCGTGGCGGGTGGCAAGAACCTGCTCATCATCTCCGGACCCGACGGTTTCATCGCGCACTACGCCGGCGCCAAGGTATGGGGCGCTGGGAAGGAGTTACAGGGCCCAGTTAAGGGCGTCATTGGCGACCTGAAGAGGAAATACCCGGCCCTGGAAGAGGACTGGCTGGTCCTGAAGATGTGAGGGCGGCACCTACCGGGAAGGTTATAAAAAGGCTGTAGAATTTATTGTGTAGACAATAGACGGAGGCACCTGGACACATCGGCAACTTCAGGGGGGACGGGTACATCCAAAACGCTCGTTAGTTGCAAGGCAAATAAGTAAAACTCCACAGCTCCAAACGCCACCCATGCTCGCCATAATTCCTCCCGAGTCAACCCTGAACCTTGCGATACGACGGCGGCTTCATGGTCCGCTGAATAACCTTGGCCGCGTATGTTGGAATCAGCGACATAGCCATGATCGCAGCGACCCGCCAATAGAAACCCCTGCGCCGCGGTTAGCCGTTGTACTCCCCCACAACCACTCTGACGAAAACAGAGACAGGGTTGCGGGATACTCACACAGTCAACAAGAACCCCAAGTCGAAATACCGGCCCAAGAAGGGAACCGAGCCGACAAACATCAAGAAGGTGCCGACGATGGAGACCATCATGACCCAATGCCAGGTGGTGATCTCGATGGCGACCATGAGCAGCTCGTTGAGCACGAGAGCGGTGAAGCTGACGGCGACCATGCGCGGGCCGTCGACCTCGGTGAGCAGCTGCGACAGGCCCTGGATCAGGCAGCCCTGGTAGACCGAGACGAAGACCCAGACGAAGAAGGTGCGGTACGACAGCGAGCGGCCCGACGTCAGCTCCTTGTAGAGCTCCGGGTACAGGTTGGCCAGGTTCTCGTCCACGTCCTTGTCGAGCACGAGCGAGAGCACCGGCGCGGCCGTATACACGGTTGCGTAGCCGACCATGAGCCAGTCCTAGATGGGGGAGAAAATTGGGACTTAGCAAATACCGCTCATTGTTATTTATAGACAAAAGGGATGGGGATGGGTGAGGCAAACACACCTTGTACAAACCCTCAGGCTCAAACTTAAGCGCAATGCTGTACATGGTCTGGCAGACGGCGATAATCAGGCCGCGGTGGATGACGAACTGGGCCAGCTTAGCGCTGCGCTTGTAGCTGTTGCGGCCGTGCCACACGAGAAGCTTGGTCAGGTGGTGGAACTGCTCGATGGAGAAGTCGGCCGCGAGGCTGGCCTGCCGGCCCTCCTTGCCCACGATGCCGACGCCGACGTCGGCCGCCTGGATCATCGACACGTCGTTGCCGCCGTCGCCGATGCAGCACACGCGCTTCTTGGTGTACTCCTTGATCAGCTTCGCCACCTCGGCCTTCTGCGTCGGCGAGCACCGGCAGGCGACCACGGTCGGGAGCAGCACCGCGGCCGAGACGAACTCGGCCCGGTAGTGCGTCAGGTACATGCCGAGGCTCTCGCCGTCGATCAGCAGGCAGGCGTCGGTCTTGCTCCGGAGCAGGTCGAGGTTTTCCTGCGCCGCGTCTTTCCGTCTCAGCTGGGCAACCGTGTGGATGTACTGTCCCCTGGCGACCAGCTTGGAGCTGACCGCCACGCAGCGTGCCGTCTCCACCTTGTCGCCCGTCAGCATCCAGATCTTGATGCCGGCGTTGCGGAGCAGCTCCAGCGACGGCTTGACGTCTTTCTGCAGCTTGTCCTCGACACCCGTGACGCCGAGCAGCTCGAGGTCGTGCTCGAGGTACCGGCTCACCACGGCCTGCATACCGGCCTCGCGGCCGCTGATTGTCAGGGATGCCTCTTGATACTTGGCGGTGAACTCCTGATACTCGGCCGTCGATAGCCGCCTTCTGCCCACGACGAGCGTCCGGAGACCTTCGCGCGCCATGTTGGCCGTTTCCTCGTCCAGCCAGTCATTGGCCGCGACGATGGATCCCATGACGGTGTCCGCGCCTTTCTGGTAGAACCAGATCTCGCCGCTGTCGAGGCCGGGGACGCCGGGCTGCAGCTTCTCGTAGAACTGCACAACGATGCCCATCCGCTTCCCATCCGAGGTGAAGGGGAAGATATCCAAGATGCGGACCTTGACCACGGTCCGGCCCGTCTCGGTGGACTCGAGCACCATGCTCTTGCGGTCTCGAGATGCCAGGCGCAGCCCGACTGACTCGGTCCACCGCACAATGGCAATCTCGTCGGGCGAGCTGGCCTGGTATGAATTCACCATGCGACCGTCCTCGTCTTCCTCGGTGGTTGGTGTCACGTTGTGACAGAGAGCAAGTGCGAGCACAACGTCGCGAACGCGAGACCCGATTTCTCTGCGGGTTCTAGTGGCGCCGACGTTTGCGGAGGACAAGAGCGATGTCGACGGTGTCGCAAGCGTCAGGTCGTCGGCTGACGGGGCCGAGTGAAAAGCCTGCCTCACATAGGCCGAGACCTCGTCCATGGCGTCGTTCCCGTAGGACACAGTTCCGACGTGGATCTTCTTCATTTCCATTTCATTCTGGGTCAGGGTTCCTGTCTTGTCGCTGAGCAGGTACTCGATTCGCCCCAGATCTTCGGGGATCGTGCTGGTCCGCACAACAGCTCCCGGGATGCCCGGGTCCCTCTGGATAAACCAAGAGTACACACTCTTCCCAAGGTCCAGATTGACGCGGAGACTGATCGGTACGATCGTTGAAAAGAGGACCAGGAACCTCATGATCTTGACATACCAAATGTTGCCAGTCGTGTTGTTGAATCCTTCCAAGGCGACCAGGATGATGGAGAGGGCGAGAGTGAGAAAACAGAGAATCTTGGTGAGCGAATTGATTTCATATTCCAGAAGGCCGGTCTTGGAACGGGACGGGGACGTGGATAGGGCAGAGCGCGTCTGCGGCCCAGTGTAAACAATAACAGCCAAAGTTGTCGCATGCGACGCGATGACGGTGTTTGCCCATGCCGTGTTGTCGATGGAGAGCGCCGCGGCCTTTGAGAGACCGTCATCTTTGGAGAAGGCGGTGGTGCCCATGGCATCCTGCCGTGTTGGCAGTAGTTCCAGAGTGCCGATGAACTCGTTGACTTTCTTGTCCGGCTTTCCGCCCGTCACCCGCATGCGGACCAGCTCCTCCGTGGGGAGGTTCTGCGACAAGGGGGACGCCAGTCGCAGCTTCCAGTCGGTTTCGCCGTCGAGCTGGTCCGTCCGGATAAAAGTCTCTCCATTCGAGCCTCCTTCAGCAGCGCCGTCCTCAGAGTAGGGCTCAACCACGGAGCTGCCCTCTCCGGACTCAGCTGCGTGATCCAGGAGCAATGGCTCCTCTTGCAGCGCCGCCGCTCTCTCTTGTTTGTGCGCAGCCGGGTCGTTTGACAGGCACTTCAAGATGACAACATCGGCGGGCACGCGATGTCCTTTACTCAGCTTCAGGACGTCGCCTACTCTGAGATCCCGCGACTTCTTGCTGGTCTCCGAAACAATCCAAGACGGGCGCTGGCGGAGGCCGTCGCCTTCAGTCTGCTCTTCCTCCTCCTGTATATCCGAGAGCCTATCTCTTTCCGAAACATAGCGCTTCGATCCTCTCCGCACGTGTGTTGACTTCATGTTCTTCCTCGGTCGAACGCCTTTTGCCCCCTTCCCGGGCTCGTTAAACTGAAGAACCGTGTACTCCTCCGAATTGGCCTCGTTGTCTCGCCTCCGCCGCTCGAGATCGTCATAGGCCTCCTTCCCCAACGTGATGACCAGCACGAACGCCAGAGGAGCAATATATGTCGAGAGGTAGCCGATCCTGAGTGCCGGAATCGCCTGGGAGAGAGCGACCAGGAGAAAGTACATGTTGAAAAAGAAGGAAAACTCGTTGTAAAGCGTGATAGGCAAGAAACTCCAGGCCGTGTATTTGGCGTTGGACACGATGTTGGGCGGGAAGCGAGTGGATTGGGACGAGCCAACGGCCACCAGCCTCGATGACGACGGATCGTCCTCCTCCTTCCCTAGGTCGTCGTCTTGATCGCGCTGGTCCGCGGCAGGCGAGGACATGAAACTGGGGAGCCGCAGGCCGACTTTGCGCAAGCTATCGCTGGCGAACGACCGCCGGCGTTTGCTGGCGCTCCGTCTGCGCCCGCTGAGCAGTGGCGCATCGTCCCCGCCGGCGGCGCTGGCGTCCGAATAGCGTGGGTCGCCGCCATCTCCGTCCCTCAGCGACGCTTCGGTGTCCTCGTCGCCCCTGGCATGGCTGCGACCCAGCTCGCCGTATCCATTGCGTTTAGCGCCGCGCCGTAGCCCACCCATGCGGAGCGTGCGCAGTGCAATTCTCGTCGGGGGCTGGTGCTCGGCAGTGTCGCGTGTCCGTCCCAGCAAGCCTCCACTATTCTGTTGTTCGTTGCCCGCCGCAACCTGGGGGTCGAGCTCTTCAAGATCGAATTCGAGGTCAGAGTCGGAGTCGTCGACCGGCGAGTCTGGCGGCTTGGCAGGGTGGCGAGACGTTGAGGGAGGCATCCCGCGATGGCCAGAGGCCTCGGCGAACGCGACACCAAGCGCAGGGCAGGGACGGAGCTATTCGGTGGGAAATTCAAGTCGTGGATCTAAATCTGCCTCTTCCTTTTCTAGCCCCGTAGAGAAACTTCCACCCGTTGATGCCGGCTCCTTCCCGGGCTTGCCTGCCTAGTCCTCGATGCTGTCTCGGATCACGGTGCGTGCATGACAGGAAGATCTCGCGCTATAAAAAGCGTGGAACCAAAGGTGCCTGAAATTCCGTGCAGTTAAGCCCGGTCAGCCGTTGTGAAGAGGGCGCGACATGGCAGTGCCAGTGCAATGAGAGGCGCGGGTGCTTGCGGCATGAAACTGCCAGAGTTGCCAACAGAGATGCACTGCATGACGACTGCTGGCTAGAGGTCATGTTGGTGACAAGGGTCCTCGCCCTCCAATGCATCTGGAGGAACGGAGGTGCATTATCTGATGACGCCGATACCAGACTCCTGTGTTCTGTTATTTGTTAACTGGTACTGCTGGACTCAGCTCTTTAGCGCTAGCTTTATAGCCATTCGCAGCAGCGAAATTGGGAGTCGTTAACACGGGGCACTGCCGATAAGAATAGCACTGTTAACGCAAACTCCTGCAGCCCTCCTGCGCTTCTGCCCTGGCACCTGCATCTGCTAAGGCCAGCGTTGCCCTTTTGGCTGCGCCATGCGCAGCGCCGCTTCCGAGTCCCGTCCGCCGTTCCGTCACCATCTCCGAAGTTGCCAACTTTCAAACTTCACGGTCAGTGCTCGAAGTGCCATCATCGCCAACCCTGTAAAAATGCCTTCCTGCTAGACGTTTATGTTAGCCAGTCGTTTAGTGCTTGTATAAGTATGCAATTTTATTTTCCGTCCCTTCCCCCCTGTTGGGAGCTGCGACAGGGGCCCGGTTCTGGCGACGCGCTCTTCTCGCGGTGCCCGTCTCGACTTTTTGACCCCCTGGCCAGACCTTGAAATGGGCTGCTGATACCCGGCTTTTTGCTCTCTAGGATTTCTCTTCTTTTTCGTAGCGCAGCGGCGCCTCTGCCACGGCCCCTCGCGCCACGCTTAATTCATCCAGCACAATGTCCGATGCGCCGAATCCGTCATGGCATCCTGCCACGATGCCAAACTCGCTCGCCGACCTGGCGCGAAGCGAGCCCGACGACGCCGCGCCAATTCCCCCACATGACAATGGTGTCATAACAGCACCAGTGCAGCCGGCTGCGTCTGGTGAGCAGGTTGAAGCTGGGTTCCATGAGGACGGCACCGGCGACGATCGGATGGCAGCCTCTAGCAATGCGCCGGCCGATGGCACCGTCAGGACTGCTGAACGGCGAGATGCTGCCGAACACGAAGGAAATGCGCCACAGGGCGAGTCAAGCACGGCCTCAAAGCACTTCAGCACGATGTCCTTCACCCGGACTGTGCCGCATGAGGTGAATTGGAATGACGATGGCGATGCCGAATGGAGCCTCCCCCGCACCACCACCGATCCGTTCAAGTTCATGCCTGAGAGCAACCGGACAAACTCTTTCCCACCCGTGGTTCCCTTGGAAGATGGCACTGGGTCCAAAACCGAAGTTGAGACTGCGCCGCCGCATGCGCTGGACCAGCCCATATCATTCAACCAGGCCGAGGATCTGATGCGCGAGATCGAGCAAGAGGAGAGCCAAGAACACGGAGCACTTCCCGATGCTGCCGCTGGAAGCTCGCGGCGCGATGCTGTTTCACAGGATATGAAAGATGGCTCTACAGCGCACCAGTATATCGGCGGTGATCTGAAGGCGACAGCTGAGGAAGCTTCAGAGGCTCGCTTCGAGGAAGGGGTCCCGCTGGTCTCGTCGTCTCAGCATCATGACCCCCACACAGACTCAACAGCAAATGGCCACGACCTTTTCGCCGAGGATGCGGCCGGGGAAGACGACGACTTCTTCAGCAATGTGCGCGACCAAAATTCCGGCGAGCAGAACGACTTCCAGCCGCCGCCCGTCGAACGGAAGTCTACGATGGATGTGCTGAAGTCCATGAACATGGGTTCCTCGGGGACTGGCTTCGCCCCTTTGGAGGAAACTGTCGAGGAATCAGAAACTGAGGTGGATGCCCCCCGGCCAAAAGAGAACGCAGTCCCGCCCCCAGAGAGCCCAGAAAATGCAACCGGTCAGCCGCGGGCAGAGGAGGGGGAGAACCTGGATGCCAAGTGGAAAGAAATGTTTGCCGAGGACGAAGACGAGGATTTCCTTCCGGAGGAAGGGGCCGACACGAAGGAGCTGGACGCAGCCGCTTTTCTTGGGAGCGATGATGAGGGCCTTCTCGAGGACTCCGAGGCCGAACAGGCGGAGCCAACCAAACCCCAGGCTACTCTCGGGTCTGTGCCGGCTCCTGACCCAAGCAGACACACAGTCACTGGGCAATATCTGCCTCCCCATCAAACGGCGACGGTGACCACGCCAACGACGAAACGCTATCTTCCTGCAGCATCCCCTGCGACGCCAGCAAACTCTTATCTGCCCGCGGCACCGGTTCCGGCAGTCCAGCCTCCTGTGGCTACCCCTTACGCCGTGCCTTCAACTGCCCCACCAGCACCTGCACAGTATGGATATGGTGTTCCTCCTCCGCCTCAGGAGAAAAGCAAGGCACAAAGTTTCGTGGACAAGTCCAAGGGCGGATACACCTCGCCGTACGATCTTCCCATGGAAGTAGTCAAGGCTCCCAAGAGGCGGGCGAGTGCCCAGCCACTCCAAAATAACATCCCGGGACCGAGGTCGCCTGCCGCCGTGCCGCCACCACCCCGGAGCGCAAGCATGCAGACGTACCCGTCCCCTCCGACCAGTGCCCCGGCGCCTGCTACGGGCCGCCCGGGGTCTAGCCACTCTTCGCAAGGACAGTCGACCCGAACTAAGCCATCCCACGAGAGCTTCTTCGAGGAACTCCCCGTCACTACCAAGCCGCGCCCTGCTTCCCGGCAAAGCCAGAAGAGCATCCCATCGCCGACGCCACCGGCTCCCTATGGCTTCCCACCCCAGACCGCTCCGCCTTCGGTCACATCCCACCCGATGCCTCCTGGAACCCACGGGCCCCCCAAGTCCGATGCAGGTGTTCCTGACCTCGTCGCTCCGCCGCGCGTTAACCCTTATGCTTCCTTAAGCACCGGCCCCGGGCTCCCGCCTGCAGTTCCTGCATCCGCCTCGACCCGCTACTCTCCCGCCCCGCCTTCGGCACCCTATGCTAATGGCCCTGTCCCCGCCCCGGCATCGAGCCGGTATTCTCCCGCCCCGCCAGCGTCACGACCACCGAGCAGTGGCTATGTACCGGTTCCCACAACCCCGGGCCCGCCGATTTTGCCTCACCAGCCTCGTACCTCCAGCCCACTGGCGCAGTTCGAGATGTCCCACGAGCGTGCGCGACCCCATGCACAGGTTGACCATGCTGACGGCGTGCTGGCCGAGAGGCGAAGCAGCAGTTCCCTGCACGACTTGCGGCTCCAGAGGGTACCATCCCTCCCGCCCACGAGGGAAGTTGAGGAAGAGGAAGCCCCGGCTCAGGTGCAGCCATCGCCCGGGGGCGCTATGCCGTCCCAGCCAACCTCGCCACCCGTGTCGAGATACGCCCCGCCTCCCCAAGGATTGAGACAAACCCCCCCGCCTTCAGCTCTTCCAGGCCAGGCTATGTTGTCGCCTCCCAAGCGCGCCGCGTCCAGCCACAGTCCTTTGGCGCCGCCTTATGACTTCGCGCCACCCGCCCGCTCGCAGACGCAGTCCCCTGGAGCATTGTATGGCAACCGGGGCGCGAAGCCCGTCGAGCCAATTCCCCGTCCGTCTTCGGTAAACGATTCAACTTCTCCGCGGTCGACAGCATATCCCGCTGCCGCGCATCCTGCTGCAATGGTGACATCCGCGCCCGTCCCAGCCCCCGCCGCCCCAACTCATCGCCGTCCCAGGGGTGCCTCCCTCAATCTCAACGTAATTCCTCCCACAGATGGTCGAGAACACGATCCGCTCCAGCGATGGCGAGGTGCGCCTCTGATCTCTTGGGGTGTGGGTGGGACATTCGTCACAATGTTCCCGAAGGAGGTGCCGCGGTACGGAATGAACCAAAGCATTCCCGCGGTGGTCCGCAGTCCGGGGGAGGTCAGGATCAAAAACATCAAGGACATCATTCCTTTGGAGGAGCGGCTGGCAAAGTTCCCGGGCCCTCTGAAGGGCAAGTCGAAGAAAAAAGAGACCATTGCCTGGCTGACCACCGGCATCGAGAGTTTGGAACAGGGTTTGCCGTCGACCTTGTTTCCCCCTGCCCATCTATCTCATGAAGACAAACGCGCCATTGAGCGAGTTCTTCTATGGAAGATACTTCGCGTCTTCGTCGAGCACGACGGCGTCCTGGAGGGTAACCCAACTGTCGAGAAGGCCGTTCGGGACATCTTGTCACCTGGCATTGAGCCCCCAGAAATCGCAGCGCCCTATACGAACGGCGCGGCCGCCCTCGGGCTCAGCGGCGCCCCGGCAACCGGTGTACAGGGTGACGGGGTCAGCTCCTCTACCGTTGAGCAGATTCGTCGGCATCTCCTTGCCGGCGAGTCCGAAAAGGCTATCTGGGCAGCGGTGGACCAGCGCCTGTGGGGTCACGCTCTCCTGCTTTCTGGCGCCCTCATGCCCAATCTGTACAAGCAGGTTGCGCAAGAGTTCGTGAAGAAAGAGGTGAACTTCCCAGGCCACAACAATGAGTCCCTTGCTGCTTTGTACGAGGTACTCGCTGGGAATCATGAGGAGAGCATCGATGAGCTCGTGCCAGTGCACGCCCGTGCCGGACTGCAGCTCATGGCCACAAATGCGGCATCTGGGCCTTCGAAGGATGCCATGGAAGGGCTCGACAAGTGGCGGGAGACGCTCAGCTTGATCCTCAGCAACAGGAGCTCCGATGACGTGCGGGCGATTAATTCGCTCGGCGTATTGCTGTCCGGCTATGGGAGAGCAGAGGCAGCCCACATCTGCTTCATGTTCGCTCGCAGCTACACCGTCTTCGGTGGCCTAGATGACCCAAACTCGCATTTTGTGCTTGTCGGATCGGACCACAAGAAGCAGGCCGAGCAATTCGCCAAGGAGATCGAGCCACTCCTGCTAAGCGAGGTCTACGAGTATGGCCAGAGTCTTGCTGGAGGCTCCAGCGTGCCCATCACGAACCCGCACTTAGCGGCCTACAAGTTGCAACATGCCTTGGTATTGGCCGAGTACGGGTTCAGGGACAAGGCCTTACAGTATTGTGATGCGATCGCAACGGCAATCACGTCGCAGACCAAGAGATCTCCGTATCACCATCCCATCCTGGAGAATGCTGTTGAGGACCTCTTGAGGCGCCTCAAGTCGGCCCCCAAGGAGGAATCCAATTCCTGGATCCCCAAGCCGAGCATGAATAAGGTCTCGGACTCGGTATGGAGCAGATTCAACAAGTTTGTCGCCGGCGACGACGAAGTGTCTGGCCAAGGATCAACAGGGGAGGCAGAGTCTGGGCCGTTTGCTCGCATCGCGGGGGGCACCCCAACCATCAGCCGGTCGCCCTCGACCAACAATCTGGAGACGTTTGGCGCTGCAGTGCCCAGTTACGGCGTGCCACCGCCTCTGCCTAACGGCCCGGTCCCGGTTTCAGCGCCGCCAACTAGGGCTGCATCTCGCTATGCGCCGGGGGCTGCTCAACCCGCGGGCACCAGCAGCAGACCCTCGACCTCGGCATACGCACCTCGGTCATCGATGGAGCGGACATCGAGCGATCTGAACCGAGGCTCGTTCGAGCTGCCCAGGCGGTCTTTGGAACAACGTGCGGGCTCGGACAGCCCGGTCAGGAGCGCTTCGCCGGCTGCGGCGTACACGCCTTATAGTGCCGGGTATAGCGCACCACAGGAGTCACCGTACAGCACAGTCTCTACGTCAGCGCCGCCTCAAACCCCCGCGAGTGCTCCCCCTCAAACTATTGGCTATCCCGGCATGTCGGTTGGTGAAACCAACTCCGACCGCGCTTCGGACGCTCCTGGTCAATCTCCTAAACCGTCTGGATGCCAACCCCCTTCCTATGGGTACGAGCCACCTTCGCTCACAGCAGACGAGCCGCCTGCACAGGGGCAGAACAGTGCTTCTGATGAGGGTTCTGGAGGCAGCTCCTATGAGCCGCCTTCGTACCAGCCGTATGGCTACGAACCGCCGTCTTACGAGCCGGGGCCCGAGTCATCCAACGATGATGCTGACTCTGGCGAAGAGTCGAAGCCAAAGCCGAAGAAGAAGGGCATCATGTACGACGACGAGGATGACTTCCCAATGCCGAAGCCCGCCGAGAAGACCAAGGAGGAGAAGGACCGGGAGAACGCCGAGTTGATCCGCAGGGTGGCCGAGGAAGATGGTAAGCCCATCTTACAAGCAAGCACTTGGATAACAGAGCACGCTAACACCAGCTCAGCCAAACGCGCCGAAGCAGCCAAGCAAGCCAAGAAAGGCTGGGGCTTCACATCCTGGTTCGGCGGCGGCGCCAAGAAGGATTCGGCGTCCCAAGATGCATCAGCTCCGAACAAGCCGATCCGCGCCAAGCTAGGAGAGCCAAATTCCTTCTACTACGACCCCGAACTCAAGCGCTGGGTCAACAAGAACGCCGGCCCCGAAGACACAACCAAGAAAGCCACGCCCCCGCCACCCAAGGGCCCCAGCCCGCGGTCCGTCAGCGCCAGCTCTGCCGGTCCTCCGCCCGGCTCAGGCTCAGGCCCAGACGCAGGCCGCGCTAGCGCCCCGCCGCCGAGGTCATCGGCGCGCTCCTCAAGCGTCGGCCCCCCGCCCCCGTCCTCCTCGTCCGACACGAGCCTCCCGGCATCCGGCGCCGCAGGCGGCTCGCTGCCGCCGCCGCCGGCCGGGCCGGTGTCGATGCTGCGGTCCGCGTCCAACACCAGCACGGCTAGTGCCCCGCCGCTGGGAGCGGGCAGCGGCAGCAGCACGGGCACCGGCACGGGCGCGGGCACGCCGCGGCCGCCGACCAGCCTGAGCAACTCGAGCAGTATCGATGACTTGTTGGGGGCTGCGGGGCCCAGGAAGCCCGGCGCGGCCAGGAAGGGGCGGAAGGCGGCGCGGTATGTGGATGTTATGGGCCAGTGAGTCGGGTCCGGGGTTCCATGCGGTGTGTTGTTTTTGCGGGGGGTTGAGTGGGTGGGATGATTCTAAACGAGAGGGAGTTGGCGTATGTATGGATGGGGGATTGTATAATTATTGTTAGATTTGTAATCACTGGGTGTTCGGCCAGGAGTGCTTGCCGCCTCCAGCGAGAGGCGGTGACGGTTTTGGCTGCGATGTTTTGGTTGGGAAGGTTTGAAAGGGGAAACTGTGTTTTTTTGGATGTATATTTATCGCAACGCTGTATGAACTTGCCTTAATGGAGAGGAGCAAATCATGCATGAGCTCGGCAACAAGTCCAGGATGCTTCATTGAATTGGGGTTCTTTGAATTTGTCTGATGGTTTCGTGAAGGGTCTTGCTTGCTGTGTTGCAGCCAGACCAGGGGAAGAGTCACCCCGAATTCGCTCTCAGATGCACTGCAGGAAGTCATGGGGCGCAACACAACTACGGATCCAACAATCCATAAAAGCAACATCCTTGGCTATTCTTCGCCCGTTTTGAAGCTGGACTTCTGCCCTGAACAACGGTATCACGTCTTCATTGATGCCGAGCGCGCCCGTAACGCCCGTCCCTTTTTATTGTCCTCAAACCGGCTAGCAAAGACGCAAACAACCCATAAGCACCAGCTCCGAGAACAACCAACCTTTTTTTGAGCAAAGGAAATCAAGCGCTATAACTCGACACGTAATAGGTCACGACGTCCTCGGCAGCGACGTCGTCGACGTGGGGCACGTAGACGTACAGGATCAGGGCGTGCTCGTCGGCGAAGCAGGCGATGACGCGGCCCTCGAGGCGGCCGACGCTCAGCACGCGGCTCCAGTCGCGCCCGTCGACGCGCACCGTCGCCCACCGGTCCGGCCCGGCCTCGCGGAAGCGCGTGCTCGGGTGCTCCGCCAGCGGCATCGCCAGCTGGCTCGGGTCCAGCTCCGGGTTGTCCAGCCCGTGCCACACCGACGTGATGTCCAGCGTCTCGGTCGCGAGGCGCAGGCGCAGCGAGCCGTGCATGTTGGCTGAGAGCGTCAGCTTCGGGTGGTTGGAGGCGCTGGGGCGGCTGGCGGCGGAGGAGGTGGTGATGCCGCCGCCGCTGCTGCTGGCGGTGAGGGCTAGTTTGGTGAAGCGGTCTGAGATGGCTTTGAGTTGGAGCAGTGGGGGCAGCTGGATGTGCACGTCGGGCTCGCGGACTTTGGGCTGCATGATGGTCTCGACGGTGTCCGGGTGCAGCACGCGCACAGGGATGTCCTGGGTGATGATCTTCTCACGCTCGCGCTTCATGGTGAGCTCGAGAGACTCCTGCGGGAAGAGGTCCGGGTCGGCGAAGGGGTCCTGGTCAGTCGGGTCGGCGTTGGCGTCGGCTTGGTTGCGATGGTGGTGACGCCCGCCCGCGGCGCCCGCGAAGCCGCCGGGGCCCCCGCCAAAGCCGAAGCCGCGGGCGTCCTGGGCGCTGTCCTTGGTCATGGTGTGGATGGTCATGGACAGCATGGGGATGCCGTCGCGCTTGGTGAGGCGCAGGTTGGCATAGCTGCTGCCAACGGCGGACTTGAGCGCGCGCTGCAGCGGGCCGAGGGGCAGTTCAAGGTTGATGGTGTTGTTCGGCTCGGCGGACTGGATGTGGTAGTTGTCGAAGATCAGGTCAACCGAGAGAGAGCTGGGCGATTGGTTAGTAAGTGGTTGGCTGGCTTGCCGGCCGAGGGAACGGGGGTAAGCATACGCCCATACTTGGGACCCCGTGTCGGGGATGACGGTGAAGCGGACCGTGTCATCGTCGAGTCGCACCCATGCGATCTTCTCGAGCGAGTTCAGCGCCGCGGTGAGTTCTGCGTAGGATTAGAGTGTATCCGTGCCGCTGGGGTTGGAACGGCAACCAAAGTGGCTCACTTGAAAACGTCCTCACATTTTTGAGGTCGGTCTTGAACCGCATCTTGCAGGCCCGAGGGGGTCATGCGCTCGCATGGCGCATCCACCCGAAACTAAGGTAGGTCTCCGTAAGTATGGTTGTTGACGTGTGGGTTACTAATTTATGGCCGAATCCAAATCGATTCCGAGGTCGAGATTGAGGTCGAAATCTAGATCGAGTTGGCGTTCGAGTTGGAGGGGGTGCTGTGTGATGTGAACCCCACTGTTATCGTGGGTGTTTGGTTTGTGAGGTGGTTGAGCGCAGTGGTTGAATGAGCTAAGGTAGGTAATAAGGTAACCGTGTGTAGCTAGACTCCGTACTGTGCACCCTAACCTTAAAGCAACCATGAGGTAAACTTCAACTCCCGTTCAACTCCCGTTTCCCTCCCAAGCCCCATGCGGCTGACCATCACACCGTCCGAGGCACTTGCTCATTCCACCAGTCTTTCCAGTCCAGATACCGAGCTTGCACAATTTCGTCCCACCATCCTCCTCCAATGTAACGTATGACCTGATAAGTGCCCATATCTTGCCTGATCACGGTTGGCGACGACAGTAGATCTTGCTCCGACATCACGACGATGGTTTGTGCTGACCCGGGCGGGACACGACTGACGTCCGCCGCCAGGAGGAGCGCCGTGTCCCGGCCGGACGGCGGAAGACAGTATGCACAGAGCTCCTTGGCGAGGTACGCCGGGCCTCTGACGTGCCGCAGCTTCCCGAACGCGTCCTTGACCAGCTCGGGGTGGTTGCCGTTCCGATCGAGCACGAAGGGCAGCACGGGGTGGCGGCATGGCTCGTGGTAGGCAGGGCTTCGGCAGACGGGGCAGAGCGGCTCGTTATGGGCCTCCATGCCGAGGTGCTTCTTGATGCATACGCTGCCGAAGCGGTGGCCGCAGGGCAGGGCGCTCCAGCCCTCGCGACCTGCGCGGCCGACGGTCGGGGGCAGGATGGGCTGCCAACATATGGGACAGGTGTTGTCCCCCGGCGCCTGCGCTGGTTGGTTGCTGGACGTTTCCATGCTGGTTCCGCCGTTTGTCGTTCGCGCCATCGTGAGAACCGCCGTGCGTAAAATGGCGACGAGATGCCGGAGTGAGTGATGTGGGGGAATTGCGAATGCGCGGCAAGTCGATAGCTGGGCCGCACGCCAGTCACTCGGAGGTTCTCGATGAAGCCGGCCGCTCAAGCAGCTAGGAAGCGTGAGGTGGGCTAGGCAAACAAGGCAAAATTGGTGATCGATCCGAAGATTTGTGGTGTGTCAGTCGCAGACTTGCAAACCGACAGAAACCTTGGTCGGCGGAGAGGAAAGGGGCTTTATCACCCCCTTCCCGCCGAGATGAGATCACCCTGACACGGCCGCTCCCAGACCAACTGGCTCGCCGAAACCTCCGTGTTACCCGTGCCCATAGGGTCGGGCTGCTCAGGTGCCCAGTTCGGTCAACGTCCCTCCGGTTTGGCGTCTAAGTACGGAACAGTTACGTCTTATGCAGAGCCCGGTCTGCCCACTTTTATGCAGGAGGCTTCTATCTTCACAGGAGGCGTTGCTCCCGGCCAGGACGAAGTGCCTAAGTAATTAGCTTTAAGCCCCTCAATTCACTCAGGAACGGGCACCAATCCTCTGTGGCTTCCTGCATGACAACTTCAAGAGGTCTGGCAACGCAGATCAGTGGGTAGCACTTAGAGATGAGACATCCGGGAATGCTGGATATGGAGGACGGGGGGTCTTGCTCTTGTTGTATTGACGTATTCAGGATGGATTATCACAGTGCGGATGGACTGCGGATAACGTTAGTTACCTGGTTATGACAATTCAAACCTGCCTATAACTAACTGTTAACGTTTTCGTCATCCTTACTGTGTGGGGCTGCCGATAACTCCCCCTCCACCAGCGACAATCAGTGTGATTGACACCGCCGCCGCCCCGGAAACCCCGAATGAACCCAGTCCTCCCGCTACGTCGTTGCGCGACACCAAAGCACGATGGATTTGCCGGGAGCCCAGTCGACTGCGCTTGTGCGCAAGCGGACAGACACGGAGCTGATGCCGCCACCTCCGCCCGCAAAGCGCATCAAACGACCGAAGCGCGTGCTCGACGAAGACACCTACACCGAGGCCCTCTCGCACATCATCGCCCGCGACTTCTTCCCGGGCCTCCTCGAGAGCGAAACGCAGCACGAGTACCTCGACGCCCTCGAATCCAAGGACGAAGAATGGATCGAGAGCGCTAGCCGCCGGCTGCGCCAGGTCATGACCCCGGGTCGGCGGCGGACACTCGCGACACCCCTGCGCCAGCCGCAGGCCGCCGCAGGCAAGACGCCGCTCAACTTCGTCGGTGACACGCCCGCGTCTGTCGCATCCGCGGCAACCAGCGCTGCGGCAACCCAAGGGCAGCCCGCCGTCGACACCAGCCTCTCCCTCGCCGCCTTCCAATCGAAATACACCTCCGAGGACAACGAGTCCTTCTACAAGCTGCTCGACAAGCAGAACCAGAAACGCGTCGAGAAGTACGCCTGGCTCTGGACGGGCAACAAGCTGCCGTCCAAACAACAACTCAAGCAGAAAGAGGTCGAGGCGAAGCTGCTGGCGCAGCGCGGCGCCGGCGCGCTGTCCGACGACGGCTTCGCGCGCGACCGGCTCGCCATCCGCGACCGCGACGCCGCCGACCGCCCCGCCGCGCCGGACCACTGGCGCGGCGCCCGGCCGGACAACCAGCTCATGTTCGTGCCCGACGGCGTCGAGGGCCGCCTCGAGACGGTCGCCGAGCGCGCCCAGGCCGAGAGCCGCGCCGGGCCGAAGCGCGTCGTCTACGAGAACACCCGCGTGCCCCAGCCCGCCGCTGCTAGGGCCGAGGAGGAGAGGAGGTCGTCGTCGTCGTCGCGCGCCGGGTCGCCGACGCTGTCGGAGATCCGGGGCGCGATCGCGGGCGAGCGGAGGGCGTGCGATGCCGAGTCGAGCGTGGCTGGTGGTGGTGGTCGTGGGGGCGGGGAGACGCCGAGGGTGAACGGGTATGCGTTCGTGGATGACGAGGAGCCTGAGCCGGCGCCACAGCAACGGTCGGGAAGGGAGGAGAAGAAGGAGAAGCTGCCGCTGATCGACCTCGGCCCCGGGGACGCCACGCCCAATCCGTTTCAGATCCGGGAGCAGAGGAAGAGAGAGGCGCTGCACCACCGCTTGGTGGAGAGGATCTCGCAGTCGAAACGGACGTCGGCCAGGCTGGGGCTTACGGGCAAGGTGGAGCGCACGCCGGTGCCGAAGTTCCCCAGCAGTCCGAGGGTGTCGGTCGGAGGGCTGACGCCGGCTGCGCAGAGGCTGTGGGGGAAGATCGGCAGCTCCGGGGCCACGGGGCCCTCGGCGTCGCCGTTTGGTAATTCTCTCGAGTTCACGCCGAAGGCTACGCCGCGGCCAAAGGGCTCGAGGTTGAGGAATGTTGCTAAGTAGGGGATATTGGGTTGGTCATTGCATGGTTGGGGCGTTAACGATACCCGGTTCGATAGATAGTAGAAATGTATATTTGTATTCCGCACGCTCCATTCGCTCGAATCGCAACGGCTACGTGGGTGTTGCAATCTGGCGACCCGTCTTGTGCAATGCACAGTTCAACGATGATGTGTCCACTTCCAAGACATATCGATTCTAACACGTACTCCATGGTATGTAGTTAGGTACACTTGTTTTAGTCCCGCCACATCCACACAGCAATCCATGCGGCGCGTTGCGTCGGGTGGAATGCATGTCGCTCCACACCTGATCGGCCCAGGACAGCCTTGTCCCGTCCCGGCAGATCGGGTCGCTCCCGGCGCTAGCAAGGGCCCCTGTCGCCCTACCAGCAAAGGCACCCGCACCCAAAAATTTGCGGCTCCTGCAGTGGGTTCTGATCGCTGTGCACTTGCGCAGTACACGACCTCGGGAACCATCCACCCGATCCGGTTTCCGACCTGGCCGGGTCAGTCTGTGCCCCGGCTGCAATCCCGCCCATCTGTAAGACGAGATGGACAGCCCCCGGGTACTACTGAGGTAGACCCCCGTTGTTCCATTACGGAGTATTTCTTGTTGGAATATAATACAAACAAAAGACCCGCAACATGCGACTCGCGGACCTGCTCGTCGACCTCGCCGCCGTCGCGAGCGCGTCGCGCTCCGTGGCCAAAAAACATGTCGCGCTGAGGGCGAGGCAACTGGAGCGGTATGGTCGAGAGGCCACCGTCGTGCGCGATGTCTTGAGACGGGGAGCGTCGGAAGGGGGGAAGGAGGCGGCGCCGGAGGAGGAGCAACCACGGAGTGCCCAGACTCGACAGCGGGAATCTGAAGGGCAAGCGGACGAGAGAGTCCAGGCGGAGCAGGTGGAACAGCGGAATCCGGACGAGGCGGGGATGGCCGCCTCGGCTGCGGCTGCGGAGGACGGGGTGCACGCCCGGGAACGGGAACCCGAGGTTCAGGCCGACCCCCGAACGCGGACAGCAGATGGCGAACCGATGGCGGACGCCCCGGGAGAAACACCTCATCAAAGCAGCGAAGGGAAGCCCGACTTCGTGCGTGCTCCGTGGGCGGACGGTGGGATTGCCATGTTGCAGCATGGCTTCGTCCCGCCAAAACGGCCGCCGCCAGTATCTGGAAGAATGCCGGCTGTCGGCCGTCCTGATGTTGACCTCAACGTTTTCCGGACGATACCGGGCTCTAAAATCCTCGAGGCGCTGAAGGAGGCCGAGGAACAGGAGCAAACACCGGTGAAACCTATCCCGCCTGGTACAGAGGAGACGCCGGCCGCGCCCCGAGAAGTAGCGGACAGGACCGAAGCAGTGGAAGACGTCGAGCGAACGGCTGTGTCAGCCGCTTCTGAGGGCCTGGCGTCCAAGCCGATGCAATCACCTACATCCCAAGAGATTGCCGAAGAATCTACGATGACCGACGCCGGCAGGCGGGAAGCCCCTGAGAAGACGCCTCGCCAAGAGCCCGCAGCGGCGATCCCGGTCGCCCCGGCGCCAGAACCCACCGAACCGAAGACGCTATCCCAGGAAGACGCGAGCATTATTGCCGAGTTGACGGGCTCGTCATCACCGGTGTCGTCTGGCGCTGCGAGCTACCAACTCCGCGAGTCCCGCGTGCCCTCCTCGCGGATCGGCCGGCTGTGGAACTACGGCGGCCTTGCAGCAGGCATGTTCGCAGGCGCAATCGGGGAGGGGATCAGTCGCGCGGTCGGCGGCAGTAGCAGCTCAGGGTCGGTAATGCTCAGCGCCGCAAACTTGGAGCGGCTGGTAGCCAAGCTCTCCCGGATGCGCGGCGCGGCGCTCAAGCTCGGGCAGATGATGAGCTTCCAGGACGCCAAAATGCTCCCGGCTCCCATGCTGGAAGTGCTCCAGCGAGTCCAGGACCGAGCAGACTACATGCCGGCCTGGCAGCGAGACCGGGTCCTCGTCGCCAACCTGGGCGAGAACTGGCGCGACCTGTTCGATGAGTTCGAGGACAAGCCCATCGCAGCCGCCTCCATCGGTCAAGTCCACCGCGCGACGCTCAAATCCGACGGCACCCGGGTGGCCGTCAAGATCCAGTTCCCCGGCGTGGCCGACTCGATCAACTCGGATCTCGACAACCTCTCCGTCCTGCTCGCCGCCACCAAGCTCCTCCCCAAGGGCCTCTACCTCAACAAGACCATCGACAACGCCCGCACCGAGCTCGCCTGGGAATGCGACTACGTACGCGAAGCCGAGTGCGCCGAGCGCTACCGCGAGCTTCTCCTCGGCCCCTCCTCCTCCTCTTCGTCATCATCCTCACCCCCATCATCAGAAGACCCCGTCTTCTCCGTGCCGCGGGTCTTCCGCCACGCCAGCGGCAAGCAGGTGCTGACGATGGAGTTCATGGACGGGGTGGCGGTGACGCGGGCGGCGCCGACGCTCAGCCGCGAGCAGCGCGACTGGATCGGCACGCAGCTGCTGCGGCTGTGCCTGCGCGAGATCGCCGAGTTCCGCTTCATGCAGACGGACCCGAACTGGACCAACTTCCTGTACAACGCGGGCACGGGCCGGCTCGAGCTGCTCGACTTCGGCGCCGCGCGCGAGTACCCGCCCGACTTCGTCGCCCTGTACGTGCGCCTGCTCGAGGCCGCCTCGCGCGCCGACCGCCCCGCCGTGCGCGACCTGAGCCAGCAGCTCGGCTACCTGACCGGCCTCGAGAGCCGCGCCATGGTCGACGCCCACGTCACCAGCGTGCTGACCCTGGCCGAGCCGTTCATGCGCTCCGCGCCCGAGGTCTACGACTTCAGCGGCCAGACCATCACGGACCGCGTCAGGGCGCTGATCCCCGTCATGGTGAACGAGCGGCTGGCGCCGCCGCCTGAGGAGACGTACAGCCTGCATCGGAAGCTCAGCGGCGCGTTTCTGCTGTGCGCGCGGCTGGGGAGTAGGATTCGGTGTAGGGAGTTGTTTGAGGAGGCGCTGGCGAAGACGGGGTATATCGACAAACGAGAGAGCGAGTAAATCGGCGATGGGATGTAGGATGTATGTATATAATGTGAACCATATAGACACACAACTTCTGTATCATAGACTGTATCATAGAATCGGTTGCACACGATCCAAAGACCTCCCCCCTCCCCCCTTTCCTCCCCCTTGAACTCTACCTTCTTCACCTGTCCTCCGCACTCCTCCTCGCCAGAGGAAGCAGCTTCTTCTCCTTCGCCGCCAGCTTCTTCCGCCGCCTCTCGATCGCCTTGTCCACCTGCTTCTTGCTCATGCCCCGGAACTGCTCGACCAGCAGCCGCTTCTTCTGCTCGGACCGCTTCAGGTAGAAGGGCTTCTTGCCGCGGCGGACGAGCTCCTTCTCGCGGCGGCGGTGCTCCTCGAGGACGGCGCGCTCCCGGTCCCTGCGCTCCTGCGCCTGCTTGCGGCTCTCCATCGACTGCAGCGCCCGCTGCAGCTTCTCGCGCTGCGCCGCGTCCTTGGTCTTGCCCAGCGCCTCCCGCAGCTGCCGCATCTCGGACTCGCGGTACTCGTCCAGGAAGGCGTACGCCTTGCGCGCCTTGATCTCGTCGATCTTGCTGGCGCCGCCGCCCCCGCCGCCGAGCGGCAGGAAGCGCGGGTCGCGCGCCTGCGGCCGCTTGTGCTCCGCCGTGACGGTGAGGAAGTCCCGCAGACGCGAGACCGGCTTGGTGCTGCTCATCTCGACCGGCGCGTGCTTGTTGGCGCGCTTCTCGGGCTTTTTTCCGCCGGCGGCATGGTCGCTCTTGGAGCTGTGGCTGAGGTTGTCGGTGTCTTTCTCCTTTGGGGGGTTTCCACGTTTCCGTCTCGACGATGGGCCCATAGCCGCCTGGGCTTTTGCGAGGGCACCGAAGGAGAGCTGCGAGGCGTCGATCTGCGGCGTCTCCTCGTCGTCCTCGTCCTCGTCCTCGTCCTCCTCTCCCTCTTCATCTGAATCCCCATGAGAGCTGCCCTGTACCATTGTTAAGAACCTTCCCCATCAAAGCAGAACAGTAGCAATGGCACTCTACCTCATTGCTGCTCCCCGACTCATCCTCGCTGGGTCCCTCGTCCTCATCATCCGAACCGGAGTCGCCAGCACCCTCCTCGCTAGGCGCCTCGCTCACGTCGTCCTCAACCTCCGACTCGGGCTCCGGCTCATATCTAGGTCTGACTCTGCGCTGCAGTAAACTGGCCGGCGGCTGTTTCCGCTTGACTGACGACATTGCGAGTGTTGGGAGGCCGTGGGGAGCCTGCGTTGCTGTGCCGCGGTTTGAGAGTTAGAGGGTCAAATACTATCCCCCCAGTTGGAATTCACTCAGGTATGCAAGATGCGAAGACGGCAGGATCCAGCTTTTTGACGTTGCGCGTCATTGGCTCGTTGTGGTATACTCGGTTGGAGTTTCATGAAGCAAGTCGATGTATCCGTACAATACGAATAGCAATCAGTGAACATGAAAATTCCTGGTTGGGAAAAGCCAACACTCACTATGTCACTAACACATTTGCCGGCAAATCTCAGCGCAAAGTGTTAGTGCAGGCAAGGCCCACTATTTTGGTCTTGCCCAACGACGCGCTCCAATGTCCTGGGAAGCAGGCTTGACAAGGCCGCCCAAATCAAATGAAAGCACCTGTCGAAGGGTACCTTGTCAAACAGGGCAGGTGAGCATGAGTACACAAGGGATTCAAGAATCATCATTTTCACACAAACTCTATCTTTGTCTCTCGTAAGGATCTGATCCACAGCCCACTGGCAGCTTGCTTCGTTCAGTATACTACTGATGGCCCACAGCAACCGAGCAGTGAGGCTGCGCATCGCCATCACTTTACCACTTGAAGCTGCGTGGCCGGACTTGGGTAAACTTGGCAAACCCAAACTCAACCCCTCGGCTACCCCCCTCCAGGAGGACCTCCTCCACCCTCAAGATGGTTCCGTCCAGTTGACCACATCCACGACCTGTCCCGCCGTAGGATGCGAGTACCCTATCCTCAAGCGCAGCCGCAGAGGCTGTTACCACAGACATTGAAAGTCAGCCACACATCCATGCAGACCCAATTTGCGCACTGCAATGCAAGCAAAGCGTGAGAATGGACTTACCCCCTTGCACCCCGCGATCCTCATCATCTGCGTCGCCTCGGCCCCCGGTGCAATATCCGTTGAGGAAATGCTCAGCAGCTGCAGCTTCTGCGACTTGGGCACGGCCGCCTGCAGGCCGGCATTTGAGAGCGCCCCGGCGGGCGACGTATTACGGAACCGGGCAATGGCCTGGATGGTGCCCTCGGCGTTTCTTTGTGTCTGGATGGTCACGTTCAGGCCGTTGTTGTCGTAGCAGGGGTAGCCCGCCGGTGCGGCGGCAGCAGCCACCTGCGGGGCCGGGGGGGCGGTAGTTGCGAATAGATCCGCGCCAGGAGTTGGGTGTGCGGCAGCGGCTTGCGCAGGGGATGGCGTGGACACGGGCCCTTGAGAGAACAGGTCCATGATGGAGGCGACGTTGGACTGGCTGGAAGGTGGTGGTGAGGCAGGAGAGGGCGCCGATGAGCTGGCGCCGCCGAGGATATCCGCAAGGAGATCGGTGTTCTGCTTGCCATTGACCGGCGACGGCGCAGGAGCGCTGCTGTCACCCATGAGATCGAAGAGAAGGTCCTCCTCCTTCGGCTTGATGGCTTTTGATTTCCTGTTCGCCGCCTTGGATGTCTTCTTGGCCGCCTCTCCCAGCACTCGCGACTCCTCTTTAATTTGGGGCGGCGGCATCTTCTCTAGAACACCGCGGCGGATCTGATCATAGCCAAACAAATTACCGAACTCGACAGCGCGTTGCTGCACCTCCACATCCAGACTGGTCTGGTGGTTTTGAAGGATGCGGCGCACCCGCTCGATCTGCGCGGGGTCCGAGAGCCTGGTGGTGAGCTTGACCAGCGCCGTGATCAGGTACTCGGTAGTGACCTGCGTGGCGTAGCTGCTGTTAAGAATAGTCGAGAACAGGTCGACGACCTCGTGCTCCTTGACCTCCTGCACAAGTTCCTCCTCCTCATACTGGCCGCCCCGGAGAAGAGCATCGCCGTACTCGCCGATACACCATGCGCCAGCCTGCGTCAAGCTCTCCTGCGTAATGTCCTTCTTGAGGTTTGCATAGAGTTTTTGGACCGCATACGTCTGTAACTCGGGCGTCGTGGCGATCAGGCGGACGAACGACGAGAGGATGGGCTCCTTGACGTAGTTTCCCGCTAGCGTAACGACCCGCAGCATGGTGTCAAAGTGCCACCGCTTGTTCGGCGCATACCGATCAGCTGCAATGCCGATCTGGCTGGTCATGGTCGGCTTGAACTCGTTATCGGCAACCTCGAGGAAAGCCAGCAGCTCGCGGATCAGCACCCGGACGTTGCTCTCGTTGATCAGCGTAAAGCTGAGGTCCAGGGCTCGCCTCCTGATGCTGATATCCGGATCCCGCAGACACTCCAGGATGGTATTGCGGTGTCTCTGCACAGCGTTGGTGTCGATGGCCACCACCTTGTTTAGCGTGTTCAAGGCGACATAGCGGATGTTGTTGTCCTTGTTGGTCAAGAATTTGCCGAGGATATTCACGCCCAGGACACGCAGACCCGAGTCCGCCTCGATGTCCAGGATGGTCCGTACCGCTTCGTAGAGGATTGAGTTGCCAACATTCTTGGAGGAATCCGTGTTCGTCGCAACCTGCGCCAGGATGTCGTTGATCTGCTCCGTAACCTGGGCGTCACCGCGGGCTAGAACGCGCAACAGGCGCAAGATCTTGACCTGCAAGAAGGGGTCCGTGATTCCGGTCACATCATGTTCCGGAGCGTAGCCCGACGAAGCCAAGCCCTTTAGCGTCCTCACAAGCACCGGCACAAACGGCCGAAACTTCTCGACGATACCCTCCTCGCCCCCCTCGGCCTCGTCCGCCTCGCAGAGACTCGTGACCAAGGTGATACCGCATAGTAGCACGCCGTGGTTCCGGTCTGAGAGTAATTGCGACGCTTTCTCGATGAAGTGCTCTTGCAGGTCCGGCACCTTTCTGCATATGCGCATGGCGCAGAGCGCAGCTTTCCGTCGGATGTAGGGGTTTGCGGTTGATATCAGGTTCTCGATCTCGCCGAAGAGGTCTCTCGACATCTCGACGGACGCGATGTTGCCGAGCGTGCAGAGCGCGAGGCCGACGACATACTGATTCGAGTGTTTCAGATCACTGGCAACAGCGCAGGGTCAGCAGGCAGCGCCCGTATGTGCGTTTGTGTGATGTTGGCCAGAGCTTAGCGCACATTTGGAGGGAATTGGTAACCAGAGTCAGGACCTCTTGGTTCTCGTCGAGCAGCAAGCTTGTCGCCAGATGTCCTAACCGCTTGTCGGCGAAGCGGGGCGAGGCCAGCAACTTCAGACACTCGATCTGGCCGAAATGGGTCCGCTCGCCGAGAGTGAAGAGGTATAGCAGCTTGGCCACATTGTTGCGCCTACGAAGGCACTCGTATCAGCACACACGCACATCGTCCTCCCCAGCGGCCCCAGCGGCTACTCGGCCGCCGCTTCGGCGTACCTGACGCTGTGGTCGGCGCTCTCTTCCCTGAAGCTCGCCCGGATCGATGCGCTCTCTTTCTGGATAACGGCCCTCTCGTCGGCGATGGTCTTTGCAGCGCGCACGTTGCGGATGAACTGCTTGACTGTGGGGGAGCAGGGAGGTCAGCCGCTGCGTCGGACAGTCCAGTCAAGAGCGATGTAGGTTGGTAACTGCAACCACAATGCGCCGCAATTCAGGGAGTGTAATACGCACGAGAGCTCATGGTGAGATGGTTCCGGCCCGCTAGGGGGCCTAGAGAAGGATGATTTCCAGGGGTGGGAAGCGGGTGCTGCGCGAAAAGCTGGCGGGTGAATATATTCAAAGTCGACCGTTGCCCGCACCTCAAGACCCTGGAGCTATCGCTGGCGATGTGGCACGGCGGTCGCTGGTGGACGGCATGCCGATAACTAATGGTTTGTGCCTGAGGCAGGAAGCTGCCTCGCCCCCCTAACGTTAACTCCCCAAACGGGGTGTGGGGCTTCCTCCCCTGCCACTCTTCTGTCCCTCTCCAAAGCGCGAAAGACCACACAGGATTACACTACAGGCTCGCCCTGTGGGAAGATACCACGACGGTTCTGACGGGAAAACTGCCCTTCATTATGCGGGCCTGTTATCAAGCATTCAACGTAGTCCATTGAAGAACGAGAAGCCGCCGCTCGTGTTATGTATTCGCTGCCTTAGCCCCTATGCGAGGGAAAGCCCATGGCTGGAACATGAGATACAAGCGTAACGTACAGCCCTCGTATTGCAAAAGAGAACGCCATTTTTTTTTTTCTTTTCCTTTTTTGGCCAGCATTACCTTTGAAGTTGTCTCTCGGATCGGTCCCCGTATTAAACATGGACGTTCTCCTTCTTTCATGGACAACGGGAGTCATGCAGAGCTCCCTGAAACCCCGCAGCTCTGGTGTCCTCTTCCAGAGAGAGAAGCGTCTCACTGAAGGATGGACCTGTTTGGACCTCCATCAATCTCTATCTCCTCAAGACGGCGCTCAGCTCAAAGCAGAGAGGAAGGGCTTCTATCCATAGTTCGGTAACACACAAAAATTGGTTATCGTCATATGATTGCAACCTCAAGCGCCGGCCGTGCAAGCTCTCTTCCCGTCCGATCCCAAGAGACAACGGCGGTGAAATGTCGCGGCCCGCTCGAGACTCGAATGAGGCAGTGCAGCTGCACCTCAGCCCTGTCCGGACGTCCACGGGGATTAGGGTACAGGACCGGAGAGTTACCCTGCAGCCAAGCCGCCGGCCAGTGGCATCCCCGTATATCCGTAGGGCTGCAGAGGGAAAAGCGAGGAACTGGAGGTGCGGGAAAGGGTGCCACTAACTCGAGCACTGCCACGATGTACCTGCATAGCTGAGTGGAACTACCTGCTTTCGAGATCCCAGACCGCCGGCACCCGTCTGAGCAATAGGCTCCACTGAAGCGATGCGAGAGGGAGACGTAGAACGGCGTTCCTAGGCCAGGGACGGACGGGTCTGACGGCGGTACTGCCGTCGCTGCGAGAGGGACATACGCGACGTCAACGAGGAGTGGGTGTGGCCCCATTCAAACGTGGCTCTCATTATCACCCATCCCTTGAACAGCGAAGAGCGGAGATATCTTGAAGCATAACGCCCAATGGGACAGCAAGATGGTCTCTTGCGCCGGAAGATCAAACCCTGCGCAAAAAGCTTCCAGAAGCTACCTAGGATCCATCCATCCATCCAGAATCGAGCAAATCCGAAAGAGAAGGCGCATTGGTTCGTAAAGGGCATCAGTGTTGAGATGTTGTGAGAAGAGCGTTTACTTCTGCATCATAAGCTGGACGAACTCGTTGTCTGATTGACCGTCAGTACCATGGACGGCCGAGAATCGAGTGAGGACACCCACAGTCAATGCGCCCGTCGCCGTCCTGGTCGGCCTCGCGGATCATCTCGTCAACCTCGTCGTCGGTGAGCTTCTCTCCGATCGACGTCATCACATGACGCAGCTCGGCCGCCGAGATGAAGCCGTTGTTGTCGCGGTCGAACACCTTGAACGCCTCGCGGATTTCCTCCTCCGAGTCGGTGTCCTTCATCTTCCTCGCCATCATGGTGAGGAACTCTGCTGGCGGTCAGCGAACCGTCGCTACCAGAGCGCTGGTGCAGATGCCCATACCCGGGAAGTCAATGGTGCCGTTGTTGTCGGCGTCGACCTCGTTGATCATGTCTTGCAGCTCCGACTCGGAAGGGTTCTGACCAAGCGAGCGCATGACGGTGCCCAGCTCCTTGGTTGTGATTTGTCCTGCTCCCGCCTTAGCATCCAACCACTTCTACCTGGGTATCAAGGCGTCCGGAGGCACGGAATGCTGTCGCCGTGCAAGTGTGAAGGCACATAACTGGCCTCGCACAGGGCGGGCCGGACGGTACAGGAGGACGGAAACACTAACCATCACCGTCTTTGTCCTGTCCAGGGGTCAGCACTGCCAAGCTAGAACAAAGATCAGTCCAAAAATAAGGTGACTAGCAACTTACGAACAGGGAGAAAGCCTCCTTGAACTCAGAGACCTGTTCTTCGGTAAGGGAGTCGGCCTGTTGTTGAGGCGGTGTCAGCTCATCGGTGTGCTTGGAGACTGGCGCAGCCCGACTGCCCCTCGACGGCGGGGCCGACTCCCGGCAAGATCGCGCTTTGCTGGGACTGACCATGTTGACGGTTTGCTTCGTCAGTTCAGATAGGAAGATTCAATGCGTTCTCGCTGAGGGCCTCCGAAAGACAAGCCAACAGCGACGGATTCGGCAGTTGTGTTGCTGAACTGGGTTGTTGTGTTTTAATTGACGACGGGAGGCCGCAACCTGGAGATTTCAAGAAGGGGATGCGGGGCACAGCGCCTACCTTACCTAAAAGAGCGGGCCTGCCTGGCGCCTTGGTTTCAGGGTCGCCAGTCTGGCCAGGCATGGGCCAGCGATTTCCGCTCCACAGCTGCGCACAGCTGCCGGGCGCCTCGCAACTGGCCGCGGCCTGCAAGCAGTTGGCAACTGTGTCTGCTTCCCTGGTCGTCTCGCGTCAGCCGAATGTAAGTGTCCCAGAAGCTGGAGCTAGCTCGTCAGCCGGCGCATTGCGGGAAACAGTTTACGATGTGATGCCGCTCCAGTTCGGCCCTCGCCAGCAGACACACGACGGCCCTGTCCCTCTCCCCTCGAACTCCGGTGCGGACTGAGGGGATCGCTACTCCCCCCTTCCGGCGTCCGCCATGTGGCGAGACCGGACAAACCTGTAAGAAGCCGTGTTGACGAAACTATCGCCAACCCCTCTCCGCAACAGCACTGACACGAACCACGCCGCAGCTACATTTCATACCGACAGTCGTACGCCCACCATCCGACCCAGCGCAGCCGGTATGCGCCGTCCGGCGCGAGCGACCGCTTCGGCGGCGGCGCGGCGAGCACAGGGGTGCTGTTCTCGGCCGACGAGGACCGGCGGGGCTTGCTTTCCTCCGGTGCGTACGACGTGGACGACGGCGATGCGGTGATTGAGATGGATCTGCTGCCACCGCGGTGGGCCGACGTGTCGGACGAGGTTACGGAGCTGCTGGCCGGCATCGCGAGCAAGAGTCAAAAGCTGGAACGACTGCACCAGAAACACGTCCTTCCAGGATTCAACGACGAGGAGACGAAGAAGGCCGAGGAAGGCGAAATCGAGCGGTTGACGCAGGACATCACGCGCGGGTTTCACGAGTGCCGCCGGTGCATCCAGCGCATTGAGCAGATGGTGCGCGAGGGCAAGGCGAATGGCCAGATGAGCCGGGCAGATGAGACAATGGCCAGGAATATCAAGGTCAACCTGGCAACGCGAGTCCAGGAAGCGAGCGCCAGCTTTCGCAAGAAGCAGAGCGCCTATCTCAAAAGTACAGTGTGGCATATGCAGATCGCCGTGCACAAGGCTGGGCGCTGACGCTCGTTTACAGAACTCCGGGACATGAGCGGGCTTGCCAGTCCTCTTCCTCTTGAACGTAACTCCACCCCCTTGGCGGGTGGCAGCTACACCGACCCGTCGCTCTTGGAATCCGACGCCGACCGGACCTACTCGGAATCGGCTCTGCAGGCCGCGTCCCATCAAAAGCTGCTGGCGTCCAACGACGCTGTCATATCACAGCGCGAACGGGAGATTGAGGATATTGCTCAGGGCATCATTGAGCTGGCAGACCTCTTCCGGGACCTCCAGACCATGGTCATCGACCAGGGCACTATGCTAGACCGGATCGACTACAACGTGGAACGCATGGCCAGCGATGTCAAGGAAGCCGAGAAGGAGCTGAAAACGGCGGAAGGGTACCAGAAGAAGACGACCAAACGGAAGATTATCTTCCTTCTACTGTTGATCATTGCAGCAATGATCATCTTGCTGATCATCAAGCCGAAGAAGCACAGGGCTCCCGAAGGCGAGAGCTAACACGGCTCGCCACCTGGCCCACGGAAACTCCGGCTCAGTCGCGGATGTGGTGAATGCGACTACCATGCATCTCCCCCTACCCACGAAGGGTTGAGACTCCGGGCGTGTATAAAGGCGCTGTTTAATAGAGAAGGATTGGGCGCGATTAGAGGGGGGCCGTGGCGTGAGGTTCTCGGTTTGAGCTCTTCTATGTACACTAGGGCTTGAGACTATGAGCGATCGTCTTCAAAGGGCGTCTCACGCATATTTGTTTTCG
Source organism: Thermothielavioides terrestris NRRL 8126 (assembly GCF_000226115.1). NCBI lineage: Eukaryota > Fungi > Ascomycota > Sordariomycetes > Sordariales > Chaetomiaceae > Thermothielavioides > Thermothielavioides terrestris. Next base: position 4,156,537 of record NC_016457.1, on the reverse strand, counting down.
TCTTACCCCTTTCCGCTGGCCACCCGGGATTCCATCATGGTGAATGGCAGGGTGCGAGCCTCTTGACAGCCGCGACTGAAAGGGCCAAGTGAAGCACGCTCACCATTGTATCATCCCCCAGTTTTTGTCTCCTCCTCTCATTCTACACTGTATTCCGCAATGCAGGCCCGATTTCACATTCCCTTAAATGCCGAGCTTAGCAAGATCAACTGTCGGGTCGGGGTTCTAGGTCAAGAGCTTGGGTATCCACTGGGAACCAAACATGCTTAGTCACCCCAGCACTGGCCAATCCCTCATCAGCCCACTCGTCTTTGAAGCGACAACACCCGATCCGAGCTCCCACCTCCAATTAAGCAAACCACGCCATCACCACATCTCCCGCAGCGCCAGCAACAAAAGCTCAACCGCACGCCGAACTGCACGCATTCAAGATGGGGTAAGCAACCAATTTGCCCTCTTCTCGTGATCCGCTTCCGAAGACGGCGCTTTTAAGTTCTCAATGGCCGCTGCCCGGGGGGAATTGGAGGGAGGAAGCCAGATTTTGCCGCGCCATCCGCCGTACAAATCCAAATCGATGGAAAGCAGAGCAGGAAAAAGCTGACCCGCGGCGCACGCGCAACAGTCTCCTCGACCGCCCGAACAAGGTTCCCGAGTACCAGCGGCTTTACCAGAGCGCGTACCGCTCGCACCAGCGCCTCTGGCGGATCGTGAGTTCTTCCCTCTCTCTCTCTCTCTCTTTTCCCGATATGGCAGACGCCAGACCTCTTGGTTTGGTGCGTGAGGACAACATGGGGTGAGAGGATGGTTGGAGGGGTGGGAGAAAGGGATGGGGAAAAGAAAGCGAAGAAGAAGTGGAATGGATGGATGGTTTGGGCTGACAGAGTCGCCTTGCCGCGCATCGCTCGACACACAGCACCCCCGCAGCTCCATGATGCTGACCCCGTATACCATCCTCTTGTGGGGGACCGCGGCCGGTACGTCTTCACACAAAACATTCCTTTTGATGGATCTGTCTCTGATGTGGTCTACAGCCACCATGTACGCCATGGGCCGCAGGATCCTCGGCCACAACACCTGGTTCAGCGACTAAGTTGGAGTGGTCGGTGATAGGCAGTCAGGCGGAGGATACAGCGGGTGCAGACTTGTTGTATAAGTAGAGCACGGGGAGGTCAATAGAGGCGTGGCCGTTGCGGAGATGTGCTGCTTGGGGCAGTCTGTGAGTGAAAGAAACCGAGGCCAACAGACCGACACTCTCCATGCGAAGTGCTGCTCTGAGTCCGTGCAAACCCTGGTGTTCCCATTGCTCTCTGACGCCTTCACTGCTGAATACCAGAATCCCCATACCTGCGGTGGAAGGGTCAAAGCCCCCTCTAAAAGTACATGAACATGAATTGGCGTAATTGACGGTTGACATTGTCAAAGATGGGTTGATGGTCCGGGTTGGGAAGGGCCCGGCCATCTGTTCCAAGTCTATCGTTGTGCCCGTCGGCGCGCGCCTCTAATACCCTGAAGCTCCGGGAGCATTCTCGTCCTTCCGTAGGCTCATAAGCAGCTCACGGAAGCGCTCCTTACCCGAGCCGGCGGCACCGCCCTTTGCGCCCTTCCCGCTGACGTCGACGATCTTGGAGATACGCTCCCAGCTGGTCCCGCCCGATGTCGTGTCCTCGCGGCTGGCGAGGAACTGCTCGGCCTCCTTGCGAGTCTGCGCAATCATCTTCTCCTTCTTGTTGTTGTAGTTCTCGTAGAAGTCGTCAATGTTCTGCTGGGCTTCCCGGATCGTCTCGGCGCGCTGTTGGGCAAACTGCTCTGCCCGCTTCGCAATCTGGGCATCCCGCTTCTCGCGCCAGTTCTTTATGACCTCGGGCTCTTCCTCCTCTTCGGCATAGGGCCGGTAACCCGAGTTGTAGCTAACCGAGGGACCTGTGATGGTGGTGCCGCCGGGTGCCACGCTCTGTTGTTCGCTAGAGTTAGAATCGTGGCGTGCGGCCAAACTACGACTGGGTGTCCGCGACATACCTCGTTGCGGCTACTAATGTCGGGGAACTGGGACTCAAATGCGGCGTTGCCGCCCAGGGCGTCACCACCACCGCCTCCTAGCAAATCGTTGTCGCCCTCACCAAAGCCGGCATCCTCGACTGTCGCAAACTGGTTGGCATCTTCGCCGAGGATCGCTTTTTCCCGCTCCAAAAAATTGCTCGCCGACGGTACGTCCGATGCATTCTTAATTTCGGTCTGGGCTGCGGACAGCATTAGTGAGCGCGACGGGGAAGGCGCTGGGAAGCGCTCGACTTACCGCCCGAGTCGAAGTCCTCCAGCGATGGGAATCGGTCAGCCATGGTGGCAATCAGGACCTAGGACAAGTAATTTTTCGCAACAGTGGTACCGCGGTGGTTGGAGGAAGGTTCGCAAGCTGAACGATGTACGGTGAGCCCAGGAATCTGGATATCGAAATGGTCGCTTTGATCGCGACAGGTTGCTGGGTCGCAATAGGTGGTCCATTCAGCGAAGTGTCCCACAAACGGGGGCGTTTAACGACACTACCCAACTTCCGGGTTGCTTGGCACAGATGTGCAGGGGTGTGTTATCTTAATATCGGGGTGCTGAGTTAATCCCCCCTTCAAACATTACACTACGGAATAACGTTACACGAGCTTGCTAGAACGAAAACAGTGACGGATGCAACTGGGGAGCTCGCTCCAATCCCAGCTTCCTGCTTCTCCAACTCTTCCGTTTTCAACCTTTACCAAAACAAAGTGGCCGCTCATCATCGCTGTCGTGCATATTGTGTTTGCGCGAAAGCCACGCTGGGCATTTGGGAAACACAAGAAGAGAATTCTCCGAGATACTGGATTGTTTGACTTGATCCACGTTGGACGATTTTCCACTGCATTTGGTAGATTGCAAGAAACCGACCGAGGTGGGCAAGAAGCTGTCATTCTCAGCCGGGAATCAACATCCAGGATCGTAGTAGAATGACCTGAGCTTCTGATTGGGACAACAATCCAAGTATATCCCATCTCAACGCATCCAAATAACGACCCCGACGCGGCACTCACCACCGGCTACCTACCCATTCAGTTCAATACTTGCAGCTCTTTTGCGGAGTCATCAAGTCCGGCCGCCAGGTCCACGCTACCTACCAAATCCGGGCTTCCAACCCCCGACAACCATCATCCGCCATGGCGTACACGGATGATGCCGTGCTCTCCAAGCTGTCGGCGCTCAACGAGACCCACGAGAGCATCGCCACCACAGCCCAGTGGATTATGTTCCATCGGTAAGCATGCGTACTGCCGGGGTCAGTTTACTTGATCGTCTGCCGCTAACCAGCTCATCGTAGGCGACATGCATCCCAGACGGTCCATCTGTGGCTGACCAAGCTGAAAGACCTCCCCAGCGCCAAGAGGCTAAACATGATTTACCTTGCCAACGGTATGTGCAATATGCACGCAATGTGTTTGGTTTGGTATATCCTAGGTGCTGATTGCAGTCTCGCTCGCAGAAGTCACACAGCAATCCAAGGCTCGGCACAAGGAAGACTTCCTGAACGCCTTCTCCCCATTCATCGCAGATGCAACGGCAGTTGCATACAAGGGCGCCCCGATCGACGTCCAAGCAAAGCTGCGAAGGGTCGTCGACGTGTGGCGGGAGCGAAGCATCTTTGACCGTGAAATCCTACAGGATTTAGATGCCAAATTGGCGGGTGAGTCTGCGGCCGTTGAAGATTGTTCATGGCGAGCCCTGGGCGATGCTGACGTGAAGTACTTGGCAGAGATTGATCGTACTCGCCCAGCCGCTCACGTCGGTGTCTTTGGGAGCGGTCACTCGCTCAGCTCGTCGTCAGCCTCTTCGGTTCCTGCAGAGCTCATTGCCTTGGCGAAAGCACAGCAGGCTGTTGCTAAGGCTGTCCAGCCCATGAAGACTTCGCTCAAAAACGCCAACACTGAATATGAGAAGTCGGTCGACCCAGCAACTACCAGCGCACCACTCCCGGTACAGGCTGCCAGGCTCAATGGGCTTCTCAAGACCCTGGCGAATGCTGAAGGTGCTGTCACGCAGTGCATTCAGGCGCGCAGGGATTTGATTCGGGAACTGGAGAAGATCCTGGCGACAAACCGCGAGGCGCTCGACTCGGACGAGAAGCAGATGATGGAGCTGAGCGGTCGTCGGACCGAAGTGGAGCAAAAGAGGCAGACCATCGAGCGGGCCATTGTTGGCGGCCTCACTACGGAGGAGCTGTCGGGCGGTGCGGCATCCGGGAGCCCCCTTCCCGAACCGGACCGTCCGCAGGTCGAGGCACTCACGCCGCCCCACGTTCAGGATCATGTCGAGGACTTCCACGGCAACTCCTCGTCGGCCGGCCATCAACCTCAGAACGGCCAGCCTCAGCCAACGGCGTTCCAGGGTGCAGCCGCCCCAGGAGACGGCCAGGCTGCGTTCCCGAGCTCGGCTCCGGGCATCGAGATCCTCTCGAACCTTGCTTCGCAATACCAGGCCGTGCCCCTGAACGGATCCAAGAAGCGCAAGATCGAGACGTCAGACGAGTTCCCGGATCTGGGCGGCGATGATGGGATTGACGCCGATGTCAAGGAAATACTCAGGAAGGAAAGCCACAGCTCTTGAACAGCGGCTGATTGGACAGGGTGGAGAAGTGTGACCTACCTGTCTTTTATTGCTTGGAGTCGGAGGGGTTGGAGGTTTGGCGACTCTGGGGCATTCAACTTTCTTCCTATTGACTTGGTTTCATTCCCCCCTTTGCTACGGGCTGGGTTGGAAGGAGATATTCGTGCTTGCACTGCACATGGGATATAAGGGATTGAAACTAGGAGACCACAGATGATGGCGTTCGGCGAGCTCCCTCTTATAAGGTAGCCAGTTATCATGGAATTGGGTTGGCTAAGACTATGCTTCCGTCTGGACAAGACATTGAGCAGGAGAATGCAATCCAAGTGCGGAAGGACGCTGTTAGTGACACAGGACTGTTCGCTGTGATGTGCAGGGGTAACGGAGCTCTTGGCTGCCAAGCCGGAGCTCGGTGCATGAGCCGCGCTAGCTTCACCCCTGGTCCACACCAAAGAACACAGGCAAACCCCCTTCCCCTTGCCGCCCCCCCAGCCGCAAGCGGCTCGATCGGCCGCAGATGTGTGCGGCTCGGCGCCATAGACCCGCTTCTGGCCGGGGCTCCGGCAGGACTTCATGGATCGGCCCGGCATTTTTCTCTCCTGCGCCTGTTTCGCTCCTCCAACCTTCTTTTCCGATCGGTGCACAGAGTCCGGAGCGGGCATGGGTCGCCGGAAAACTGCCATTGACCTCCGCCACCGCGACATGACAAGCTTCCAGCCCGCGCGCATCACCAAGTAACGAAAAAAAAAAAGACACTCGAGCTTTGCGACAGCGCGGCCAAAAGCGACCTTGATCACCATGGTTTCGGGAGCAGCAGCTGCGGCCATGCGCCGCGCCGTGCTGCTCCCACAGCGCGCCGTCGGCGTGGGCGGAGTCGCCGGCCTCGGCTTCGCAATCGCGCCAGCAGCCGCCGTGGCGGCCCCGGCCCCTCTCTTCCCCTCGCGACAGACAGCTCGCCCGTTCTTTTCTTCCGTCGCCACGACCTGGAAGACCTCTACGACCCCTCGCCCGTCAGTATCCGGCCCGGCGACCGGCATCTCCCACCCCAACCCCCGTGTTCCTCGCCAGTTGCTGGGACAGCCACGCTGGGAGTCACCCGTCAACGCGCTCCGGCGCCTCTCAACGATGCAGCCCGCGCGCCAGCAAAATAAGGACGATGCGAAGGCTTTGACCACCACCAACAACAACGACAACAACAAGGAGGTGCCCACCGTGCTGGAACCTAAGGAGGAGGAGATAGACCAGCACTTCAAGGCGCACGGCTTCCAGCGCAGCGAGAAAGCCGCCAAGGCTGCCCACATCAACATGAGTGCCCGACTCTCCAAGGAAGGCGTCGGCGTCAAGGGGAAGCCCGGGCTGGCCGAAGTCTGGCGGCTCATCAAGATCGCGCGCCCCGAGGTCGGGTGGCTCGCCGCCGCGTTCCTCCTGCTGCTCATCTCGTCGGCCGTCACCATGTCGATTCCCTTCTCCGTCGGCAGAATCATGGATCTTTCCACCAAGGGCCCCGTGGACGAGGTCCAGATCTTCGGCCTCACCCTGCGCCAGTTCTTCTACGGTCTCGGTGCGGTGCTTACTCTCGGTGCCACGGCCAACTTTGGCCGCATCATCCTGCTCCGGATCGTCGGCGAGCGCGTCGTCGCCCGGCTGCGGAGCCAGCTGTACCGCCGCACGTACGTGCAGGACGCCGAGTTCTTCGACGCCAACCGAGTCGGCGACCTGATCTCGAGGCTGAGCTCCGACACCGTCATCGTCGGCAAGAGCATCACGCAAAACATGTCGGACGGCCTGCGCGCGCTCGTCAGCGGCGCCGCCGGGTTCGTCATGATGACCTGGATGAGCCCCAAGCTGACGTCCATCATCTTAGTCATGGTCCCGCCCATCGCCATCGGCGCCGTGCTGTACGGGCGCAGCATCCGCAACCTGAGCCGGCTGATCCAGAAGAACCTGGGCACCATGGTGAAGATCGCTGAAGAGCGTCTGGGCAACGTCAAGACGAGCCAGGCTTTTGCCGGCGAGGTTCAGGAGATCAGCCGGTACAACAAGCAAGTCAGAAAAATCTTTGCACTCGGACGGAAAGAGTCACTCATCTCGGGCGCCTTCTTTGCCTCGACCAGCTGGGCAGGCAACATGACCATCCTCGCCATGCTCATCGTCGGCGGCAACCTCGTCCGCACGGGCGCCATGTCGCTCGGAGATCTGACCTCGTTCATGATGTACACGGCCTTCGCAGGGTCCAGCCTTTTCGGCCTGAGCGGCTTCTATTCGGAGCTGATGAAAGGTGTCGGCGCCGCCAGCCGTCTATTCGAGCTTCAGGACCGCAAGCCGTCCATCCACCAGACCGTGGGCATGAAGGTCGCCTCGGCCCACGGCCCCATCAAGTTCAACAACGTCACGTTCGCGTACCCGACGCGCCCCGCGGTGACCATCTTTAACGGGCTCGACTTCGAGATCCCCGCCGGCAGCAACGTCTGCATCGTCGGGCCCTCGGGCGGCGGCAAGTCCACCGTGGCGTCGCTCCTCCTGCGCTTCTACAACCCGACCTCGGGCTCCATCACCATCAACGGCGTGGACATCTCCAAGATGAACGTCAAGTCCCTCCGGCGGCGCATCGGCATGGTGGCGCAGGAGCCGGTGCTCTTCTCGGGCACGATCGCGGAGAACATCGCGTACGGCAAGCCGGACGCGACGCGGGCCGAGATCATCGCGGCGGCCAAGAAGGCCAACTGCGGCTTCATCAGCGACTTCCCCGAGGGGCTGGAGACGCAGGTCGGGGCGCGGGGCGCGCAGCTGTCGGGCGGGCAGAAGCAGCGCATCGCGATCGCGCGGGCGCTGCTCAAGGACCCGGACATCCTGCTGCTGGACGAGGCCACGTCGGCGCTCGACGCCGAGTCCGAGACGCTCGTCAACGAGGCCCTCGCCGCCCTGCTCCGCGGCCGCAGCACCACCATCTCCATCGCCCACCGCCTCTCCACCATCAAGCGCTCCGACCGCATCATCGTGCTCTCGAGCGAGGGCACCGTCGCCGAGACGGGCAGCTACGCCGAGCTGAGCGCCGACAAGGAGAGCGCCTTCAGCCGCCTGATGGAGTGGCAGATGAGCGGCGGGGAGGTCCCGCCCGAGAAGAGGCCGCCCAAGAAGAGCGGCGGGCCGATCTCCGAGGCGGAGGAGATCGAGGAGGAGTTGGCGGAGGAGGCGGAGGAGGAGGAGCATGACGATCTGGAGGACGGCGGGGGAAGAAAGGAGGACGGTAAGCGGCCCTGAGCCGCCCCGCGGCCTCCCCTCTCCTCTCCCTTCGCGATGTTTTTTTTTTTTTTTTTTTTTTTTTTTTTTTTTTTTTTTTTTTTTCTTTCCTTTTCTTTTTTATTTTCGGCATGCATGCGGAAAAGGCCTGGATCCCCAAGGGGGGGGATGGATACCCGGGCTGCATACAGCCCGCCTGGATGTTTCGGCGGCTGGGGGGGCATTTGGTCTGCGGTGGGTTTGCATGCTTTTTATATGTTTTAAAAGCTTGTAAATGAAATAGATATGCATATTGGGGCGCATGAAAGGGGTCTGTTTTTCCCGCGGCGTTGTCGAATGTAAATAGTTGTACATAGTGCCAATGGCACTCGAGAAATTGCGCTCTCCTCTCGGACAGGAACGAGAAGCCGAGGCGTTGAGTCTACCCGTGTGGTTGGGCGCCGTCGTCGGCCAGTCACACACCTCGCCGCGGGTTCATTCTTGTTTCACAGATGTTGCTTCCCATGTCACTCATGCTGGTCGGTCCAGAAATTTCGTTCAGAGTATGGTTTGATGTTCAAGCCTTGCGTCCTCATTTTTGGCTCCTTTCCCCCCATTGCCCTCTTGTCCTGTGGTTATCTCTGTTCGGAATATATGTGTTGCCCTCCTTTCCTCCTCTTCCTCTCTTTTCCTTTCCGTCTTTATTCTTTGATTTGTTGATTTGTCTTACGTCTCCCTTTCTTTCTCTACGTTTACACGACTTTCATAAGCCCTCTTCCCTCCCGCCCTCCCTTCCTTCTCCGGTCAGCTTTTCGCGAGCAGTTAACTGGCTCGTCTTCCCTCACAGTTCATTCCGTGCTTCCTCTGTCCAAGCCTCAACGCAGTTCCGTCTCTACCTCCTGTGTAGGTCCACTAAATGCCTGCTGCTTTGAATATATCCAGAACTTAGACATCTGTCTACAACTGACTGTGAAGGCTAGATCAACTGCAGAACATGGGCAGTTGGACTCCGCGGAGAGGCTATTGACCCTAGCGTAACAGAAACGATGTCTGCACAACCTGAAGACCGTCCTGCTAACATAGCCACTGCATCTTCCAAGAGCAGCAGGCACTGTCAGAACATCAACGCCTCCCAAGACGTGATCATCCCCGACTCATCAAAGCAACCCCCATACCCACAGCCTTCACAGCACATGCGGGATCTGGTTATGCACCAGTGGACATGTGGTGAGTTACCTAATGTAGCGTAATGTACGGCATCGTCCGGGGATATGTGGGGTTCGCAGCCGTGCAAGTCGGGGATGTTCACGCGACCTCGGTCACCTTCTTGGACTAGCTGGCCGGCAATTTGACGGCAGCCACCCGCATGAGGACGACTCGGGAACGAGTGGCTTGAGCGGCTGGCTCCCGCGCGGGAGATGGGACACGCGAGCACATCCCGCATTTGTCTCTTCGGTGTCGAGCGTGTCTGGGGTCTGTTCTAGTGTAGTGTAGGGTGATCGGTGACCCGTTGCTCTGAGCCCATTGGGAGACACTGTGCGTCTCTTATTTGAGGAAACGCCATTTTGCTGAAATACAGTTCAGACAGAAATGATAGATTCCACCGACGAGGCTCACCAGTTCTCATGCACCCAGTTTCAAGCGGAAATGTTTGTGATGACCCGATGCGAGTACGGATACGGATGGAAGGACCTCCGTACCCAATGTCAACAATTCTGGGATGGAATTGAAGTGAAATACATGCGAATCCGGGGGCTTGGCGGCATGGGTCCATGCTACCCTGTCCCTGCCGCCCTCTGGATCTCAAGATTGCCAGGGTGGTGTGTTGCACGGACCAGGGGCACTGCTTCCTGTACCCTAGGTCCCGCAGTTAAGTAACTAACGTGTACATTACGGGCCGCACTCCGTACCGTAGATTCCAGGTGAGTCATTACGACTTGGGAAAACTGACATTCACTGAACCTCACCACTGCAAGATGTACAAAGATGAAAGGGAAGGTCCAGATCGTCTAGGTAGTCCGTTCACTGTAAGGTAAGGCATAGGCACAACCTAACAAAGCCTACCTGCAAAAATTGCCCTTACAAAGTTTCCATGTGAACTCTCCTCGCATTCACGAACTTGTCAACTTGCTCCCGTTCAAGAGCCAGCACATGAACTCCACCGTGGCGTCCCGTGAACCCCACCACGCTCGCTTGGCCCCGCCGCTGTAACTCGGCAGGGATCCACGGCGTCGACGGGCAACTCTGGAAAACCTTGCCTCCGACTTAGGCGTTGCGTTGCGCAGGTGGTGACTCGCCGCAGGAGGCGGGCGAGCCCGGCTGGATCAGATTGGCTCCTTTGTGCCTTTTTTTCCGTGTGCCTTTTCTGTCATTGCCTCTCGTCTCCATTTCGTGCGGGTTTACTTGTACGGAAGTAGACTAGACATTGCGTGACGGAGACCTTCCCCCCATATTCTTCTCACCCACGCAACTGCTGCCCCCATTTTGCGCCAGGGTGGCCTTCACCACTGCCCACTCACTTGCGAACTTACACACGCTCTTTTCCCAGCGCATCCCGCACGACGACCCTTGGCCTCCTTCCCAAAGAAGGGAGAATCTGTCTTTTCTAGACCGAGCCCTGTTTGGAGTAATTTGCCTGGCTTCTTTCGTTGTTTCTTCCCTCCGAACGTTGGACAGCAGACGTCTTGAAAAGCAGCCCCTCCCCCCGAGTGTCTCCTCTGCCGCGAGCCCATCTCGACTTTCAACAAGACCCATTTCTCGCCAGAGGCGCCATTGGCTCTTCTAGGCTCTCTCGCGGACGTCTTTTTTCCCGGAACAAGTCCACTCAGGCACCCTGCGCATCCCGTGGCAGCTTCAACCACCTCGTCTCCGCCACTCTGAGTCAATGAGCCCGCCGCTTTCGGTGGACCGTCAGGAGATGGGCCGGTCACTGTTGAGGAACAACAGTGCCCTCGGCTGGGTCGTGCAGAAGTTCGGCGGCACCAGCGTTGGCAAATTTCCCGACAAGATTGCCGAGGATATCGTCAGGTGCGGGCCTGCTCTGTTGTCGACCCAACAAGAAGTGAATAAAACGCATGTGCCGGTTGGCTGACACATGAGAAACAGATCTTATGTCGAAAGCAACCGGGTCGTGGTCGTGTGCTCGGCCCGGAGCACCGGCAAGAAAGCGACGGGGACTACGAGCAGGTTAGTGTGACGTGGGAGTTCTCGGACGCTTTGTGGTCTTGCATTCCCCCCCGGCGCAATCAGCAGCCGGATCGCGGCTCGGCAGCCCCCTGATTTCTCAACGACTTGCGAAATGGCTGACAACTTGGCCTCTCCCTGCAGATTAATTGAGGTGTACAAGAAACTGCGCGCCATAGGTGCCGCGGCCAGCAACTATGACGTGAAGGAGCAGTTGTTGAACGATGCCAAGCACATCGTTCAAGATATCTGCAGTGACCATGTCGCGGCTGCCGACAGCTTTATCCGGGACCCGGAGCTTGGCGCACTCTTGAAGGCCGATACCGAGATGGAATGCCAGTTGCTGGTTGATTACTTGGGGGCTGCTAAGCGCTTCAACCTCGAGATCAACTCCCGGGCGAAAGACAGAGTTGTCAGCTTTGGGGAAAAATTGAGCTGCAGGTTCATGACGTGTCTGCTCAAGGACAGGGTGAGTCTGTCGAGTCCGCCATTTCGTCCCCGTTGGATACTCTCAGGCTGACTGACCGGGACGCTAAAGGGGGTGGATGCTGAGTACGTTGACCTCGCCGACATCATACATTATGACAGCCCGGGCCGTCTTGATGCGGCTTTCTACAAGCACGCCGCCAGCGTGATCTGCAAGAAAATTCTCGCTTGTGGCGACAGGGTACCAGTCGTCACAGGCTTTTTTGGCAATGTCCCCGGCAGCCTACTGGACGGAGACATCGGACGCGGGTACACGGACCTGTGCGCTTCGCTCGTGGCGGTTGGGCTGAAGGCGGCAGAGCTTCAGATCTGGAAGGAAGTGGACGGCATCTTCACGGCCGACCCGACAAAAGTGCCAACCGCGAGACTCATCCCATCCATCACGCCGTCCGAAGCCGCCGAGTTGACGTTCTACGGCTCCGAAGTCATCCACCACCTGACCATGGATCAGGTCATCAAGGCGGTACCGCCGATCCCGATCCGCATCAAGAACGTCAAGAACGCGCGCGGCGAGGGCACGATTGTGAAACCGGATCCTCTCTTGGCCGCGGACCAACTTATCCAACGGTCCAGACAGCCATCCGACCCGACGCTGCGGAGGAAGCCAAAGCGGCCCACGGCCGTCACGGTCAAGGATAAGATCTCCATTATCAACATCCACTCCAACAAGCGGTCGATAGCGCACATGTTCCTGGCGCGGGTGTTTTCCATCCTCAACCAGAAGCAGATCTCGGTCGACCTCATCTCCACCAGCGAGGTCCACGTGTCGATAGCGGTCCACACCGCAAACTCCGAGTTCGGCAACTTCGACCAAGCGGTGGAGCAGCTGCGGGCCGAGTGCGGCGAGGTCAGCGTCCTGCATGATATGAGCATCCTCAGCCTCGTGGGCGCCGAGATGAAGAACATGGTGGGCATTGCCGGCAAGATGTTCTCGACGCTTGGAGAGTACCACATCAATATCGAGATGATCTCTCAGGGTAAGATGAGGTTTCTTATCATCTGCCTCTTCCCTTGCTCGCGGAAAAACTAACCCCGGGGTTTCAGGTGCCAGCGAGATTAACATCTCGTGCGTTATTGATGCTCGCGACGCGGAGAGGGCTATGAACATCCTGCACACGAACCTCTTCACCTTCCTCGAGTAACTCCTTTTTCTTCCTTTTTTGCCACTTTTCCTGTCTTCTCGCGCTGGAAGACTCACAGCGTCACTGTGGATACCCAGAGAGACCGTTTTGGTCCTCGCCTTCTCTTAAGCCGGTACAGGATTCGCTTAGATGCTTGGTGGGGCGAGCGGGCTCAGATCATTAGACATTTGTTCTTGCATCGTCGGCTGGAGGAGATGCACACTTTAAACTGCAGTAGATCTCACTGGTTTGGAATCCTCGAGCATTTCTGGACAACTCAAGACAGATATGTTTGACGTATTGAATACCGTGTTTTACGTATTGAATGAACGGGAGTTCAACGGGCCAGCACCCGACATGGTCGCGCAGGGTTAGGGTCGGCTGCAGCGATCCGCTCTGCTTCTTATCGGCGTGGCGTTCCAGTGATAGCGATCGCCTTACGACCCAAGTTCGCAGTGCAGCCGCATGTGCATCAGCTTCCGGCAACACAGCAACGGCCCTCTCCATCCCCAACACTAACTTCGAATCATCGCGTCACCGCATCACCGTGCCACCTCCGCGCCAACGTCCTCCTCTCTGCCACGCCATTGCGACCGTTCCCAATTCAACCGTCACAACCAAACTTTCCCCTGGCCGCTCGACTCCGCGTAGCGAGTCGCACCCCCTATCGCCAAGATGGGCAAAGCCGAGCCGGGCTCGATCAAATACCTCTCCAAAAAGATGAAGCAGAAGGGCCTCACGCGGCTGCGCTGGTACTGCCAGATATGCGAGAAGGCGTGCCGCGACGAGAACGCGTTCAAGATGCACTGCCAGTCGGAGAGCCACACGCGGCGGGCGCTCGAGGCCGGGCAGAACTTCCGCGCCGTGCAGGACGAGTACAGCCGGCAGTTCCTGCACGACTTTGTGACGCAGCTGCGCACGGCGCACGGCGAGAAGAGCGTGCACGCAAACAAGTTCTACCAGGAGGTCATCGCGCGCCGCGACCACGTCCACATGAACGCCACGCGCTGGCACTCGCTGACCGAATTCGTCAAGTATCTCTCGCGCGAGGGCATCGTGCGCGCCGAGGAGAAGGAGGACGGCATCTTCATCGCCTGGATCGACGACTCGCCCGAGGCGATGAGGCGGCGGGAGGCGGTGCGTCGGAAGGAGATGCAGGATAAGGGCGACGAGGAGCGGGAGCAGATGATACTGCGGGAGCAGATCCGGCGGGCGCAGAGGGATGCGGAGGCCAGGGGGGTTCCGGTAGGGGATGGGGAGGGGGAGGAAGGGGGCGGATCAAAGGAGTTGAAGCGGGAGGAAGGCGAGAAGATCAAGCTGAACTTTGGGGCGGCGAAATCAGCGGCGAAAAGTGCGACGCCTGAGAGCGCGGCTCCTACACCAGAGGGTGGCGCTGCCGAGGTCGTAGAGGATACGAGCAATGGCGAGGCGAAGAAGCAGGAAGAGACGACACCGACAGAAGCGGCGCCTCCGGCGGCGAAACCGGTGTCTCTGAAGGTTGGCGGCAAACCGCAGCCAAAAAATGTCTTCAAGAACGCCTTTGCTGGTGCCCCGAAGAAGGTCATGGTTGCTCAGCCAAAGAAGATGAGCGAGGCCGAGAGGATCATGAAGGAAGAGCTGGAGCGAAAGAGGGCACGCGAGGCCGGCGGCGGGCCTCCTCACAAGAAGCCGCGGTTCTAGCTACCAATCCGACAGGGAGGGGTGGAAAGCGGTGCAAGCATTTTCTGGCGTTGGGCGTATCGCATTCTAGCATGGGCATGATACCAAGGATTTGGATGATGCATGATATGATGTCGTGTCTTCACTCGTCGGTAGACCGTTTAGATGGCGCTAAACCGAGATGCCGCCTGTGTCCTAACCAACGCCATAACTCCAGCCCCAAACGCTAACCTTGCCCAAGAACACACGCTCTTTGAATACTAATCCGCCTCCGTCGCGCTGCCATCGCGTCTAGCAGAACATCAGCCACGCCGTCTTCAACCGGCGGCAGACCAAAGTTGACAAACAAGAAAAAAGCGACATACGGGATATATGTGATTCGATACTCCTCCTCCAACGTCGTCCGCACATCGTCCGGCAGCTGGCCCGACACCTTGGTCGCGTACACGCCGCGCACGTAGCCGTCCAGCCGCTGCCACTTCGCCACCCACGACTTGGCCGGGTCGACCAGCGTGATGAGCCCCTCGAACACCTGCGACGTGCAGCTGTCGATCTGGTCTGGCGACCCTTGCAGGTGCAGGAACTCCTCGCAGTTGGGGCAGCCTTCGTCGCGGAAGCGCTGGGGTGGTTGGGAAGGTCAGTTTGTGCATAGGTAGTCAATGGGGGCGGGTGAGGGTGAGAGCTTGGGGGCAACTCACGGCGTAGGTCATGACTATCGAGCAGACCATGCAGGCGCGCAGGTAGCGCTGCTGGCCGGGCGCAACGAAGTTTTCTGACATTGTGTGTTGTCTGGTTGAGAAGAGGGTAAAGGCCAATACGCGCGAGAACGATGTAGATGTGAGCTTTGTTGAGTTTGCGGTTCGGTCAGGGTCAGTGAGATGCAAGTTGAGTTGGTGGGGCTTGTCTTTGTGAACGTTGACCTTGGGGGTACTGCGTAACAGTTGCATGTCCCAGGCAGGTGCGGCAGCCAAGCTCTTGCCAGCCAGTTTTCGGACAGGATGGCACAGCAGAAAGCGAGTGGGGCAGATGTGTTCTCACTTATCAGGGAGATCCCGGCACTGGAACGTGGTGGTGCTTGTTCACTGAAACCTGGATTCGGTGCATCCCTCATTCCTCCATCAACACCAATCCATAGCCACGCTGTGTCCAAATCGAAGGCGAGCCTCTGTGCGATGCGCCTGACATACCGGCTGGCTCATTCATGCACCTCGCATCGCACGCCTTCCGAGCCGGCCAGAAATTGAACTGAGCATATCACGTTCACAGCGCCCCGAGTCCCTTGCCCTCGTCCTGTCGCTTACTGTATGAGAAGCCCGCAGCTAGATCGGCGGGTGAATAAAATAAACAAAAATGGGCAACAGCCCGTCCACATCCAAAGCCGCGAGCCAGTCATCGTCACCCCAAGCGCCCTCGCAGCATGATCGGCCGGTGAGGCCGGACTACCACAACCCCTTCCCGGTGCAGAACCCCCGGGTTGCTGCCCCGCCAGAACCCTCGCTCACACAAGCGCAGGGCACCTCTGTCCAACCGCTGTCGAGCACCGGCAGCCGGCCCAAGCCGCTGCAGCCCCGACCCCTCGGCCCTGGCGCCTCGTCCGGCTTTTCGACCGCTTCGTCTTCCACCACCGCTGCCAGCTCCACGAATT
Organism: Thermothielavioides terrestris NRRL 8126; assembly: GCF_000226115.1. Lineage (NCBI taxonomy): Eukaryota > Fungi > Ascomycota > Sordariomycetes > Sordariales > Chaetomiaceae > Thermothielavioides > Thermothielavioides terrestris. The sequence continues at coordinate 4,140,601 of NC_016457.1, read as the reverse complement.
CTGCAAAACCGGTCGAAGTCAAGCAGCGCGACTCTGGCCCGAGCCATGTGCCTGCCAAGCCCGTAGCCGTGCCCAACTCCCACAATTTGCCCGCATCGCCAAGATCCCCGCGTTCCCCCCGGTCCGACGACATCTACGAATCTGCCCCCATGCCGCACAGCAGTTTGCAGGACGTGTCGTACCTGACGCGCCCGCCGCGTCTGCCGCTCCCCATTGAGGAGGAGCTCCACACGCCGGGCTCGCCCATCATCGCCCCAACCGATGACAGCCAGCCGATCGACGATCTTCAGGGCCTGGACAGCGCCAACCTTACGCACCCAATCTCGAACCTCAGCGACACCTCCGGGCTCGAAGAAGAGGATGCCGAGGAGCTGTTGGTCGACAAAACGCGGCCGACGGTGCCGACGAGCCTGGAATGGCGACACGGCGGCGAGAAGATCTACGTAACCGGGACAATATTCCAGTGGAATCGCAAGACGCGGCTACACCCAGTGTAAGTGCCACTGGCTGGCCGGGGAGGCCCGCCATCAGGTCCCGGTCGTGATAGCGCTAACGTGCGGAAATGTCGGCGACAGCGAGGGGCAGCCAGGCGTCTTCAGAGCCACCGTCAATGTTCTCCCAGGGACGCACCATATCCGGTTCTTGGTCGACGGCCAGATGCAGACGTCGCCCGACTACCCGACGACAGTTGATTTCGGTAACAACCTAGTCAACTACATCGAAGTCAACCCCGACGATCTGCCGCCTGCCCCCGCCCAAACGGATGGGCCCTCCGAGGTCAAGAGTTCTCAGCAGCTGCCGCAGGAGAGCCAACCCCCGGCTGAGGAAGAGGGAAAAGCTCCCGCGCCCAGGGATAGGGATGTGCCGCCGCCTAGTCAGTTCCAGAACAAGATTCCAAAGTATCTCCTCGATCTGGACCAGCCCGAGGATTCTCCCCTTTACCACAATGCATACCTGGCGACCGAGAAACTACCAAATCCGCCCGCCCTCCCTGGATTCCTCAGCAAGCCGATTCTAAACGCGGCCACTCCGAGGAAGGATGACAACAGCGTTCTGACCCAGCCCAACCACACGGTCCTCAACCACCTGGCCACGAGCAGCATCAAGAATAATGTGCTCGCTGTCTCGGCGACAACGAGATACAAGAGCAAAGTAAGTCTAGGACTGCCCCCCGTGGTCAGTTCGTGAACGAAGGGATTAACCGCTTGTCCAGTATGTGACGACTATCATGTACAAGCCCACGACGACGGAGGGCATATGAGTCTAGATTTTCAGAGGGGCCGCAGCAACCCCTCTTGAGCGGCGGCGCACCGGGGATCCAGGAGCATCGGTATGGTCTACAACCTGATAGAGCTTTCTCTTTTTCTTTCAGTCAGCACATGAGCCCTCGGTTAAGGATTGAGGTCATGGTATATGGAGTTTGCTTGGTTTTCGGCGTCGAGACGGAACGTCAGCGTCGGCGATGGGAGGGCCAGCCATGCATGTATGTTCACTAGGAGATTGGTCCCGCTTATGCGGAAATATGAGATAGCGTTCTACCTCCTCCATTTGACCAGCACCTCGTCTGTTCTGAACCGCTGCGTACATGTGCTCTCCTCGATCGGGGTCCGGAACCCCGTCTCGTAGGCCAGCAGTCCTGCATGCGCAATCATAATGCCATTGTCTATGCAAAAGCGCTCATCCGTCGCATAGACGCTCCCGCCGCGGTCCGCCGCCATGGCGCCCATCATCTCCTGCAGCCGCTCATTGCACCCGACGCCGCCGACGATAAGTACTTGAGTGCTCCCCACATGCGCCATCGCCCGCTCGGTGATCTCCACGAGCATCGCGAACACAGTCTCCTGCAGACTGAAACACAGATCCGCGGCGGTAAACGGCTCCCCATCGGGGCCTTTCCCACCGGCCTTCATGTGCGCCGCCAACTCCTCCGCCCTCGTCAGGATGCCGCTAAACGAACAATCCATCCCCTTCACAGCATACGGCAGATCCAGCAGCACCCGCCCGCCCTGCTTGGCCAGCTGCTCGATATTGTACCCGGGCGCGGGGTCGTTGCTGATCTGCAGCGCGCGCGCGAAGCGGTCGAGGCAGTTGCCGACGGCGATGTCGAGCGTCTCGCCGAAGATGCGGTACCGCTGCTCCGCGTACGCGATCACCTGCGTGTTGCCGCCGGACACGTACAGCACCACCGGGTGGTCGGCGCCCGTGATGGCCCGCCCCATCTCGATGTGGCCGACGCAGTGGTTGACGGCGACCAGCTCCTTGCCCCACAGCAGCGCCAGCGTGCGCGCCGCCACGGCCACCGACGTCAGCGGCGCGCCCATCCCCGGCCCCCGCGTGTAGCAGATGCAGTCGATGTCGGCGACGCGCACGCCCGCCTCGGCCAGCGCCCGCCGCGCCAGCCGCACGAAGAAGGCCCGGTGGTGCTGCGCCGTGTCCTTGGGCAGGAAGCCCGTGCCCGGCGGCGACACGAAGGTGTGCCGCACGTTGGAGAGGACCGTGGACGTGCTGGAGGCGGAGCCCGGATCGCCCGTGTGCAGGATCACGCCGATGCCGAGCTTGTTGGCCGAGCCCTCGCAGCCGAGGGCGATGCGGCGCTTTTTTGTGCTGATGTCCATCTTGGGACTGGAGTGGGGTTGGTTTACTGCAAATCGGCGGTGGATCGTATAGAAGTCGGGCACTCTCTTGCTTCGGGCGACTGCTGCGGTGGATTGCGAGGGCTTTCCGGGAGTGAAAGCCGTATTTTAGGGATTGACTGAGGTTGGAGCTCGTTGTTTGAGGCGCCTTCGGGCCGTGTTGCTGTCCACTGATATGCCGTCGGCGGGGCAGCAGCAGAGGGGTCTCCTTCAATTGCTGATCAGCCCTGAAAGGTACGTACCTATGGTACCAAACAGTGGGCGCATGCACTGGTCAATGGTGATTGGCCTGCTGCCGTGGCCCACGCTCACGCACAGCTCCGCCCAGTGGGCGGACCACCCTCGGGGTTTCTTCGTCACACCCCCACTGCACCGAGAACAACTCGGGCAATTCGACCTTCACCTCCATGTAACAAAGCTCTTCCCACCACGAGGGCCACGATGTGCGCAGGCACTACGACGTCCTCCATCCAGTATCGACTCAGGACTCTGCGCTTGTCTACATTTTCCCTCTGAATTCGAACTCCTGCTCCTCGTCATCTGCGAGAGGTGAGAATCATGGAGCTGAGCAGACCTCCCGGCACGCTATTTCCAAGTCGTTTCCCCAAGTTGTGGGACTACGAAGAGGAGTAGACAAGCCACTGGCTTGTAATTCACTCTATATTCCTCGAGGTATGTTTTCTTTTCTCTCTAGCTGGGCAGCATCAAGCTGTCCACGCTATACAGCTTCCTCTCATCCACGGAGGGTTTCCTTCCGGCGCTGAGAATTTTGGGAGCAGTGAGACTGACTGGCTGGCCTTTTCTCAGGGCTTTAGCCGTACCCAGGAGCAGCAATCACCATCTTCCTTCGCCATCGCCGCAGAAGCTTTCTCTACTCTGCAGAAGGACGAGGCCTGCAAAAGCCGCTGCCGCGTTCCGCACTCCGCTTTGCGCCTCTATCGCCAACCCTCCCATGCGGCAAAAACACAATGCGGAACGGCTAGGGCTCACCGCACCTCGCACGTGCCTGTACATACAAATGGGCAGTCCAGGAGTGGCATAACGGACGTCTGCCGGGCCTTGCCTGCTGGCTACGTCAGAGTGAGGCACACTGTCTGGATATCCAATTTTCGACTCCCGGCCGCGCACCCTGCACGCTGGTGTAGCCTGGGCCACATGGCGACGCAGCGCCGATCGGGATCGACCGCTATGCAACACGCTGTGTACGGTCCGAGGGGCAAGAACGACGACACTCTGGGAGGAGTCCCGTCTGCTCTTTTGTCCTCCCGTGCTGCCCGAGACGCATTGGCTCTGGGCGGGGACTGCTGAGACTCGACACGCGTCCCATCTTTTTCGGGTCAAACCGGGCATCCCCCTCGGTCATAAGCACACAGTCGGTCCTGCCCATCAACGCCAAACTCGCCTGGAAACTCTCTATCCAGTCCTCCTCACCTCGCCAACCCCAACCCACCCGGATGAGCTGGCAAACAACCAGCGGCCCGCCCTGTTCCGCATTGTTTGAAGAACTCCCGGGCAGGCATGACGTCTGATGGGCGTCACTGGGCTTGTCGAGACCCGGCATCGGAACCCATCTACACAGAGGCTTCTCCACCATCCTACCTCAACCCCGGGCAACGACGTACCCATCGGTTCAGATTCACACGTCCATACCGCAAAAGGGCGAAGACGGGATGTCACAAACACGCTTCTTCGTTTCCATTCACGGCCACCAAAACGTCGCTGTTCCCGCCGACAAAAAGACCGCGCAGTCATCGGCCATTCTTATATACATAGCCTGCGTTGGCCAGACACTATTATCTACAGAAAAAGCCCGTAACGCCAAAACGCCGGGTCAGGCCTATCCCGTCTTTTGCCAGGCCCGTCGTTAAATGCAATCATGGGAGTGTTGAGAGGGTATACACAGCGAGAATATCATCTTTCTTGCTACTACCCGGCCGCGCATGCGCTGTCTGTCATGAACGACCGCAAACTGCAGACGCACACCGCAGCAAACAAGCCCGGATTTCAAGCTGCTGCTTGAGCTTGTGGAGGTATCTGTGATGGTTGCGGTTGTGGTTGTGGTTGCTGCTGCGGTTGCGGTTGCGGTTGCGGTTGTGGTTGCGGCTGCGGTTGTGGTTGCGGTTGTGGTTGTGGCTGTGGTTGTGTTGCTGGGTGCGGCTGAGGTTGCTGCTGAGGTGGTGGCAGCGGCGGTCGTGCATGAGGAGTCGCTCCTCGATTCGTCATCCACGGCGGGAGTGGGATCGAAGCCCGGAATCTCAGAGCATTGGTGTCAAAGGGATCGACCTCGTACATCGGCCGGTCGTCCTCGTCGTCCGACGACTGATCATACTTCCAGCGATCCAACACCTCGGCATCGACGTCGCGGGGCGGACTGGCCAACCCGCGACGGTCAATCCATAACCGGTTGAGCCGGCCGATCCGACGCCGATAGAGAGGCGGATTCTCCCTCGACTGCTCGTCCCGGGCCACGCCCCTAAACTTGAAGACGGACTGGAGAGGATGGGGCTTGTCAAGCTCCATAGGCGTGGGCTCATCCAAGGACACCGACGACACAGAGGCCGGCGGCGTGATCAAATACTGCGTCTTTGCGGGCCTGAAGCCGGCGCTCCGTCTCGGCCACTGTACCGGCGACAGCGGGCCTCGGGTGAGGTCCAAATGGTCGCGGTTCCACTCATTGTGGCTCTGCACCTTCTTCTCGATATCGGCACGGAGTTCATTCTCCTTCTCGGCCAGACGGTCAGAAAGCAGCGAGAGATCAGCCTCAGCAGATCGGCCATCTGGCCGCACGGCGATGCGCAGCTGTGCGGGCGCTGGCGGCCGCTGCACTGCAGGAGCCTCGGGAGCCTTCCTCCTCTGCGGCTGCGAGACATTAGTACCATACGGCATGTCTTGCGACGCATGGATCGTGGCGGGCTCACCTTCTGGTTGATGAGGTCTTCGTCGTCGGTCTTGATGCCTAGCCGGATCTTGTGCTCCTTGAGCTGCGCTCGCAACTCAAAGATAGCACGATCCGCCTTCAGCATCTCTGCCTTGAGCACCTCACGGTTGTGCGCAGCCAAAACCAACTGGCGACCCTCCTCGAGCTCCTTCCGCAGGCGTTTGAGCTTCTCGGCACTCTGAACGTCCCTCGCCCGTGTCTTGCGGGTCTGGCGGACCTCACGGCGCCGGAAGCAAACATACGGATCGGCGTCATCGCTCTCCAGGTGCCTCTCGAACTTGAGCGTCGGATGGAGCGGCTGGTTGTTCAGGGCCTGCCGCCGGGATTTCCAGTACTCATAGATCTCCTTGGCGTGAGGCATGAGCTTGGCCTTGTCAAGCTCTTGCAGGCCCTGCAGCATCTCATCGTACGGGACTATGGTCTGGTCTATCGAGGCGTAGGGGGCTTTCAGCTCCGACGTCGCCTCGAACACGTCCATGATCCTCTCGAAGTCATCCTCGGAAAGCTGGGCCCCCGCGTGCCGCTTCTGGTTGTACGACTTGAGAAATACCACGTCATCCGCGGTCATGTCATACATACATCCGATGGACTCCTCCACCGTTTGGGAGAAGCGGATGTATGTCGACGTCTTCGAGAACGGCCGCGCATAGAGCTCATCATAGTTGAGGGCACTCTCTTGCGGAGGCGGGACAGGAATCTCCTTATCCGCCGCGACCCCGGCGCTCTGCAGGACTGCCTGAAGATGGTATTCCTGTGGGGTGAAGGTCAGTCACGATCAACCCCTTCCTTTCCTCACCCGAGGGATGTGAATCACGTGCAAGTGCACGTGACTCGCTGTCATGCTTCGGTGAACACGTTTCTACTCACATTTTCCTCGGCCTGTTCGACGCCTGTCGCGATCTGGGCCTCATTTGTGAGCGACTCATACTCTGTCGGATCGATCTGATCCTCTCTGAGCACTGCCAAGGGCGTTTTCACGCTCAGTTTTTTGTATCGGACTTTGCGGGTCGCCATGGCTGCTGGGGCAGGTAAGTGTGGCCAGAAGCCTGGGGAAACCCCAAAAATAAAATTTTTCTGTCATTCAACGGGCCATGCGAAACCGATCTGCCGAGTTTTTTGATGGAAAACCGGCGTTGTTGTTGATATTTTGATGGCTAAAGTGTCGCCTCTTGACGGAGTGTCGTTGATGTTTCCAGCGCAGAGTTTGCTGTTTTGGCGGCGTGTTCCAGTGCTCCGATTCTGGCGATTGGCTCCTTGAAAGGGGGGTTGCCCCACACCCACTTTCCCTGGCCAGAGAACAATTGCCCAGCGATGAATGTTGCCTCGCCCCTCATTCCGCGTGCATCACCCCCGAAATTTCACAGAGGCGCAGCAGCAGATGACGCTCCTACCCTACCTGAAGTGAATTCCCTTCAGCCTGCAGGTGTGGTGCCAAACACCTTTCATTTTTGGTTCGCTTCGCTTCTCAGAGAATCATATTCTCAGAGTTGTCGAGAAACACAGATAATCTACCAACTTCAATACTATGTATCAGAAGATGCTTTGCAAATACACACTCCCAGGGGTGCATCTGCGCTTCTTCGGTACTCAACATCCTTGATATTATTCCCTTGCCCAGGAACGCTGAAAGCGTCGTTCGTCTGGCGTAGTATATGGGCCGCATTGCATGAGCATGTTTGCCTGGCGAAGTGTGGCTACCTTTCTGTGGCTCTCGTATAGGTATACTGTGCAGTGTGCGAACCCAAACGTGGCATGCAACCCGCAACCTGGACCGGTCTCGACTCCACTTTCCCCCGCCATTCCCCCATGCTCTGCCCAAGCTTTTGTTTGGTTTCGGCGCAGGCAAGGCCAACCGCCCACCTACCGCCTCAGCCTTACCTCACCTTCCCGCGCCTGAGATCGAGCCGCGAGCTGGAGCCTGACCCATTCCCACAAGCCCAATTACCAGTGTCTGTCGCACTTCGACGGATCACACCGCGCTTTGATTCCTAAACGGCGATTACCCAGCGAACGGCCGAGTACCCATCGAATTCCTCGGGGGACCCTGCCGACAAACGGAGCTACCCTGCCTTAGTACCCCATCGCACCCCATTCATCTCGCTTTCGATCGCGAACCACAACGCTACCCTTAGTTCTCGACATTCAAGTTTCACCTTCGAGGCCATATCCAGCGATCCGGCGACCTTCCGGGCGGACGGACGAAGTCCGAATAAGAAAAAGCAGGGAGCTTGAGCGGACATCACAGTGTCGCCGGCAAGATGGGCAACACGACCAGCGCGGTGCTGGACAACATTGTCCAGGGGTCCAACTGTGCGACTTTTGTTTTTTTCTTTATTTCCCTCTTCTCTATTGCCTGTCGCGTGAGGTCGTGAGTGGGCTGGAACTGACCGGCGTTCCTCCTTCGGTGGAATAGTCGACAGGGAGGAGGTGGACAGGCTACGGAAGAGGTTCATGAAGTTGGACAAGGTGCGTTATCTCGATCGAGAGCTTTGGTGAGGAGTGTGTGGCGGCGCGGGAAACGGAATCAGGTTGCTGATGTTGGCCGTTGTTGCAGGACAACTCCGGCACAATCGAGCGCGAAGAGTTCCTGAGCCTGCCGCAAATATCGTCGAACCCGCTGGCCACGAGGTGCGCATTCTATCCCGCATTTTAAAGGGAGAAATGCATTGGTTAGCACGAGATGCCGCCGAGACTAACCGGACCGCCTCTTTTTCTCCTCTGCAGAATGATAGCAATCTTCGACGAGGACGGCGGCGGCGACGTGGACTTCCAGGAGTTCGTGTCCGGGCTGAGCGCCTTCAGCAGCAAGGGCAACAAGGAGCAGAAGCTGCGCTTCGCCTTCAAGGTCTACGACATCGACCGCGACGGCTACATCAGCAACGGCGAGCTGTTCATCGTGCTCAAGATGATGGTCGGCAGCAACCTCAAGGACCAGCAGCTGCAGCAGATCGTCGACAAGACCATCATGGAGGCCGACCTCGACCAGGACGGCAAGATCAGCTTCGAGGAGTTCACTAGGATGGTCGAGAACACGGACGTGAGCATAAGCATGACGCTGGGTGCGTTCTCTCTTCTCTCTGGGGTTTATCTTGCCGTTTTTTGTGAGGCTGATGGCTGACTCGCGGTGCAGATCAGTTCTGAGCGATGGGAAAGGGTTGAGATCCATGAGATACCATGGCATGACATGACGCTTGGACAAGAAGATATATGATGAGCTTATTTTCTCCTTTTCTTTCACCATGACTTTTTGTCAATGAAAAAACCATGAGGAGGAGACGATCAGTCTCACTCCCTACCTCCCAGATCTTCTTTGCCGTCCCTCGGCATGATTCTGTCCGGACGTAGTCATCAAGACCATCCCGGTGAGCTAGTTACCCCCAGAAACTTGGGGTTGAACGACCAATCCATACATACCCTACCTGCTCCCTTCCGGCCGGTCACCCCCCACAGGCCTTCTGCTGGCAGGGCCGCCAAGGGAAGCTAGACTTCTATGTTCCGACGGCATAGCGCCTCTTGTTCACAGTACTTACACATATCGGCAACATGTATGTCGGCTTCTTCATGCTTGTTCCGCTGTGATGTGAGACCGGAGATCGGCCAGGCCGGGTTCGACTTGTGAGGACGACTCCAGCCGTCCGCGCCGGGCGCAAGACTGTTCCTCGGTAGTTAGTAGCTGAAACAGGCATGGATGACGCAGAGCATTTGCTGGCGCTCACTGCGGAGTAGTCGTAAGAAGTAAGTTCAGCTGTCATCGGTGCAGTTGGAGAGCTTCTCGTGACGTCAACCGAAGGAGGTGGTAAAAGGGGGGGTGTGCGAGGAATCCCTCCCGTTCCATTCCACGCGTTTGCCAACATCTGGCTACCGTGGTCGGTCAGCGAGCGGTAAGATCTCGGAGCTGAGGTGAATCCCCGTGTTCTAGACGTGCCGCTGTCTTGGGCGGGCGATCGTAGCCAAATCTAGGCAGTAGTTGCACGGGAGCGGGTGTGGCGGAGTTTGACGGCAGGGCTGGGCATGGAAGACCAGACAACGGTGGGATCACGGAGGCGGTGTGAAGATATCTCTGCGAGCATGCCTTCTCGCTGGAACGGGGTTGAGTCGGTGTGGCGTGTACGGATCTACAGAATACAGATACATGTCTGGGTTTGGATCTTGGAGAGCTACGGCTATGTGACGACATGGCAACACATACGAGGCGAGGCGGCACAGAGACGCACCCCGTCAGGCAGCCAGGGACGTTGATGCTGATGGTCCAGTCAGAATCTAAGGGGGTCGTCCTTCGCTGGACAGCAGTGTATACTACGTGACGATCGCTGCTTGCCCGTTTGAGGAAGGCTCGAAGCCACGGGGCGCACAGGACTCCATGCGACCGGCCGGATCTGACAGATGCGGCCGCACGCAGGGTGGGCCAGCACACTAGCCCCGGCCTCCGCGCTTGCATGTGGACACATCGACGCCACGATGGTGGAGGGGCAAGGGGGCAGGGCGGGGGGGAGGCGTTGGCGCGTGAAGAGCCGGGTTCCTTTTCGTACCAAGTACACTGCAGTACGGATCACTGTCTCAGGAGCGCTGAGAGACGGCGCGCTGCAGCAGGCCCGATTGGGCAACGGGGCTTTTTGTCCATGTGTTCCGAGCTTTGGTGGCGGTCGGTGGTGGAGATGTGCCAGCATGGAGATCAGCATGGAAAAGGAACGAAGACTGTGCCGGGCTAGTGTACTCAGAGAATAAGTCGCGATTCCAGCAGCTCGGCTCAGCTGAACAAGGTGCGGTGACGAGGCTCGCGATCGACGTTGCAGCCTCACTTCGTTCCAGGCGACTTGTCGGTCAGGTCGATGTGACAGGGCAATTCAGCTGCGAGCGCGCCGGACCTCGCCTCGAACTTTTGAGGCTGTTGTCATCGACAAACGAGGGCCGGCAACAGGGGTCCGCTCACCCGCCTCCGTTTCACTGGCCGGCCTGTCGGACCGCGTCGGCTTGCTCGCCTCACCTTTATCCGCACATTCCTCGGAACTTGCCAGTCGTGCGTCCAATCCTCGGCATCGGGACTGGGGTCTGCAAGAGCAATGGCAGATCGCATCGAACGGCAACTGCTTGGATAGGCGAGAGCGTTCTTCTTGGCAGCGTCGTTTGCGGATCCTCTTGCCCGGATGCGCAAAGATCGCTTCGCCCGAGAGCCCGAGCCGGCCACGGGCCCGGGGCCTGGCGGCGCTAACTTCGGTGTAGCTCCGGAGCATGCAGCCGGGGAAATTGCGAGTGCAAGAACAAAGAAAACGGGAAAAAAGGGGGTTTCAATGTATCCGTCACAGGTGACGTGTTTGAGTCCGACGTGAGAGGGAAGAAAACCGCCGAGATGGTTGTCGGCGGCGTCTGTTTCCGGCAGCTTGAGACCGCCAACGGAGCTTGTTCCGACGGTGGAGCCCCTGCCTCTGTCACCGATTACGCTAGTTACTCCGCACGGAGTTGAAGCTTGCGATGCTGCGCCCCCGGCTTTGCCTCGGTCTTCCCAACGCAAATGGTGCAAATGCCGTCATGCACCTGTACACATACTCCTCTAGTGGACGGAATAGACGACCTACACTACCTTTGTGTTAGCGCAACGAGTGGGGTCCCTGTTGTGACACGTCAAAGCACGGCCGAGACCGATCTTGCTTGTGTCTTCCCTCGAGATGGACCTACACTAGGCAGTGGTGGCAACGGCGGCTGGCTTCCATGTTTCGTCTCTGACAGGGCACAATATCCGTGCCGTCTCAGCGCTGTGATTGGTTGCCCGAGTCAGTTCGAGTTTTGAGGTTTTGAGACATCGGTAGGTTGTACTGTGTACCGCGGAGCCTTCCTCGCAGCATGCACGCTTTCGTCACAACCGATTCTGCAGGGCACAGCAGGGACAGCTGCCTGCCGAAGGAAAGTGACGCTTGCACATACACGTCGACTTGGTGTCCAAGACATTCATTTCTGTCGGTCCGGGAGGGGAGCCGGCGTGGTGTAACGGCCGTCATACATGTACTGTACAAAGTACGATGCAAAGTTGGAGTTTTCACATGTGAACAAGTCTGCCTCCGAGTTGGCTGTCTGCGGCCTCTCACAACCTGGGAGATCGCCGACGATGCCGGTCGTTTGCAGTGGATGCCGCGGCGAGCAAATGGCAGATTGAGGAAACGGGAGGGGCCTAATTCGAAACCCAATTGGCTGCAAAACCACGCATAGCGTGTCCCGGCGGTGCGGTTAGGGGGTGTTTGGTGCAGGCAGCTGCCGGGGTCCTGCACCTTGCGATTGGCCAGCCGCCCCGGTTCGCAGCCTGGGAGACAAAATTGCTCCCAGATCCGGAATGCAACGTCGGCGCAGCAACTCGATCCTGCAGCCCATGGCAAACTGGAGACCCAAGCTGATCACGGAGGTAGCGCCGAGGGAGGGGGGAAGGGGGGAGGGGGAGGGGTCGGAGGAGAGTCATTTTCTTCAGCTGCCATGGACCGAATGTTGCCACTGCCGACCGGAAAGAAAAAAAAAAAAGTGGTTTCTTCAGGCTTTCTCGGCGCGGTACACTAATCCGTATCTGCCCCAATACGGAAAGCACTTCCGAGAGAATTTTTTTGTCATTGCTCTGTAAAGAAAGGTTAATCCAATGATTACCTACCTACATAGCAGATTCTACCTCCGTTTGCCCAATCGGCAGACCAAAACAAGGACGGGAGTCCTGGATCCCATTCAGGGGGTTGGAATGTCATTCAGCCACAATGGCGCCGAGGCTCTCGGAATATCGAAATGCCTCGATTTTGACTGGCAATGCATGTCCATTTTCAAAGAGCGCCTCCAACGGGTATCTCCGCCGCCTGCATCGCATCCACCCTTACCTCCGTGCTGTGGTAACACGCCCTTCCGCCCGCGCTGAACAGTCCATCTTTGCCCGCATCGCAGCAGAAGAGAAGGGCTACGTACAGATACACCGCGCCACCCCGGAGCGAACAGTCAGACCAGCCAACTTTGACTTTCCCCTTTTTCTTTTCCGATCCAAGAACCATGCCGTGTAGCCATGCCGTGTCCAATCTCATCACCCCATATCTTCTTCGTCTCCCATCATGTACAACATGGCCCAGTCGTTCTCGTATCGTCTCTTCTCTCCACATTCCCGCTGAGGTTCGCCGTGATCGCCAATCGGACGTCTTGTCGTGCGATATACGCCGAGTCCGCGTCCCATGAATCTCCCTCGCGGGAGTGTGCGTGTTGTATGTGTGTGTGCCTGCCATTAAGCGGGACGTCCAGCTGCGTGTCTCGCTTTCCCCTTCCCCGTTCCTATTGGAACAAAAGCAAGAACCTCCAGAACTCCAAAACCAGCAGGGGGGTTTGACCTCCCCCTTACTCCCTTCATCGGGGTGCCGCAAGGCAAGCTTCTAATCCCCCTTCTCTGTGATAAGCTCCAGCCCAAAGTAGGAAAACAACAGAAATCAGAAAACCACCCCGCAAGCAAAGCAGCCAAGTGAATGGGAGGAATGCACCGCGCCTGTAAACCACCCGTCTGTTCTTACAACTTCCGGCCGACTCCGCATAGTAGACACTCAGACGATCCAGCAACTCCCTGCCGGTGCCCGTAGTACTTTGAAATCGTCAAACGGTCGAAGATGGCAAGAAGAAACAAAATCAATAAAAACGTAAGTCAGGCATGTCAGCGAGGGAGACAGTCTGGTGGCACATAGCGTCTTGATGAAGGTAGGAACAGATGAAGGCATTTTGGGGTCAGCTAGCAGCAGAAGCCCCAGGGAATCTCGGTTCCTTCAGCGGCGGCGGTTGTTCGACGATCCTTCACCACCACCGCCGCCGCCGGCGGGGGATGCGCTCGGAGGCTCATAGAGATCCAAGCACTGTTCGAGAACTTAGGACAATGTTGTCAGCCACACAAACGTATCCAACCAAAGGTCCGAGCGCTACCACCGCAGGGCGATTCCACACATACTGTCGACGATCTGTTCTTCCCACACGCCATATTGGTAATCGACGAGACCGTGGCGCTCAATGCCGTCGCAGAGCTTGACCAACTCCTTGCCCATCTTCTCCAGCCCTTCCCGAGGGATGAGGCTCTGGGAGCGCTGCAGCTGCTGTCCGGACTCCATCATTTCTTTCTGGCGTTGGCAAATCGCCAACCAGGCATGGTTGAAGTCATTCCACATCTTGATTCGCTCTCCATGCAGATTTTGGTCGTCAGAAGTAAGGCCTAGACCCAGTGGAATCCGTATCAGCCGCATTCCATTTGCTGTCGGGTGGAAAAGAAACACCACGTCGGTGGCCAAAAGAAAAGGAAAGAAAAAAGAAAAATAAAAAAAGGAAGAAAAGAAGAGAAAGAAAAGAAAGACATACCCAAGTCCACAACGTGCGACAATAGCCAGTTTGACACATTGAGGAGGGACTCGCTGGCCTCCGCAAGCACGCCGTTTCGGATGTTCTGAAAGATCTCCTTGAGTGCCGATTGATAAGCTGCGTACGCTTCGTCCAGGCCTTCGGCCGCGGGATACTCTTCCTCCATCCTCACTTCGGCTGCTGGGGTGGATTGCGCCGCCATCCCTCCAATGGCAGCCATGCCACCGGTGGAATAGCCATGCAAGCCGGGCTGCTGATATACCGGGGTGGCGCTGGAAGACGCCGTCTGGGCCTGCAGGGTCGACGGGGCCGGCGTATTGGCTGGCTCGCTTGAAAAGTAAGGGGCCGTGACATCCGTTGCCATCATCGGGAGTCCTGCAGCCTGCCGTGATGGAAACTGCTGGCTGGCATCGTACACGGCGGCGCCCTGCGGACCTCCCGTTTGCTGCACGTTGTACATCATTGTCGGGGTGTATGTGCCCCCAAAGCTCTGTGTCTGCCGCGAATCCGGCTGTCCGTAGTCCGCGGTGGAATGGTGATAGCCCATGGCACCCTGCGGCATCGCCGTTGTTGGAAATCCGGTTGCTGACGTGTCCTGGTAATACCCGCCGTAGCCAGTCGAGCCGCCCATTCCCCGTGCTGCCCCGGACGGTGACGCACCGAGTGGCGCGGGCCTGAATCTCTCCCCTTGCGCGGCCCCAAAGGGCCGCCGTTGCTGCGAATGGTCATGCAGCGCTTGATGGTGTCGCGAACTGGAAGCGGAATAGACGGGCGGTTCATTCTGCCTCCTTTGGCCCCTGTTGTCGTCCATGCCCCTATCAGGTCTGAGCAACCGCCCAACAACCGGAAAAGCCCCTCCCAAGCCCACTCGGGAGGCCGCTGCGACTGGAGCAGGAACGAGTCCGCCGATGCAGAAGCCGGCTTTCTCGGCGATCAGGCCCCGGAGTCGTCGTCCCAAGAGCTTCTCGATGTCGGCAAAAGGCGAACGTAAAGAATGCGGCGCGCCGAGGAAGAGGAAGCGTCGGTCTATTCCCCACTCGATGTCGACCGCCAGAGAAACAGCTCACAATCCTTGATGGCAAAAACGTAGCCAGCGGCGAGGAGAGGAGAAAGCGCGGCGCAGATTTTCTGTGATAGGAGTCCCGAAGAGCACACCGGCGCAGGAGGTTGCCGAGAGCGAGAGAAAGTTGATCTTTCCAAAATGGCGAGACCACGTGCGTGCTTCTTCTCGCAGCTGAAGGCCGGTGCAATGCTGACGATTGCGTGCCGTCGCAATGACCCTGAGCGCTGGTCTCGAGGCTCAAAAGTGGGGATGGCGAAACTCTCGAGTAAGCTAGAGAGAGGGACTTGACGCGCGAGTGACGGATAAACGTTAGGGTTGTGTGCAGAGACCGGGATGGACGAGTTCGCTCAATGGCAGCAAGGACTGACTAGGGAGATCCCAGATCGCGAGACGAGAAGCAGCGGCCTTGTCTTCTGACTCAAGAAAGGCGTTTCTCCGAGGCCTACTGCCAGGCCCGCGCCGCGAACAACTTCGATAGCAAGCGCTCGGACGGCGCCGGTAGTCACGATGCGGTCCTAGGCTCCGGTGGCGGACCAAACCTCTGCCGTTGCCAGGTCCGTATCCGGAAACACGCGGTAAGGCAGCGAGCGTCGGTAAGGCAGCGAGCGTCACGGCGTTTGTCTGCTATAGGCCGAGTGGTGGCAGAGTTTTTGGGGCAACGGAGCTGTTGAGGACAGGGGACCGCCGTCTTGGGAAGCGGACCGGGACCAGGTTGGTTTCCCATGCAGAGGGACCGGTTTCTGCGCCCACTCGCTCACTGGCAGATATTGACCTGGTGCACCGTTCTGCAAACAACAACAGCGCCTGTCTCGTCTGCGCGGCCCGGTTGTGGAGAGGAGACGTCGGACGGCCGCGGGCGATGGTCTCAGATGTCCAGCAGAAACGCAATGCTGGCTTGGGAGTCCCAGGCAAAGGCCCAAATGCCAGCGGAAGACAAAAAGCAAGGCGACGATCGTGGAAGGAGACGGTGCAGTCCCAGTGGCGGTCGATGGTATACATAAACGCAACCAATGGGGAAGAGCATGTCGAATGGATAGGTCCCAAGGTCGATCCGGAGGGTCAAAGGCAGGGCTCCACGAAAGCGGCCATTCCATTTTAGTTCGTCCGGGTGGACTACCAAGTACTGTGTACGGGTGTGTACATACCTGGACGGAGCGACTGCTTGGCTCAGACATAAGAGGAGTGTCTCGGAGAGCGCGTTCGAGAATGGGTTCAGAGTTCAAACCAAAGCTGGGCCGAAAGATCTACAGCGACACCCCCCTGCGGGGGAGACGCCTCACACTGCAGGGACTGGATCGCTGGCTCAAGGGGGGCGGACAGATCTGCAACCGGGAGGCTTGCCAAGCTGGGATGTGTGTCTGCAGCGAGAGAATGGAAAGGGTAGACACACACACGTGGTAGTAGTTGCCTAGGTAGTCTGGTGCCGACTGGACTGATTGAATGAAGCAACAGAAAGCCGGAAACGATTCAGTTAGGGAGGTGCTCTCCGTCCTGACCGATGCCGACGGTCTGGGCTGATACACCCGGCTACCCCCGGGTGTGGCTCCTTCCCAAATCACACCAGCCAATGCAGAGGCTAGTCTCTCTCGGCGGTGTCCATGCCCGGTACTGGGCACTGTGTACTGTGTGCTTTCGTCTCTTAGATAGGAAGGCGCATCTGTGTTCGTTTGATACCTGAGGTATCTCCGTACCTTAGGTTGCCAGTAGGGCGGGCGCGAAGCTGCTTTGCTACAAGGTCCTGGGTAATGTTGAAACCAGGACCGCCACTGCGGGGAGCCGCGCCGGATGGCGAGGAACATGAGAAGTTGCCAGAAAAGCCGCGATGCGCGATGGGAAGAAGGAACCGTCTTTGCGGAACGTGGTTGCAGATGTCTTGAAATGCTTTCTCTACCAATCTCGGAGCCAGGTTGGCGAATCCGCTATTGCCATCATACCACCGCATCCTCATTTGAGAGATCCGATTTAGGGTATGGGCAGTTGCTTACAGGCCCACACGATCGGGGTGCCTTCCGGCGGTCTCCTGGCAGGTGAATGGGCGAAAGCAGGAAAGATCAAGGACAAGGGTCCGAGGGGCGAATGGGTCTGTTCTGGGGAAGGGGCTTTGTTGTGGACGGCCATTGCCGGGAAGGCAGACGCTTCAAGGGGGCCCACTCATGCCAAACAAACTTGCCTCGGTGAGCCGGGTTGCCTGTGCGTGCTTACTTCCTCCGGAACCGTACCTTAGACATTGCCTGCCTGACCTGCACTACCTTCCATGACAGAGTCTGTGTGGTGTGGAGAAGGAAAGTACAATTCGGGCAGCACATGGTAGGTATCTCGGCCCGGTGCACGATGCTAGCATGACGCCACGCTGCAGCGTTGCCAGCTAACTCGCCCACTGCAAGACAGGTAGCATACTACCTAGTAGTGTAGGTCGGTTATAAACCCTTGTTTAGGCGCTCAGTGTGCCCACGAACAAATGCAATGGCCAGGCCGCAATCTTCTGCCTTCCGCCCTCTTTTTGGGCTACACTACGGATTACTTTTCACATTGGCCCTGGTGGGGAATCTGGGCCATCGCCCTGGTTCTTCCTCCGCTTTGCAGCGTTCGTTAGGTCGGCAGCCCCAAAGCTTCTCTTCGGGCGAAGATCAACCTCAGATTTCCAGTTCCTCCCTAGGTCCGATTTCTCCCTCTCGGTCGCCTTGGGAACTACCCCGGTTTGGCTTGCGGAGGTCGGCTGTGAAAATTTGGTAACCTCAGTCCTTATCATCGCCCGAATCGTAGTAGTGTATGCGTCATCGGACATCCAGCCGCTCCCCAGATGAAGCAGGCGACAGGCGCAGAGGGGACGTCCAAAGCTGCATTGTAGATCCTTGTCCGTGCTCAACCTGGAAGTGGGCTGCAGACGCAGGGCGACCGGGGTTGAGTGGCTCAAGTTTCCAGACCTCCCTGCGCCCACGAATCAGGGCCTGCGTCCACGCGTCTTCTGGAATCATTTACCGAACACCGACGGGAAGGAGGTATGGCTACCTTTGGGTGCGAGTCAGTTGACGTGCATGAGGATGACATTAGCCGGAAGCCCGCACATGGGCAACAACGCCGGCAGAACCCGTCCAATGTCGGCCTGCTCGCTTTTGCTTGTGCTGCGGATAGTTACCTGAGTTTCTGTGATATGCTTCTCGGCGTATAGGTAACTAGTTACGACTAGTTAGGGGGTCTCTCGCCCGCTTCGCGGGCAATTGCAATTATTGTTCCCCATTTTTGTAATGCCTATGTTGCTTTCGGTCATTCCTGGCTACCTGCGTTTACCTGCACGGGATCAGGATGACCGTGGTGCCCGCGATGTGCCTGCGCAGTGCCCAGTGTGCCGAGGCCGATCTGTAGTCTTTTTGATCAAGGAAGATTCCTCTGCTGCTTACGAACGAGTTGGTTAATAGTGGCTCGAGCGCGCTGCCGCCCGCATGAATGAACTTCGCGCAAGATAGAAGAACCAATGTTGCCTGGGTCGCTTCAAGCCTCACTATAGTAGCAGTCAATTTTCTGTCGCTGGAGGGTCGACATTTGCGGCCGGGCCCGCCAACCCGGAAGCGTTACCCGCCGGAGCGACGGCATGATGTCAATGGGCCAAGGCGTACTGTGTAGGCATAGCGAGATGCTCGGGCCTCACCTTCCCCCGGCCCGGGCGTCCTTCGCTCGAAACACGTCCATGGGTTCTCATGTTGTGAGGCATTCGCCCCGTTGCTGCGCTCCTTCACTGCGTGCCGTGTATCATGCATAGTACAAGTACACGGTCGGCGGCACGCTCCAACCATCGACCAAGTTGGGAAAAAAATCAACCAGTTGTCGTTCAAATCATCTAACCAGGTCAGCCGCATGACTGGGCTTGGCAACGTTAAAATAAAGTTGTCGAGAGTTACCTCCGTTCCTGCAGTAACGTCATGTTGGTGGACCGAAGCGGATAGCCTTCCGCACACCATTTTTGTTCACAGTAGTTACCTAATGCGCTCCACTGCAGCACATCACGGAGTATTCCGTACAGTACACAGTACGGCCGGCACCCAGTGCTACCCAGTGTACGGAATAAATCTAAAGAAAATCTCGCAGCCTCGCGGCACCTTGGTATCAGTCAACTTGGCTATAGCCAGAGTGTCAGCATCCATCCACCCTCGAGGAGGGAAGACCCATATAATGCGAGAGGGTATCGGTAAGGGTAGTAGTGGCCTCTGGTTCCAGACCGAGCAATGCCAGCCGGCGAATGCCGTACCAAAGAGTGGAGCATCCCGGGCATGGACAGGCTGCCAGACAGACGGTCTTATACCGATGCTGCCCTTACTCTATATTATGTGGCATGGTGCACAGGGGAGCTGCAAGGGGAAAGGAGGGTCGGCAACGGGAGGTTGTGGCCGGCATGTTGAGATCACTGCAGCCGACAGCCGCCCGACATCGCGCGGCGTTGCCGCAATAAGCAAACGGGTGGGAATCACAGCGTTGAGCAAATCGGTACTCCCTGTGACTTACTGCCTCTCCGGCCGTGAACAGTGCGTGTGGGCGATCGGGGCAAATTGCTGCTTTGTGAGGCCAGAGCTTGCAGACAATCCAGGGCGGCGGGGCACGGGGGGCACGGGGGAGCCGGGCCAGGAGTGTCACGTTTCATACCCGCCCGCATTCCTCAACGGCGCCTGCTTTTTTGGAAAGGCGGTTCTGACAGCTTGCCCGCCCGGGGGGAGTTTGACCGCTTGCTCCATCTGAGACGCCATCCCAAGCCACCGGCACCTCGACCTTCATGCCGTCTGAGCCGGACCACCCAGGCAGCGCCGAGAACAAAGCGCCGACTCGGCCAACAGCTCGGTAGCGGATACGGATCTGGAACGCCCGATGCCTTGTATTGTACAGCTGTTTATTGGTTCAGTTGGTACAGAAAGAAACGCTTACAGAGAGCAAAACCAGGTGATGGTGATCGGGCCGAGCGCTTGGTCGTCCGTGCACATCCAGCGCAGCAACACACCGGTTTGCGCGGCCCGAACTATCTCTTGACCCATGTCTGCCCCTTTCTCGCCTTGACACGGCCATGCTTCTTCCTCTCCACCCTCCTCGGGTCGCGCGTGATGCAACCGGCTGGGGAACACGGTCAGCGGAGTCCGCGATCTGGCGGTAGCCGGTTAGATCCGCGTGTCACTCACCTCTTCTTAATGCCGGCTTCAGAGCGGGTTCGTGAGCTAACAGGGCCTTTGCAATGGCTAGCGTGAGCGCTTCGGCCTGCCCGGTGGTGCCGCCCCCCTCAACCCGAGCCCAGACGTTGTATTTGTCAATCCGATCCACCGCGTGCAGTGCCCAGACGGCGCTTTCCCGGTCGTGGACCCGGCCGAAGTAGTCTGCCAGAGTCTTGCCGTTGACCAGAACCTGGCCGTCGCCCTCGACGACGAAAGCGCGGGCCGTCGAGGTCTTTCGTCTGCCGACTCCGAGAGCTCGCCCGAACTTGTCGATCGGGATCGGGGCCGCCACGTTGACGAAGGGCTGCACGTCGCGCTTGAAAGCTTGCAGCGCCTCCGTCACTTCAGCGGGCTTCAGGTCCGGGTGGATTCGGTGCAACTTCTTGATGACGGTGAGACACCTGGCGTACTCGAGCGCCTTGACCGGCTCGCCAAATGACAGCTTAAGGTCGGGCAGCGTCTTCCAGGCGACGCGCTCGGCGTCGGCGGCCGGAACCAAGGGGAGATGAGCGTATTTCCTCGCCAGCTTCTCGAGCGCGAGGTAGCGGTCGTTGAAGCCGGGAGTGCGCGAGAAGTATGACGGCGATACGGGCAGCGCTCGGGCATGTTGGGCAATCTTGAAGTCCTTGATGCTCAGTTGACGCCCGCTACCGATTCCGGGGGCGGCGGTGATGGAGCCCCGTTCGATGTCTCCGGCTTCGTGAGTATCGGTGGACAAGCACCGCCGGCTCCTTCCTCGTGAGAGCAACGGGCTCAACTGCAGTGATTGGAATTGCTGTTCGAGCGTCTGCCGTTTCCCAGCATGAATTCCCCTTGCGACGCCGCGGAGGGCGGCGGTGAGCCCTTGTGTTGAAGATGCCATCATTCCGTGCTGGCATCACCCGTCATTCTCGGGGCGCCGCGCCAGGAGTGTCGTCGGGACACGGGATCGGTTTCGCTGCGGCCAGCGGTCCTCGGCGGAACAATTTCACAACAATTTTTCCAGAGTCCTTGCGGGTCCGGGCGCAGCCTGGCTGCGCCTGTGAGGAGCTCAAGCCAGATTGCGGCCCCGTCCCGTGCCTCCGACACCCTCCAGTCAGAACGCGGCAGAGCTTGGACCCCACCTTCACTCAGGTTCGTTACCCCGCCAGATAAATTTTCTGTGAATCACCATTTCGCTCAGCGACAGCTCCCCCTCGAACCATCATCAGCCTTCTGCCCGACCGCACCTGCGCACCTGCAGCACAAGAAACGATGGCGTTCGGAAAGCTCTACACCTACGCGGTATGCTGCGCGGTTTACTCGTCTGGCGCTAGATTTCTTCACCGGCGTCCCCTGTTTTGTTTGGCCGCCCTGTGACTGACTTTTCTCCCCGCCTGCTCAGGGCAACCCCCGCTCCACGGCCATCCGCGCCGTTGCGAAGGCCAACAACCTCGAACTCGAGGAGGTCGAGAGCGACACCAAGCAGCCGAGCGAGGACTTCGTCAAGGCCAACCCCCTCCACAAGGTCCCGACCTTCGTCGGCTCTGATGGCTTTGTGCTCACCGAGTGCATCGCCATCGCTGTTTACGGTATGTCGCATTTCGCGCTTCCCCGCCGTGCCTGCCCCTCTTCTCCCGGCTCAGCTCAAGCTTAGCTGCTGCCCACCTGCGACGATGATGATCTAGGCATTTCAATAACAGTTATCCCTATCTGAAAAACAAACGCAATGTTGACTTGGTTCTAACTTCTGACCGTCTGGATTTCTCTCTTTCGCTTGGATTGTTGCTGCATGCGCGCATCTCGCGAGCCCTGAGCTAACGATTCCAATCTTCCAGTCACCTCCCAGAACGAGAAGACCACCCTTCTCGGCAAAACCAAGCAGGAGTAAGCCCCCTGTGTGCGTGTTCCCTTGGAATTGGCCGCATCGCTGACGGCGCTGGCAGCTATGCCTCTATCCTGAGATGGATGTCGTTCTTCAACAGCGAGGTGCTGCCCAAGCTCGGCGGTTGGTTCCGCCCCCTTCTGGGCAAGGACCCTTACAACAAGAAGGCCGTCGAGGAGTCGCAGAAGGCTGCCCTCGAGGTCGTGTCAATTGTCGATGCCCACCTCCGTGATAACACGTACCTCGTCGGCGAGCGTATCACCCTGGCTGACATCTTCGCCACCGGCCTCATCGCCCGTGGTTTCGAGTTCTTCTTCGACAAGGAGTGGCGCCAGAAGAACCCCAACGTCTCGCGCTGGTACGAGACGGTCTACAACCAGCCCATCTACTCGGCTGTTGCTCCTCCATTCTCCCTCCTGGATACCCCCAAGTTGACCAACGTCCCTCCCAAGAAGGCTGAGCAGCCCAAGAAGGAGAAGGAGGCCCGCAAGCCGGCTGCCCCGGAGGCCAAGCCCCAGGAGGAGGAGGAGGAGGAGGCCCCCGCTCAGGCCCCCAAGCCCAAGCACCCTCTCGATGCCCTCCCCAAGGCCTCGCTTCCCCTTGACGAGTGGAAGCGCCAGTACTCCAACGTGGACACTCCGGAGGCCCTGAAGTGGTTCTGGGAGCATGTCAACTTCGAGGAGTACTCGCTCTGGAAGGCTGCCTACAAGTACAACGATGAGCTCAAGTTGACTTTCATGTCGAGCAACCTCATCGGCGGCTTCAACAACCGCCTGGAGGCGTCGCGCAAGTACCTCTTCGGCTGCGCGTCGGTCTTCGGTACCAACAACGATTCGATCATCGAGGGTGCCTTCGTCATCCGGGGCCAGGACTACCTGCCCGTCTTCGATGTTGCTCCCGACTATGAGAGCTACGAGTTCACCAAGCTCGATCCCACCAAGCCCGAGGATCGCGCTTATGTTGAGGCTCAGTGGTCGTGGGATAAGCCCATCGTCGTCAATGGCAAGGAGTACCCGCATGCCGCCGGCAAGGTCTTCAAATAAGCCAGAAAATAGGAATCTAGCGCATTACAGGCCGACCGTGGCCGTGTGCTTAGACTATGGGATATGACTGATGAACGGGAATGTACGGGACATTACGGGACGGGTTCGGGCCCGCTGGTGGCTCATGTGATCTTTGATATCACCGGCAGTCAAGTCGAGCATGGCATGAGTCGACGAAATAGACACTAGCCGCCGCATTCCGCGGGGCCTGCTGCTGAATGAGCCTGCCCTCCCGCACCCTAACAGTCTTATTTGATGATCATCATGTAGCACGGGTTGCCCTACGTGGGACACAGCTGCGCACCACACGTTTCAAGGTGTATCGCCTTTCTTCCTGCGCCTCTAATCCTACAAGAGCCCCATGCCGGAAGGACAATGCCATCTAAGCAACAACCACCTAACTCCTATTTCCCTGTGTCCTCGCCCTCCAACCCTCGTCATGGTGAATTGGGTATCGAGCTTGCTATCCCTTGTGACAATTGCTACATGCAAAGACTTCGGAGCGCGACAGCAACGAGCCATGCACCGGTTACTCGGCGCAACTTTTCTGTCCATCTCAGCCCTGCGCCTCCTCAATACACCATAGCTCATCACGTCAAGCAGGATGGAGCCACTCGCCCTCTTCTCGGCTCCCCCCCTCTGAATCTGACGACAACTCCCATGGTAAGCGAAGAAAAAAGCGACGGCTACGCACCGGGCCCTGATATGTTTCCTTTCCCCGGCCCCATCGTGAACGGCCGCGCCCGGATGTACGCGCTGACGTCGACCTGCCAGGCCAGCACGCCGAGATACTTGGCCACGCGCGCCAGCACCTGCTGCGAATCCTCCCCCTCCAGCTCCTCCTCCCAGGGCTGCAGCTGCTGCTCGGCCGCGAGGTCGCCGGCGAACTCGGGCAGCGTGACGGCGTTGTGCGGCTCGCTGCGCGCCTTCTCCGCGCTGTCGTCGATCAGCACCGTGTTGCCCTGGTCCCAGCAGCGGGGGCCGGCCGGCCAGCCCGTCGCGCCGCTCTGCGGGTGGGCCGCGCGCACGGCCGGGTCCGCCCACAGCCGCGTCAGCCGCTTGTAGCACTGGGTGCGGCGGGCGTAGTCGGCGGGCGTCAGGCCGAAGCGGTCGCGGCCCCAGACGGCGACGACGCGCGCGAGGTACGCCGGCGGCAGCAGCTGCGCGCACATGCGCTGCACGTTCTCCGGCCGCGCCGACGACCAGATCACCACGTGGTACGTGTCGATGCAGTGCCGCAGGAAGGCCCGCGCCAGCGGCCGCTCGATGAACTTGGTCGGCGACCGCTTGTTCGGCCGGTGGAGCAGCGTGCCGTTCAGGTCGATCACGACCAGCAGCGGCTGCGGCGCCGGCAGCAGGAGCGGAGGGCAGAACGCCCGCATGAGGTAGGCGGCTGTCGGCTCGGGGATGCCGCCTGATTCGGCGGACGGCGGGGAGATGGCGTCGCGGGCTTCGGCGGTCGGGCTTGGGGCGGGACGCGACCCGTTGCTGGTGTTTGCTGCGACTGGTGCTGCGGTGGGCGGCGCGGGGATGGCGAGGCCTGGGATTTGTTGGGGGAGGGAATTGTGAGGGAGAGGCTGGGTTGAAGAGGGTAATTGATTGTTGTCTATCGGGCCGCGGAACCCATTATCCCGTTGGAGCGGTTTGGTGGAGGCAAAGGGGCCTGGGGTCGCGCTGTCCGTGGGAGATGGCAGTGCCCGCTCTTCTGGCCACGGCCACGTAGGGAAAGAAGCCCGGCGTTGCTCCGCGGCCAGCTCTTGATTCCGTTGCGCTCGTCTCTGCCTGGGTGTCTGGTATCGTTCTCGCCCCCGCGCTCTGTTACTGCTTTGCTGGGCCGGCCGATTAGCCGGGAGAGGAGGGCCACTTGGGACTGCCCGGTTGAAGGCTCCGTAGGGGGGGGTTTGGCCACCGTTCTGCGGGAACGTCGGGTACGCCGAATGGTCCTGGCGCTGAGGCGGTGGCTGGGTGTAGAAGGGGGAGAAACTACTGGAGGGGACGACTTGTGTCCCGAACTGGGTGCCGAACTGGTTGAAGGCATTCGGCATGGACGGCACATATCTGTCGCCTTGCCTGAAATCGTTCAGCGCCGGCGGCGCGTATTCTCCTTCGGGTTGCCTGTGCCGGCTCCGGCTCCTGGGTCGGTATCGGCCCATTTTTGCGGGTTGTGAAGATTGTATCTTCTTAGCTGGCAATGTCTCGATGAGATTCTGTACAGGTGTTCTCCAACTCTCTTCTGAAAGTGACAAGCGCTCTAGAGAGCGCTGGTCGTCTCTACCCAGCGCCTGGGTTTCTGTTTCGGAAGGGTGAACGCGAAGATGAGTCGCAGGCTGCGGGGTGGAGTCCAAAGCGACAGCTACCGATTTAGCCACGGCTGCCTGGCACGATTTCTGAGAAGAAAGTGGCTGCGCATGCGCGGTAGGAAAGGAAATCGGCAACAGGGGCGAGATAAATCGTGACGAGGCCGATGAGAGCAGAGGAGCCGTAGGTAGCCTCCTTCTCATTTCGAGAAAATTTGAGCCGCTTTGGGTGCCTGATTTGCCCGAGTGTCTCTTAGGACCAACCAGCGCTCAGCTACTCAGCTACGATCGCCCATTGGAACAGAATTCTGCACCCGGTTGTGTTTCCTGTCGGGGCTCTTTTTGTTCGTCTGCTCTCAGTTGAGGCGATGTGTCGGTTGGACTGAACTGGGGTGATTTTGCCCTAAGTGGTAGTTACCTGAGGTTAGGCGCCAGCGGAAGTTTACGTTAATGTGCTTAAATGTAACGGTAAGTTGGGTAAAGTTTCGCACACGCAACCCTGACCAACATTGAACATGAACCTGCCCTCTCCCCCCTAACCCAACCCTTACACTTCCCCGCGTTGCAACAGCCATCCCACGCGAAGCCTTTCCCTCTGTTACTCACCTCGGACTCATCTCACGATTGCACATATACGAGGTTAAGTTGTGCTAACAGCATTACGTCTCTCATGCCGATGCCGGTTTTCCACCAGTCTCCAACTTCGGCAATACAGAGAGACAGTGCGCGGGCGCAAGGTTGAGCACGGATTTCTGAGAACATTCTGCTGCTATTTACCTATTTAGGAGTATGTGCAATATGTACTGTACATGTAAGTATGTGTGTCCTCCTTGCCCAAACTTGCATTGCCGTCCTTCCTTTGCTCCAGGCAAAGCCGCAGCCGCTCCATTAAAGTATGGACCGAGGAGTACCGAGTCGAGGCAATAAAAGGTGAATCCCCAAAGACCCTGAACGCCCGCAACGCAGATGCAATATGCACGCAACAATACAGATATCCTCCCATACCGATACAATTTTTACTATCTCACCCCTTCAGGCTCCCGACTCGCAGCTACCCGCCATGTTTTACTTGGCGTAAAACCAGTATCTGGCATCACGACCTGTCAGCGCCAAGCTCACCATCTCCGGGGGAGAAGGCAGTAGTGCGTTCAGGGGGTGACCACTACTCACAGCGCCGCATACTGCACCTCGAAACTCGCCGCCATGCCCTCGCACGTGGCCGGCGCGCTGCCGCCGACGGTCTTGACGCGGTAGACCTCCTGCAGGCCGCCGGTGGCGCCCTGCTTGGCGGTGAGTTTGAGCCACGGCACGGCCGGCTCGCCGTTCAGGCCCTTGGGCGCGTCGGCCGGCGCCGGCGCGCTGCCGTTCTTGGCGCACGGCAGCTCGCCCAGCTGCCAGGTCGGCGAGACGTCCAGGTCGAAGAAGGGCGTGCCGTCGCCCAGGAAGAAGTGCCGGCCGCTGACGGCCAGGTCCGACGGGACCAGCTTCTGCGCCGTCTGGCTCTGCGTCAGGTCGAAGCGCAGGGCGGCCCGCGCGAGCGCCGACGCGAGGTCCAGGTCGGTGGTGGCGAGGCAGGAGGCGTTGAAGAGCGTTGCGAGGGCGCCGATGGCTTTGGGCGCGTCGCTTGGGTTGCCCGTGCTGCACGTGTAGTTTTGGGTGCCGCGGCCGATGGCGATGTGCTTGAGTCTGACGCCGGGGGAGGGTGGTGGGAGGCTGGATGAGGCTGGAGCTTGTCAGTTTGGTGTTCGGTGCTGGCGGAGGAAGCTCCGAGGGGAGGAGGAGCCTACGGAGAACGGCCTGGGAGAGGTCGCAAGCCGGCGCCTTGTCCAGCAACCTGCTTTCCTGGACCTTGGTGGCCAACAAGTTGAAGTAGTCGGCGACCGCGTTGATGCCGTCTGGCACGGCTGTGTCTGCGCTGATGGTGGGGAACGTGGGAGCGGCGCAGACGGAGGCGCTAAGCGCCGACACGAGGAGTAATGAGGCATGCATCGTTGTGGCTGCCGGAGTCTCGTCGGTGCAGGCAGTTGACTGCAGATCGATGGAGGGGTATCACGAATCAGGAAGGAAATCCAAGAAGCCGGAGGAGCAGCTGAGGACCAGACGGAGCGTAGGGAATAAGAAACAGGAGACAAAAAGGAAAGACGAGGCCGATCCGAGTGGGGGTTGAGATGGATATTTCGGCCGGATGGTATATACCGGTATGGAGTCGTGATGAAGGCGGAATGCACACGGTGGACAGCAAGCTCATCATGGAGAGGCTGGTTGAGTATTATACCACTCTCCGGACATGGCGGCACATGGCGCGGCGGGTAGCCGCCTTTCCAGATCCTCCGCGGCTGGCATTCTTTCCGTCCAGGGCCGAGCATGCACAGGCTCGCTAGTCCGGCGAGCAGCCGCCGAGGGCCCCGCTATTGCGGGAGGAAGAGGTCCCTGGATCCGAATGCTGCGATGCAACTGGCCGCTGGAGCTGCCAGTCAACATTGGAGGGGCTGGCCGACCCCCCATGTCCATCTGACCCCCTGCAAGCGCCGTTTCCGCCTCAACCTTCTTTTGGCTCCTCTGTATTTATAGGTGCACCCCTGTGCTGCGAGGGGCGCGTGTTTTCCAAACTTTGGGCCTTGGGCGGTATGCGCCGATCTTCGAAGACGCAGTGGAAGTTTCCACGACAACTGAGCCACTCTCTGTGCGCGGGAAGCGGAGAAAACTGCGTGCAATGTCAAAATAACCTGGCTGATGTTCAGTGATGGATTAGGTATGGAGACATCAAGAGTTCAAAGTAACGAGGTGAGTTCGCTTCTCGCATATCGGATGCAGAACCCTGGATCGATCTGTACCTGGAGCAGGCATTCAGGGCCTAGTATAAACCAGATAAAGCTTCTACACAACACTCGCAAAGTTCTATGTGGCACAGAATAGACTGCATAGCTAAGCATCTCTGATTCTCCAACTCAACTGGACCTTCGTGCGCTGCGATTTACTTACTTCTGCACGCAGTATTCCATACAATTCCGGCTCCGCAGAACATTTCGGGCGCCAGGTGTGCGCTTATCAGATCGCGCTTCCAGAATAGCACAGCAAGGAAATTGGGCTAATTTACCGCAACCTATCGAATTTAACCCACAAATTCCTGCGCATCCATTGGCCGAGCTATTTTTGCCCGCCTCGGCTGCCGCCATTAGCCGCCCGCGCTAATCGCCTGGATTTCCACGGCACGGCTCCGCTTGTCAACGCTGATGTTGCAGACGGGATCTCGCGGCTCCGGATTAACCCACCTTCATCCCAGACCAACCCAACTTTTGTTAGTAACCAAGATCTAGCATTGAAGATCCCCGATCTCGTTCTGCACGGAGCCCTTCCTGGGTAGTATACGGTGCTGGTGCCCTAATTCCACGGGCCGGCGGTATGTTGCTCGTATAAGCAGCTGCGTACTTTGTTAGCTTCCTCTCGGGTTCGCGGCTACCGACAGCGGAAACGTCAGCATCCGCTTCTTTTCCTGGAACTTCCTTAGCGCGCCAGGGGGGGGTAGCAAAATCATCTCTACTATAGTTTTCTAGAGCTAAAATAGTTTTTTAGTTCACAATATACTTTATATTATAAAAAGGATTACTACTACTATCGTAGAGCTAAAATCATTATATAATATAAGAACTACTTATATAAATTATATATTTAATAGTAAAATAATCACTATACTAGTTTTCTATTATATATATCTTAGATCTATAGAAGGATTTTAAAGTTAAACCTTTTTTTTAGTTTAAAGATTCTTTTCTCTAAAAATGATTTTCTATCTCTAAGATAGCTTTTACCTCTTTTCTATATTCTCTAACCTACTGCCCCTTAGCTTAAGCCCTCTAGATAAGTGTGAAATTCAAAAGTATAACTGTGAAATCGTAATCTCGTAGTCTCGTAGTATAATGGTAAATCCGTAAGCTTGTATTGTATAGGTCTTGAGTTCGATTCCTCGTAGAGTCCAGTTTTTTCAACTAAAAAAAAAAAGAAAAGAAGAAAAAAAAAGAGAAGAGAGAAGTAGAGGAAAGAAGAGATAAAAAAGGGTAGAGGGCTTAGAATAGATAAGAGAGTTTACTTTTATATATAGGTAATAAAATTTTAAAAGATAATCTTTTATCTAAAAGTTGATTTTAAATTAATTAAAATTATTTTAAATTTTAAATTTCTTTTTCTTATTAAAAATTATCTTTAATTACTAATATTAATATCTATTTAAAATAATCCTATTAGTAAAAGATTATTTTTACTATAAGATATTTTTACTCTTTAAATTCCTATTTGATTTAAATTAATCCTCTTAGTTGAAAATCATTTTCTTCGAAAGATATTTTGAACTCGGGACCGGTAGGAGCCTGTTTTCCAGGCGAAATATCTTGACGCTCCAAAATGGTCCCAGAGATCATTTTGCCACCCCCCCCTGGCGCGCTAAGGTTTTCATATCCGGCGAGATGAATGAGTCGCCTCCCTCGCAACAATCCCAATTCATCATACCTCCAACCCCGCTCCTGCAGGGACTCTTGTTTTCCCCAGCACGCCTTACGCATCTGTGTCTGTTTACCAAGTACGCAATACTCGACGGCCGAAACAATCTTGCAGCAGCATACCGCGGACTCGCTCGCCAAAAAGCCTGGTCTCTTGGCACTCGCTTCGGCCGGATCTCTGTCTCGACGCCAGCCAGCTGATGCCATCAATCCTCGTGGCAAAAGCCCTGGTTAATGCGTAGTAAACGACCCTGCAGCGGGCACTTCCCAGCCAGCAAAACACTCGGTCCCCTGCAGTATTTAGACGCTGGCCGCCCGCCGCGGCCAGGTCTCGCGTGTCCTATCCCGTCGTTGCATTCCCGGTTTACCCCCTGCCAGTTCCACTCCTTCCCGCTGCATGTCTTACGGGCGCGTGGGACGGTGGAGGAAGCGAGGCCTGCCGTTGCGGCTTCCTTTTTTTTTTTTCTGTGGAGGGAGGGAGGGAGTCCTGGACAGACATGCTATATCTGGATGTCTAGACGCACGGTAAAGTCCATCGGCAGGGCAAAGCTGGCTTGCCATCTGTCCACTGTGAGTGGGACACGGATGAGTCGGCACGGAGATTGTCGGAGAAGCTCTGTTTTCTCACTCACATTGACGGGTCGCCGGCGCGGCGTCCTGTTTGAGTGCGACTTCACACAGGCCCGTTGTGATGCTCGAGCTTCAAATTGAGTCTCTTACACGTAACCATTAGCCGCTCGCTGTTTTATCCGCAACTCCTGCTCCATCGCTCTCGGCAAAGCATTGTATTCCCCAACAGAACACGTCAAGCTTCGCGCCGTATGAACCATGACACATCCACATCATCGAGGTATGATACAGAGAAATACACAGTCCCATGCCCTCCACTCCATCAACATTACCAAGTAAAGGCCCACCACATGGGTGCATGGGGAGGACGGTGGCGCCACGCCGGCAGCCAATCCCGGGGCCCCGTGTCCGCAGCCGCCCGTCGAGACGGCTGGCCGCCTCGCGCTGGACCGCCCGTCGCTTTAAGATTGCAGGATCCCCTCACCGGCCCGCGTCGACCACTCACGCCTTCCTTCCCGCTCCTGCCGCAAACCATGCGTGTATCCATCCGTGTAAGATTTGAACACCGAAACCACAGCCTGCCCATGTAGACGCGCCACATAACTCTCGGGCCGGTTTACCGTCCGATCCCAAGAACATAGTTGCCGTGTAGGCGTGCCGGTCTGGTGACGGTCCGCAGCCCGCAGTCCGCGGATCCGTCAGCTCCACACACCGACACAGCAGAGTGACGACTACCGATTCCACCTCTCCCACTCACTCATCCCTTCCCCCGCCCCTTTCTCCCCCTCACCCGCCGCCCACCCCGCCCGCAGCAGCCGCCTTCAACCCCTTGGCAGCGCCCACACCGGCCCTCGGCCCCGGCCCCACCCCAGCAGCAGCCAGCCCCGCAGCGCCGCCGGCCAAGCTCTGGCGGTCCGCGTCGGCGGCGCCCATCCAGAAGAGCGCGACGAAGACGAGCGCGTGCAGCGCGACGCAGTACAGCGCGAACAGGTTCCTGCTGGTGCGGCTGGCCAGGACGGTGCGGGCGAGCGCGTAGACGAGGCGCTCGGGCAGGCTCATGCGCTGGTAGGCGCGGGCGGACTCGCGGCCGCGGAAGGCGGCGAAGGGCGAGAGGTTCGACTCGTACGCCTTGCGGTAGCGGTCCAGCGCGATGCCGCCGCCGCCGCCGCCGCCGCCGCTGCTGCTTCCGCCTCCGAGCGGGAAGGTTCCTGAGCCTGGCGTGGTGGGCGTGGTGATGGGGACGCTGGATGGGTTGGGGTTGGCGGCGAAGGCGGCGGAGGAGGAGGTCGTGGCGCGGTTGTACGTAGACACGTAGCGCGTCTTTTCGTAGAGGTTGAGGTTGTCGCGCTGGAGCGCGGCGATCTCCTGCCGGAGCTGCGAGACGGTGCGGTGGGTCTCCGAGAGCTCCTGCTCGAGCTGCGCGTTGCGCTTCTTGAAGCGGTCGCGCTGCGCCGTGATCATGGGCAGGATACCCGAGCCGCCGCCCATGCCTGCGGACCTGTCATCGGAGAGGTCGCGCGGGCTGAAGCCGCTGATGATGGACGATGTCGGCGATGTCCGCCCTCCTTTGCGGCCGGGAGCGATCGAGGGGGTGTAGCGGCTGACGTAGGTGCCGGCGACGGAGGCGCCCGAGGGAAACGCGTTGGGCGCCTCGGCCTGGATGGTCGAAAGCTCGTTCTCGAGCTTCTCGTTGAGGCTTTGCGACTTCTCGAGCTCGGCGTTCGTTCGGGAGAGCTCCTCCTGCAGATTCTGCAGCCTGCTCTGGAGATCCTGGTGCGACACGCGCAAGATCGTGAGCTCTTCGCTTAACTTCCTGTTGCGGGCTAGGAGAAGCTGCTCGAGTGTGTCGCCCTTGCCCGTGCTCGCAGAGCCGTTGGCGTCGTCCGCAACATCCCGGCCCTCGTCGTCGTCTCCTGTGGAGAACTCGATGCTCTTCAGCACCTCGAGCTCTTGCTTCACGTCGTCGTAGTCACTCCATTTCTGCACCTTCGACTTCAGCGCGTCCCTTTCCTCCTTCAGCAAGCCGACCTCTCTCTCAAGCCCCCGAAGTTTCGCATCCAGCTCCCTTTTCAAGCCTTCTTTCTCCACCCGCGCAGCGTCGAGCTTCCGGATCAGGGACGAGTTCTCCGACCTCACACGCATGTAGTTCGGATCGTCTTCCAGGGCTGCCGAGGACTGGGAAGGCACCTGCGACTTGGCCTGAGCCAGCTCCAGCCGCAACTGCTCGTTGCGAGCCTCCACCTCGGCAAGCCGGGCGCTGGTCCGCTCAAGGTCAGACTGCACCATCTCCAGCTCGGCGCTAGTGACGTGGCCTGGCTGACCTTGTCCTGCATCGTCAGACTTTCCTAGCCGCTGGTTGACCTCATAGCTCGCCTTGATCTCGCTGAGGAGGCGGTCCTGGTTCTCGACCTTGTCCTCGAGCGCCTTCTCCTTGGCCGCCCAGTTGTCTTCCTTCTCCGCCAGCACGGCAGTCCACGACGCCTCGACCTCCTTGACCCTGCTCTCGAGATTCTCCTCCAGCTTCTTCCTCGTGTCACATTCTGCTTGGAGTCGAGATTCGGTGTCTTCAAGCTGAGTCGTGAGTCTCGAGACAGTCTCCTGCAGGTGCTGGTTTTCTTGGCTAAGTTTCGGCAGCGTCTCTTCCGAGACGAGCATAGAATCCACTGAGGCCTCGAGCAGTGGATACGGATCCGGTGCATCGGACAGTGCCGTGTATGCTTGTAGAAAGGCCGAGTTGACGGACCTGGAGTGATTGGTAAGGAGGTCGATGAAGGTTTGATAGGCTGCGACGGGGTCAGTCCAAGCCGGCCACAGCAGGATGTTCCGAAACGGGGATCGTACGTACCCTTGAGCAAGGCCTTGATTTCGGTAAGCTTGCTGGCGTCGTCTAGCTTTCTGAAGTCTTTCGTTTTCTGCGCCAGATCTTTCCTCTGCACGGTCGAATCTCGCTGGTACGCCACGATCTCGGATGCCGTGTTGTCCAGATTAGAGACGAGCGCGGTAAAATCGAGATCTAGACCGGGTCTTGAGTTAGACGACGAGACGCCTCGTAACTCTTGAGACGGGTCAGATCACAGCGTACTCCTCCATTGTGAGATTGCGTGTTGAAAATTGTTGACCGCACCCCCGGCGGCGGGTGTCACCGTGGCGGCTGCTCCTGCGCCCGGAGCGCCGGAACTGGTGCTGTCGGCCATTACGTCGTAGCTGCTCCCGCAGACCGTGGCGGGACTATCGGGGACGGCAACGGGCCCAGCGTTGCGGTGTTGCGGACATTAACCGTGCTTCGGCGTCGCGTTGTTTGTGCTCACGAGTTTCTCGAGATTCGGCTGGAACTGATCGACGGGAAAGCGGTCCAGGTGGCCGGAGGAGCGGCGCCAAGGCTGGCCGCGCAGCTGCGCAGTGGTTGGCCGGCTGTGGGGTTGTGGGGCTTGGAACTCGGGCTTCTTCACCCAACACCAAGAACCTCTCCTAACCTTGCTCGCCATACAAAAACCCAAACCAGATCCAGGTTTTGCAGGACGCCTGGCGACGCTTGTCTCAACTCTACTAGACTACTCCTTCACCAGGACCTTCGGGCATTTGGTGGAAACAAAACTTTTGTCGCCGTCTACGCGGCTTTCACCAGGTGCCGCGATAATTGAAACTTGGCCATCAGTGATCGCGGCGCGGACTTGAGTCGCGGACTTTCTCCCTCCCTCTCTCTCCCCCCCTTCGTGCTCCCTTTCCTTTTTTCTTTTTTATGATTTCATTTTTTTTTTGTGATTTCTATTTTTTTTTCTTTTTTTATGATTTCTATTCTTTCTAGTCCATGGTCTTCCAAAGATCTGAATGCACAGCTACGCCTCCGCTTGGACGAAGGCTTGCTTCAACGTCCCGGGAGCAAGTTCTCTCCTATGTACCGCGGGAATCCCTGAAAGCCCAGCCACAACTCACCACTGCCCGGCCGCTTGGGGGAACCCACAATCTCCTTGCTGCGCGCCTTGAGCTCGTCGACGTCCCACGCGGCGTAGACGATTTTGCCTCGGAGGAAGTCCGCCTCCGGAGACGCGGCCCAAACGAGGAAGTCCGAAGGGAGCGAGACTAAGTTCGTCTGTCAGTGACTGACGAAACAGAGTGATGGAAAGGGAGGATGAGTAAATCTCAGCACTCACGATCGTCGTACTCGAAAGGCAGCTTGGTCGTCTTGGCGAGTTCGGCCGACATAGCGGTGCGCAGGAAGCCCGGGTGGACGTGCACCAGACGCACGTGGCGATTCTCGGCTGCCAGGGCCTCCAGCAGTTTGACGGCGGCGAGCTTGCTGCTGGCATAGGCGCCCATGCCTGGGAACGGCGGGAACAGGATGCCGGCAGTTGTCAGGTTGAGGAAGGTGATTTGCTGCTCGCCGGATGCAGCAGCGCTGCTTTCCCTGCCTCGGTTTGCCAGGATGACTGCCTGCCCGATCGCCAGCGTGCCGACCACCGTCATCTCGTAGCCTTTGAGGAATGTCGCCGGGTCGGCCTCCACGAGCGGCTGCACAGGTGCCAAGACGCCTGCGCAATGGACCAAGACGTCGATGGCGCCCAGCGCTTTCACCACGCCATCCAAAACGGCGCGCAGGGCCGGCGAGTCCCGCAGGTCGACCGCATGCGTCTCGATGACCAGGTCTGCCGCGGCCCCGTCCGCAGAGCGGGCTAGTTCCGCCGTCTTGGCCAACTCGTCGGGGCGGCGGCCAAGCAGGATCAGCGCTTTAGGCCTCGACACGGCGAAAGACGCAGCCGTGGCCCGCCCGATGCCACCTGACGCGCCGGTAATCACGACAACTTTCCCCGTGCTGGCCAACGCCGGAAGCCGGGGGTTAATTGCCGGGTAGGTAGCATTGTGCACCACTTTGGTGTAAGACGGCTGGGCTCGTGGGCTTGCCATTATGTCTGTTTGCTTGTTGGGGAGAGTCGGGAGTTGAGATAGAAAGATTGGTCCCGAAGATAGCGCGGAAGCAGTTTGCTGTTTGATGAAGGGGCACCCATATAGCAACTGAGCCCAATGGTCGATGTAGTACGGGGTACTTATGTTTGTCGATACCCAAAGAAAGGCCTGTTGGAGGCTGTTGAGAGCGAAGGTTTAGGCATACAGTGCGGAGATACGGCGGAAGGCCGCGCCCGCGCGGAGTTACGTCCTGAAGGATTCGGCTTGGAGCAGGAGAGGCACCTTCATTGCGGAACTTGGGCGTGTCGTCCAAGTGTATGTCTTGTTCCTTTGTGCTTCGGGACATCGTGTCATAGAGAGTCTCGAGACGGGCTTGATGTAGAGATATTGAGGTGCTTCACCTTCACCTGGTATGTACCGCACCTACACCTGAGCTAAGACCACAAGCTCGAGCAACAGGGGCCCATACTGCCATTAAAAAGCCATTTGGAGCTCGGATTGACCGCCTCTAAAACTTCCACAACGATCTGTATAGCCTAGTAACTGCGGCCGATCTGTGTACTGTGTAGCCCAGCAACTGCGGCCCTGAGTTGTTGTTTATTGGCATGGCGGGGCTGACTGCGGTATTCAGTACTGTGCCTCCTACTGTACACCACTGTGGTGTAGTGCTGTGGTGGGTTGCGGCGGGGACCTTAAGCTGGCGACAGGGATTAGCTGAGTGCCTGCCTAT
This sequence comes from Thermothielavioides terrestris NRRL 8126, assembly GCF_000226115.1. Lineage (NCBI taxonomy): Eukaryota > Fungi > Ascomycota > Sordariomycetes > Sordariales > Chaetomiaceae > Thermothielavioides > Thermothielavioides terrestris. The sequence continues at coordinate 4,104,557 of NC_016457.1, read as the reverse complement.
GGACACTCGGTAGCGCCATCGCCCTGGAGCTTCCCGGCACCGACCTCATGACAGCCTCACTCCCTCAAACACGACAACGACACAAACACGCGCGCTGCTCCACTCATTGGCCCCTGTGCCACAGTGCCCCGGTTATCGCGCATCTCTCCGACCGCCGGGCGACAATGTTCGGGATGTGCCATGGCCTCCGACCCGCAGAGGAAGCAGGGCAGAGCCGCAGCGCTCCCCGGCGCCGGGCCCTACACGCTGCGCCCGCTGCTGCACGACGTGCCCCTGTCCGCCGATGGCAATGACGAGGACGTCAAGATCAATTGCGTCGATTATTACGGTATGCGCACCTTGGAAAACCGGCCGTCGAAGGGGGGGAGCCCTTGCTGACCGCCGCTCGCAGACGGGAATCTCTACGTCGGCACCAGCGCATCCGAACTCCTCCACTTCTTCCGTATCCCACCCGACCCGAGCGACCCCAGTGGGCCTGCCACCTTCATCCTCGCATCCCGTCTCCCTCCCGTATACTCGGAGCCCGCGGGCGGTATCCAGGGCTCCCGGCCGGGCGTGCAGCAGATCTTGCTGCTGCCACGGGTCGGCAAGGCGTGTGTCTTATGCAACTGGACCGTCACCTTCTACTCGCTGCCCGAGCTGAGCCCCGTGTTCGGCGCCACCCAGGTCAGAAACTGTAACTGGATCGGCGGTGTCGACTTGAACGAGGGCGTCGGTCAGGGCATGAGCCGGAGCGGAAACGAGAAAGCACCGGGCGTTACCATCTTGTTGTCCCTGAACCGCCGGATACAGGTGGTGAGGATAGGGGAGGAGGATGCCAGGGTCATCAGGGTATTTGCCGTCTCATCAGCCCTCCCTTTAAAGCGCCCGTCTGACTCGGCTTCCAGAAAATCGATTTTGCGGGGAGCACACTCTCGGTGCGCCGGGACTCGATCGCATGTGTGGCTGATTCGCGGAGTTATGCTCTCTTGGACGTCGACCGCCAGCTGAAGATTCCCCTCATGAGCATATCGTCTCTCGACGATTCGCAGCCAGACGGCGCCTTCGGTCAAGCCCAGAACATCGCGGGCGCTGCCGAAGGCGGCTTGTCCAGGAGCGCCTCATCCGCGACGGCGCGCGCGCCCGCGAATGCTCTTGGCCATTCCAGAAGCACGAGCTTGGGTGACTTCATCTCGGGTATGCGCAGGAACGACAGGCGACCGGGAGAGCCTGATGACCCCGTCTTCCAAGACTCCGATGCGCCACCACCATCGCGGAGCCCGGCGCCGACGGATAAGCCGCTGCCCGCTCCGCCGAGGGAAGCGGAAAATTATCTGGCCGCTCAGGCCGCCCCTGCTGCTCCCCGTGCTGCTTCTCCTGCTGCTCCCCCGCCGCGGATAGCAACACCGCCGGTTCAAACGGCAACAACGCCGGCACCGGCAGCAACACACGCCGCGCAGACGGCAACCCCGCCGGTGCGGACCACCCCGCCCCCCAAGCCCGGCTCCGTCTTCCTGAAGCCGCATATTGTGTCCCCTACCGCGGAAGAGTTTCTCTTGGTCACCGGAACGGGCCCGCTTGACCCTGGCATTGGCATGTTTGTGAACCTGGATGGAGACCCTACGCGCCCGACGCTTGAATTTGACAGATACCCCCGGGAAATCGCAGTTGACGGCGGTGCAACCGACCTCTCGACCTCTCGCCTGTCTCTGGCTGCCGAAGAGGAGGGCTACGTTCTCGCCTCGATGGCCAAGGAGTTCGAAGATGGTCTGCATCACGGTCTCGAGATCCAGCGCTTCGACGTCAATATAGGCGAGGACGAGCCGGAGAAATGGTGGCTGGAAGTCAAGGACAGCGCGCCCAAAGGACTGTCCCCCAGTACTCCCATAGGCATCCGGCCACTGTTGCAGAGCGAGGAGATACTTTTCGAGGACGTCGTCGACCGGCTGTGCCAGAGGCGATTCTCGCCATTCAAGGGACAGCCAGAAACCCCGACCATGTCGCTAAAGAGCAGTGACTCCCGGACTGCGCTATCCCTTCAACGCCTGTCTCAGGAGAAGGAGCTGTTTGACCAGTCTGACGATGAAAAACTACCGCCAGACTGGGAAGAGCAGAGAAACCAAGAAGGAGAGGACTTTGTGCGACGGTTGGCAAGGACATCGTCACGCTTGGCCGTCTGGGCTGGGAGCCACATATGGTGGGCTGTGCGGAATCCACTGCTCACGCAGCTCGATTCGGCCCTGGAGTTGGCCGCTGCTTCTCCGGGTCAGCAGACAAATCCAGGTGCTCTCGAGATTAGGCGCCCGCTCCTTTCCCTTCTCAACACCATCAAGGATCGTGAAGCAACCACGGAACTCGAGTTCATGACGCTCGGTTACATCAGGCAAAAAGCCAGCGTCATGCTTCTGATGTCATTTCTGAGCTCGCCAGAACCCCCGTTCACGGAGCCCGAGACGAGAGCGATGGAGGAGAATCTCGTCAGCGGCGACCTGGACGCTCGGGTCGTCCTGTCTCTGATACCCGCGCTTCGTAACGAAATTGTCGTGAACCGGAGAGGCATATGGATATACAATGGCGTCAGGAGCACCGTCAACAGCTACATCTCAGCCGAAGCGGACGGCTTTCCGATGCAAGGAGTCAGCTCCTTGCCCTCGCATGTTCTCCAGTTCCTGAGACGGTTCCTCTCCGCTTGGAGGAAGAAGAAGGGGTTCGGCAGTATACCGGATGAGGTGTTCCGAACCGTGGATGCATCCCTGCTGCTGGTACTACTTGAACTAGATCAGGACACACCAAGCGGCCAGACTGGCAAGCGCGGTTCGGCCCGCAAGGAGCTCTACGAACTCGTCGACCATGGAGTCGACTGCTTCGACAGAGCAGTGGACATATTGGAGACATACCACCGACTGTTCGTTCTCAGCCGGCTGTACCAACACCGCAAGATGGCAGCCGACGTGCTCGCGACATGGCGTCGTATCATCGAGGGCGAGGAAGACCGAGGCGGCGAGCTTGGCGACGGGGAGCAGCGCGTCAGGAGCTACCTCTCCAATATTAGCAACCAGGCGCTCGTGCAAGAGTACGGCCTGTGGCTGGCCCGCCGAAATCCCAAGCTCGGTGTCCAAGTCTTCACCGATGAAAAGGGCAAAGCCCCGAAATTCGAGCACACCCGGGTCATCGCCCTCCTCCGTGAGGAAGCCCCTGACGCGGTCAAGTACTACCTCGAGCACCTCGTGTTCGACAAGGGCAACACATCCTACGTCAACGAGCTCATCACATACTACCTGGACATCGTCATCACCGACCTCCAGGCCTCCGCGGCGTCCCGCGACAACGTCGCCGCCTCCTACGACACCTACCGCGCCCTCAGCCCACCAAAGCCGACCTACCTGCGCTTTCTCACGGACAACGCGCCGCCCTCGGACGAAGTCTGGCAGAGCCGGCTGCGGCTCCTCCAACTCCTCGGCGGCGGGCACGACTATGATGCGTCGGCCATTCGACAACGAATCGAGGACTCACTCTCCGCCCTCCCCGCGTCATCACCGCCCCAACTCGCCGAACTGGATGGAAACACCCCAACTGACCACCAGCATCTCCTCGTCCCCGAGTTCATCATCCTCGCCGCCCGCGCCGGCCAGCACGCCGCCGCCCTGCGCCTCCTCGTCCACCGCCTAGGCGACTACGACACCGCCGTGTCCTACTGTCTGCGCGGCGCCGCCGCCCTCACCCCGTCCGGCACTCACTACCGCGACCAACCCCACCAACGCCGCGACACCGACGCCGAACCGCCACCCCGCTGGACGCGCGACGAGCAGACGCGCCTGTTCCGCGCGCTGCTGGGCGAGTTCCTGGCGCTGCGCGACGGCGACGAGCGCGCCGCGCAGACGGGCGCGCTGCTGGAGCGGTTCGGCGGCTGGTTCGACGTCGTCGAGGTGCTCGGCCTGCTGCCGGAGGAGTGGCCCGTCGAGGTTGTCGGCGAGTTCCTGGTCGCCGCGCTGCGGCGGCTGGTGTGCGAGCGCCGCGAGGCCATGGTGGAGCGCGCGCTGAGCGGGGTGGAGAACTTGAGGGTCGGCTGGGAGTTTGTGGGCGTCGTGGAGGAGAAGGGGGCGGTCGTGGAGGAGGGGGCAACAGAAGGGGCGGCGGCGGTGGTAGTGGGGCAGGGGGAGTGAGGATTCCGTCGCACTCGTGTGCCACGGGATGGTACACAGTACATCCGAGGTTATGGAAGTTGACGGTGTTGAGTAAGTCAAAGAGGAACGACGGGGTGCACGGGTATGTACGGAATACACCAGCAACTACGGATACCGGCGGGCCCTCACAATCTCCTGTTTAATTCGATTGCAACACTGCACAGCCCCGACATCCAAAGCACTCTTCGTCTCGGTGACCCGCCAATTGTAACCCGCTGCCGGCCGGAGATGTCAACAACAAGCAAAACAGAGTTGCATCCCTGACCGCGGTCAACAACGAAGAAGACAGGGTGTGGCCCAGGACAACTACCCGGACCGGAGCCTCCCTCCCTACGTCTTGCATCCACATTTCCTATGACGCACCATAGTAACAAGATAGTTAACACTACTACGCATGACGGTGTTCAGCCCCGTTGGAGTAGCTCGCGCCGCCGACCGTCGCATGAGCAAGAGTTGGACGTCGCAGGATCGTCGGCCGTTCCCACTCGCCGGGTACCCGGGTTTGTTCAAAGCAAAGAGGTCTCTGTGTGTGTGTTGCTCCGGCTTACGTGTCGAAAGTCAGGGTATGCTTGCCGGCAGCCCCTTTGTTGGAGTTTTACTGTAGCACTGTGGATTCTGTAATGTCGTTGTTTACTGCGCGGTATGGAGCATGTTCGTACCCAGGAGTGGACCGGAGTGACTGGTGAGTGCGGGCGGTGTGCAAGGCGATTTCAGGGGTGCAGATGCAGCTCCCGATTATGTGGAGACGGCCCGATAGCTCCTGTGTAATTTATGTGTAATCCGTTGAAAGGCGTGAGTTGGTTCAGGGGCTGGGATGGGCGAATAGACATCACGGGGAGGTCGAAGCTGCGCAAAAATTGGGTTGGCATTGGGTTGGCATTGGATGGGCTGGGGGGTTTCTCTTTCCTTAGTAGGTACCTAAGGTAGGAGCAATCTGGACTGTTACCTAAGCGGCGCGTTGCACGGCATGGGAAGTGTTGTCAGGATGCCGTTTACTTACTGCGTACACTAGTGGTGCTGCGTGCCTCTGGGCAGTTCACGGCTGCTTTCGTGCCCAACTTACCTCGCTACCAGCAGTCGCACGGTTAACTAAGGTACCGCGGTAGTCTTCCGCTGACTCTCCCGTACCAGGTAGCGCTCGAGCTCATGATGCGTCGGACTGCTACATCGCCATCAGGCTCGCAGCAGCAAACCGGGATTGTGCCAAGTGTTCTGGGCCGCGGAGATGGCACGGACACACCGAAGGGTAGCAGCGGCCCTGCCATCTCCAGGTCGTATTTTGGAAGCGAGAGCGGCAGAACCATACCCACGGAGATCGGCGCCCTGTGGGCCCTGTACGGAGCATGATTAGTACGGAACATACCGTAGCGTACTGCGGTACGATGCTGTCAGTTCACTCAGTGAATGAAGTGCAGAAGCCAACCGCATACAAAGTACGGAATACTGAACACATAGTCCGGAATAGCGTGGCGGATAATTGCGGCAGAAATGACGGGCAGCAGTACCAAGAGGCTCCCCCACTGACGCTTGATTTTTCCCGGTGCAGGCCAGCAATAGTCTGGACGCTTCTGGACCGTCGCCAACAGCCTCGCAGAGAGGGTCGCATGCAGTCGCGCTGGGGACTGGACAAGAGGCCCAGAGCTTGGTCGAGGTCTGAGCGCGCGACCGAGGCACTGCACTTGTCCTCGCGAGTCTGTTACACAGTAGTTAGCCGAAAGCCACCTCAAATCGGAGCAGCATTTCCTATTACGGCCCTGTCATCGACCGAGAAGAGCTACTGTGTCCGTGTGCGGAGGAGTTGGCTGGGGATGACTCTGGATCCGTGCTTGAGCAGGGCAACGCTGCGGACACGGCTCGGCTTGTCACCGAACGGAAGGCGAGCAACGGGAGTCTGTGTGGCGCGGCTCGGAAACGCAGGGTACACTATCCACCCCGTGGTGGCTTGCAACGCTGCAGCCGGCAAAAACGGCGGGGAAAACGGCCGCAACGGAGAGCAGCAGCACTGCACACCCGCACATGAACCTCGGCCAAGAATCTGGCCCAGCGGACGACACTGCCTTTGCTCAGCCGAGGCCAGACGTTCGGCACACGCACCCGTCCTACACTCCAGTACGTACATGCTGGACATAATGTAGCCCGTGGATAAAGCGGTTTTGGTGGGGATTCCGGTGGTCGAAATGAGACACGCAAAGTCTCAATCAAAGGGGGTCGGCCCGAAGCGAACAAAACACGAAGTCACATTGGAGGAGTCGGCAGCACTTCATCGGTGTCAGTTGTTGAGTAACAAGCGGTGACCGTGTCTTTTCCTAGATGATGTGAGCAAGAAAACAGAAGCAATTCTGCATACCACCCTTCTTCGCTGCAGAGACGAGAACCAACAAGCAGCTGCAAGGTCACCCAAGGGATTCGGAATTCCCCCTGGGCCGAAGAGGCTGAATCCGGCCACATGCCGAACCTTCGCCGAAAAGCAACGCGGGCAGCCGGAGAGCTTAGCCCGAAACGGAGCACGTCACGGGACGGGGCGACCGCCCACCAGCGTGGCAGCCACCGCCACATTGATGCTTTTTCGTGATCCAGATCTCGCGCACCGTCGCACCCGCAGAATGCGGGGGCGGCGTCGCACTGCCAGCCCTACAGGGAATAACCGGTTCAGAAGCAGTAACATCAAACGGAAAAGAGCAGAGCAAAAGAAGAAAAGCAGCAAAACCAAAAGCCCGGGCTGCCGAGTGCGCCGAGTAGGTATCTACGTCTACGGAAAGTATTCCGTACATATCTCACGACAAATTTCCCCATTCACCCGCCCCGTTCGTCCATTTTATCCTCCTCGACCAACGGGATGGGCCAGCCAGCCTTTGTAATCGCGCGGGCAGGCAATATCTGCAAGGTTGGGTACCACAAAGGGGTTGAGAGTGCAGCATCGGCCCTATCCGCGCGGCGCAATTCAGGAACGCGGCACACCGGATTGGCCGGGACGAGATTGCAGATCAGCCAAAAATCCTGTCAGACACACGCTGGTGTCGTGTGCAACCAACTGCTCATTCGTGTTTGAAGAACACACAGTGCGGTAGACACAGGGTGCGCTGCAGCCCCAAAACCGCGCACGGCAGCACCTTCAAAATTAACACCACTGACACGATCCATTTGGTGAGAACAGAACAAGAACTGCTCCCGGTTCTAATTTGAAGTCATCATCCCATCCCACGGGACGTGGTTCCGTGGTTGCCTCGCTCCTGGGTCCAACCAATCCTGAAGGAATCGCGGCAGCAAAACGTTCAACGCCGAGAGAGGAGGCAAGGTATACCACGACAGTGTTCGACCGCAGCCCCAATTGTGAAGGTAGAGAAAGCTAGCAAAAATGAGAGGGTATATCCGTTGCCATCGTTGACCGAAAAGAAAAAAAAAAACGCCCGTAACCGTATGGTCCAGTTCGTCGAGCACCCGCCGCCCACGTAATCCAGGGGTTAAGTATTAGAACAAAGTTAAAAGCTAGACTCCGTTTGAAAAACAGTAGTTCAGAAGCGTAAACAACAAATGGAATCGGGAAAAGAGAAGGCACTGCCCATCCAATTAGGTAAGGTAGTAGGTAGCGGCAAAGGAGACCAAAAGGCCGGCACCAAGGGTGTGTGTGAACCCGTAACGACAGCAACACCATTACCATCACCTGCATCCCCATCACACGTCCAGCTTGTGATCCATCGTCGGGACGTCGCTCGACCCTGGCCGGCTGCCCGCGAGCTCGGCCGTGCTCTCGGTCTCGTACGTCTTGGAGGAGTCGCTGGCCTTGGACCCGTTGCGCGAGTTGCCCATCATCTGGAACGGCGACCGGTGCATGCCGCCGCCGATGCCGCCGACACCGCCGACACCGCCCGCGCCGCGGTCGCGCGCGTGGTGGCCCGGCAGCCCGCGCCTGGCGCCGCCGCCGCCGCCGCCGGTCACGCGCGAGAACCACGACCGGATGTCGTGCCAGACCATCTTGCAGGCGCCCCACGAGGTGACGACGTAGATGATGGAGTTCCAGAAGCCCTGCAGCGGCAGCACGAAGGACGACATGTACTCGAGCGGCAGCGAGGCCGAGCCCGGGTGGATGACCGAGTAGACCCGGTTCGCGCTCGACGGGATCCACGTCACCAGCATGGCCGTGAAGAAGAGGATGGCGCACTTGGTGTAGCTCCACGTCGCGTCGTTCGCCTCGTACGCCGCCCGCCGCCGGAGATGGTTCGACGGGCCGCCGCCGCCGCCGCCGCCGGGTCCAGCGTGCTGCGCGCCCGTGCCGCTCTTGAGCGTCGTGACCTTGTTCGTGTGCGTGTGGGTGGTCGGGCTCCGCCCCACACCGCCGCCGGCGGTCTGCGAGCCGGCCGTGATGGTCGTGTGGAGCTGGTTCTCTGCGTCGCCGCCGCGCGGCTCGCCGTGCGGGTTGGACGAGATGGTGACCGAGTAGGCCGCCGGTTTCTGCGGTGAGGATGCCTGCGATTTGCGGCGCTCGCCGCCGCCCAGCGGGGCGAGATCGATGGCGCCGCTCTTGTCGATGACTTCGGTCGTGACATAGACCTCGGTGGTCTTGGTTGAGCTGAAAGGGTCGTCCATGGGAGGGTGGTGAGATTCGGGTTCGTGGTGGCTGGTGCTGAAGTCCCGCAGCTGCTTGCGCTTCTTGTAAATGTCGCGGCCGGCGCGGATGTAGATGAAGAACGTGATCAGAATCACGATCCTAGGCGGGGAGGGGTCAGCAGTCGGTCGTGTCGCGCGCGCTTGACCTCTTCTCATTCGGAGGGGACCCAGAGAAGTACTTACCAGACCGGCCCGTAGAAGATGGCGATGCGGAACACGTCCCAATCGGGAGCGATCCAGCACCACAGCGTGGCGTTTCCGTACATCCGCCCTTTCTCTGGAGTCGATACAAAGACCAAGACCAACGCCACGATGAACGGGATGCCGTAGCAGCACAGGAGATAGGGTATCTCCATCTTGCGTAGCCTCTGGGCGTCGAACTTGAAGTAGAAGGTGAGATACACGTTCACGGCCATGGATAATGTCCAGAAAGCATCGGCAGGCATGAACCTGTGCCAGGCGTCAGCAGAAGCCGAGAGGGCAGGGCGGCAAGGAAGAACTGGAACGTGGGTGTGTGAACGTACATCTGGATGAGAAAGGCTTGTAACTGGCAGCCGGCCGAGTTCACGTCGTGGATGAAGGACCCAGCCATCAACGTGGCTACGTTGGTCATGAGGTTGCCGAACGTTGCGTAGAAGACCAGCCGGTTGATGGGCTTGTGGAAGGCCTTGGAGAGCGAGAAGGTCGAGATGACCAACACGCACCCGACGAGGGAGAGACCCGAACATGCGCGCTCGAGGATGGTGAAGATCTCGACCTGCTGGTCCGCGAGGCCTGGATCCATCTTGGCGGCGGGGCGTCAGAAGACGCAGCGTAAACTACCCGAAAGGAAGTATGTCGTGCCGCACGCGGTATCCCAGGGCCCGTCCCGTCATGCGAATACACCCCGGCGGCGAGCCTCGGAGGGAGAGGGAGGGGCGAGTCGGCCAGCGATAGGTGACGGCCGGTGGGTTGTCAAGCTGTCGGACACCAAGACGAGTGCCGAGCAAAGGGAAGCCGGGTTCGCAGAGACCTTTGAGCGAACGTCTGGTTCCCGCAACTCTGGTTCGAGAGGCGGACGAGCAGTGGGACCTCCGCCTGGCAGTGATGGGGAGGGGGCTGGGGGCTGTGGATTTGAAGTACTCGGCGCGGTGGGACCTGTTCTGGAGGAGCCACCACGGCAGCAGGGCCGAGAAGAACGACACGATAGCCGAGAGAGGCTAGCTGGGGTGTTGGAGCGTTATCCTCTGCGTGAGCACAGGCATCATCGGGGGACCCTGGTGAATCCATCTCTGAATGGGGCCAAAACCCAACTTATGGATCTCATGCGGGACGAGCATCGACAACGCCAGCACGCCCCGCCCCTTGGCAACCATCGTGGGGCCACATCAGACCGTCGAACATAAGGTACCTTCGGCATGTGCATACTGGACTGTACACTAGTGTAGTTACTGTGGAGGGGGGTACCCGCGAAAACCAGAGACGGGAGGCTTTCCGATCGCCTCAGGGAGACAGCAATGCAGGTGCACACTGGCGAGAAGTGGCCAGAATTGCCGCCTCCCGGGGCACACTGTGGCTGCTGACGACCGAAGCGGAAGGGGAACAACACCCCCCCCCCCCCCCTTTTTCCCATCCCCCTCCCCCCGGCCGGATTGGCTGCGTGTTTTGCAGCCAGTGGGTGGTAACAGGCCAGGGGGCGAATCTGTTACTGGTTCTGACGGAAATTCAAGCCGGGGGGCTCGCATGCTGCAGTGTAACCCTCCCGCTGCGAAACTGGAGACTTTTGATGCTGAGAGGGCGACGATCTGGCCCACGTTCTGTTCTGAGCTCACCAGCTCACCTGACGTTGCAAGAAAAGACACAAAGGAACTCGTTGGATAGGTTCCTGTGTACCGTGCCAATAAAGTGCAATTCGTACGAAGTGCACCACACGACTGATCTATACTAGTGCAATGTGCCAAGCAAGCCTTGCATGTTAACGTTATTTTCGCTGTGGAGATCTGCGGAGATTGGAAGTCAGCTCCCAAGTATCGGCGATGATGGGCGGCGCTGATCGCGGGGTCAGAATCGTTGGATTGGCTCCATTCTTTCGTTCGCCATTTCCCAGACGTGGGCGACTTGGCAATGGATCCCCTGGCTTGAACCCTACGCAGTATATAGTGTATGCGAGTCAGACTTGACAAGCAAGGGCCGACCTCGACATCCCCCTGCGCGCCATGTCGCTCACCGCGACGGAGCCGCGACGGAGGGTGGCACTCGCACGGCTCTCCGTGCAGGAGGGGTTCACACCAACTCAGGCACATGTCGCGTCTCTGCTGCCGATACCCCGAGGACATGCTGCGTACCTTACATACCCGGTAGTGTAGAGTAGCAGGCCGTCGCTAGGTCTGTGCACACTACACCACCTACACTACCGTGGTACGTGAGACTGGGTCACCGCAGGGGAAAAAGATGGCAGACGCAAAGCGAGAAAGTCTGAAGAATAGCCTGCGCTTCATCTCGTGTTGGAAGTCCGCGGCAACTGGTGATGCTTGCTGTTTTCGGGATGCCGGGTGTTTCGCTGGCTACTTACCCGGCTCACTGCTTTCGTCGAGGATCCGTTCCGTTGCAAGAGGGACACAGCTGAACAGTTTTGCCAGAAATGCTGCCACAAGGTAGTTATGTCGCGAACCCTTTTTGAGGCGCACTATGAAGTTTGATCGGGGAAACGGGAAAGCAGAAAGCCCAGTTAGGAAAGGGAGGCGGTCAGGGGGTCGGGTCCAGCCACGTGGGAAAAAAGCTCCACTCACCACTCAATTTCCCCGCCAATATGCCGGAAGGGGGCGCGGTTTCCCACCGTTCTGTCAACATTCATCGCCGCGCTGCGCTAGTGTTCAACAACACTGTGGTACACGACAGGCGGCTCTCCATGGCGGCCTCAACCTTCTGCGGCCTCTTCGTTACCCCGCGCCTGCGACCGCGCTCGGACCAGATCTGCACTACACTAAACTAACTGACGTTCGAATGCCAATCGACATCTCCCCTCATCGTTAGCGCAATAGCGACCTTGGCGCGGATTTGAGCGTCGATGAGATCACCAAGATTGTCGATGCGTCCGCCGTGCAATGCCTGTCGACTGCGGCTTCCTCCGTCTGCTCCTCGCTGCGAAACGGCCTTGGATGTGCGCATCCTGGACCTCGCTTCCGAACGTCGCCCGTGCCGAAGCTTGGACCCCAGTCGAGTTGACGTCGGTGGCGACCTCATATCTGAGAGGTATGCGGACTTGACATGCCGCGATCTGGGGGTCTCTTACCTTGGGAACCCGACTGGACTCGGTTTCGGCCGCTGTCTACACGATTCTCAACTATTGGGACTGCGAACGATAGCACTTACACAGCAGTACGCTGACTACTCAGGACTACCGCAGTAAATCGATATCTGCCGGTGTCTCGGCTGGCACTGCCGAACCTGGCGGCGCCTCGCCGTCGATTCTGAAACGGGGCCGGGTTCCACTACTTCACAGATCAGGACTTCCCAAACGAAGAAAGTTGTTGAGTCGGCCGAAGGTGCGTCCGTGGGTCTTCGTCCTGTGGTAGACCCAATCCACGAGCCCGGCATCAGGTAGTGTACTCCGTACACAGTAAACCTGTGCGTTCCTGCAGTACGAATCATGCAGGCTAGTGAGGTTCGCCGACCTCGTTTGGACGCTCTCCGGCCTCCTATTTCACGGTGCCTGCCGGAGATGTCTCATTCGGATTCTCCATCTGGATGCAACGTAATCCGCATATCACTGCCACCTTCGGTCCAGCCCTACTACCACCACGGTATGGTACGACAGACGCATTACGGATTACATAATCTATGTATGTATATGCAGTTGTTGAGTTTCCTCACTTGGCACTGACTGTTCAGGGGTCATCAACCCCGCCCTTAGTGTATGTACTGTGCATCTCAATTGAACTGACTACACTACACTACACTAGGTCCATATAGTGTGGTGTAGTGTTCACGTCGGTTGTGTTCTCCGCATCCCTTGGCATCCCTTGGCACGACCAGCCATCGCAGTTGGTTGCCAGCAATTTTCACATGAGACTGAAACAAGACGTGGGTCTGTCAAAGCAGGGCCCAGATTCCACGGCCCGACTTCGATGCTTTGATACCGGCGGAACTATGGATTCCAAGCGGAGCCTTGTGTACCTCCCCACAATAGTGCATGTAAGGTACGTATAGTGTACTCTCGGAAACCCAACGTTCTAAGCTAAGAATGGGCCAGGCCGTCTCCCGTTTGCCCGTTTGCCTCCTTTAGCATCGTTCGACGTTGAGCTTCCGCAACAAGGCGATCCCAGCCTCAATTCTCAGCTCTCCCAAGCCACCTTAGTTACCCACCGACCGAACGAGACGATCAGTTTGGACGAATTTGGACGTCGCTGCCGACCGGGACTACCGCAGTACACGACACTAGTTGCAGCGCATGTCAGCTGATCCATTGTCCACGGACCTCGAAACGCTGCAGACTGACGCGACCAAACAAACCATCCCGGCGGATCTGTTTCAATGCCATGCGAAGCCTTGCCCGTCACACCGGCACGTCTTGCAGGCCAAGTTCAACCCCAGGCGGGCATCATCGCCGTTTTCAGCAGGCCAAGAGTCCAGTGCCACGCCAGCAGAGGGGAGTCAGGGGACGTGCGCGGGGCCAAGCCGTTTAGCATGCGCAGAACACTGGAACCGAGTTCCACCGAGCCCGAAACCTGGTTCCTCGCGGCCTCAACAGGCAAGGTAACTAGCAAGGGGGGGCCTGGTCCTGACTTACCGTTAACGTTAGACCCGGATTTTCAATCCTTAGATCGGCGGGCGGGCGAACAATTCCCTTGTCCATCCTCGCCGACACCGCGGTCAGTCCCAGTAACGCAAAAGCCGTGGTGGCTCCCCCAAAGCCGTGATGTCGCCCCCGGCCGCCTCGAATTGTGATCTCCGCCGGCTGATGAGCCGCTTGTCAGAACTAGGTAACAAGTGAAGTGTACGCTACACTAAGGTAGTGTAGTTAGTTAGCGTACACTAGTGTAGTTAGTGTCACCAGCCAACGTTAGCTAGTGTAGCAGAAGCCGGCGGGGTTGTTAGTGTAGTTACATCATATGAGCAGCGACACGCCTCTCAACCGCCAAGATCCTAGGCTGGCGCGCCCCGAGGTGGCTGGTGAAGTTGGCTCGTGTAATTCATCTTCAACTTCCTTACCTACCTGGCACTTTGATCTCCAAGCTCACACTACACAGTACACTACACTAGCCTCAATCCCAGACCTGGCCCCCAGTGGTTTCGTCGTCGTCATACGCACCCGGTAGCTGGCTGCATGCCTGGTACCGAGTTCTGGGAAGGATTGTGAAGTAGCTACACAAGGTAATTACCAGTTACATGCAGAAGACGAGTGAGCTCGAGCTTGGGCCGTTTCCAACTGCTCCTTTTACCGGGGCTGGTGGAGGATTCTGTGCTTCGCTGAGCATTAGTAAGATGATGTTCTCCGAGGTAGTCCTCACGCTGCAATGCACGCAGTCCGTCACCAGCCTCGTAGGCGAGCTAGCTTCTCGTCTGGGGAAGCTGGCGCAGGAGCTAACTACGGAATCACGCTGCTGCAGTATACATTAGTTCCATCACTCTCCAAGTCGCCTGCATCTTGGCGCTCCTTCCTGCACGCTGCAGAAGAGTCGTCGGTTGGGGGCCAATGCCAATTGCTCGCGAAAAGGGGCCTGTGCGTGCCTCAGATCATGATATTGTGCTGATCCTCCGGGCAACCCAATGGCGCACTGGCAACTCCCTTCTCACCGCTGAAACAGTGTGCGTCGAAGAAAGTTGTCCTCCGTGGGGTGGGCAGTTTTCCACGTGTGGTAGAATCGGCTGCCGTCTTCCAGCCAGATCATTGTCGCCAATACCAACGAGGTCTGTCTGGTTCATGTTGAAGAAGCCTAGACAAAGAGAGCTTCCAGACTTACCCGGCGCTCCCTACTTAGGTACTTGGATGCTTGTAATACAAGCACGAGCCAACCTTCACGCATTGCGCCCGTATAATTTAGCAAATCTGAAATGAATGACCGGAGCCAGAAATTGCATCCGACATGTTGGTAGCGCACATCTCCTGCTAGCGTTGCATTCCGAGGTGACGAAGAGCACGAGACTCCCAAGAGACGCGGTCATGAGGCGTAGCGACAACTGGACCACTGCATTTGCTTCGCTTGACGACGAGCTCCGTCCTTCTCTCCGTCTTCTCCTTTTCTTCCTCCTCCTCATCCTCCTGTTCTTCCCCCTCCCCCTGGCCGCGGAGGAGAAAAGAGACTCTTCGCGCCCCGAAACAACAGTAGTCATCGAGACGTCGCGGGTGGCCCCCGAGCGGAAATCGATGGGTGGATACACGGCCCTGACTTCCCGCAGGACACGCGTCTCAGGAGACAGGCTCACCGACGGTGTTGAGACGTGCCCACCTCTCGAGGCTTCTCGTGTGACTCGACATCTGGTACAGCCGAGGCCTGGCACGTCACACCAGATTCGTCCCTGCTCGCGGCACGCGGTTCCAGGCCAAGTTACGGAGAGTGCTGGCCCTTCGAATATCTGGCTGGTTCCCCTTCTGACCCTGCCAATGGGCATGCTCCGTCAAACAAAAACAGAACAAAACCTAGCAATTCTCAATCCCCAATTGATGGTTCGCAGATGCTCAGATCGAACAAGCTGATATCGACACCATCTTCCCATATAGTCATTCCCGGACGATGTCCCAGGAAAAAAATTCCTCCTGCGCTCCGCCTTAACGCCCTCCTTGTCCGTCACACAAAGAAAAAAAAAATTGCCCTTCTCAGCTCCCGGTCGATGGTTCGCAGATGCTCAGATCTCACTAGCTGATGGTCCCTCGTTCAGGACAAGCAAACTGATATCGACACCCTCTTCCATTGTAATCATTCCCGACCGATACCCCGGGCAAACTCCGCATGTAATCATCTTTAACTCTCTCCTTATCTGACTGATGTCTGATGTTTGCCCGCTGTTGGACCAGTGATGAAGCCCAAGGCACGGTGCTGGGCATGTGCGGGAACGCCGACGGCGGGAGGAACCTAGATCCAGGTAGATATCGCCATGGACGGGTCGAACTTTCCCGCGTTGCCCCTTTTTGCTGGTTGACCGGGCGGGATGGCAACCTCTCCAATCCCGTCCGCTGGCAGATTTGCCGCCGAATCATGATCTTTCTGGGAGACGCTTGTCTCCTTAACCACTCCCTCCTGGACGTGGATGGCGTCCATGTCGGCAGTCAACGACCCCACCACCACCTCCTCCTCATCCAACTTCTCAAGCCTGTGGTCTGTGGAAGCCGAATACTCGGTGACCATGGAAGAGGTGTCTTTCCATCCGGGAACCGGGTGCCAATCGTCTGGGTTGTCCGCCAGAAACTTTATCCGCGAAGCTCCAGGCGCAATCGCCAAGTCCTTCTTTGCCACGCGACGGGTCGGGCTTTCGGGCTCCGGTCGATGGAAGTTAGGTGGCAGGAGAACATTGCCCCTGCGGATTGGCCCATCGGGATCCGGCTGAGGAAGCTGGCGCTTTGGTCCAAGTAAGGCGGCGAACCATTCGTCGATGGCCTCGAACACCAGCGCATCGCTGTCAAGAGGAGCCGTGAACGGGAGGGGGGGTGGCCTCAGAGTTCGTGATGCCTCAGGTCTGGCCGTCGTCCTCGGTTGGCGACCACTTCTGGAAGAAGCTGAGGGATTGTTTTCGCCATGCTCGTAGGCTGTCATTGCTCCTTTAGTATCGAAACGGCCTTCCTCGCCAAGGGCCTGGGCAAGTGTCGTAGTAGGAGATGCTCTTTCGGTGATCGAGCCACCCCCTTGAGACGCTTGAGAGGAGACAGTCATCGATGTCATTCTCGACAGCATTGATTCTGATCTCATTTTAGTGCATGAGGACCACTCGAGGGAAGATGTGAATACCTTTCGATGATTGGTCGGGTGACTCCCGCCAGCCTTCAGCCATGCCACCAGCGGTGGCTTTCGTCGCGATGGGTCGTGGACTTTTTGAAGGCGTGTTTCTCAGCCTCGTCGATGGTTTACTTACTGGCTTCTCGGTCAACTCCGTTGCGATTTTTTGTGTGCCACCCGAGCCACGCTTTGATTCTGCAGCCCTCGCGCTCGACTCTGGTATGGTCGTTTCGTGCTTCTCGCTCCTGAAAACATTGGCGAGAGTCTTCCTGCCTAAGCTTCCAAAGCTCAAACGCTGTTGGCCCGACGAACGTGATGTGCGCGTAGATAAGGTCCCGGAACTGCTGCCAATGTCTTCCTCCTTCTTCTTCAACTCTCGTTCGGCTTCCTTCCTGGCTCGGCGCTGACCAATGCGCTCGGTGGTATAATCGGACCAATCGACTTCAAACATTTTGGCAAGTTGCAACAGCAGTTGCGCCAATTGAGCTCGGTAGCCGTGGAGGAAGTTGTCAAGGCTCGGAGAGGAATGCAGCCGAAGAAAGATCTTGAGAGTTGACCAGCTCCTTCGAGATGGAAGGCGATGAGCTCGGACGGGCTAACTAAACCACAAGGGACGGTAGCCGTGAAAGAAGTTTGTAAGGTTTGAGAAGAATTGCGGTAGGATGGGAATCTTGAGGGCCGATCAAATTCCCTCGAGACGGAAGCCGGTGAGGGCAGAGTGGCCGATTAGAAGTGCGCGAGAATCGTGAATTGAGCTCTCTCACCGAGCTTCCTTGTCACCTGAAGGAACAGGAAGTGAGGCTCAAAATTGAAATTGCACAAGTTTGGTCGAGAAAACAAAAAAAATCACTTGTGCCCTCCTGCTTGGTCGACTGGACGAAAGCAGAGAAGATCTTCTGCGAGCATTGCCGAGAACAAAGTTTTGGCACCTTGGAATCCGCCGATGTGAAGGCAGAAACACAAAACTAAGGTAGCGCCGTCTGATAAATCCTACTCTTGACGAAGCCTGGAGTGAGCGAGACACCTGCGGTTGCTCTCGCTTCCATAGCTCGGCGAGGTCTCAAAGTCGTGAAGAGGTACGGGAATTCTTCGCGGGCTCCTGGGTCGCGCCTTCCTGCACCAGCCGTTTTCAGTTCAGCCCGACCCAGCCCGGAAACTCGAAGAAGAAAGGCAAGTCATCCAGAAAGTGGCCTAATTCTTACTTTGGCCGCCTGAAGTGGCAAAATGGCATGAGAGTTGGCAAGCCTGGCACTACCTTTCATTTCTTTTCATTCTTTGTTGAGGCATCGACACGATGTCTCGGCCGTTAGGCTGCAGCTTCTTGTTTCTTGTAGGTATCAATGGTTTCGAAGTTCGGCAGCCAAGGTCAGCTTGTAAAGCAACCAAGTGCTAGACAGTCGGTAGTTCCCTCCGTCGCCGTCGTTCTGGGTCAAGAGGACTGCGGGACATCACTAGCTACATCTGGCGAACTTTCTCCATATAAGAAAACTGTTGGATCAGAGACACGAGAGACCAACCATAAATGTTCTTAACTCGGACCTCGCAAGTCCGGACCCAGAAAAATATTCCGGGTTGACACGCCAAACTCGGGCTGGTGCCAGATCGCCCACTACTTATCATTCCAACGGCCCTGCAGGCGGCTCCTCAACGGCAGTTGCCAGCTGGAACGGGTTGGTGGGAAAAAAGAATGGGGTGTAATCACACAGCATTGGTCACTCATAAGCGGGATACCGAACGCAGAAATATCAGACGTGGCAGGCTTCACGGCTTCGTTCGAAGGGACGACAGGGGGCGTGGGTATTCCTTGCTTGATTCCAACCTCATTCAAGTCATGCACATTAGAATGATTGGCAGAGATAGGTCCTAAGCAGAGACTTCGGTTCTGAGGCTTGATTTTATCAGTGTGGCGCGAGAGTAACTCCCCTGCTTGGGGAAAGCCGGGCCATTCTTGTTGCGCCGTCCGCCGTTAGATACCGGGGAGTGCCTAGGTCAGGCGAGCTCCGGATATGCAAGGACCAAGAACTTGCAAATGGTGTGTTCAGAAACCGTGTTTGTTCGGATCACCTATTTCTTCAACTGCAGTGCTACCTGCTATCAACAGTGGAACTGTCGTGGCTCAGCGCCGAGTACTCTACTCTGCCTTGGCAGCACTAAACGGACGATTTCCTGAAAGCTCAAAGCCGATCAAAGCAGCCAGCTTCCATGATTGTTTCATATTTTCTTTCCTTTTGGCAGTGTCCATGGGTTGAACGAGCCGGATGGATGCCTGCACAGTACCTGGTAGCTTGGTACACTAGGATGTTGTTGTCACACCGCACCCCACAGCACAGCCCTGCCAAGACCGTGATGTTCTCTCACCCTGGGGCTGCTTCAAGGGACAAGGATGGGGTCCCAGCCAAGAACCAATAAGAAGCCGGTTGCTGCCTGCTTGGGAAATCGCTTGTCACCGCAACCGTCGGCCCGCTCCGGGTTCGCCAAGAAACGGCATGGTCTTTGAACCTCTGCCGATTGCGGTCAACCTCATCGTGATCACCAATTTTTGCCATGGACGCACGAGGGCGTTTCCATGGCCCGTGCAACAGCGTCAGCCTGATAAAACTATGCCATGCCAAGCAACACCTGTTCTTCGTGTGGCGTCCCCGGGGCTGGGCCTTCGATACAGACCTGCTAACTGACTGAGTTGAGGCGTTCCATGGGAGCGCCGGGCTTGGAACGCGGGAAGTAATTGCAAACCTAGCCCAGGGAATATTCTCCGATGCATAACACGATATACACTGGAGCTACCGGGCAGCGGCATAACTTCATGAACTCATGGATAACTCTTCGTGTGCCTCAGAAAGGCTGAAACAACGCCACTCCGTGGTACTGCAAGCATCGAGCGCAGTCGGCAGGCCGGCTGTCTGCTTGCCCACAGAGATGGACAGCCGTTTCGGTGGGTGTACAGATACCGAGCGTCAACTTGGAGGGAACGCAACGTTAGCACCGCTGCGTCATGCGAGTCGGCAGGATTTAGCTCTGTCGCCGGCCTTCGACTGCAACCTGGCTGCTTCTCCTTCAACGTGGCCGAGCTGGACTCCGTGGCCTTTGGACCGGGACATCAAGAAGTTCGTGCTTCACATATTTTGAGTCTTTGTAGTTGCCTCCTTGGTCCCGACTTACCGCCATTAGGCACAGTGCGTGCCACAACCCTCCAGTCGCTTCCTTCAGTTCTGAACTCATCAACCAAAGACGCTTGCCGGCTGTATTGGCACGTTGATGACTACCAATCTCTTCAGCTCAGTTTCGGGAGGATCAGCACGATCTATGGCCACAAAGATAGTAAGCTGCCATAGAGTCCAGAGGAGAGTCGGCTTTCCTGTACCATATAACGTGTAGCGTTCTCGGATATGGCACGCCTAGGCAATTCTTTTTTCTTACTTGCATTTCCAGGATCTCTGGAGGCGTAACTGTGGCTCTCGTTTCGCAACCCATGAGGAGGTCAACGAGGCATCCATTAACAGTTGCTCTGTCCTGCATCCAGAGAAAGAGTTATTCAGTCTCACTCGGCATGAGCCAGGCAGGTTGAACGCTGTAAACGGGCTGTTGGTTGACGATTCCCACCTTGGTCAATGCATCCTCCGTCTGCCAATCTCACTGACACATAATTCACTTAGCTGGACTTGGTCGTTAGTGGTTGGGATACCCGACTACATTTTCCGTCTCCTGCCCTAGCCCGCCTTAAGCCCCAGAGACTCGAGCAACTGAGGCCATCCACGCCTGGTCACTCCTTCCAGCCAAGGCATCTTCCCACACAATCCATTTTTCATCTCTAAAAACCCTGCTTCTCCATCCACGCCATCTCTAAATTTGATCGCTCTTTCGACGGTACCAAGGGGCCGAAACCAATTCTTGTTGGCCAGCTGGCAGTGCCCTTTTTACTCGCAAGATCGGCTCGACATTTACTCACAAGGTTCATTCTTCGGCCTCCATCGCAACCTTTCTTACAATACGATAACCATCCTCCCACATCCCGACAACAAGAAACATTGCGACTGGATTCCCAATGATCCGCCGACTCTTCACCCGCTTCAAGCGGCCGGTCTCCATGCCTCGGGTCGAAATGTAAGCCAGTCTACTTTTTCCATGCCTTGGCTTCTTGAGAGATAGCTCCCTCTTTTCCCTCCCTGCTGCCCAAGCCGCTCGGCTTCCTCCGTTGGATGGCATTTACCTTGTTCGCCCCCTCTCTCACGATACTACCGCCTGTCCCTGTGTCACATCCTGTTTCCGTTTCCGTTTGTCTACAATGACGAGCGCTGTCGCTGACCTTCGCAGCGAGGAGATCGAGATGCACCCTACGAATGCCACCAGGATCACGGATGAAGAACCCCAGGCTGGTCGCCCGAGTTGGTTTGAACGATGGGGAAATGGGATCAGCAGTTTTATCCAGCGTGTCAACTATCGTGCCAGCAAGTCGCCTGTAGGCTTGTTGTTCCGCCTTGGAGGATGTGGGCACGTAAGTGGTGCCTTTGAAGAGAGCTTCCTTTCTTTTTGGGCAACAAGCAATGTCACTGACAAAACCGTGTTATTGCAGCCCAAGGAAATCGAAGACACGTGCCTATCGACCGAGATACGTGCAGGTCTGACGACGTTCGCCACCATGGCCTACATCATTGCTGTAAATGTATGAAAGCGGCTCCGTTCTCTCGCTCTCCAAATGCCATTAACTGACTGATCCTTCCAGGCATCCATCCTCGCGGAGTCCGGCTATGGCTGCCCATGTGAAAAGCCGTATGACCCGGCGGGCAACTGCGCCAACATGGCGGAGTGGACCGAATGCTACAATGGTCAGTTGAGAGACGGCGGAGGTTGCTGGGAGAATTCGCTTCGCTGACGGTTCGAGTTAGATGTTAAGCTCGACCTGATAACCGCCACCAGCGCAGTGGCCGGCGTCTCGAGCATTTTGTTCGGTCTTCTGGCCAACCTCCCAGTCGCTCTTGCGTACGTGCTAGTGAGCAACGGCGTAGATGCAGCCTAACTGACTGCACTCACAGTCCCGGGATGGGTCTCAATGCCTACTTCACTTACCAAGTCGTTGGTGCCAAAGGCACGGGACCGATCAACTACCGCATCGCCCTCACTGCTGTGTTCATGGAGGGCTGGATATTCATGTTCCTGGCCCTGACGGGCATGCGGCATTGGCTGATCAAGATCATTCCTGGCACCATCAAGATCGCAAGCGGCGTGGGGATCGGCCTGTTCTTGACTCTCATCGGCATGTCGTACACTTCAGGGATCGGCATCGTCACCGGAGGCATTGCCACGCCGCTCGCCCTGGCAGGGTGTCCAGCTGAGGATCTCCATGAAAGTAACCAGTGCACAACGGGGATCCTGACAAGCCCAAAGGTATGTGCCTACCAACTGCCCTGGTGTCTTCCGCCATTTGACATGGCAACTGACAAGATCGGATAGATGTGGGTTGGTATCATGTGTGGTGGGCTGCTCACGACCATCCTGATGGCATTCCGCGTCAAAGGAGCCATCATCATCGGCATCGCCATTGTTTCCTTCTTGTCATGGCCGTGAGTCCTCCTGACACCAACGCCCCTGAAGCATTCACGCACCTGCTCACATGCGGCTTACCAGGCGCCACACCCCGCTGACGTACTTCCCCGATACCCCCGACGGCAACCACCGGTTCGACTTCTTCTCCAAAGTCGTCAACTTCCATCCGATCCGCCACACGCTGGCACGGCAGCAGTGGGATCTCACCGGAAAGGGGGGCTCACATTTCGCCCTCGCCCTGTTCACCTTCCTGTACGTGGACATCATCGACTGCACCGCGACGCTGTGTTCGATGGCCCGGTTCTGCAGCAGGGCGCGCCGGGACGAGTCCGACTTCCCGCGCTCCACCGTCGCCTTCTGCGTCGACGCCGTGTGCATCTCGTTCGGGGCATTGCTCGGGTGCTCGCCCGTCACTGCGTTCATTGAGAGCAGCGCTGGAATTGCTGAGGGTGGTCGCACCGGTCTGACCGCTGTTGTCACTGGCCTGTGCTTTCTGGTCTCGCTGTTCTTTGCTCCGCTGTTTGCGTCGATTCCGCCTTGGGCGACGGGAAGCACGCTCATACTGGTAGGCTCCCCGTCCCTGCTCAGATTGAAAGACGAGACAGGGTAAGAGCTAACTGTGCTCCCCCAGGTCGGCTGCATGATGATTCGGCAGGTCACCAAAATCAACTGGGCCTACATCGGCGACGCGGTGCCGTCCTTTGTCACGCTGGCCTTCATTCCCTTCAGCTACAGCTGTGCCTACGGGCTGATCGCGTGAGTGCGGCCACTGCTCTGCCTCTGCTTGCGTTCTGTCCAGCTAACAAGCCTCGCCCAGCGGCCTTTTCACCTACACCGTCATTAACGGAGCCGTCTGGATCGTCGTCAAACTTTCCGGTGGAAACATCCTCCCTGCGAAGTACGATTTGAAGGAATACTGGTCGTGGCGCCCGCGCGGAGAGTGGCCGTGGATGGTGAGGGCCTTCTTTAGGCTCGTCTACTGGGTAAAGCACCGGAAGTCGAGGAATGCCTCCTTCGCCTTGGACTCTTGCGACGAGGCTGGAAGCTTCGAGCAGTACCGATCCCATGTTGGGTCGAAGAACGCAACAGACGGGACGGGCTCACCCAGAATCCCGACCCCGGAGCCTTTCCGCCAGCCGTTTTGATCGTGGTAGGGTTCTTGGGCAGACACTGTGGGCTTTGGCTGCGTCGGCCAGCCTTATGGGTACAGACACTGACACAGACAATGTTCCACTGTCTCTGTGAGTCCGGCTGAGAGGGGGAAGAGAAGCCGTTGTCTGCATCTTTGGTGCCTTGGGACGGGGCATCTAGGCTTAGTCGCTTGTACTTTTGATGCCCCAGTACAGAGGCATCCACTGACTGAGAAATGCGTACCAGCATGTCATGGAGCGAGTGTCCCCCATTCCCGAATTTGCGAGATTTAAGCTCCGTGTTCCGTATCACTGGCGAATTAACCTTGAGCCCCTTTTGTTGATTCAAGCAGTCTGCTTTTCAGCTGATACCAGCTGCCAAGCAAGCTCAAGCTCCAGCCTCAGCTCCCCGTTTTGAGCTTATCTTATCAATCTGACAGGCAACGAAGGAACTGCATCATCGGTCACAACCTTGGACAAGTACCAGCATTTCGGCGTTTCTTGAAGATCTAAAGATTCTGCCACCGGCACACTTTCTTAGGTGCACTTCTTTGTTCGGCGGCAGGGGCGTCAACGAGAGAATCAGCAACAAGCAGAGCTTAGGGGCCGCAGCAGTGTCGGGGCGGCCACGATGAGCGGCGGTTGGAATACCAGTAGGCTTCACTCGCATCCCCGGATATGCTCCAAGCAGCTAAACTCGCTGACCAACGAATCATAGTCGAGTCCGATGCCGTACGTTCCCGCCATTCCATTACCCAAACTGGCAGATCCCAGCATGAGCAAACGGGGAGCGGTCTCCGCTTCCATCGCTCAGCGTCAGAGCAGTAGCTGACGGGTGACGGCACCAGGGCGTCTTCACCTACCTGCTCGACAACCTCGGCGTGAAAAACGTTCAGTTCGAGGAGCTCCTGTCGCTCGACCCGGACGCCCTAGCGCAGCTCCACCCCGTGTACGGCGTCATCTTCCTCTTCAAGTACCCGACCGACACCCCCTACCGCGCCAGCGACAAGCCCCTGGACGGCACGTTCGACCACGATGCTGCCGAGCGGCTCTTCTTCGCCGCGCAGACCATCCAGAACGCCTGCGGCACCCAAGCGCTGCTCAGCGTGCTGCTTAACAAGGTAGGCGACAGCAACAGCAGCAGCGGTGGCGGCGACGACGAAGACGAGACGGTCGACGTGGGCGAGGCGCTGCGCGACTTCCGCGAGTTCACCATGGCGCTGCCGCCCGAGTACCGGGGCGAGGCGCTGTCCAACTCGGAGCTGATCCGGGGCGTGCACAACAGCTTCGCGCGGTCGTCGCCGTTCGCGGACGAGACGCAGCGGGCCGCCGACGAGGCCGGCGAGGACGCCTTCCACTTCGTCGCCTACACGCCCGTCGGCGGCACGCTGTACGAGCTCGACGGCCTGCAGCCGGCGCCCATCGCCCACGGGCCCTGCGCGCGCGGCGAGTTCCCCGCCCGCGTCATGGACGTGCTGCGCCGCCGCATCGCGCGCTACGACGCCGCCGAGATCCGCTTCAACCTGCTCGCCATGGTGCGCGACCTGCGGATCCGCGCGCGCGAGATCGGGGACGCCGAGCTGCTGGCGCGGGAGGAGCGGAAGCGGCGCGACTGGCAGTTCGAGAATGCGCTGCGGAGGCATAACTTCGTCGGCTTCGCCGGCGAGGTGTTGAAAGGCGTCGTCGCGGCCAAGCTGAAGGAAGGAGAGGGGGCGTATGAGAGGTGGATCGACCAGGGCAAGGAAAAGATGAGGAAAAGGATAGAGGAGCGCAAGAAGGGCGGCGGTGGCGGAGAGGATGTCGAGATGGCCGGGTAGGAATAGGAGCAGGGGAAGAGATGGCGGACATTGGACATGGTGGAGTGTGTGGTAGGCTCAGCTTATCACTTCAAACTCTAGCAAATCGGATATACCCATGCCGGGGTTGAGCAAGTCGTTCCTCGATAAACTGAACTGAAGAGATGGCGAACTGCCACTATCATCACCAACTGTCCGATAACATCCCTCCCTTGGCGGCTTTTAAAGCCTCGGTTCAGTTACCACGGGGGAAGCGCTCAGTACGGAGCGTACAGCACCAGGACCGAAAGCAGAGGTAACTGTTCACCAGCGACGCAGACAATGAGCCTGAATTGGCCAGAACGGCATGCCTTCTCCTCTATTCTCGGAGCGTTTCGTCGCGGCGGCATTCAAGTCAATGCAATGGTATTCGGTTAAGCGCCCCTGTATCCCATCCGGCTCCGCGTGCACCCTCAACGGTCCTCAATCCTTCTGTATTGAGTATCGTTCGTGACCGACTCCTCATTTTGTGGAATCGTAGCCTTGACCCGAAAAAATGCCATGCTCGCGTACACCGTTCCGGAAGAAAGCCAAGCCCAGGCAAAAAGAACCCCCTGTCCCCAACGCAACTACCAGTCCCTCGACTTAAGCAGCCGTGATGGCCCGGCGAATGCGGACACCGCGCTGCCTGGAGCTAAGGTGCGACTCGTCGCGGACGACAGCCTCCGACTTCTGAACGGCCTCATCGGCCTCGGTGAGGATGAGCTCGATGTGGCACGGGTTGGACATGTAGGGGTTGATCTGTGCCAATGTCAGCCGCTCGACGCCCTGCCCAGCATATGCTCGGAATTCGAGAAACGTACGCGACCGTGGGCGCGGTATGTCCGGCGGCGCTGCTTGGGGGCGTGGTTGACCTGGATGTGCTTCACAATCAGGTTGCCAGTGTCGAGACCCTTGGCATCGGCGTTGGCCTCGGCGTTCTTGAGGAGACCGAGCAGGAATTGGGCGGACTTGACGGGCCAGCGAGCGCGCGAGACACCCCACTGCTTGCCTGTTTTCCACGACAATCAGCCCCATTCCCCAACCCATAATGTCAGCCCCCTCCCCCCATAACTCGGCTCCAAATTGCATGTTGGCGGGTCGGCCGCCTTGGTTCCTCCAATGCCCCATTTCCCCCAGATCGTCACCCCCAGCAAGTGCTCGCTTCATCGATTCGTACCTTGGGCGGTCCGGCCGGTAGAGCCAGCGTAGCGTCTCATGGGAACGGCCTCCTTCTTCTCGATGACGTTCTCGAGGAACTTCTGGGCGCGCTGGAGCTTCCAGCCGTTGATGGCCTGGGCCGTCTCGCGGGTGTTCTTGAACGACACCCGGAGGTACGACCCGCGGGAGCGAGCCGACTTCGCCGGTGAGATCTCAGTCGCAGCGTACCGAACCTAACGTATCGTAGAAGCTCCGGTCAGCCTGGTCTCGGAACTGTCCGCTCAGCATCCTTCCCCCCTGCAACGCTCCCCATTTGAGCGGCAGAAATTCCGCGAGAACGTCGCATTTCGCAGAAATCGAGGACAACCCCGGGCTCGTGAAGGTGACTAACCATCTTGACTGTTTGTCGACGTGAGGACGGGATCGACCGAGTTTGGAGTTCGGGAAAGATGGCTGTTCCCAAATTTTGGCGCCAAATGGATTTTCGCGATTAGGGCTCTGTGGGCTGCGATTGATTGGCTTGTGTGGGCGGAGTTTCTGCCTGAGGCAAGGGCTGCAGACTGGCTCCAGACTGGCTCCAGCCGCTCTCGACAAGGGTAAGGTTGCTAAGGATAGTAACGTAACTGCACAGATTTTTCGCCTCGCGCGAGATAAGGCTGAAAACAAGCTTGCCGTGACCTCAATGCTGACCACTCAGAACGCCTCATAACTCGCAGCCGACGGAGGCCAGAGCCAAGGCTCGGCCCGCTTTTTTTTGTCGAGTCCAAGGAAATTTTGCATCCAGCTCCATAAGCTTCTCGACGACTTCAACGAGGCCGCGTATTCGCGTATTCGCACCCATTGCTTCGAGGGCCGCGTGTGTACAACAACCCATTCGGCACAACCGAGTCCGACCGATATAAGACCAACGCGCCGGGTCTCGGACGTAACAACACTTTCGACGCAATGGCCTTTGACCGTGGTGGAAGAGGCGGCGGCCGGGGGGGTAACTTCCGCGGCGGTGATCGCGGCGGTCGGGGAGGAGCGAAAGGCGGTCGCGGTAGTGGTAAGTCTAGCGATCCTCAGATCTGTCGCGACGTTTTGCTGCAGGGTTTTGATTTCTCGCATCTGGGAACTCATATTCTCTGCCCTCGGCTGGGGCCGCTTCTGAGCCTGCCGCTACCATTGAACCATCTCGACGAAATCAACGTGGTCGCTAACCAGAATGGTTACAGGTGCCGGTGGTCGTGGTGGCCCTGCTGGTCGCGGGCGTGGTGGCCCTGCCGGTCGTGGCCGCGGAGGGTGTGTACTGTGTCCCTTGAATCGGCCGATGCCTGGTCTTGCTAACGTGCGTGTGCAGTGCTCGTGGCGGCCGTGCCAAGGGCGGTTCGAAGGGAGCGAAGGGCGGCAAGAAGGTTGTCGTCGAACCCCACCGTCACAAGGGCGTCTTCGTCGCCCGTGGTGGAAAGGAGGATCTGCTTGCCACTGCCAACCTGGTTCCTGGCGAGTCCGTGTACGGCGAGAAGAGAATCTCGGTCGAGAACGCTGCCCAAGGAGCGGATGGTGTTGCTACCAAGACCGAGTACCGCGTGAGTTCTTCACTTCTGGGACCACTTAGGCCTTCTACTGTCGTTACGCGTCAGCTAACCTAGAATCGCGCAGATTTGGAACCCCTTGTTAGTTGTTCCCATTTCAAGCACCCCGCGTCACATGCTAATATGACACAGCCGGAGTAAGCTTGCTGCGGGTATCCTGGGTGGTCTCGAGACCATCTACATGAAACCCGGTTCCAAGGTGCTCTACCTGGGTGCGGCCTCCGGTACCTCAGTCTCCCACGTTGCCGATATCGTCGGGCCAACTGGTTCTGTCTACGTATGTCGACGATCATGCCACTTGGATGCCGTCAAATTCTGACCAAATCCGTATAGGCTGTCGAGTTCTCCCACCGTTCCGGCAGAGATCTCATCAACATGGCGGTATGTCCTCCCAACCGGATGCTGTACGGCTCGAAGAGATGCTGATCACTTTCTTTGTTAGACGCGCCGAACCAACGTTATCCCGTAAGCAACGGTTTGATCTGGGAACTCCGAGGGACTTAATGTGGCTCACACCGTCACAGGATTGTGGAGGATGCTCGCAAGCCCATGGCTTACCGGATGCTTCTCCCGATGGTCGATGTCATCTTCGCCGATGTTGCCCAGCCCGATCAGGCCAGAATTGTCGGTATCAACGCCAAGCTCTTCCTGAAACAGGGCGGTGGCCTCCTCATCTCCATCAAGGCCAGCTGCATTGACAGCACTGGTAAGCCGGTTCTTACTTCATCTGTCTTTTCCCTGATGCATCGCTCACATTGCCCCAGCGCCCCCTGAGCAAGTCTTCGCCAGCGAAGTCCAGAAGCTTCGGGAAGCTAAGTTCTTCCCCAAGGAGCAGCTTACTCTCGGTAAGTTCAACCGCGAGCACACCACGCTGAGGCTGGGCCTCGTGTACTGATGACGGCTACAGAACCGTACGAGCGCGACCACGCTATAGTATCTTGCGTCTACCTGCAGAAAGAGTTTGAGGCCTGAGTTCAGCTTTTGATCTCGGTGTCATTTATGGCTCTCTTCTGGGCGTTCTCACTTGGTCGGTGTTCAAAGGAGGTTGGCTTGTTTTGAGTCTGGGCGGCGAATGGCGTTTGGGGCTTAATATTCGGCATGTCTTACTAGAATTACGGGATGTGAATGGACATCTGCCGGCGTCAAACTAGCACCGTCCTCTGAGCAATTCCCTCCGTTTCTTCATGCCGAGAGACGCAAGTTGGGCCCCGGACCGAGCGACTGGATCGGCCAGGCGCGTTGCGGGTGTTGGGCATGATCTTGACAGAGGGAGAGACAACCCGCGGGCTGGTCCGGCTGTGAGGACATTCGCCGGATGGCTAGACAGGCGGCCAGTGTCTTCCTGTTTCACACTCTGGGTTCTTCCCCTTACAGCATGTTGAATCTAGGTTGATCTCATGCGGAGTCTTGGGCCCGCTGAACGGGGAGGGTCGTTAGCAAACGTTGGGTAGGTTCTATTTTCTCCTGGCCATCGTCCTGGATCTAGCGCATCGGCAGTCGTGGATGAGGTAAGGGGTATGGAGCACGCTCAAGGGTTCTATTGTGGCCAATTTCTCTTGGGTTGTTTGAGCTTCCTGCGAGAAGCATTGAGACCTCGCCGAAGTGGTGCATCTTCCCTTCCTCAACTCTTTGTCTCTAATAAGCCAGCCACGGAAATATCATGGCTTCAGGTCTTGTTGGCTTTCTCTTCCCCTTCTCTCTTCTCTCTCTCCTGCCCCCCTCTTCTCTCGCTCTCACCACACACTCTCTTTCCTCACAAAGCCAACATCTAAAGCAAACCCATCCCTCCCTGATGTGTACCATTCATTAGTTAGTCTACTCCTGCCTTGCCTTTACGCTTACCTTACTGATTGTGAAGCTCCTCAACGGCAGCGCAGGCGATTGTTCTGTACCCATTCATCAATGTTTCTGCTGCCGTAGCACCTCTCTGCTGTCGGCACCTCCGGCCTTTTAGCGGTTGCGTTGCAGCCCGTCAACCACAACAGGCAACTTATCACGAATGAGAACATCCGAGTCGAGAGGTCGTCTAGGTAAATAGCTACTGACGAGGGAGCAGATCGCTTCTTGAACCGGTTGTGCTCACAACCAGAACTTACTCGACGTTCAATCATATACTTTTTTGCGGGTTATCGCCAAGAGCAAGGGGTCTGTCTCTCTTTCCTATGCCGAACATCCACTCTTCGGTGGGCGAGATACCCATAGCTGGAGAAGTGACTGCACGGAGAAGATCACCACCTGCTAAGGGGGTTAGTATCTCAAGGCTTGGCTCATACAACGAGTTGTTTCCTATGAACTTCGTTTTGGTCTCTAGCATGTCAGTCTCCTGTTTCATCTCCCCCGGAGCTTATTCAAGCGCCTAACCGAACAGCTGGAGATGACGCTTCGGGCAACTTCGAGGCCGTTGAATGCGCACCCAACGACCACACCTTCGTAGTACTGCCAGCTTGTTGCGGACTCGGTCCCACTTGGGTCTGGGACCGTCATGTTGGGATGGAGGGGCGACGTGTTGTAGTTTGTGTCTCGCCTGGGCTTTTTTGGATGGTGTACATTGATGACTTGTGACAATGATATGGTGGCGGCGAGGTGGAAGAGATGGTGACGTCGGTGGCAGCCCCTACATAAACCAGTTCGCGCGTCTTCCCCCTATCATCAGCCCCGCCGTTGAGAAACGGGCTGCGCAGCTCAATGGCGGGGGCACGGGGACTTCGCCGGGCAACCGTTAACGGGCGATGTTTGTGAGGACGCTTATAAGGTCTACCGTTCGACTCCCGGTGCATTCGACCTTGTTGAGGACGCTCAGAAGAATCCCTTTTGACTCCCAATGAGGCGCTCGCCGGGTCGTCGCGAAGCAAAACCCGACCTCCGGGGTGCTCGCACCTGGCCGCCTCCCCGCCCGGCGGGTTGGCCAGTGAGCTTTTTGGTTTCCCAAGTCTGAGCTGTAAACAGCACCGCAGTAGTGTGTTTCGCTTCTGAGTTGGAACTGTCTGAAACGAACTGCCTCTCTCTCGGCCACAGCGATCAGCAGGCAACAACACGCCTGATTGGTCTCCAGTAACTACCTCCTGGCTTAGTTATTCCGTATTACTCCGTATTCCTTCCATTATCACTCCTCGTGATCCAACCAGACCAACCAACACAAGGATCCCGTGCAGAAACACAGAGAGACAAGCGGTGACGCTGCCCGGCTCGCAGCCGTCGACGACCCGGACTGGATGAACGAGACCAAGAAAAACACAACGAAAAACTCGTATACACAGGAACTAACTTAACCTTGCTGTGGGAAACAACAACAGCAAGGAAGGCCGACGCCCGGTCTGCAAATGCACGGGGAAAGTGGTCGCCGACCATCCTGCAGCACTCAATTTCCGATGCCGACGTCCCCGGCACGGCACGCAGCAACAGCGGCGCTGGTTGGACGCGGGCACCCGCCCGTGCCGCCGCCGCGCATAATTGGGAAAGTGAGCACGGACTGATTACCTTTTGGATTTCGTTACGGATGTGCATTGTGTATCTGTACAGTACAGTAATCCGAATTCGTATCGTTACGCTGCCGATGGTTCACTGGTTAACGTGAACGTTTCTTACCTGACAACTCAATCCACGACTTCAGCCAGGGTATGGATGAAGTTACGCCGCAAGAAGGTCGCCCAGTGAGTCGCTGCTTGGATGTTATGTATCCTCTATTCCGCACATTACACTGGACAGGGCCCCATCTAAGCCTTTTTCACGCGGTACTGAGTCACTTCACTACCTACACAACTGATTACACATCCCGGTGAAGGTTAACTTGACAGACTGGCTGACTGGCTGACCACTGGACAGGGGCCCGGTGAACGGGTGAGAGGATGATGAGGATCATGAGGGGGTAAAAGGAAAGTAGCGGAATTTGCCGCGCGCGTGTTCTTGTTCCCACTCTCTCATTTCTGTGGGATGGGCTTTTTGCTGCGCATGGGTACGCATGGGTACGGTGCCTTGCCGGTTTGAGCGAGGAGCATGCAACCTGGAGGAGGCGTCGTCGTCGAACAAGGTAACTCGGTAGGCAGAGGGAACGAAATGCATGGCGGGCGCGTCGGGCGCCTCGACAGTCGACAGCCGACGGCTTGCTTGGACTTGCCTTGCCGCCCGCAGGAAGCGCTGTCGGCCCAAGCCGGTCGAAACAGGGCTTTCCCGGTCACCAAAGGGTGAAAGTGTGGATTCGGGACTCGGAGGAGGTGGAGGGGCGCGGGTGTCGTCTGGACCTCGATGGGGCTTACTCCGGACGCTATGTTGGCACCTACACTAGCGTAGTTTGTGTTCACTCGGGGGTGGGGAGGGGCTTTTCCAGGCTGCTGCGTGGTCTGTTCACGGAGGGGGAGTGTTGACTCTGTCCCAGCGCCCTGGGAGGCTGTCCATGTGGCAGTATGTATAGGACACCGAGGCCTGCCCACGAGGACCACCGAGTGGAACGCGAGCAGAGCATGGGCCCTTTCCATTCTGCATAATGTCCTGTGACCACGGGTAGGAACAAGTGTACCGCGGTAAACACCTCATCGCCCGGGCTCTTCCACTCTCCGTCCTCGCATCCAGCGTTGGATGTTACCCTAGCCAGGACCACGACGGGACGAAATTCGGCGGGAGCGAGGGAGACGGAGACGCAAAACTGGAGCAGCAAAGGACGACTCCACGGCATTATTGACGGGGATTGAAATACTAAGGAGCACACGTCCAACCAATGCACTGCCGGAGTGGCAAGCGCCCAAGGAGAAGCAACGGCAGCAGCAACAACACAACCTACCTTACACTACAAGAGAACCAGGCCATCCATGCTTGCCATCCATGCTTGCCATCCATGCTTGCGCAGGACGCTAAGTCTGGTGGCTGAGGCAGCGCAAACCCGTGTCCAGATCCTCGGAACCGCCTGCCTGTTTGGGGATCGCCTCGCCGCTGCCGTCACCCTCCAAGTGTGCATGTGTACTGTACACGTACATGTAGTGTACGGAATATGTATACTACATGAGGTACCTAACAATCGCCGTGCCGTTGACTTGCAGATGACGCTTGATTTTTTTTTTTTTTTTCTCGTTGATTGTTTGCTGCTCCAGCACGCTGCTGCGCGTTTCCTGGACGGCGTTGCTGGTGCCTGCGTGGTCTGCGCCCCTCTTTGTTGAGTTCCGATTCCCTGGCTTCGATTAACAAGGCAATTTCCCTTGCCGTCAATACTGTGAGTGTACACTACCATGTGGGAATGTGCCTTATGCATGAAAACCCTGGGGAGGTGGGGTGGCTGTGTGGTATGTGGTATGCCCTGCATCATGGTTGGTTGCGGTACGCAATATGGAATACATGGTATTTGCAGCGTACCGTACTTTTGTCGGCGTGGGGGGTCAATCAATCAAACGGACAAGGGAACTGGCCCATGTGTGTACTACTACGCAGTTACGACTGGTTTCTTGAGAAAAGTTCCCGCCTCGAGAACTGACGTTGCAACAACGTTGGAGGAGCAGCTGGCGACAACGACGATGACGATGCCAACCGAGCTTCTTTCCACACATGGCCGCGTCGGGTGGCACTGGCGTCGATCCCCGATCCCGAACCATCTCGCTGGGACGAGCCCAAGAACCTGGGGCGCTGCAAGCCCGCTGTTCATCGGTTTACGACCTGCCTGTTCTGGACAGCTCCAAAACTCTAAATGCCCCTGGAGAGGCGGGTTGGTGAGGTGCAGTGGCGCCGCAGAACCTGGAAGATGTGAGTGTGCTTTTCGGCAGATCCTCTACCGAATCGCTGGGACGGCGCGCAACGGGATATTTTCCTTACTTCCAACACTAATGTACACTAGCTCGTCTGCGCCATGTCTTCTTGCAAGCGAAGCGAGATCGACAACGACAGTGAGATGGATGCACATGACTAGTATTTGTGCTTTTTTTCCCTCTCTTTTTTTGCGCAATCACCCTGGCCTGCTGGGACCCGTGGGGTGTCGGGTCCAAGTCTGGTGACACAACTTGAAAAGTCAGTTATCAAAAAAATGATTAATTGGCTTATGCACTCCACAAACCCCCAACTCTCCATCGCCGGCCGGAGCAGGGTTACAATGATGATTGCTGAGCTTGGTCAGGGCGGCGCAGATGACGACCGCCGCAAGAACTGGCAACAACTGGGCAGCAAGGATCCGAGGATTACTGAACCGGGGGTTAGCTGCGTGTGTCCCCCGCTGTGTTTGTGGTGTACACAGCACTATTAATCCTGGTAGTTAACGAGTGTGCTGGTGGAGGGACACGGGTTTGTTCTCCGGCGCGCGGGGTTTCGCGTCCCTGGGCGGTTTGCCCCTGTCTGTCTGCCCGTCTGTTCAACAGGGTAAAAGTTGCCGAAGTGAAGCACTGGACGTTATACAGGTGTCGATCGGTGCCGATTGCCAATCCGTCATGCTATTTTCGTCGACCAGAGAGAGGGATCTCAGTTGACTGCACGGAACTTTGAGAAACAGGGTCGCTCTTCCTCCCCCCCAGGCCTGCCGTCTCGTGATGTCTCAGACACGCGGGCACCACCGAGCAAACTGGATCAATGGAAGCTCTGTTCCGTACATCGACGCCGTCCAGTGTGACATCTGTGTATTAGTGTACTGCACAGTAAGTCCGGTAGCGAAAAACCCCTCATCTTGGCGCGAAGGAAATGGACGATGGCTGCGTGGGCTGGGGCGCGGTCTGGAACACAAGCCACGAGGCTTGTGGATCGTTAGCGAGTGCCCTGGGCTGACCGGGAGGGCCCCGGAATTTGGGCCAGCTAGCGGCGGCGCCCCAGAAGCTTAATTCTTCGGCGGGGAGGTCCGCGCCCGCTGGCCAACCTTCCTATTCGAGTGTGCAAGTAGGGCGTCGTGAGGTAGCAGTACGGAGCATGTCTTCAATAGATCAGGTAGTTACCTAGGTAAGCTACAATTACCGCTCGTTGGTGTGTCGGATCGTGCCGCTGGATTGTAGTGTATGTATGTACACTACAGAGTGAAGTGTTGTGTACAAGTGCCCCTTTCCCCCCCTGAAGAGGCGTAGCGCTGGCACCGCTTTCCTTCGGGGGAGACCGCGGCCGGGTGCCACGCCGCCGCCGGGTCCGAGTCTCGACCCTTCATTACCGTTGCGGGCCCAAGAAGCGCGCGGAGAAGCATGGCGGCACCTGATGCCGCGTGCTGATAGGCTGCGGGAACGAGCAACGCCGGAACGCCTGGCTTTTCGGGACAAGCGCTAGTTAACTACGGAAAAACTAGTATACTGCGTCGCTTGTTATTTGAAGTCCGCCGTGAACTGACTCGCTTCATCTCTGTTTCGTGCAGACTGGGGGCTGGCGAGGCGTCTCGGGCCAACGGCATCTGCGTACTGCGTATGTGTATACGGATGCTGCGCACGGGGGAATCCCTTAAGGTTCATCAACGTGAAGAGGAGGTTTGCCTAGATCGGCGGACAAGATCTGGTTCACGGGTTGATTGGCGCCCATGCGTCGTCTGTCGCCAAATTTGGGCCACGGAGACCGACACCGACGTCGACCATGTGAGTCTCGCGGATATACCCCGCCCAATAGTTAACTCGGAGCGAAGTTCGAATGCAGCGAGCTCAGCTGGGCCCGGCCCGTTGCAACGTCATGTCACTGGCCTGATACCAATGGCAGGCAGTGAACTGAGGTTTGAGTTGACGTTCGGACCTCATCACCGACGACGGATTGCGGCTCTCTGGAGTCAAGAATGCAGGGCCGCAATAGACCGAGAAAGTGGCAAGATGCCGACTGTTTCACATAGCTAGTGTAGACAGACTAATTATCTCGCCGTTGACAACCCTGAATTTCCGTAACTCGCTACGGTAAACGGAATGCTCTGTCGCTCCAGGGCTTTTTGCTGACAATATCACGATGTGTCCTGTGTGTTTCATTGTCACTTGTTGGTGAGCCCTGCAAGGATTCCGAATGCGGCAGGGTCTCGATATGGAAGCGACTCCCATGGATCCTGATTGGCTGAACCCAGTGCCGTTCGGTTAGTTACCCGAGTAACTTACACAGTATGCTTCGCGCTCGTTTATGTTTTCCTTGTTTGGCAAGGCTGATTCACATCGAAAGCTTGGGCCAAGTGTGGCCCAGTTGCCCGCCGGAACATTGAGATGGGCAGCCCGCTTCTGGGGACGGCGCTTGTTCCGGGTGGCTGCGGAGTTGTCCCCCTGTTGATGGAATCCATCGCGCAGAAAACAGGTTGGCAGCAATTGGTCTTTGAGCTCCCACGTCAACCCGTGGTGGAGTTTACCGAGGCACATCCAACAAGTGGACCGACGGCGGCTTCCGAGTCCTGGATGCAACGCCTCGACTGAAGGTCCTGGATGCTTGGAAAATTAAGACGGAGCTCTTCACTCCCTGCCATGCATGCCGCGTGGGTGGAGAGAAAGATCGCGCAGCGGATCATCCGGATCGAAAGTCAAAAGCGGTTGTACCTGCGTCCGCACTGCTTCGCTGGGGCGCCACATTCCTCGTCATCCTGCAATCGGAATTCTTCTCGAAGTGCCTGAGTGAGCTTGCTTTGGCGCATTGGCAGTTGCAGCCAGAGGCGAGGCGTTTTTTTCGGGTCGGTCGCCCTCTCCCACGTGAAGGGACGTCCGCAGTCCTGTGCCGGGAGTGAAGCGCTGACCCGAGGATTGGGTGAGATCGTCGCTCAGGGATTGGCGCCTTGTGCCAGACTGGCCGTCTTGGCAGCCTGTTTGAAAAACACCGCGCACGGACCACCTGCCGCACGTGGCATGGCTGCTGCTCACGGCAACCCCCGACCGGGTCTTGCTCTTGGAACTTTGAAGATCTGGCGGGCGAGGGTGGGGGAAGTGACACTGCACTCCACCAAGCGTGCACTTAGCATATGTGGGAGATGGTCAAATTGACTGCGGTTGAAAGAGCCGTAAGGGACCAGCCAACCCCCGGAAGCATTCGCACAGATCACCCAGAACGGAAAGATCCCTGCTGCTCGTCGGCCTGAAGCAGTCCAAACCGAAACGCCCTGATCGAGTCAGAGACAGAGAGGTGCAGGGACGCAAGAGTACGGTCCACGACACTGCCACGCGTGGAGTGAATCACGCCCGTCCTCCGGTATGGTGTAGAGGCGCCTCAAACGCGGAGAGCATCAAGGAAAATCGTGGCGCAGCCAGTTCGAGCTAAACTAAGGTGAAGCAACTGGAGGTTGGGTCAGCATTACTGCGGTTCTGTGCAACTGCTACACTACCGAGTTTGCTATGTTTGTGCTGAAGCTCCGACCTTCACGGCCAGAGTTGGTGATTATTGTGAAAATCGTTGATGAAGCCGCCAACAGCTCTTGCCGAACGGCACAACCTCAAGACACCCACTGGAGAGCGAGAGGGGCAGACACGGTGCCAAGCAGAGCAGAGCGCAGTTGAGTTCCTCCGGTCTTACTCCGTTCGAGTTAGATCAAGGAAGACCACGCCTCCTACCCGCATCCGTTCTCATCCCAGCACACGTGTCTGCGCTGGAACACGGCACAGCGTGCAGCCTTGCATCTCCACAAAATTATCTGGTTGGAAGTTTCCTTTGAGACAGCGCCGTCTCTCCATGACTGGGCGGCTTCGTTTGTGGCCCAGTTCAAGCAATTGTCTTCCCTCCCGGCGGCAGCTTTTCCGTGACAATCCTTGAATTCAACTCCCTCCCGGCTCTTGTCCTGGGTTGGTGGCTGGCTCTCGTGGAGTCGAACGCTCGCCCCTTTTCCTCGCATATTGTGCATACCCATCGCGGCCAATCATGGGCCACATCCGCAGACGCATTAAAGATGGGTATGGGACGGAGGGGATCGCAGCGTGATGTTTTCCGAGCGATACGCTGAGGCCACAGCTAGCTTTGCCGGGCTAGAGACAGTCTTCGCTACATACGGAATATGCCGCATCTCATTCGGGGGCTCACGTATCCGTAAATACACTTCCAGAGGATATATGTGTCGTTAACGAACAACACAGCAAAGCACCATTGGTCGAGGTGGGCGGGCAGCCGCGGGAAGGCTTCAGTCTCAAACTAGTCTCAGTGCCGGTGGGGGTGGCGGAGTCGCACGCAACAGCCGTCGTCTGGCTTGACCTAACCGGGGAAAGACACAACGGTGGGCGAGCAAGCCGATGATGGCGCCAGCCAGCCCACGCATCAAGAACTGCGCAGCGCGCGCATGACTGTGCCACGTGAAACCGCGCCGCCGGGACTCCCCACAAGGCTGAGTCGTGTATGTGGTTCATCCGTGAGCCCCGCGCGCTACGACCCTCCGGAACACAGGACCGCAAGACAAATGCGAACTGCGTGTAAGACGCACGCCGCCGATTGGCAAACAAGACAGGCACCGGAGCGGGTAATTGGCCGTGCGATGCTGCGCATCTGAACAAGCTTACTGTGATATGTACGGAACGTATACACTAAACCATCGGTCGCAGCACGCGGTTGCTGACCGACACCAAAGGCACATGGAACCAGCCCGCCGCGGAACCGGACGACTGGGAAACGCCGGTGGCTGACTACACTACACTACATCGGTAGTGTGGTGTAGTTAGGCATGGTGGCGCCGGCGCTTGGCATGGATGCCAGGAACAGCTTGACCGTTCTCGAGAGAAATGCCAAATACTTTGCTTCACCAATAGCTATTATTCCCCATGCAGTCATTTCCCATGCAGTCAGCGTCGTTGAAACGATGCAACCAGATGGGATCTCCTGCAGATTACACGACTCACACGACCTGAAAACCCACTGAGTTGGTCAAGTTGCGACCACCGTGGTCTGGAAAGTGCCTTTTGATTCCCTCCTTGCCAATTCGTAAACTTGACTCTGTGTCCGGAGTAGCTACTACAGTATAGGACAGCCGCGAGTGTGCGTTCCACTGCGTATCTCCATGACTCGGTGGCATTGGTGTTCTACTTACCCCTCGTTCCTCCATCCAATGGTTCGCATCTCCCAAGTAATCCCAACAGCTGTACACGACGTCGGCTCTCGGCTCCTCGGGGATACCACCATGACACAAATCGGCGACCTCACGCGCGAGATGAGCAACAGCAGTACAGCAGTTATTTTCCACTGGTGGTTGCGGGTGCTTGCATGGCTGCCGCATCCATGTCGGTGTCCACGAGGGGATTATGAGGACGCACCATCACAGAAATGGAAATGCAGACACAGTACAATGCTCAACGTTGGGTAGGAAGGCTTGGCCTCTGCTCTGTGGAACCGTAGCTTTTCTCTGGCAGCATCCGAAAAGGCATCACGGGCGGTTTGAGGCGACCTCTCCTGACACAGCGACGAAAGAGCACCATGGGGGCGAACAGTATGTACATATTACATACAATAACTACCTACACTACACTAGGTAGGTACGGAATCTGTTGTGTAGGTAGGTAGGTAGGTATGTAATGTACAAGCAATGCAACCGTGGTGTGCCACCGTCCATGTCACTGCATGTGGCAGTTCCCAATGGTGTCCGTCCCAGAACCAAGGTCGCAGTGTTGCACCGCCCCTTATCCGAGGCTTGAGGTTCTTTTTTTGGATTTTACCTTTTCGCCTTCTCTTCCCCACATGCTTGGGTCAGGAAAATCGGAAATCAGTGGGGCCCAGGGCTCCTCCGATGTAACGATCCACCTGCCGTAAACAAGCCACTGAGAAGCCGGCCAGCTGCCGGCTCAGCCGTGCCTACATGCACTAGTCTCGATCTGGTAGCAACCATCGCGCCGGCTTGTTGGGGCGATGCCGATCTCGAAAAACCCTTGCTGGGGAACTTTCCTCACTCCTCGTTCACTTGGCGCGACGATCACCGCGACACACAACCAACAGCGGCAGGGCCCGCTTGCTTGTGCTCTCCCACAACACGTTTTCCTGAGACAAAATGACGCCGAACTCCACGACATACTAATTGTTGCGGGTGGGAGTGGGAGTGGGACTCACTGACCGCTTCGCCTCTTGCTTCGCACTTCGCACCTGACGCACGACCCGCCAACACCCGGGTCCTGCATCTCGTGGTGATTCAGGTCGACCTGCGGCGCGGGGAAAAAAACGTGTTTATCAGAGACACCGTGCCGCGGCCACGCGGGGCCTGAAGGCGACGTCGCTGCCTCGGAGACCAACAACACGCTGGCAGTGACATCTGCCAGGACGGGACGGCAGTGCGGTGCCACCGGGGAAATCACAGGTCCGATGCCTTCACAGCGTGAGCAGCGTGCAACATGCAATGTGCACCGCGACACCCGAGACCTAGCGGATTGTGATTGTCAACCATCACTGATTCAGGATTCAATACGGCGCCCGCCGCGGCGCAGTGCTTTTACACTACACCAACTCCGCGTACATAAATACATACCTAGGTATGTACGAGACGATTCGCATGCGCCTGTGCTACCTGTCATGTTCTCTTCCGGCCACGACGCTGTCACCGGCTTCCCACCTCTCTGCAATGTTGTGGTAATTTCCGGATTGCTTCTGCCTCGGGTGGTTGTGGATATTGCCGTGCACATTACGGAATACAGGGTCGCGCACTGGAAAAACAAAGCTTTTGGCCAGGGTATTCGCCGTCTGCACGAAAAAGCTCGAGCACCAGTGTCGGTGGGGTTGATGGTGAACTTCGCCAAACCTCTCGGAATACGGAGATGGTTGGTCACGTTTACGCCCCACTTGCCAACTTCGCGATCGGCACCGAAAGGTCGTCGTTAAAGAGGTCCCGCCAAGCCTAATTTCGGAGACTGCCGCGTACAAGTAATTACAAATCGCCAAGGGTGAGCGGGGCCGCCACAACTTCGAATATCAACAATGCAAAATCGCAAAGACTCGCAACGACAACAACTTTACGATACCTCAACCAAATCGAAAAAAAAGAAAACGAGGATAACCCGCACTCTAACTATAATCTATATCCTAACCTTAACCTAAATCCTAACTAGCGGGGGGCTGGTGCCGCCCCCCGCACCCCTAGCGAACTAACCGAACTAACCGCTTAAACGCCTTGGCGATAGTGCAAACGCCTTGGCGATCGGGGTTGCGTAAAAACGTTGTAAAAACATTGCCGACAATTGGCCGAAATTAGTCTTGGCGGGACCTCTTTAACGTCCACCCACCGAAATTCGTTGTGTTGTGGGAAGGAAATCTTGCGACGCTCCACACCAGGCTCCCAACACAACTCCAAGTCGATCAGCGCGGGCCAAATGACATCCCGCCAACTTTGAACCCCGCGTGTGCACAGCAAAAAGCCGTTTTCATCTCATCGCCCCAACTGCAAACCGACTGGGCGACACACGACCGGCCAGCAAGCTTTGTGGACCAACGACCACGAGTAATCACCACAGACAGTCATTCAGGTACTGTACACTACAACAGTGTGAGTGTGCGGTCATCCGTTTCGAAAATTGTTTGTTTTTGCCCAAATCGGGCTTGTCGCCGTCGTTGATGGCCACGAGTGCGATGAGG
The DNA here is from genome assembly GCF_000226115.1 of Thermothielavioides terrestris NRRL 8126. Taxonomy (NCBI): domain Eukaryota; kingdom Fungi; phylum Ascomycota; class Sordariomycetes; order Sordariales; family Chaetomiaceae; genus Thermothielavioides; species Thermothielavioides terrestris. The sequence continues at coordinate 4,063,243 of NC_016457.1, read as the reverse complement.
TCCCCTGCGCCCCTCCGGATTTGTCTCTATCGATGGCCACCGAGTGATTGCACATTCAGCCCAGGAAGGTCCAGAAGACGATGGTGCAAATGCAAACCATACACTCAGCCACGATTCACTCACCGTTTCGCTTTCTTTCGAGGGACGGGAGGGTTGTCCCAATGTGGCCATAGCGTGGGCTGTGCACCTGCACATTGGTCACTTCCATCAGCCTCTCTCGGTTCTCATTGGCGCCCGCGGTGAGTGGGCAAACCACCACTTTTGCAGCAAAATGATGGGGCACGCCAGTCGCGCGGGCGGGTAGCCTTACTAGGACGCAGCAACGCTCTTCACCACCACCCGGCAAGCGGGGAGTGCGCAGCAGCGAGTAGTTGCCGTGCAGATTGCGAATAAAAATATATTTGCGCGGGAAATCTGGCATGCAATGATGCAACCAAAGATACAGGACCTGGCGGCAGTGCCAGAGCCTCCATGATCTCGAAATGCGGCACTCGACGACAACTGCAAGTGGACCGCTGCCTTGAGCCAATTTCCGTTTCGATCTCGGTGGAGCAACCGAGAGGCGTCTGGCGCGGCCAACTTGTTCTCGCCCGGACGCCATCAATGCGGAGGCGAGAGAGAAGGGGAGACAGAGGGGAAGGCTGTTCCTAAAACAAGCGTCTGGTCCAGACCTGCCTCCATGTCTCATCCGAACTTTTACTGCGGAGGACCTCTTGTGTCGTGACGGGGTCTAATGATCGGGGCCCTCAATAGGCCGTCGGTCGACCGACATCTCCAGCTACGAGCCAGCGCTGTCCTAGTTGACTTGGGCCCGAGGCCATGAGTCGGCAGACACACCGATGCGAGACGTGCATGCCAGTGAACCCCATCGGGGAGTCGGTTCTTGGCTTATTGCTGCGGCCTTCCCGGTCGCACCTGAGTGGCTACCCAATGCTAGGGCAGAGAATAAGCAACGAGAGCCAAAGCAAAAGGAATCTCAGGGGCTCGATGAAAACTTTGAACCCCCTTATGCCGACATTCCAAGTACGGTAGGAGCGTGTCAACAGGCAAAGAGCCGCATGCCACGGTAATCATTTGGTCAGCGGGATGGGATTGGCACAGGGGCCCGTCGCCCACGGACCCAGTACCATGAACACTTTCGGATTACGGAAGACACGGTGCCTTGCTTGGTAGTTCTGGCTGGTTAACTACTTGGTCACTTCACTAGTTAAGCGAAGCAGTGCGAACAAGCGGCCGGAGAAAGAAGAAGAGGCCCCTGACCCAGAGCACGCAGAGCAAGGAGGACTGTCTCAGTCGCGGGTGGTTCAACACGCGGAAAGGGGTCGGTTCGCGGGCTGGCCGTCAGGCGCCGACCTCGCCGTTCCGAATCCATCGTCGCCCGTCAATATTGGCGTTCACGTTGAAGGTGTTAGTTATCTGGTGCTGTCAAGACTGGTGAAGGCCCAGGCTGTCTTGTCTGGCTCTCGCCTGGCCAGTTTCCCGTCTCCCGTGGGTGCAGCAGTCTCCCCGGCCCACTCGCACCTCAAAGCACGCACACAGCAAGCCTCCCAGGTCTCCGCCTTCTCGCTTACCCCTGTCGCCAATCCACACCAACCACAGGCATGGATAACCGGGGGGGTGCACCCGCCATTGGGCGCAGGACTTGCACGGCCTCGTTTTCCCAGAGGTCGCCAATGTACTTCCGAACTTGCCAATGTACCCCCGTACCTGGGTCGCATTCAAGACCCCCTTGTCGACCCAAGCCCAAAGGCATGTACGCAGCCCCATGCTACCCAAGTATCGAAGCAACCCCTGTACCGCCTCTCCCCTGGTCCCTGTCGACACTGATGTCGCCCCCCTTGCAATACCAGGACATGTATGTATGTAGTGTACCTAGCCTCGCTGGGTCGGGAGCCCTACAGACAGCAGACCGCGAGATCGTCCTTCACCAGGCCCGGGCCCGCGAGATGGCCACCGGGGGTATATAGAAACCTCACCCCCCCTCACAGCCTGTCCGATAGCGCACAGCTTCTCATCCAGAGTCCAAAGTCGCCAACCACCGAGACCAAGCCTTGCATCCTGCACGCCAGACACCGATCGACGGGGACTTACAGCAGGGCTTTTGCGTTCTCTCCCGGTTGACTGCCAAGGCGCAGCAGCTCCATTCAAACTTTCCACGAGGAGGTATAACGTCAACCGACGTCTTGGAAGACGTGTTGGTCGAGCGAAGTAACGAGTCGAGGACAACGGCTTAGACACTTACACGCCTTGTGTCGCGACCCACGGAGCGGCCCTCGGCCCAACGACCAGCCGCAACAACAAGGCGCGGCTTGCGACCGCTCGAAAGACCGCGTTTTCAGACAGACAGAACCTACGGCTGGCACGCAGATGCGCAGTGGTCAGTTTGCCAGCGGTTCGAATGCGCAGCCTCGAGACACTTTAACTGACGCATCGTGTGGCCCCCAGTTTGAGGTCGCGTCTTTCTTGGAAATCCTCCCCGAGGAAGCGCCAGCGAGGCCGCCGCCGCCGCCACCCTTGTCCGCGCGAACCCCGGCCTCCGTGTACATGGCTACTCTCGGCCATCACGGCACCCAAGACTTCAGCAACATCAACAACATGACTTACCCGGATCCCCCTCACTACTCCTCCGCCATGGACCTCGGCCTGTCACCAGAGCCATACAGTGCGTATCCGCGGTCATCGCACGACTTCCCCGCGACCATGGGGTATGAGAACGGTGCGGTGTACGCCGAGGCGCCATACATGTACGGCAGCGGGAGGGCATCACCAGGCATGTACCCGGACGACGGCGACGTCGCGCGCGGGCCGGCGTCGGACCCGAGCATCGCGAGCGCCTCGTCGTCCAACATGGGCTCGCCGCTGTCGAGCCACGGCCAGATGGCGGCGCCGATCCCTGAGTGGGCCGCTGCGCCCCACGGACTTGGCCTAACTCCGGGCATCGTCGACCAGAGCGACTATTTCCCCGGCGAGTACTCGTTCGCGCCGGGCGGGATTGAAGGCTTCAACTCTGCCTACGACTTCCCGGCCAGCAAAGCGCCCGGTTTTGTTGGTGAGTTGTCACAGATCCCTAGGTCGTCTTCTGCTTCTCCGCATTCGCCCGCGCGTTGCGGCCAAGCCCACCGCGGCTCCGTCTCTTCTTGCGTTTCTTGCGATTCTGGAGCCACTGTCGTTCCCGCGAGGCCTCCCAACCCGGGCCTGGCCCTCGACACCGGCCTGGCGCAGCGGGTTTCTGGGCCTGCATCCCTGGCGTCGGCCTCCGCTGCTTCCTCTACCACATCGAGTCTTCTCTTAACGCCGCCTACAACTTCGTCGTCTTCGTTTCCTTCTTGTCCTTCTTCTTCTTCTTCGCGCCCGGCTTGGAGCAGCCCGCCTGTGGGCGCTGCTGGCTCGCCAGCCCCGCCCCGCACGCCCAGCGCGCGCTTCGTTTCTCCTTTCTTTTCTCAGTCCAGCGGCCATTTCGTTCCGCCGCTTGAGACGAGTTGGTTTCCTCTGTCGCAACAAAAGATCCTGCCGCACGGCCCGGTTACTGACATGCATGTCGCCCGCGCAGACCCCTCGTTGATACACCCGGAGGTGAGGCCCATGGCGATGCCGTACGAGCCGTCGTACCCGGCGCCGCCCAACTCGGGCTACCCCGCGTCGCCGGCCCTCTCGGTGTCGGCATCCCCGCAACTCAGAACCGGCAGCGCATCTCCCTTCATGCATAATAGTAATTACCAGCCCTACTCGCCATTTCAGCCGCCAGTCGACCCGCAACGGCGGGGAAGCCTCGTGTCGTACCAACAGTCCAACTTCTCGGGAGAGCAGCCCTACAGCGGCGACGAGTCGAGGGAAAAGCAGCGCTGCCCGCATCCCGACTGCGGCAAGGCATTCAAGGACCTCAAAGCGCATATGCTCACCCACCAGACGGAGAGGCCTGAGAAGTGCCCCATCACGACATGCGAGTACCACGTGAAGGGCTTCGCGAGGAAGTGAGTGTGCTGCAACCTATCCCCCCCTCTCCCCCCAAACTGAGAATCGCCTTGTCGCTGACTCCCATCTTCAAGATACGACAAGAACCGCCACACACTTACCCACTACAAGGGGACAATGGTGTGCGGCTTCTGCCCTGGATCCGGCTCGGCGGCCGAGAAGTCCTTCAACCGGGCCGACGTGTTCAAGCGCCACTTGACAGCGGTGCACGGCGTCGAGCAGACGCCCCCCAACAGCCGCAAGAAGACAGCAGGCGCCGGCAGCACCAGCGGCAACGGCAAGCTCACGGGGTACGCGCCCGACGCGACGGGCAAGTGCTCGACATGCTCGCAAACGTTCAGCAACGCCCAAGACTTCTACGAGCATCTCGACGACTGCGTGCTGCGCATCGTGCAGCAGGAGGACCCGGCCGAGGCGATCAACGCGCAGCGGCTGGCCGAGGTCGAGAACGACCGGGACGTGCACAGCACGCTCGAGAAGAACAACCTGCCGACGACCACCATGACCACCACGACCGAGGACGCGGACGAGGAGGACGAGAACATGGACGACGACGAGCTTGACGAGGACTCCTCCAAAGCCGGCCGCGGCGGCAAGGACTCGCTCGCGTCCCCGACCAAGAAGACCAAGGGCAACCCGGCCAACGGGGTGCAGAAGTCGCGCGGGCTCACGCACTCGCGAGGCGGCGTGCCGCTCCACACCAAGGCGCGGGGCCGCAAGAACCGGCGCGACTACCCGTCCTCCTGGGGCTTCGACAAGGGCCAGATGAACATGAAGAAGCGCGTGCTGGCCGTGTTCGACGGGCCGCGCCGCCTGGCCAAGGACGACATGATGCTGTCGACCGAGCAGGAGGTGCGCATCAAGCTGCGCGACGGCAAGTCGTACGTCACCGACCTCGACCTGCAGACGCTCAAGCGCGCCGAGGGCTTCCTCAACGCCACCGACGAGGAGAAGGGCCTGTGGGTCTCGGACGACCCGACCGAGGAGCAGATCAAGCAGATGCTCGAGTTCAGCGCCGGGTCGTCCGAGGCTGCTGCTGCTGCTGCTGCTGCGGCGGCGGCGGCGCGATGAGGCAAAAAACGCCGCCTTCCTGTTTCTTCTTCTTCTGCTTCTTCTTCTTCTTCTTCCTGTTGTGGCGCTCTTCGATATCGCGATGATATGATACCCACCTCAGCTCGCATTACCCATCTCGATGATGGGTTCCTCACGCGCCTGTCCTTATAAATACTTCTACTACCACCATTACCGCCGCGGCCACCTCGCCCTCCATGCCATGTACTTAATCAAACCTCGTTCAGCCTTGTTTCTTCTCGGCTTTTCCCTCCGGCGAACTACGTTGGACACGGGCTGGATGTGCATCACCAGAGTCAATACACAAAACGAGTCGAACCGAGCCACGGGCAAACGATAAACTACAACTGGGGCGAACCGGAAATCGGCGCTGGGGAAGTTTTTTTTCTCTACCGCGTTATGTTCTCTTCTATTGCGATTTTTTTTTCTTTCCATTATTTTTTTGTCTATTGCTTCTCTCTCCTTCTCTCTGTCTTTCCCTCTCTCGAGAGATCCTGGGAAGTACATGGGACGGATTTAATGACGATATGAATGACTACTACGGCTTGGGCTTGGGCTTGTTGTTTATTAGCGGGACGGGACGGGACGGGGGTCATAGGGCAGGGCAAGAAACATTGGAGGGACGGGCGGCAGGGGAAAGCAAGGAAAGAAAGGAAATAAAGGCTCGGCGTGGATTGGATTCGATCCTTTCTCATCCCACGGTCTTGTTTACAAACGTCTCCTTTTTTATATAATAATTCATATTTTTATCTTTTTTGATATCATGCTCTTCTCCTTTACCATGCTTATCTCAACCGGTGGACACAATACCCTGTCTCATCACCCATCTTCTCCAGCCGTCTTTTCCTTTTCCTTTTCCTTTTCTTTTCTTTTTATTTATTTTTTTATGGCCCGTTGTACTATGGTATGCGTGCGCGTGGTTTGTGTGAGAGTGTTTTGGGCTTCCTCCTCCTTGTGTCTCGGCGTCTCGTTTGTATGCTACTACTTGGGTTTCGAATTTGGTTGGTCTGCAACATGAAATAAAGGTTCGGGATTTCCTTCCTCATCTACTGCGCTGCATCAAAGGGAAAACAGCTTCTCCATTTCCTGTTGCTGACTACTACTCCTTAGCAGTAATATCGCCTGATTGTTCCTGGCTCCCTCTTTCACAGCCAGTGCCCCGCATCTCCACATCTTTTGAGTTTGACTTGCAGTCTTCTTGCAAATGCGTGGTGGAGCGTCACATTTTGTGGGCTCACTGCACTAGTGTAGTGCGGTCAGTTCGTTCGTGCGCTGGAGCGGCCCTCCGCCACTTGAGACGGACCCGCTAGACTGAGCAGATTTTCTGCCGGTTTCGTAGCCGTTCCACGGCCAGTTTTGTTGACTCTTGACTTACTGCCCCTGAGGCACTCTGTGTACGCCTGGACGTGGCCACTCGTGTCAGGGGTTCAGTTGTGTTCAGCAAACAACATTTTAAGAGCAAACGCCCGCTTGTCTTGCATATAAGAAAACAGGAAGGGGGGAAAAGCCAAGGGACTTACTTTCGCTTGCTGGATCTCACCGCTTTTACCTTGCTTACCTTTCGGCAACTTACCTATTTAGTTCCTCACTCCGAGAAGACCCCTCCCTCCTCTTGCAAACTCACCTACTACTACCCATCTATCCTCCCAAGCGATCCATCAAAGACACAAAGACCCCCCCTTCGCCTCCCAGAAAGACCGGACCATGGCCCTCACCTCGCGGATCACCCTCACCGGCCCGGAGCCGGCAGAGCCAGAGGACTTCCTGGGCACCTCGCTTGGCATCATCTTTCCGGACGACGTGACCGAGCAGCACGGCGACGCCGAGCACAACCTGCTGTACACCTCGCCGCACCTGCCGCGCCCGCTGCCGCTCGCCCTCGCCGACGTCACCGAGGAGCGCGACCGGTGGCTGTTCAGCCACTACCTGTGGAACTCGTCGCTGCTGCTGGCGGAGCTGATCGAGGCTGGCACGCTCGGGCTGCTTCCTGACGACGCTGCTGCTGGTGGGGTCGGGACGGCGGGTGTCCGACTGGGGTGTGACGTGGCGGGCCTGTCGACGATCGAGCTGGGCGCGGGGACGGCGCTGCCGTCGATCATGGCGGGACTGCTGGGCGCTAGGCGGGTGGTGGTGACGGATTATCCCTCGCCGGTGGTGCTAGCGACGCTGAGGGAGAATGTGGCTGGGGTAGTGCGGGAGAAGTACGCGCCCGCGGGGAGGTTCGCGGTCGAGGAGGTGGTCGTCGAGGGCCATGCGTGGGGCGATCTGGAGACGCCGCTGGCGAGGGAGAACAGGCGTGCGTTTGATCGCGTGTTCGCGGCGGACTGCTTGTGGATGCCGTGGCAGCATGAGAACCTGCGGCGGTCCGTGGCGTGGTTCCTCGGGGAAGACGAAGGTGCACGGGCGTGGGTTATCGCCGGCTTCCATACCGGGCGGGACAAGATGAGCAGCTTCTTTGCGGAGGAAGCGTTAGCGGCTGTCGGGCTTGAGGTCGAACACTTGTGGGAGCGTGACTGCAACGGGCAGGATCGGGCATGGGCTTGGGACCGCGGTGTCGAGGACTTAGGCGAGCGGAAGCGATGGTTGGCGGTGGGCGTGCTCAGGAGGATACGGGGGCCTGCAAGAGAGGGCGTGAAAGAGCCGTGAGGGGGAAAAGCAAGAGGATATATACCCGGAGTGGAGTCCAGGGTGCCGTTCAGCTCTGGCCCTATCTGGTAAAGCGTCGTGGGTTAGGATGAGCAGCTGAGCTGAGCTACCTAGCTCGGCTTAGACTTCGCTTTTCTCCCCCTCAGCCGGCCCGTCATTGGTGGTTGGGGTTTCCGGACGAGTTGATCAAGCAGGGAGATGTTGGAAGCGGAGCGGCTGGTCCTCCTCGAGGCACCATCTCCCGGTGTTGGGGTTCCTCACCCTGGCCCATCACTCCGCTGGCCGTGAGATCCGGCTGGAGATGCTGTGCGTGGTTCATTCAGCTGGCGGGACCCTCCTTGCTTGATTGGGTAAGGCCTCGCTCGTGGCGTCTTCAGGTCCGCCGCCCAGGCCGCGAGAACGGACCAACTCAGGTCCATGCTGACTCGCGCTGGGCGCCGCGCAGCAGAAGCTGACCCGGAGTACCCGGCAGAGAGAGAGACGGACCAGAGAATGCCATGAAAGCGGGATATATCGGTGTGGCTCGGCGGCGAGGAATGGCAGGACAGGCACATGCTTGAGAGGGGATGACGACGAGCATCAGGACTTCCACAGTGGGGACTCGGCACGACTCATTGTTGCTGCTTTGAACCCGTCCTGGCTACACGATGAGCGCGACATGGTTGGTCAAGCCAACCAAGATGGACCGATGCTGCACGATGTGTGAGCACCTGGCGGACTAGCAAGCCAGGACGTCGTTGCGACGGTGCTCGGAACGGAACGCACCGTGTCCCGATGCTACAGGTCAGCAACCTCGCTTCTCCATCCGAATCCACCGGGCTTGCTGGCATCAAGCATCTCCATGCCAGCTGCCAGGCAGATCTCGACGACGACATTGCGCACGGCCTTCACCTGCTCGACCGTGGCACCGCCATTCAGTGCGCCCCGAAAGGTGGCCCTTGAGCTGGGGATTCACATCCTGGGGGATCAGCCCGGCAATCATGACGAACGACGTCTCGGCGGCACTCAGAACGGCGGTGTTGCTCAAGACATAGCCATACATTAGGCGGGCGACTAGGCCCAAGTCCTCGGTGCCGGAGCGGTCCATCTGGCCCATGACCCGCCTAGCGACCTTTCCGTAGACGTCCTGGAAGAAGTGCTGTCCGCGCTGCATGATCTGGGGAGCGGGCGTATCGTAGATGTCGGCGCGCCGTCCTGTCGGGGAGAAGGCATCGGGTTCATCCAGCAGGTCTTCGGGCGTCACCTTCTTGAGCTCGAGCAGCGCATTGATTGTCTGCGAGCAAGTCAGCCGGGGAAGCCCATCGGGCCGAGCGCCGTCAAGGGGGAGGACCAGCGGGTGAGGGACCAGCGAGTGAGTACCCTGGGCACACCGCCGACTGCAGCAGCCTTGATCAGGGCCTCACGCATGCGGCGAGAGATGAGGAGCTGCTCATCCCGGCTCGGGACGTCGTCGGCCGGACCGTGGCCGTGGCGCACTGCGTGTTGGTACACCTTGGGAATCTCATCGGGCCGGTTCAATTGGGAAAGGGTGGTCGCGGCGATGAAATACCAGGTGTGGGCCGGGAGGTTCGGATGGTTGCGAATTGACGAAATGAGCGCCGGCGTAATGATACCTGGGAGAGCACTCATCCTTAAGAGGGGAGATGAGAGAAAAATTGGAAAATTGACGGGCCAGTTACTTTCTGTTTGATAAAACACGGGACGAAAATGATGAAACCAGTCAGGGGGCTTCACTAGCACTCCATCACAGTGTGACTCGTACTTTAGGGACGTTAACACGAACTCTCTGTGTTGGGAGGGAGTTCCTGCCCTCTACTTGGAGCACCGATGTGATGTACGGAATTTGATTCCGGAGTACGGAGTGCAGCAGTGAATCTGCGCAAGGCCAGACCATTCCTATCCCTGAAACGGCCAAAGGTGTGGCTGCGGCTCCACATTTGCTGAGTGCGTCACTGGCTCCAAGAAGCCCGGGCCAGAGTTAACTAACGTGGCAACAACCGAGACAAGCAATCAAGTGTCAGCTTTAGTTATCAGGCTTGCGCCGTCGCCATCGCCCATCCCACCTCGCGACAACAACCACTGCTGGTTTCTCGAAACGATGGATACCTAAACCCTCGCCCACCACCATCATCTTTGACGGCTAATCCCTTCCCTGCTTGCCGATCCAACCTTTCCGCACCGCTGACCGATGAAGATGCGGCTCGCGTGGTACGCAGGGGTACGTATCCCGCTTGCTCCCAGCGGCCCCGAAGCTCTGGGGAGCGAGCTTTCCCGGAATGCCACACCGATTGCGCGGAGCCGGGCAGGCTGACTGACCTTATTCTCACAGACCTCCGCGGCCCTCGCGGCCGCCGTGGTTGCGTCGGCATTCTACCAGCGCGCCAACTTCTACTCGGCCATGGTTCACATCGCCCAGAGCAGCTTGTCGTTGATGGTCAGTCGCCAGTCCCGCCTAACCTTCCATCTCATTCCGGCGTGCCGACGTGCTGACGATTGGGTTGCTGTTGCTACAGGTTCTAATAAACCTGGTGTTCGTCGTCTATGGCTCGTTCATGTACGGTCTACAACGCCTCTGCTTCGGCCCCCTCCGCCCCACCGAAGTCGAGCAGCTCTACGAGAAGGCCTGGTTCGCCGTCACCGAGACGTGCCTGGCCATGACCATCTTCCGCGAAGAGGTCGGCGCCTTCTTCCTCGTCATGTTCACCGCGCTGGTAACCGGCAAGGTCTGGGGCTGGATTGGCGAGGGCCGCGTCGAAGTGCTCGAGCAGCAACCGCCCGCGAACCCGCGCCTCTTCCACGCCCGCCTCGGCATCTCGCTCTTCGTCAGCATCGCCTACGACGTCTGGCTGCTCACCTATGCCGTCAACACGGTGGTGGAGCAGGCGAAGCCCACCATGATGGTCATGTTCCTCTTCGAGTTCGCCGTCCTGTTGGTCTGCTCGCTCCACACAAGCTCCCGGTACATCATCTCGCTCGTGGAACAGCACGTCATCAAGACCCAGACGCGCCAGCGCCTCGAGGATCGCCGGCGGCGCGTCAGGGAGCAGAGGGCTGAGATCCTAAGGCGGAGAGAGGCCGAGGGCGCGGCCGGTGACGCCAACGAAGAGCTTCCCGACGAAAACGACGTGGACGAGATGGACATCGAGGTGCCTGGTTGGGAATTGAAGGGACAGTGGGTGCTGTCCTTGGACCTCATAGCCGGTGGGTGTGCCGAACTGTCGTCGCGTTTGCTGTGTCCCCCGCTGACATGTATTTGCCCAGACTTTATCAAGCTCGGGATATACTCGGCCTTCTTCTTCGTGCTCCTGACCTTCTACGGCCTTCCCATCCACATTATGCGGGACTGGTTCATGACCACTAGGTCGTTCCTCAAAAGGCTCCACGCCCTCATCCGCTACCGGCAGGCCCTGAAACACATGGACCAATACCCCGATGCCACAGCGGAAGACCTGGGCCGCGAAGATACCTGCATCATCTGCAGAGAGGAGATGCGCGCTTGGGACCCCTCCGATAACACGCAGGTGGAGCGTACCCGGGCGAAGAAGCTCCCGTGTGGCCATATCCTGCACTTCGGCTGCCTCAAGAGCTGGCTTGAGCGGCAGCAAGTATGCCCGACCTGCCGGCGGCCGGTTGCCCGGGAGGGGGCGCAACCGCCGGCCGCCAACGGCGGGGCCGTGGTGCTCAGGCTGGGGCTTAACTTCCCTGCCGGCCAGAACCAACAGGCCCAGCCGCCGGCCGGCGGACCAGCCCCTGCGCCCGGCCAGCCTGCGCAGGGAGGAGCCGCAGATAACCGAGGAGAAGATCTGAACCGCAACTTCAGGATGTTCAACCTTGGGCCCATTAGGCTCGGGTTTGCTCAGGGTCGCGTTGACGACATCCACGAGATCGCCCGCCGATTGCAGATACCACCTGATGCCGTGAATCAACCTGCACCAAGACCTCCGGGGGCGGCGGCGCCACAAGAAACCAACAACGGCAACATCAACAACCACAATAACCACGATAACAACAGCATCAACAACAACATTAACAACGCAGCGCCCAATCTTGATCAGATCCGCGCCCAACTCCTCACTCTTGGGCAGCAAGTTCGGCAAGAGGTGTTGGACGCGCACTACGCGGCGCATGAGGTCCACCTTTTGAGCCTTTTGGTCAACGAGTTGACGCGTCTCCGCCAGTTGCAGCAACAGCCGCGCAGCCAACAGCAGGCAGCGCAGCAAGGCGGGCCAGCCGTGATCCACGGAGGGCAACTGCCGATGCAAATGCATCCCCCAATGGCCACAATTCCCTTCTTCCCCCCAGCGCTGTACGGGCAGCCTCCGATACCCCATGCGCAGCAACCGCCGGCCGCCAGAGCACCGGCACCTACCATCACCAGACACGTCGGTGCCGGATATGGGGCCGCCATTCCGGCCGGCAGCCCCGACTTGCCCGAAGGCGTCGTTATCCCTCCGGGCTGGTCGCTGCTCCCGCTTCAGCGGATGGACGGCGAAGCGCCACCGCCAGAGGCTGTCGGGCACATGGCCCACGGTCGTATGCCGGACATCATACGGGCCTTCTACTCACAAATTAACAACCAACCTCGTTCGCGGGGCACCAGCCCTGCGCCTGGGGCTGGTCTGTCTGCGCAAACGGGAAGGACTACCGCGCCCACAACGGCGACAACGAGCAACCCACCGGAGCCGGCCCGGGCACCCGGAGCAATGCGGAGCGCCGCTGCGGCCTCAGATGCCGTCGGGCAAAGACAACCGCAGGTGTCGGCGCCCACCCCTCTGGCGCCCAACTGGGGACATCCCGCCCCTCTCGTTGGCGGCGACCGGGCCCTGGGGCCGTTTGGGTACCGCGTCGACCTCGACCAGGGCCATCAGGACGAGCCTGGTGAGAGCAGTAGCGCTGGGGCCGCGGCAGCCTCAAGAACCGCAACATCCACTGCGGTCAATGGAGTGACTCCCGGCGAGAGGAGTAGTGGACCGCCGGAAGAAGACGCCGGGATGAACGGCAGCACTGACGAGCGAGGGCCGAGGGCTGCGACGGTGGAGGAGGCGGACGATGCGGAGGATGAATGAACGGGCTCTGGAAGCAAGCTCAGCACGCCACATGTCTATTTTCCCAAAGCGAAACAGCGGCACAGCTCTTATGGCGTTGGCAGTTAGCGCCGGGACTGTATTTGTGAGATGTAAATGTACACTGGGAGGAGCAGTTCAGTTTGGAGTCTGGGGCGTGTCCTCGACACTTCCGTGTTGCGTTGTGCGCCTGTCATATTAAGGGGTTCGGCTGCGAATACCACCGGTCTTCGTCGTGTGCGCCTTCCAACCCAAGGGGCGGTCTAAAGTTCTGCGATTGATGATAGCTGGGGCCTGGAAGGCAGTCGCGGCCCCTTCATGCACCCACCCAGCACAGGTCCCTTCTATTGCCTCCGTCCTCAACCGGTTTGACATAAATCCGTCTTCTCAAGCGCCATCGCTTTGCCTTCGATATCCGTTTCTCGCGCTGTCTTAGCTGTCTAACGCACTACGTTTGCAAGCGTTACTTAGTCGTTGACATCTCTACATCCGCTATCGCATAGCCTGGAGAGCAGATAGGCGCGGAGACAAGCCTCGAGAGCAACCCAACATGGCTCGCAGCCCCGACACAGCCTCGGCCCGCAAGGTCCGCCGCCGCCCTTCCTTCTTCCGCTTCCTCAGATCTCGCAGGGGCCGCGGGCGAAGCCAGCAGGAGGAAGGGGAACAGCAGCAATTCCCGCGAACACCACCACCATCACCACCACCAAAGCCTGCCGCCGCCTTCCACCCCCATCCGTCCTCCCACCCTTCCTCCCTGCCTCATTCCCACTCCCATCCCCGCCCGGCCTTCAACCCCTTCGCTCCCGCCACCACCCCGCGCCCGCCAACCTCCTTCTCCTTCTCTCAACCCGTCAACCACGATGCCGCCACCACCACCGCCACCGCCAACCACGGCGCGCACGCGCCGGTCAAGCCGGAAGCACCAAGCAGACACCTCCACCAGCACCAGCACCACCCCCATACCACTTACAAGCTATTCCCACCGCTCCCGCCACCGCCCACCAACCTCGCTTCTGCCCCGCGCCACCGCCCCGACCACCACCGCGGCGGCGACGACGCCGGCACCAACGCCGACGCTGACGACTTCAACAACAGACCCGACAAGCAGGCGGTGGACAACGCAGCAGCCGCGCGCGAGGCGGCATACATCATCCTCGCGTCGTGCGAGGCAGGCGCGCTGCAGCGGGAGAAGGCGAAAAAAGAAGGGAAGCGCCGCGAGGAGGGGCACAACGAGGGGGGGGAAGCTGCGGAGCAGCGGGAGCGGGGAAGGGGGACTGGGACAGGGACGCGGGAGGTGGAGCGGATTGAGCAGGCCATCACGGGGCTCGGGGCGATGATGGCGGCCGGACAACGGGCGGCACGTGCGCCGCCGCCGCCGCCGACGCTTCGCGCGCCGGGCGGCGGGGAGGTGGGGGGGGACGGCGCCGGGGATGGGGCGGGGGGGACGACGGACTTGGATGACCGCCTGCGCCGCCTCCGCGGCCGCGGCCGCCACCGGCCCCGGTACCAGATCGGCCTTGCCGCGGCGCAGCGGCGGCTGGAGCTGGAGAGGCATTACCTGGAGAGCGGGGATGCGTTTCCGATGGCGTATTTTGATCTGTGGGAGGGGCGCGTGCCGGATTGGCTGGAGGTGGATCCGATGGGGGAGTTCTGGGAGGGTGAAGGCGAGGATGGGCTTCGGGGCGATGGTCAGGAGAATGGGAAAGGGGAAGAGATATCGAGAGGGGACGGGGAAGTGGAGCATGGTGTGGGAGCGGGTGAGCCGGGAAAGCGTGTTACCGCTAGTGATGGTGACGGTGCTGGCGCTGGGAGGGAAGAGCGGCTGTTAAGTCTGAGACGGAGAGCGATGAGGAGTCTGCGATCGCTGTCTTCCTTTTGGAAGAGCAAGAGGAGCGAAGATGAGGACGGCGGGGGGCTTGGGCTGGGATCGCTGAGGGGCAGTGGAGTAGAGTCGGAGGGGATACTTGGAACCTTGAGGCGGACGTTGACGCGTGAGAGTCTGGCGGGCCTGTTTGGGCAGAGAGAGAAGACGACCGAGCTCGGCAGCGGCGCCACTGTCTCCCCGGTATCGACCTTTTCGCTGCCGTCACCGGTCGTCCATCCAGCCGTGTCCGATGTGCCGGGAAGCGTTTCCGCCGCCATTCGGGTCGCGACCAATGTGCCCTCAGAGGAAGAGACTACACCCGACGGGCCCTACAGCAACATGGTCGCCGACGGCGAGTCCTGGTTTGACGACATGGGCGGCACCGCCACCAGGGACAAAGGCAAAGGCGTGGACGTGCCAGTCAACCTGGGTGCTCTAGCCGCGAAGCACGACCGGCTGCGCGGGCGATTTGGCGAACTAAACGCACCTCTACTCGGCGCGGCCTCCGAAGGCTCGGACAAGTCGCTCGTTATAGTTCCCAGCAACAGCATGGACTCGGACAGGCCGGCGTCCTGCGAACTGTGACGGGATAGCTGACGAGAGGCAAGACAATGAGGGTAAAAGGGCTGCATGTCTCCTGGTAAGGGGCTCGGAGAACAGATGCGGAGCGTGCCTCGCTGGCGCGAGGGATGTTAGCCGGCAGAGGTCTGTAAGTGGCGTGGTGGTAACTTGAAAAAGGAGTGTCGAAGTGGCTGGCAGCTACTGGATATCGGGACTTATTTTTACGCGGGTTTGTTTGGCCATGGCTTTTCTTGGGCATGGATGGACGCTGTGGGTTGTAAGTCAGGGATAGGGTGTATCAATGGGAATAGACCTACAAAGTTGAGGGAGTGCCGGCTTGCTTTCCTTGGTCTCCACAGGCAGGAGTTATGTTTTACTACGAATTGCCTCGGCAACCACTCCCATATTTACTTGGCAGAATAGGGGTTGAGCACTCGAGATACGTACCCGAAGTACCCGAATTACTCAAGCAGAGACGCCAAGGCTGTCTCCATGACGGGGCGACATGGCGTCCCCGCTGCTGATGGCAAGTAACAGTGTATTCCTGGAGTAACTTCGACGGGCACATCAGGTCGGCGTGCGGTGTCAGCACAGGCCGCGAATAGCGCCTAGGTGACGCCCAACTTCATCGGGCTTGACCTGGTGTGCGCATGCATGCGGGCCGTGGTCGCACAGGCTGGGCCATCCGTTCGTCTGGGACCAATCCGAACGCTGTCGGGGTTTCTGTGCCGCCGCAGCATGGTGCGTAATGTTCGTACATACACAATAAGACAACCAGCCACCAGCAACGAGGCTCTGCGCTCGCCGCCTTGCCCCGCGTCCCAGTAGACGCCGGCGACTCGTCTCCCTCCTATTCGCAAACAAGCCTCGCAAGGAATCCCTCAGGGGGATACCGTATCCTATGCGACCACGTAGGTACGGAGCGCGGGATCCATCCCCTCAGTCCTACCCTCCACGAGTGTAGTGTACGCACACGCGGAAGAGGAGGCAGCAGAGTTGCGGTCAAGACAGGCAGCCAAACAAGAATGAAGATCCAGTCGGGAGAGGACAAGGCTGTTAGTGAGCAGCGAAGAAGCTAACCTGATGGAGGGTCAAAGACTGCCAATCGTCGCGAGGCTCTACAAACACTCGTCGTCGGCAGCCGAAGGGGGGGATATCCGCCCCTGGTCAGGGGTCACGAGGGGGGCAAATGACTCCCCCCCGTCCCGGGAAATTAGGTTACACAGCAGTTGCCTTCAAACTGCTGTATCATGGAGTAACGGAGTATTCGTATTCCGTACACCCTCGAAAGTGCCCAGCATCTCACCACTCTCGAACCATGGTGCAACGTTACCCAACTTCGGCCCCCCGAATCCTGAATGGGAGAACTTCCAGTGTTCCGAAATACGAACAGACAGGTCAGGTTCGAACAAAAACAAACAGTGATCAGCCCATCGCCCCCACGTATGGCCATGTCCGGACAGCACTGCGATGATGTATGCTTACCAACTGTGCAGGGAAGGCCTGCACGCCCTCGCGACGTCCGAAGCCCTGCATCGCAGCAGCCCAGCACCTGATCTTTGGTTCTGCAGGACAAACAGATGCCGACAGGAAAAGAGAGAGCTGGGGCGGGCGGGGAAGGAAATGCGGCGACGGCAGCTACTAAATGAGTTAAAAATTGTGTGATTGGGGGAGGGACCCGACAGGACCGAACAGATGAGAGCCATTGAACTCCAGAGCCTCAGCCTCGTAAGCCCTGTTTTCTGCACTTTCGAGAGACACACGTTTCTGCACTATCGGTGCCGACTTCCCGAACAGGGCTGAGCAAATAGAAGGACAGCAATAGTTATCCTCGCGTGCTTCCCAATCGGAAGGGGTTACCTTAGTTACACGGATGGTACAACAATACAACAGACGGTACACCCCACGTCCAAAACATCGGAATTCAGACCAGACACATCAGTGTATCCCATTACCGTCTCATGCCTAAGGATACTGAACCTGTAAACTTCCCAACCCAATTCCAACTCCCGTGGTATCACAAAAAAACAACAAGAAAAAAAAAAAAAAAGAAAAAAAAAAAAAAGAAAAGAGAAGACGGTACTGCTATGTGCAGTTGAGGAAACGCAGCCCTGATCGCTGCGATCTGCAATGTGCTGGCTCGTAGCCAGTCGAGCCCTTAAATCCAACCGCAAGAACAAAAACAACAGCCAAAAATAAAAAGAAAACTAGCACAGAAACAAAAAACTGTAGAACCCGTAGCTCGCTCATCCCGAATGTCACTCCTTGCCTGCTGCTTTTTTGCCTGCCTTCGTTTCCCAGCCCAAGCAATAAAACCCACGCCCACACAGGTATATACAAGTCCGTCCCAATGCAGTTTCCGTATGCCCTTGCCGACATTCGAATAAGTCGGCTCCAGATTGAGGAGAGAAAACATGAAGGAAGAGAAAAGGATGAGAGGGGAAAAGAAGATAGAGATGAAGCAAGGAAAGAACGAAAGGAAGAAAGGAGTAAATAGTCAAGCGACTGGCTGACGAACGCACTCGGTGTGAAGCCACTGTAACTCACTCCCCGTCGCTGCGCAGCCCACAACACCCCCGCCTCCAATTCGCCTCCACACTCCTTGACGAGACGAAGAAGCGGTCTCAGTTCAAGCTCTTCACCGACCTCTCCCTGACGAGAGACGCGGAGCGAGCAGGGTAGCAATGCCGACGCTCGCCCTCCTCGCTCTTCACCCTCCCCTCGCCCTCAATAACCGAGTTGACCTGGCCTTCCTCCACCATCACACTGCCATTATCGCCCTGCCAGGGCGACAGCCCGTCACGCCCCAGCAACAACAGCATCTCGTCTTGGAGGTAGCCGCCACCGCCCCCGCCGCCGCCCTTGGGACTTCTGGGTATCATGCTAGCGCCGCCACCACCACCACGGCCACGTTCATGACCAAACCCGCTCCTCCCCAACTCGCCGGCACCCCCATCCTGCCCGCCCACCACCTCCCCCGGCGCCGTGGACGCGGCCCCGGCAGCAGCCCCGTCCCTCCGCCAGTAGTACAGCACCTCCTCCTGCCAGCGGCGCAGGTTGACGACACGGAAAGCGGCCTCGCACACGGTGAGCAGCAGCTCGGCCTCGAGCGGCGATGTGCGCAGCCGGTGGATCAGCCACTGGTTGATGAAGTCGGGCGTGTTCTCAGCCTTGGTCATGAGCGTGCTGATGCCCAGCTCCTTCATGCACTCGGCGCGGCGCAGCGCGGCGGCCGGCTCGTCCTTGGGCAGCCGCAGCGCGCGCTCGAGCGCCTGCACGGGCGTGAGGAGCTCGAGCACGTGTGACGGGTTGGAGAGCAGGATGGGGAAGCGCGGGTGGGCGAGGGATGGCGCTGGTGGGGTAGTGGTGGTCGTACTGTCGCGGTTGGAGGGAGGTGGGTCGATGGTCATGTTGCCGTCGAGCGGGTGCGGCGACCAGCCTGGGCTGCCGGCGAAGATGGCCAGTTCTTCGTGGTACGAGGCATGCTTGCGCATGACGCCCTTCTTGATGCACATGTTGCGGAGGTGGGTGAGCGTCTCCGTAGCCGATTCGAGGGCCTTGCGGGCGCGCTTGGAGGCGACCTCGTAGTCGCGCAGGAATTCGAGCTCGTCTTCCGTGATGGTGATGCCGAAGCGGGCCTCGAATTCTCTCGCATCGGTGGGAGCCCTAGCAAGAGAGGACCGGACCGTCTGCAGTTCCTCTTCACTGATTTGGTTGCCTTGGTCCTCGCGCACGCGCTTTCGGTGGAGTTCAATTTCGAGGTCGTACAGGATCTTGTCCCGGTGCCCCTCGAGTTCTTCGACGTACTCCTCAGCGAGCTGGCGGTCTCCAGCCGCCTCCAGCAGCTCCTGATAAAGGGGATGGATGTCTTCGGGCCGATCCGCTGGTATGCCGAGGAGAATGAAGGGCGATGGCGCGGCGTTGTCCTTGCTATCCAGCGGTTTCTCCTTTGTCCTGGCTTCAACTGTGCCGGGCCCCTTCATCGTTGGTGGCGGCGGCGGCAATGGGCCCCGGCGCTCGACCTTCAGGCGGCCCCGGGAGGTGCGAGTCAGGTCGGCCTCCAGCATTTGGAGCGCCAACTCTTCTTTGTCCAGTTCGGACTCCATAGCCTCGTAAGCCGCCTCGGCCGTGTAATACTCGTCCCTGATGCTTTGCATCTCGGCCAGCCTTTCGCTGAGGAGCTCGAGGGCGATGACGGCGACCCGACTCTTGTTGTTGGCCGTCAGGTGCGGTCTGAAGATCTGCATGAAAGCATTGTCCATGTCGTCCTTCCGATGTCTGAGTCCCTGCAAGTCCCGCCGTTTCCTAGCCATGGCATGTCTCAACTCCCATACCCGCCGTTGCTTGCTCTCGAGCCTTTCACGAAGCTCGTTGCGCCGCCTAGTGCCGACGCTGGAGAAACTCCTGGTTGCTACATCCAACTCAGACTCGGACTCGGACTCGGACTCGGACTCGGACTCGGACTCGGACTCCGAACCGGGCGAAGTGAAGTCCAGGCCTTGAACCTCCAGCATCGGCGGGCGTCCGCCAACCAGCTCGCCAGGCCCGGCGGGCGGGGGCCGGAACGGAGGTGGGGGGAAGCCAGCGGCAGCACGCGGCAGCCGCGGCTGTGGAGGCGGGACAGGGAGGAAGCGCTTCAGCGGCGCGGCTGGTGGCAAGTAGTAGTCGCCATCGTCGCCGTCCGAGCTCGTGCCGGAACCGTTTCCGGACCAGGTCACTGAATTTTCCTTGGACTGAATGGTGGAGTCACCCGTGTTGTTGCGGCTGGCAGGCCGGTCCACGGGGCTGCACAACCCGTCCTCTTCATAGAAGCTGCCGTCGTCCATCGGCCACGAGGCAACGCCTGCGCTCTGTCTAGCATCTCGATTGGCGATCCGCACGCCGGTCGGGGGTGAAGAGGACGGTCTTGCGATGGGACGCGTCGGAGTCAGGGCCGCACACTGGTCGTGGTCGGATCCGTTCGTGTTGGCAGATGGGCGAGGAGACGTCGAGAGCGGCTTGGGCATGGTTGTGGGCGCCATGCGAATTGAGGAGACTCGTCCACGCTCGGGCAGCAATCCCGACAGCCCATGCCATCGAGAGCTGCGCGAGGTCGACGGGGGCTGCGAGAGCGCATGCGAACGTGGTCAGCTGCGAGCGGCGAGAGAGAGCAGTCGAACCGAGTAGTGTCGATGCGCGGACGGCGCGATCGAGTCTGCGGAGATGTGGAATGCAGAATGTGAAGTGTGGAATGTGGACGTGCCTTGTGGAAATGTTGCAGAGGACTTCGGATGAGACAGCAAAGGGCCGGAAATGAAGGTTCCAACGTGTCCCCCAGTGGCCTCAGCCTGTCAGGATTAGCTGGGAAAGTAGGTAGGGATCACCACGCGTATTCCGGAGTTAATGTTACCGTTAATTTCAGCACTTGTTTGTGGCGTCTGTTACCGTGAATTGCGACACAGGAATCGCGACATAGGATTCGCTTCTTCCCTACAGGTCGCCAGAAGCTGCTCCCTTCATAGTAGGAACTGGGAGGCCATAGGTAAGGTACATACAAGTGGTTGACTAATATGGTACTGTACATAGGTAGGTACCTACCAGGTAGCTTCTCTCGTTCCTTCGGCATCAGTAATCCGTACAAGCAGTCCTATACACTACGTCTCGGTCGCTGTTAATGTTACCCGTCGGCTCGGTAATGCATCATTCTCTGGGTTAGGTGAACTGGCTTGAGCCACTTCTGCCGGGCATATACTACCACAGTACCTACACCGGGTAAGGTAGGTAAGGTACTGTGCCTAGGTAGTTAGCACGGAATACGCTATAAGGACAGAAATGCTAGAAACCTATTTTGGGAATGCCTTTGCTGGCCTGTTTACAAATAGTTCCTGTCGTACTCTGAATGACCTCGAGTGAAATGTACCTTATAGTGTATATAAGGTAGGTACTGGTATACAGTCTATGCCTTGTTCCCGGCGTTGGGTCTCAAGTGGGTCTGAGGTCATCCCGTCAGGACCGCGCCTGATGCTGCTGTCTGTCCAGCAGTTAACTCCACAGATATGCTTCGGACCGTGGGTTTCGTTATAGCGGTCCTTTGCTTTCTTTTCTTCCCGAGAAGCGTCCGTGCGAGTCAATCGGGTACCGGACCCTATCCGAGCGTCACTCCCGGTCATTGCTTCCGCTTGAATTGAATTCGTTCCGGTGTTTAGGAAGAGACATCTTGGGAAAGCTCAGGCAGGCTCCACTTCATCGGAACGGCGAGCATGGCTCGATCCCCGTCTGCTCCTTCCTTGCCAAGTGGCCGTCCGCTCATCATCCTCTCCCCACAGCCAACCCACGCGGCGTGCGGATGTGCTTGGTGTGGCAGGTGGGGCACATGAGGAGTGCATGCACCTCGCCGATTAGGGGAAATGTATTTTGATTCTGGTCCCCACGCGGCCCGCGACGGCAAGAGCTCCGAGAGCCGCAGCTTCCCTCTCGCCTCCCAGTTTCCCCTCCCAGGGTCGCGCCCTAATGCAGCTCGCTCGCAGTCCTCTCTATCTGAGTTCCTTCCTGTCGAGCACTGGTTCAGTAGTATACAGACCACAGCCCGTCCGTCCATGCACGGCGGCGGGCATTGGGCCAAGCTGCAGCCTGTGTCAGGGCCTGAGGTGCCACAAACCATCACCGAAATGGGCAGGATGAGCAGGATGAGGCAAGATCCTCGGCCAAGTCCTCGTGGAGGCGGCTATCCGGCTTTGACAAGTGTCGGCTGGAGGGTGCATGCGGCCTTGTCAACATTGATTCAGGCCGTCCAGGCCGAACCCGAAATATGAATGCTGGGGACAGCCGCTTTGCGTTCTTCCTCATCGTCCCGTCCTTCTTGGGCTTCTGCCATCTCCCCATCTCTCCCACTACCGCCCGGCAGCCCGCCGCCGCCGTCTCCCGTACTTTGCGGCCACGCCATTCAGCCGGCGTCGCACTGCGAATGAGGGGCTGAACAGTGTGTCACGAGCTGTTCCCCCCACCAATTACAGTTGCATTTAATCTATCTCCACCAGCGCCAGCAAGTGGAGGAGGTAAGGTTGCTTAAGATCCCGCAGCCTGCGTCTGCTGGCGATCCCGTCGAGCCAGTCGGCGCTGCACTTCTGCGCTGTCGGTGCCAGCATACCTCACCAGCGCTGGTGCGGCTCTGCGAGCATTTCGAGGCCTTTTATTCCTTCGGGAACGCCGGCACTCTGGTAAGCGCGCCAGCTCTCAACTTCGCTCGTCGGCCGGCCGCCCCTCTCGGCCAGATCAATTCAGCGCGTGCACTAGAACTTGCTGCTGCTTGCCGCTCGCCGACCAAGGCCCGGCGAGCTTCGATCCGTTCCAGCGGCGCGGTCTCGACGTGCCCCGTGCTGTTGTCTGATGCGCGACGCTCTGACGAGACGGTCCTCCTCGGTTCCCCGGCTCGAGATGAGAAGGCGTCATGGATCCTAGACGAGATCATAGGAGCGAATGGTCCGACTGGGTGTGGGACGAGGCCCAAGCCCGCTACTGGAGGGCGAGACGGGATGCGCAAGGTGCGACTCCTGACGATGTCCTCGCCTAATCAACATCGCCGCTTTAGGTAGTTCAGCTGTTGAATCTTGGGGCATCTTCCAGGCAATATTCAGTACCAATTCAACTACAATCTCGATCATCCTGCGCAAACGGCTCCCCGTAGCAACGTCGATGACCTCGCCAATTCTCTGAGCAATGTCGACCTCGGCGGCCAGGACACCCAGTACACGCATGATGGCGCCTACACCTACGGCGCTCCAGTCGCCGTTGGCGGTGATGCCTCGGCCGGCGCCGCGTACTACCCGCCTTCCGCCCAGCCGAAGGGTAAAGGAAAGGCGACCGAACCGTCCGGCAAATCGAGGTCAAGACATCACCAGCACAGACAGACGGGAAAGGGCAAGAGCTCCTCCTCGAGGCGGCCGCGGCCCAGGCAGGGGAGAGACTTTGATGAAGACTACAACGACGACCCCGCAGCAAGCGACTATGTTCATGACCCCTTTTACAGCATCTCGGCCGCTGCACCGAGCCCGGGTTTCGAGGAGCCGTCTGCGTCGTCCTCAGCTGCTTTTTCACCCCCCCAAGCGCATTATGAACCGGAATTTGGAGACACTCCGCGCGACTCGACGTACGCGCCTGGTGTCTCGCCGAATTCCGAGACAGGCAATTTCTATGGCCAAGGTATGGGGGATATTTGTGGCCCGCGGAAGGTGTCTTTGGCACTGACTGGAGTCGCAGAAAATACATCTCGCCATGATGCCGACCCCGAGTCTGTCGAAGACACAAGACGGCGCGCCTCCCATGGATACGCCTCGGGGGATCCCGGAATGGACGAGCACGATTCTTCGTACTACCCAACCGGGAGTGAGCAGGCACTTTCTCAGAAAGTAAAGTTCATGTTGCTGACTTTTGATGTCCATCCGCCCGCAAGATGCCGTCCCTGAAGCCGGCCCTAGTGATCAGCTGGACGATGCCATATCACAGGCCAATCCCTATATGACCGGTGCGCTGGCGACCGATCATGGCTATTCATATTCGACATATGAAGCCGACGGCGGTCGGGCGACTCCGCGGCCTTTTGTCCAACAGGCAACGGCCGAGCCATCAGCCAGCGACTACCAATACCAAACCAGCCCTTACGCAGGATTACCTGCATCGCCAGTACTTGAGAACAACAATGGTAGGTGACTTTACCCAATGGACTTTAAGTACAGCATCTTAAGCTCGTCGTCCAGGATTCGTCGTCGAACCTTCTTCTAAGTTCCAGCCTGGCTCCGTAAGTGCGCGCACCCTTTCGATGGACAAGTGCGGAGCTCTCATACGTCTTCTGCAGGTATTCAAGATCGTGTGGTACGAGCCTCTTGGTTCTTCCAGCCGCAGGAGCGACGTCATGACAAACCAAGTCCGAATGGAGCAGAACGGCCACCAGGTCTATCAGGGTATCCGACGGTTCATCGTGGTCGCCAACGACGAAGGGCATTGCTCCTGCGTGTGAGTCCCGACCGCCCAACATCAACCGGCGGCCGAAGCGATACTGACGTGGTTGGTCATCTAGTCCCATCTTGACATACGAGCACAAGGCGTGCACCAAGAGGGGTGTCAAACCGCTGAAGCATGGAATCGTGTACCAGGTTGGAAAAAAGCCTCGAATGGTCGAGGGTGAACCGCAGTTAGGCTTTCCTCCCATTGCAGTGGAGCTGTACGAAAAGACCGAGAGACTGGTCAAGGAATCCCGCGTCAACTACGCAAAGATCACCACCGTCGAGCACAACTTCAAGGTCCTTTTCATCGGCCGCGTGAACGACTACGACTTCGAAAATATCGTCGTTCCCGCGGTCGATTACTGCTGGCAAAAGAAGCAGCGAAAAAGCCACCAGTAGACGTGGGATTCCGACTCGATTATGAACGTGGAGAACCACCGCGGTCGTCGAGCGCCTCACGACATGGACGCCTCAACGTTTTTCCTTTTGATGCTTGGAGGGGCCTGTTTCCCGTATCAGCTGAAAACTAGCTGATCACGTCTGAAATTTGTATACGTTTGCTAAGGAGACCACGTCTTTCCTCTGCGGCCGGGCCTCATTACTGGGTCTACTTCACGGTCCGCGAGGGCGTGGATGTAGCAGTGCTGGGGGCATTTTGGAGAGGGTGATTCAGGTTTCCATATTTTCACGGTTGTCTCCCGCAGATGTTGGACGGGTCCTTCTTGGAACAGTTTCTCCAGCTGGAAAGTCTGTTGGCATCTCATTTCTTGTGTTCTTCCTATTTTCTTGTCCTTCTTGCATATTCATGTCATGATCATCCCTACTTAACCATCTCCACGAAGTCTACGACCGTTCATGACGTACGAATTCACGATCTTATTGATATTGTTGGGCAGTCTTCCCCTCGAATTCCTTCCCTTTTGGGCCTCGAAGGCGGACTTGGGGCCTGGGTTGTCTACGTGAGCGATAAATACTATCAAGTTACAGCATAGCACTTCGCACTCGAGCCTCGCTGGTTCCCGGTCACGGCCACTATTGGCATCATCCCGCGAAAGTTGCGAGAGCCCATGGGACTCGACCTGCTTAACGGAGACAGCTGGCCATGCCACCATCACAGATCCCCCCATCGCCGCTTCCGCGTCACTCTCCCCTCGTCATCCCTGCTTTCAGCGCCGAGTTGCACGGTTGCTCTATGTCTCTCCAACAGATCAACGAGATTCGGACTTGAACCACCGCCCTCGCTCTGTCTGTTGCGTTCTCTTTCCTCATTTAAAAACAAAAAAAGAAAAAGAAAAAGAAAACAAAAAGAAACTCAACCGTTACCGCAGGCGGAGCGGAAGACGGACACACGCTGGAGAGACGGGGAGGGCATCATGTGTAGAGGAGCGCCGGGGAGCAGGGAGAGTGATCTGAAGGAAGCTTGCGCTGGCTGATTCAAGAGAAGAGCCTGCATTTTAGGCCGGCCTGGGTGTTCAATTGCGTTGAGCCAATCCACTCTCTTCTCTTGGCGTTTTCCTTTTGGTCGGTCTGGGTATGAGTGGCGTGCGATGAGTAAGTGGGAGATAGAGGAACCGGACTGTCATGTTCGGTCGTTTGTCCTGCACTGATCATCGGGCCTCCGTGGACCAGATGGCGCAGACGAGACAGACGAACAAATACTCGCTATGCTGGCTTGGGCGTCGCCGCTTTCGGTCCTGCTTGGTTGGGCCCAAACTGGTGCTACAGTGCCTGGGTGATCTTGCGGAAAAGTCACGCAATTGTAGTCGTATCTCCAAGTTGTCAGGAGGCACCAATGAAATTGCCAATGGCGCTTGGTAAGCGCATCATGTGGATGGTGTCACGCCCGTCGGGAATTGCACAATACCTGATGAGGGGGACCATCACTCAGTGAATAACTCCCAGCGCATCTCACATATGAGGCCGCCGTTGCTGGCAAAAATTGCCTAGGTGGTGCATCAGTCAAGTCAGGGTGGGGATGCAGTAAACAAAGTCAAGGGCTGAAGGGTGCTGGTCGCAGGGGATCGGCAGGGACGTGGGAAGGTTGACCCGGCCCGACGCTGAGTTGCCGGGGAAGGGGGGGGGGGGGGGGGGGGGGTCCGGCCGATTACCCCAGCGCCCGGGAATCGTCTGCCGCTTTCCTCAGCCAGGGGAAAACCGCTAGGGATTTATACACCACATATTCCGCACACAGTTGCACTCGTCGTAACCATGGAACCTGCGCTCCTGAGAGTGCGCGGTTTGGCAATCCCTGCTGCGTGTCCCTTGTCTTTAATACTGGTATTCAGGGCGGAGCTATACCGTTACGGAGCTGGTCTCACTATGCCAGGAACGATCCCACAGGGGCTGCAAGGGCACGCTGCCGACAACGCGTTATCAGATGATCTAATCTCTCAATCAAACTCAGACAAGGGTTGGGGGCCGGCTCGGAGGGCGTGGGGCTGATTGATAATTCTGATTGATTAGATATCTTTGGCGTCATACAGTGTCCAGATCTTAGCTGGACACTATGCGGGCTGCCCTGGGGTAGTTGAGCATCCCCGTCGCCGGTTCCGGAGCTGGCCATTTTGTTGAGCGGAACGACTCGCCCTCTGGAGGACTTACGGGTCTTTTGGAGGCTACACGCGTAGCTGAGTCTCGCTTCATTTGAAAATATGTAGGTTTTGACTTCGGGCACCTGGAAGCGTGGAGTCTACGCATGTCATTGTTGGCGGGTTGTCGTCGCACCGAGATTGCGGCAGTTTGGCTGCGGCTGGGAAGGGGGTGGCGAGTTTCGGGACCGGGATCGGATCCAGGGTGGACTGATACGTGCTGTAACCCCGTAGGTACGCTGACCCGAGCGCGCAATAAACCGACACAACGGAATGTCCGCATACCCAGACATGTATGATGCGAAATTGCCCTGATCTGATATGGCGCGGACCGGTGAGGCCAGCCAAATACTGTACACTATGAGAGCCACTCAGGGACCGTTGAGTGTCAGTACGGCCGAGATTTGCCGAGGTCAGGCGATGTCCCAAGCTAGCGGAAGGAAAGTCGGGTGATCTGCCAATGCTGCACGGCAAGGGCTGTATTAGGATACTCACGAACAGGAATGCCCAGAAGATGACTGAGACGCAGTGCTGAGCTGTACGGATATCCAAACCTGGGAGAGTCCAATCCATAGGGCCGAAACCGGGACGAGCGAAGTGAGGTTTTCCCCGTCTCCCGCGGGAAGACACGGCTGGGCGGAGAAAGCAAGTCGGGAATCATCGCCAAGCCTGGGTGCGTGCCATGTGTCCCGCACTGTGCATTCCCGACTTCCCCCTGATGCAGATAATAAAGCTGCAGGGCATTGCTTCGCTTATTACCTCAACAATCTCAACTCTAATGTATGATGACAAGCGAGTGATGGATAAAGACCGCCAATCTCTCGCTGGGCAACTAATGGCCATTCCTTCGAGTTTCGTTCAATTGATGCGATCCGCTTTGTGAACTTCCAGCTGGCAACGACCGATCTCCATCAACCGCGGAAAACCGTGCCGAACCTGCTCGGGCCTGGCCCACATCATATTTGGCCTCGACTCTTAGCGCAAATTTAGGTGTCATGAAGCCACCCTCCTGACTCCTGCTACCTTCCTTACGAAATACTCGAGTTTTCCATCATCATCACCTCTCTCCGTGCTGCTCTGGCGTCGTCATCATCATCGCATTGCTTCCCAACACGCAGCCCGAGCAGCTCGCCGAATCATGTCTACGCAAATTGACCTCCTCCTTGCCACGCATTCGGCTGCGAGCATCCCCGAGGAGCCTCAGCCCGGCCCATCGGCCGCGCCCTCGCTTACATACTCGGATTCGTCTGATGAGCATGAACCGGAAGAGCCGCGCCAGCCAGAACTCCGCCGCCGACGCGCATCGACGCGATTGATCGCCCAGAGCCCGGCCGATGTGCAGCGCATCACGGGCGAGACCACCACTCAATTGATCCGGCGCTGCTGCGGCGGCGGCTGTTGTCTTGGCCTCGGGCGGCCAGAGCAGCAAGATGTCGATTTCGAGCAAATTGAATTCCCTGACAATGACGCATACCGGTCCTTGTGCCTTAAGATCGACCGAGTACCCGCCACACTCACCAACGTCTGCGATGTGCCCGAGCAGACCGTTTTCTTGCAACCGCTCCGGCGACCCTCCAGCATACCGTCTCCCACCGACTCGGCCGCCTCGCTGGACGCGGACGGCGAGACGTCAGCTGTGGGTGATGTCGAGAAGACGCTGCACAACCTGAGCCTCGAGGCTCCCGACACGCGGATACAGCCGCCTTTATTCGTCCAGCCCCACCCCCCGCACCACGTTTTCGCCGCGCGCATCCACAGCGCACGCGAGCTGACGCGCCCGGGCGCCGAGAAGCGCACATTTCACTTCGATCTCGACGTGACAAACTACCCCGAGGGCGAGGATGTCGACTTCAAAGTTGGCGGCGCGATTGGTGTCACGGCCCCCAATGAGGCGTCGATGGTGGAAGAAGTTCTCGACCTCCTCCTGGTGCCCCGCTTCCTGCGCGATAAGCCGGTGCTGCTGCGGACGACAAAGGGACGCTGGCCCACCGTTTGGGGCGACGACCAAGCCCGCGAGCTCGTCACCACCCGGCGGGACCTGCTGACCTGGTGCTCGGACATCCAGTCGTACCCGCCGACCAAGCCACTGCTCCGCGTCCTCGCCGAGCACGCCACGGACGCAAACGAGCGCAAGGTGCTCCTGTACCTCTGCTCGGCCGAGGGCCAGGGCGTGTTCTGCGACTTCCGCACCGGCCCGCACGTCTCTCTCGTGCAGCTGCTGCACGCCTTCCCGAGCGCCAAGCCGCCGTTGGACCTGCTACTCTCGGTCCTGCAGCCCCTGATGCCCCGGTTCTACTCACTGTCGAACGACCCGCACGAGTCGTTCCTGACGCGCGACGGCAAGCAGCACCGGCTGATCGAGATCGCCGTGACGGTTCATGAGACCGCCGACTGGCGCTCGGGACGCCGGACGGGCGTGGGGTCGGGCTTCTTCCAGCGGCAGGCGCTCGCTTTCCTCGACGCGCAGCGGCGCGGCGAGAGGGACCCGGAGTTCTACATCCCCATGTTCAAGGGCCTGATGGCGAACCCGCTGGCCAAGCAGTTCGTCTCGGACGGGCCGATGCTGCTGATCGGGGCGGGCGTCGGCATCGCGCCCTTCCGCGGCTTCGTGCAGCGGCGCCTCAAGACGGCCAACTGCGCCAACAAGGTGTGGGTGCTGCAGGGCATCCGCGACTCGCTGCTCGACGAGCTCTACAGCGGCGAGTGGGGCGCGCACGAGGACGAGGTCAAGCGGGTTGTCGAGAGCCGCCGCGGCGAGGGCCGCTACGTGCAGGAGGAGGTCCGCGCCCAGGCCGACCTGGTCTGGTACATCATCAACTCGGTCGACGGCCGCGTCTTTGTCTGCGGCAGCAGCAAGGGCATGGGCGAGGGCGTCGAGCAGGCGCTCGTCGACGTCGCCATGGCCAAGGGCAACCTCGAGCGCGAGGAGGCCCAGCAGTTCTGGAATCTGAAGAGGGAGGCGGGGCAGTACATTACCGAGACGTGGTGATCGCTCGGTGTTTGAAATGGTTGGCTGCTACTCTTTTGCTATGGGACACATTTTAGTTTACAGGGAAACTCGCACGCTCATGGCCGCGGACATGGCTGGGCATGGTGGTAAAGAGAAAAGCAGAAGAAGGCGTTTGGGGCGCTTGCTTTGCTTTGCATCAACAACGGAGTTTAGGGTTTTCTATGACTCTATACCACTGGCTCGCGCCGGCTAGCGGAGAAGACAATAATACACGGCATTACTTCACCTGGGCTGGGCCTGTACACCGGCTGGCTCCTAACAGCTGCATGGAATATTTGGGCTGAGAGTGTAATGCGTTGATGCTGTCTTCCCATTTCTAGAGTAGTAGTATCCAGCTACATATTTAATGCCGAAGGCGTCAACAGCCCGTGTCTTGAAGAAAGCTCTCGAAGCTGCTCAAGGGCCGAGAGTGACAAGTCGTGAGTCTCACCCCTCCACAGGACTTGTGTACATACACTCTGCGCAATGTGCAGGGCAATGGAGCCTCACATGGACACCTTGCCCATTTGCTGCGGTACCTTGCTGATTGTGTCAGTATAAAACATGTTATCCCAAAGATCAGGAAATGACAAAAAAGTGGCCTCGCATTTCTAAGCAGAAGCAGTCCTGCGAGCAAATCTCGCCGTTCTTATCAACTCATGGCGATAGTCGGCTGTTCTGTGTCGTGTCCTGCGGTAGTGTACGCAGTAGTAATTGCCGCTCGCACTCTGCCCAGGTGGTTTCGGATTATGTGCAATTTTCCGAACCGCGAGAGAGGGGCATGGTGGGTTCGAGCCGCGGCCCCAGGGCATCCCGCCGCCATGGCCCACCCATGGGCCCTGCATCGCCGCGCCAGGGGCTTTTTTTCCACTAACGTGAGTCAGCGTTCGTGGCTGGTTGCTCTCATTGTGCTGCTGTCTGTCAGCATTTGAAATGCCCCGCGCTGCTGAGACATGGCCTGGCGCCCTCTTCCCCAATGCGGCTCCGATCCCGCGGCGATTGGACAACCTATGGCGCCGCGCTCACTTGCTCGGAAGTTACCTAGCTTATGTAATTACGCACATCACGCGTGTATGCAGGGGCAAGATTGCCTGATTGGGCTTGCGCGCGGCATGGTGCGATCTTCGGCAGGGATGTGTCCTGCGGCAGGCCTGAACGGCCCTGGTGTCGAACACAACGTTCTGTTGGCCATGTGGAGGTGGAGAAGGGGTTGCACTGAAGTTCACTCGGCAGAAGAGTAGGGACGGCGGCAGGGAGGGTCAACGATGAAATCGCGCGCGGAACTCCGTGGCTTCCAGCGCTCCTAACTCCGGGAAAAGAGGTTCGGTGGGCTTCTGTGGGCACCTTCCGCCAGAATGGCAACTTTGCGCCGTCGGTTTTCGGAGAGGACAGCTCGGTATATATATACCCGTCCTCCACCCGGCTTCGCCCTCGTTCCCCGTTGCCGTCAACAAGCGTTCTCAGCGTTCCTCTAAATGCAAAGACTCGCCAAGTTCTTCTCACGAGCAGTCGTCTCCAAGCCACCTGCCCCCGCCGTCCAACTTCCCCGAACAGCCATTCCGGCCGCTATCAGACCCCTCTCCACCGCCAACACCGCCTCCAACTCCACCACCAACAAGATGGGCAGCCAGCTTCCCTCCAGCAAGGTCGACACCTTCTTCGAGCTGGTCAAGGCCCGGCGGTCGATCTACGCGCTGAACAAGACGCTCCCCGTCGACAAGGCGCGGATCCAGAGCCTCGTCGAGGACGCGCTGCAGCACGTGCCCAGCAGCTTCAACTCGCAGTCGAACCGCGTGGTGGTGCTGTTCGGCGCCGAGCACGACAAGCTCTGGGACATCACGACCGACATCCTCAAGGGCATCGTGCCGGCCGACCAGTGGGAGGCGACGGCGACGCGCATGGCCGGGTTCAAGGCTGGCGCCGGCACCGTGCTCTTCTTTGAGGACCAGACCGTCGTCGAGAGCCTGCAGACGAAATTCGCGCTTTATGCGGACCGGTAGGTTTTATATTTTGTTTTCTTCTTGATCCGCTTAAGGTTATTGAGTGGTTGCTGACCCCGGGGCGCGATGCGCAACGTACTATACAGGTTCCCCGTCTGGGCCGGCCACACCAGCGCCATGCTGCAGTTTGTCCTGTGGACGACACTCGAGGCCGAGGGGCTCGGCGCCAGCCTGCAGCACTACAACCCGCTCATCGACGCCAAGGTCGCCGAGGAGTGGAAGCTGCCTGCTACTTGGAAGCTGACGGCCCAGCTTGTCTTTGGCGGGCGGGCGAGCAACGAGCTTCCCGAGAAGACGTTCGAGCCGCTCGAGACGAAGCTCAAGGTCTTCGGTGCTTAGACGGGGAGATAGATAGACCTTGGTCGAGGGAGGGTTAGCATTGCAGGGAGTTGATCTGGGAAGCGTTTACTCGGGGCTGGTTTCTTTTGTTATGACGAACATTTTGATGATTGGTTCTCATAGAGAACGGGCACGAAATATATAAACCGTTGATCACAGAGCCCATCTCCATGCATGCCGCCTGGTTGGTTGAACTTCTTATATAGTATTCTAACGGCCACAACAACAGCCACAACAGGTTTAATGTCTAAGTTTCGCGCATTACAACCATTACCCAAACAGAATTTTGGTACACGACAGAGATAAATCACTCTGACGGCCAGATCAAGCATCGATACGCCCCAACGCCTGTCCCACCTTGACTCTCTGCCCCTTCTCTACACACCACTGCCACCCGCCCGTATGTCGCCCGGCCTCATCGTGCTCCGCCGACGGCGCCTCAAACACCAGCACAATCGTGCTCCCCAGCTGGAAGCCGCCCATCTCCTCGCCCCTGCGGAGCGCGTGGCCCCTCAGCACGGCGCTCGCACCCTCGTACGTTGCCTCGACATAGCCCAGGTACGGCTCGCCGCGCCTGGCCGCCTCCTCGGCGGCCCTGTCGGCCGCGGTGTCGGTGGTCAGGCTGTTGGTGCGCAGCTCGCGGTCGAAGTTGATCTTGATGGAGCCGACGTTGGTGGCGCCGACCGGCACGTAGCTGAAGAAGCCCCAGCGCCAGCGGCCGAGCAGCACGACCCGCTCGTTGAGCGTGAAGAGGCCCGGCAGCGTGCGCTGCAGGTACGGCGACACGCTGTACAGCTCGCCGGCGAAGTGGCGCCGCCGCTCGACCACCCAGTTCGTCGGCGAGTGGAACCGGTGGTAGTCGCCCGGCGCGAGGTAGATCACGGCGTAGTACAGCACGTGGCGGCTGCCCGGGGAGAGGTAATGGAGCCAGGACGGCTCGCCGAGCGCGAGCTCGGCCCGGACTTCGGAGACGGCGGCGGCCGAGGGCGTCACAGACTCGTCTTTGGGCTGGTCGAGGCTGCTCTTGCGCCTCTTGGTGGGCCCTGAGAGGAGGTACGGGAGCGTGTAGGAGATGCCGTTGACGCGTGCGAATTCCGCTTCCTGTTTGACGAGCTCTTCGTCGCCTTCTAGCTCATGCAGGCTCGGCTTCGGAGGCTGGTCGAGCGGAGTCTGGCTCGAGATGCTCGGGGTCGGGCTGTTTTGGCCGAGCAGCGCATCAATGGTGTACGTCATGCCCTTCACCTGCTCAATGTCGCCGCCTTCGATCTGCCCGAACTGCAGGATCCGCCCGTCGGCTGGCGACAAGAGAGCGTTGGGGTCCATATCCAGCGGTCGTGCGCCGGGCTTCAAGGTGCGGTAGAAGAAGGCAGCCAGGTTCGGGAACTTGCGCAAGTCCGTCTCTTCGATCTCGTCTAGGTTGACGCCGAAGATGAACGAGTATAGCCGGAAGCCGGGAACGCGGAGGAAGGTCGGCAGGGTCAGCTCGTTGAGTCTGCCCCATAACCGGGACATGGCCTTCAGGGGGAGAGTCGACATGATTTGCACCTGCCTGAGAGAAAAGGTTAACCCCAGGTTTGGGGGCGTCATCCCAGACAGAGAGGATCAGAGGACGTACCAAGGCCCCTCGGGCCGAACCCGCCGTCTTCTTTTTGGCCGTTGCTCGAGCTCATCTTGGGCCTGCTTCTCCTGCTCGCGCGTGTAGACCTTGTAGAACTGCACCAGCCCCAGAAACCCAACGCCGAGACCGACGGGGATGGGATACCAGCGGATCCTGGAGTCCTGCACCTTGGAAGAGGCGCCGGGCCGGCGCGACTGCTGCGAGAAGGGACGGCGACCGGGGACGCGCCGGGCAGTCGGCTGCGCTCGGCGAGATGCGGTGCAGTTGGAGATGCGGCGGCAGCCAGGGCAGATCGAGGTCGGCCGGCGGGCAATTGTTGAGCGAGCTAACCCGACGATGGTCTCGACGGGACCAACCTGGAAAGACGCCATTTTGTTTTCGTTTTAACAAAAGTGGTTGACTACAACGACGGCCAAAGGGAAGGGAGGGCGGCATGGGTTGCCGAAGTGCAATGACGAACCTGCATCGTTGGCCCGTCCGCAAAGAGTTGCAGAGGCTGCAAGAGGCGCCAATGAAGGCCGTTCCAGTATTCCGCACGCTTCGGGGAGGGGTCGCTGCACAGTCAGCTTCCATAAGCTATCGCTCTCATGACGCAGGCGCGGATTCGGACGAAGGAGCGGCAGCCAGTGATGGACCAGCGTTTCCCCCAGGCCCGGCGACTTGGGACGGAGCAGGCTTTTGTAGCGGAGGTTGTGGGTACTTGCATGACGAGTCAATTTCGCTAAGCTTGACATTGAATCTGAGAGCATATGAGAGCTAGGGAGCGAACTCAAACAATTTTTATGTAGCCCGCGTGGGGCTGCTGGTGGGGTTGCGTATCTGTAACCACCCTGCACTTACGCTACCTTGCGATTTTCTGGATGACAGCGTGGAAGTTTGGAGGCAGCGGCTCATCAAGACCACAGCTGAACAAGTTGAGTCCGCCATCAACCACCGACGTTGGAGGGATCGCTCTCTGTTTCGTGGACACGTCCATGATTCCCTAGGTTCTCCTGGAGCTGCTTCGGAGCTCTTTCGAAAGTTACGGACACCGTTGGTGCCTGGCATGCCTTCTGATTGCTCGCCCGCGGCTTAACGACCCGCAACCCGGCCCGACATCGTCAATACACTACATACCTACCTAATTGCCTGTCTCGTCCGATCGCGCCGTGCTTGCCATCTTGTATCTGATCTGCACCGTCTCGCACTGAACTGCTGCCGATATTTCCTTTCATTTCAAAACAACTTGCCGCGATGGCAGAGGAACGATCCGGCTCTGCGCCGCCGCCAGCTTCGCAGTCGGAGGCCCCCTTAGCAGTCAATCTCCAGATCCTGTCGCCCTCGGCCGGCGTGGGCAGCCTGAGGTTTCCCGACCTTCCAGCATCGACAACAGTGCGACAGCTCAAAGACAAAATCCGGGAGTCGTTACCGAGGCGGCCCCCGGACGACCACCAGAGGCTAATCCACCGGGGTCGGCTCCTGGCCCGCGAGACCGATTCGCTGCTGGATATTCTCGGCGAAGAAACCGTAGGTGCTGGTTTATTTGTATGGTTTTTAGCGGGTTGCTAGCTAACTGCGTGATAGATCCGAACTGGCGAGCAACAAACGATTCACCTTGTGCTGAGGGATGCTGGCAATGCCCCGACGCCTAGCGACCCTGCGCCACGCCCAGATGCTCCTATCCATCATCCCCTCCAACATGGGCCGCAAAACTTACCGAATCCCCCCATGCCCCGACCCGGTTCGGCACCGATCGGTATACCTCACGGCATCGGCCCTTTCCCGCAAGTTCATCAGACACAGCCGCACCCACACGAGCTTCAGCAGCGAATAAGCCAGCTCCAACAACGGGAAGCAGAATTCCGCCACCTACTGGCTCGACAACAGAACCAGCGCGCTGGCGCCAACACCGCCCCGCATGACGGTGCGAATACAGCTCAGGGGAGCGCAGGAGACCCAACGGGAGGGGGGAATAGTCCCGTCGGGCAGTCCTTGCGGACCGTCACACACCAAGGGGTCGGACCAGACGGGCAGCGGTATAGCTTCAGAATTACGTTGAACGAGGCCATTCCTCAGCCTGGCGCTGTCCCTCGAGCTCCGGGGGCCGCCGGACCGCTCTTCGCGACCGATCTGTACGATGCAGCCCGCGGAGCCGACGCGAATCGGGCTCTAGGCGCCATGATGAACGCCATGGACCGGCATACTGCAGCCGTTCCTCCGGCAAACGTGGCTGCAGATCTCGCTAATTTCAACTTCAACGCCCCTATTCAACCCATCCAGCCGGGCGTCACGACTCCGATTTTTCCGGGACCGTCAAGGAATGCCAGCCGCGCAGCTACTCCTGATGTCCCGTCAGTCACGTCTGCCAGCCGTGGGAGCGCCGTCGCGCCCGGCATGCAGCAGCCTCAGGCGCAAACCCAGAC
This sequence comes from Thermothielavioides terrestris NRRL 8126, assembly GCF_000226115.1. NCBI lineage: Eukaryota > Fungi > Ascomycota > Sordariomycetes > Sordariales > Chaetomiaceae > Thermothielavioides > Thermothielavioides terrestris. Next base: position 4,027,152 of record NC_016457.1, on the reverse strand, counting down.
CCAAGGCCCACCCGAGGTGTATATCCTTTCGTCACCGACCGGCCCGCGGGGGCTGCTTATACACAGTGCCTTGGAGATGTACACCACTCCTGCCGCCCGTCCCCTGCCCTGGGTGTCTGGTGTCTACCGGCCAATAGCTCAGGCCCCGCCAGAAATCCATCGACCCGAGCTGCAGATGCAGCAGGGAGAGGGCCAGGCACACTTGCAGTTCACAGTTCCGCCTGCGCAACAGCACGAGCCGCCCGCTCCCTTGATTCAGCAGCAACCCCTGCCTCAACCACCCAACGAGCAGCCGCCCGCGATTCGCCGCCGGCCGGTAGCGGCTCCGGCGCAGCCAGAGCCCGCGCGGCCTGCACCGCAGGTGAATCATCCCGGCAACCCGGGGGCTGGAGCCCTGGCAGCGGCGATATGGCCGCACATATGGCTGATCGTCCGCCTGGCCGCTTTCACCTGGTGGTTCTCGTACACGAATCCGTCGTGGGAACGCTGGCTGTCGCTCGCCCTCGCGTTCATCATCGTGATTGCCATTAACACGGGCATCTTCAATGGGATGGTTAACCAGGCATTTCACCCAGTCAGGGAGCAGCTGGAGGGTCTGATCCCGTTCGCGGACCCTGACCGCCAGCAACAGCAGCCCAACCAGCAGGCCAACGGCGGTGTCAACCCGCCTGGCAGGAACGCAGCGACGCCGGACCCGGCACAGACGGCAGCGAGACTGGTTGCGCAGAGGAGAATGCAGAACCGGAACTGGCTGCGGGATCAGGTCAGGCGGATAGAGCGGGCGGGGATCCTGTTCCTGGCAAGCTTCGCGCCGGGCGTGGCCGAGAGGCACATCCAGCAGCTGGAGGAGCGGGAGCGGGCGGAAAGGCGAGCCGCCGAGGAGGCAAGGGCGGCAGCTGCTGCCGCTGCTGCTGCCCAACAGCAGGCTGGGTCTGAGCCTGGGCCTGGGCCTGGGCCTGGGCCGGCGGAGAACCAGGAGCAGGAGCGTTTTCCGGACGGCGTTGCGCAGCAGCAGCCGGCTCAGGCTGCCTAGGTAGGTTCCAGCGTCTGAGCGTCTGGTTGGAGGTGGGGAAGGCAGATTTCTACTGTGGCCTGGCGTTTAAGGTTGGCAGTAGCGCTGTGTTCTGGGTGCGGTATCTATGCCACGTTCGCATCGCATGGCCGTGGACGGACGGCACCATCATGGCGGCCATGGTGTACATTATGTTCCACGCATTTGGGGTTTGGGCTTGGCGTTGTGTTGGGATTATCTGCCAAGCTCTGGGCTGGGCTTTCCATCTGGGCACGAACATGCAGGAACGGCCAGCGACAGATGAGAGAGACGGAATTGTCCCTCTCGGAAGGGCATACGGTTCACGCACTCGCATTGATTGCACGCAGACGCTTAGGACTCTTGTGTAGGTCTTGGACGGATTCAAGCGTAACAACCTGGACGACTCCTTCCTTTCCATTATCTTACTGTGGTAGTGGTGAGCTCAACAGTTCAACAAGTGACCTTGATGGGACAACCGCAGACGGCTGCTTGCCCGGAGATTGGCCCATTCGACCACGGCTTCCGAGGTTCCAGCGGCCGAATGCCGAAGCGGGGCCGCACCCGCCAATGCCAAACACGGCAGGCACGGCCGTGCCGAGGTATTGTCCGGAGCTGGGGTTCCCCGCAAAATGGCAACCATCCCTTATACAGGGCAGAGATGAAGATTCAAAAGAAAGAAGAAACCTTTGGCAGCACTCATTCAACATAGCATCTGGCTCCTGGACGTTGTGTAATTCTGTTTTGGCCCATCAACTCCCTAAGGTAGCCATTGATCAGTTCTCACTCGAATCACTCCCACTCATATCTCGCCATCGCCCCGAGCCTCCTCCGCGCCATGGCCGAGGCACAGCTGCACGACTTCCCCTCGCTCTTCTCCCTCGACGGCCAAGTCGCCGTCGTAACCGGCGGCTCGCGCGGCCTGGGCCTGAGCGCCGCCTCCGCGTAAGCACATTTCTTTCCCCCGTCCCCCCGGCCTTACCCCCCTCCCATCCGGCCCTTTTTTCCAAACCGCGGTGGCGGAGTGACTGCACTACTGTACTAACTAACCATCCGGGCAGCCTCCTCCAAGCAGGCGCCGCCACGGTCTTCATCTCGTCGCGCAAGCGCCAGGCCTGCGAGGCCGCTTGCGCGGCGCTCAACGCGCTGCCCGGCCTCCGCCCGGGCGCGCGCGCCGTCTCCGTGCCCGCCGACTGTTCCACGCTGGCTGGCGTGCGGGACCTGGTAGCGCGTACGTCAAATCCGAGCTTTTTTGCTTTCTTTTTTCTTCTCTTTTCTTTTTTCTTGCCAGATACTGGTTCCTGGTAGCTCTCTTACTGTTGCTCCCGAGCCTCCCGACCTGGATCCCGATGAGGCAACAGAACTGAGCCAGCTGACTGACTCTCACCTTGCCGTCGTGAAAAAAACAGAGGTCTCGGCGCAGACGGCGCACGTGGACGTGCTGCTGGCCAACGCGGGCGCGACGTGGGGCGAGGCGTTCGACACGCACCCGGACGCCGCCTTCGCCAAGGTGCTGGACCTCAACGTGCGCGGCGTGTTCAACCTCGTGCGCGAGTTCATGCCGCTGCTGCAGAAGCGGGCGAGCACGGAGGACCCGAGCAGGGTCGTCATCACTGCCAGCGTCGCCGGGCTGGGCATCGGCACGCTGGGCAAGCAGGGCACGTACGGCTACAGCGCCAGCAAGGCGGCCGTCATCCATCTGGGGCGGAACCTGGCCGTGGAGTTGGGGCCCCGGGGCGTGACGGTGAATAGCATCTGCCCGGGCTTCTTTCCGAGCAAGATGAGCAATGGGTTGTTGGAGATCGCGGGCGGGGCGGAGTCGATGGGGAAGGCGAATCCGTTGCGCAGGTTGGGCCGGCCGGAGGATATTGCCGGCGTGGTGGTCTACTTGACGAGTCGGGCCGGCGCCTATGTGAACGGGGCGGCCATCGAGATCGATGGAGGCGCGTTGTGGCAGAGGGGGCAGTTGAATGTGAGCAAGTTGTAGCAGGGAGGTGGCTGCGAGCGAGGGCTGAGCTGGGATTGTTCAAGGCTGTGTGGGATTTGTATGTACATCTAGATCATTATTCTGGACGAGGTTCCAGTTTTCCTATGCGGAATCAAGGCTCATATCTCTAACCCGCAGCCGTGGCCGCTGGCTTGCGGGCTACCCACGTGCTTGCCTTGTACGTCGTCTGCAGCATCGACTGCGTGTCGAGGATGTACGGCGCCTCCACGCCTGTCTCCCGCGACACGATCTCGAACCCGACGTCGGCCACCAGCGCCATCACCTCGTCATCGGTCAGCTCGAAGTTGCCCGGATCCGCTATCCCCGACGTGTCGTGACCGGCGCCGCCCTCGCCGTCCTCATGCTCGTGGTCGTGCTCGTCCCGGTCCCACACGCGGCCCTCGAAGTGCCACAGCAGAGGCCCGATGTTGACCAGGATGCCGCCGGGCTTTAGGCAGTGGAGAATGGTCTCGAGGTATCGGATGAGATTGGGCGCGGTGTCGAGGAAGAAGACGGCGGCGACCACGTCGTAGGTTGCCGCTCTGTCCTCCTGCGCGTAGAGACACAGGAAGTCGGCGGCGCTCATGCTCATCGAGCCGACCGGCCTCTTCTGCTCCGCCTGTGCGAGCTCGGTCGCGCAGTGGACATCCGGGACGGCGTAGCCGCGTAGGTGGTTGGCTCGGCTCTGGTGATTCGAGAAGGTGTGGATCCACGGGTAGACGGTGTGCTGTCCAGCACGCGGACAGCAGTTGAGGATGTACGACGACGCGAGAAGCTGGTGGTACGAGATCTCGTTCCCCTCGGTCTCGTAGCCGTTCAGGCACAGCTCAAAGACGAGCCGGCCGAGGCCCGCTCCGGGGACGAGGACCTTGAGCGGAGGGTGGTCCGGCCCTCTGGCTTTCTGCTCGGCGGCGATGGCGCGCATGACGGGCCCGAAGCAGGCTTCCCTCTCGCTGGCGCCCTCGGCAGACCAGTCGCGGTAGAACTGGCGGATGGTGCTGCGGGCCTTGTCCATGTCGTGGGGCTTGGCCGAGCCGTTCCATTGCGCGGGCAGCTTCAGTTCGCCGCCGCTCTCGGAGGGAACGCCAACGTGGAACATCTCGAGGCCGGTCTTGAAGATGATGCGTGCAAGATCAGCGTTGGACTCGATGGCATCGTCTACCTTGTCCAACGTCTCCAGGTAGTTGAACGGAGGAGCCGCAAGCCTCTGCCAGTGGGCCTGGGGCAGGGCGTAGAACGCCTGCCTGCGAACGTGCGTACATTGGAAATGGGCGACTTTGGCGTATTGCCTGCGGTAGGGTCAGCGCCGGCAGCCGCGGCGATGGATGACACATCTCCGTCGGAGACTTCTGCTTACTGATAAGAATCCAACGTGCGGTAGATGACCTGGAGCTCCTCGGGATCATCGATGCCGTTCTCGATGCCGCTCCATTGTGACTCCTCCTCCATTTCACGAGCTGGACTGGATGGCGTGGGTGCGACGTTGCGAGAAGGAACTCCCGGAGTGTGATGGAATGGTTGTGTGTGTTTCGGCAGGCGGAGCCAGTAGTAGACTGGCGGATGCCTGCCTGCGTCGCCCCAAGCGATAAAGCATGTCAACGCCCCGTTTGCTCCGGACAGCTTCGCTGACTAAACGGACCCGAGCTCGCGTTTACAGCATCATCTTCTTACATCGGTCCGGCAACCGTCTGGTGGCACGGGCATTTGCATGCTCATCGCGGAAAGGTATTTGCTGTTGGTATGTTGTAGTTGGTGGGCTGCTTATCCCGTAATCCGTACTGTGCAACTTATCCGTACTATGTACAGTACCTTAGGTCCCTAGCTACACCTCAGGTCACATGGGCCAGGGATTCACTACAGTAAAAGACTACAAGTTACGCCGTCTCATCTCTACCTACTTAGTACTGTTTGAAATTCAGAGCAGTATGCACCGTAAATGGGAAATGGAGACAATGAGAAGGAGAGCTCAAGTGAGAAGAGAAGCTTACTCTGTGCTTGTAAGTATCAGGTAAGTCTTTGAAGCAGGAGCTGGGAACGAAGAGGACAGCCCAACCCTAACCCTCTCTTCTTTCCCATCCGACCCAAGGCTCTCGTTCAGTCCCGTCACTAGGTGCTTTCTCACGCAACAACCTAGACCTGACGACGGAACAATGGAGGCGCCAGTCCAATTGTCTTTCCCTCTCCCGCGATCACTAGACACGCGCATCTATCTGCACTTGACAGTCAAGCCCAAGGCCATTGTGGTTTTGCTCACCACGGCTTCCGTCGAAGAAGCGGCCTCACCGACCCCATTAGGTTCATTTGTTTATGCGCTGCCCGATGTATGCCCGGAGCCTCTAATGTTTGTCACCATTGGTCGCATCCACTGACCTGCTGCTCAGAGATACAACCCAGCCCAGCCATTGTCGACGCCGCTGTGCACGGTGGAGCCCACCCTCGAGTTCGCCACGCGACTGGCCAAGCTGCTGGCAAGGAGGACGCAGCGGCCAACTTACGTCGGCAACTCGATAAGCTTTGCCAGCACCGGCCTGGGTGGCACCGTGGAGGAGGAAATGGAGGCGTTCAAGAAGGTTGTCGAGGTTGCCCTGTCGCAGTTGCAGCCCGTCGTCGAGTCCGCTCAAGCGCCCTCTGACGGGGTCCGGGCGTCCCCGGTGTAGCCGCGATGCCAATGTTTGGGATCGGCTCATCGCAAACACTGCGTATTCCGAGCGTTGATGTATCTCTCGAGAACTCCAATGTCCCGGACATATCTCGGGAAGGGGCACCGGGATCTGCGCTCATCACCACGCAGGCACCCGTGGCTGTATAAGTCCTCGGTCTCGCCCAGCCGACCCACCGACCCGAATACGCAGATGCCAAGGGGGAAACTACGCGCTTATGCTTCAACGGTTGCTCAGATGCCGGTTTCGTGTTTCAGGAATCGCGATTCACGTGTGAAAGGGAGCCACTGTCGAGGACGGAGTGGCTTTCCTTGCATCCAGCCGGGTCTTTCTGGCTATTGCACGGGCAATCAGGATAATGACGTGGGCCGTCAGAGGTGCTGCCACAGCCTTCGTTCCCATGATGTAGAAAAAGACGACTGGCTCGGTGAGGGGGTCGGTAGCACGGTGAGATTGTACGGATTTTTGAGACGTCTTTTGACCTCAGATGGAGACCACCACTCGGGCATTTAGTTAAACGAACGTGCGATATCCATCTCGTGGCACATACATGTATGGCGTGATCACAGGATCTCAACACTCTCTGAAAGCAACGATGATGAGGGGAAGAGAGCGCAAAGCGCAAAGCTGGGAAGGCAATTTGCATCAAAGCTTTTTACTACACTCAATCACTTACTTGGCAACTCGGCTTTCAGCGCTGCCCGTGCCAAGCCAACACAGCACACAGCCTTGAGAGTCAAACACCCGCCGTGGTTGCGCGGCTGGCTGCCAATTGCCGCTGCCCCAGCCACTCAGCCCTTCAACCTGACTGGGGCCCAGCGGCCCAGGGACACAGAGTTCTGGGCGGGAAGCCAACGCTGAGTTTGAAACACCCCACATCCACAACTTCTGGGACCCAGCCCTGTCCTCAGTTCCGAGTCACCTCGTGTAAATCAGGCTGCAGGCTGACGCCCGACCTGACGGCCCAGCCGAGGACCACTACCTTTGTTAGCAGCAGCAGCAACCACGACCGTCGCAATGTACGTCCAAGCTTCAAAGTCGCAGGCCTGAACGAGTGGGTGTCGGCAGGCGACCTGTTTCGAGCTCTCTATACTTCTCCCTATTTTTTTACTCCTTTTTTTCTCTTTTCCTTTTTTTGTGCAGCAGTCCAGTTGCTTGTCTTGAGATGCCCCGCCCTCTAAACGCACTTAACTAGCGCGGAAAGGTCCACTCAACTGATGTTAGTGAACAGCTTCTGGTTTCACCCCACCACGCTCGAAGCCTCAGAAGAATGCCATCACAACCATCACCACCCCCGCCACCAATCCTCAGCCTGTAGAGAAGCAACCCGTTGGAAGAGATTCGCGTTGCGCCACACACCGACCCTTCCGTCTGGCCCCCGTTCGAGACAGATCGAGACAGGGAACCCGTCCGCCTCCGGAGCCCAGCGATCGCTGCCCCTCCACGCTTCGCGGAACTGACCGAACGCCTACGACCACCCACGCAGACTGCCCCGCCCCGCGATACTCGACATTGGTCCTTCGCCATGGATTGGCGGCCCAACGAGGAGTCCTTACGGACTCTTGCCGCCTGTCTCAAGGATTCGCTGAGCGGCTTCAACAAGGCTGCGCAAAAACAGGCCGAAATTGTGAGTTGCGACGAAGCTTTTTGCGACTGCGATCCGAATGACGGGGCCGCCCTGGCAAGCCGCGATGGTGCACTCAGAAGGGAACTGACCGAACCGCCCCGCGCAGATGCTCTCACAAGCGAAAGCCAACCCGGACATCAACAATTACTTGGCTTACATTTTCTCGAGCCCCGAGCCGCCTGCCGGCCTGGCCCTGCCGCCCAATGATTGGCACCTGGTGCGCTCGTCGGCCGCCATCATGCTCAAAAACAATATCAAGTCGAATTACAAGCAGATCCCCGAGACCAGCATAGCGCTGATCAAGCTTGCCGTCCCGCTGGGCATCCAGGACCAGAACTCCCAGATCCGCAATTACGCAGGCAACATCGCGACCGAGATGGTCCGCCGCGGCGGCCTGTACAGCTGGCCCGAGCTGCTGCAGGACCTGTTGAAGTTGCTGAGCAACGAGTCCGGCCAAGTGTCGAACGAGGCCCAGGAGGGCGCCATGGCCGCCATGGCCAAGATATGCGAGGACAACACCAAGCTGCTGGAGCGGGAACACAACGGCCAGCGGCCGCTCAACTTTATGCTCCCCAAGTTCATCCAGGCGACCAAGAGCCCGTTGCCCAAGGTCCGCACCTATGCGCTGACCGCAATCAACGTCTTCACGCCCAGGAAATCGCAGGCCATGCTGAATTCCATCGACGACCTCCTCCAACATCTCTTCTTCCTCTCCGAAGATCCCGTAGCCGACGTTCGCCGCCAGGTCTGCCGCGCATTCGTCCGCCTCGTCGAGACCCGACCAGACAAGCTCCTGCCCCATCTTGACGGGCTGGTCGAGTACATCCTCACCCAACAACAAGGCGACGACGAGGACCTGGCCTGTGAGGCGGCCGAGTTCTGGCTGTCGGTCGGCGAACACGACGACCTATGGCGCAACCTGGAACCCTACATCCAAAAGATCATACCGGTGCTGCTGCAGTGCATGGTCTACAGCCCCGAGGACATCGCTGTGCTAGGGGGCGAATCGGACGACGAGGATGAGGAGGACAAGGAGCAGGACATCAAGCCACAGTTCGCCAAGAAGAATCTCAAGCGCGGCGCCGGCGCCGGCGCCGAGGGGTCGGCCGAGGCAAGCCAGAATGGGCATGCCTACGAGAAGCTGGCGAGCATGGACGACGATCTGGAAGAGGGCGAGATTGACGAGCTGGACGAAGAGGACGGCGGCGACGAGAATCCCGACGAGAAGTGGACGCTCCGCAAGTGCTCGGCCGCAGCGCTCGACGTGTTCGCGACGGATTTTGGCGGCCCGGTGTTCAACTCGATCCTGCCATATCTGCAAACGAACCTGAAGCACCAGGACTGGCCCTGCCGGGAGGCGGCCGTGCTTGCGCTCGGCGCTGTGGCCGAGGGCTGTATGGACGTCGTGGTCCCCCATCTCCCCGAACTCATACCGTATCTCATCAGCCTGCTGGACGATCCGGAGCCGGTCGTGCGGACAATAACCTGCTGGACACTCGGGCGGTACTCGGCATGGGCGGCCAACCTAAGAGATCCCGCCCAGCAACAGACCTACTTCGTGCCCCTCATGGACGGCATCCTCCGGAAGATGGTCGACAAGAACAAGAAGGTGCAGGAGGCCGGCGCGTCGGCCATGGCAAATCTGGAGGAGAAGGCAGGGAAACACCTCGAGCCATTTTGCGGCCCCATCATCCAGCAGTACGTCTTGTGTTTCAACAAGTACAAGGACAAGAACAGGTGGATCCTCTACGACTGCGTCCAGACGCTGGCCGAGCACATTGGTCCCGTGCTGGCACGGCCCGAGCTCTGCGGCCAGCTGATGCCTGCTCTGATCGACCGGTGGCAAAAGGTGCCGGATCAGTCGAGAGAGATGTTCCCTCTGCTGGAATGTCTGTCGTATGTCGCCATCGCCCTTGGCGACGCCTTCACGCCCTATGCCGAGCCCATCTTCGCGCGCTGCGTCAACATTATCCATCAGAACCTGGAACAAACCTTGGCGGCCAACAACAACCCCGAGCTTGACCAGCCCGACAAGGACTTCTTGGTCACCAGCCTGGATCTCCTGAGCGCCATCATCCAAGCGCTCGACAACGCGAAGGCCGTCGCGCTGGTCAAGAACAGCCAGCCCGCCTTCTTCGAGCTCTTGAGCTTCTGCATGGAAGACCCTGCCGACGAGGTGCAACAGTCAGCCTATGCGCTCCTCGGCGACTGCGCCAAGTTCGTGTTCGAGCAGCTGGAGCCGTTCCTGCCCTCCATCTTGCCCATCCTGCTCAAGCGGCTGGACCTCGAGAACATCCTCGACGAAGAGATCGACAGCAGCTTCAGCGTGGTCAACAATGCCTGCTGGAGCGCCGGCGAGATCGCCATGCAGTACAAGAAGGGCATGGCGCCGTTTGCGCAGGAGCTGCTGCAGCGCTTCCTCGAGATCATCTCCAACCCGGGCGTGCCGCCGGGCGTCAACGAGAACGCGGCCATTGCACTGGGCCGGCTGGGACTCGATAACTACGACATTCTCGCCCCACATCTGCCCAAGTTCTCCGAAGAGTTCCTCCGCGCCATGGACGACATCGACCCGACCGAGGAGAAGGCAACGGCGTTCAAGGGCTTCGGCATAGTGGTGGCGCATAACCCGCAGGCGATGGAGAAGGACCTGCTGCGCTTCTTCACGTCGATCGCGCGGTATCGTGACCTCAAGCTGCAGAATCCCATCAAGCAGGAACTCCATGAGGTTCTGCAGAACGTGAGTAGCTTTTTGATTTTTTTTTTCCCCCTCAACCTCCATCTGCAAGGTTTGAACGCTTCTAACCCAGGCAACAACAACCCAGGTCCTCAACATCTACCGCCAGCTGATCCCCCAGTTCAATGACTTTGTCGCGCAGCTCCAGCCGCAAGACCAGCAAGCCCTGAAGGCCACTTATGTGCTATGATATCTACATATCCACACCCAGTCCGAGCTCTCGTCCTTTTCTAAGAGGGGGCGGACAAGGCGATGGGAGAAATGGGATCGCCGCTGGAGAGCAAAAAGAGCAAAAGTTTCATCAGCCATCAATTCCCTTAGCTCTTGTTCTTCCTTTTTACGCTCGTGTGAACAACTACTGGAACTAGGGAGCTAGCATTTTCTTTTTCTCACCATCGCACAAAAGCACATGGCACATGCTCTACCAGACCGGATCTTTGGTTCTCCCCCTTCCTTAGCCATGCCCAACATACCTACGTATGTAGGTGCGCACATGTGAAGGACAACGGGCAGCATTGCATGCAGCAAACGACCGGGGGAGGTCGTTACGTCACGTTTAAGCAGGTAGATAGATAGTTCATCTGTCTTTTCGGAAAGGAGGCCGGTTGAGTTGCGGATGGGGTGTTTGTGAGATGGGAAAGGGGTTACAGACAGGTTTGGGGGTGGAAGGTTGTTGGGGGGAGGGGGGCGAAGGGGGTAGGGGGGCGAAGGGGTTACGGGGGAAGAAGAAGGCGCAGAGAATATACCCCTCCTGTGTTCCACCCTTCCGTTATTCGCTCGCTCGCTCGTTCGTTCGTTCACTTCACTTTGCTCATTTGCCCAACAATCTCCATGGTTATGGTTGCGGAGGCTGTCTTGTCGGATGGGTGTTCAGGGCTTGGACAGGGGGTCCTGGGGCTCGGGGCTTGGGGAAGATAGGTGGAGAGGATATGGACATCATGAAGGTCGGGGATGGCATGATATGCATGGTATCGGTTGGCATGCTTTGCTCTGCTTTGCTTTGCTTTACTCTGCTTGATGGGATGTGTTGAGTTCTGGATTGCTGTGCTTTCTTTACCTTTCTCTTACGTTCCACATCTCACGCCTTCTTTCCATCCCTTCTGGCGGCGGCTTGGCATTGTGCTTTCCCTGCTGCTGGTCTGATCCGGTTCTTCAAGGATGCGCCTTGGTCTGGAGGGTGGTGCAAGGGGCATGGTGGTTCGGTGGGAGGTGGTAGTAGAATAGCTTGGACTGCGGATGGAGGGATGGGAGTGGTTTTGGCAGGCGAAGGAGGGGAGGGTTGATGGACACGAAAACGATCTGATAAACGGGACACTTCTTCATCGTTCTCCCTTCCCCCCCCACCTCCCCCCCCCCCCCCCCCCCATCTCTTCTTTCGTTTTACTTTTTCTTTTCTTTTTTCTTCTCTTTTTTTCCTGGGAGGGGGAGGGGGCTTCGGGAGGAGAAGACGGGGGAAAGGGGGAAGTTGCTCTGTGAGGAGAGATTGGGTGAACAGTGGGCTAAGTACCTGGCTGGCGGTGAATTTTAACGCTCGTGGCTGGTCGGTGGCAGGGACGATGGCTTGTTTGGCGGCAAGCCGATCTCCTCTTTCGCTCAAACCCTCTGTGGCAGGTTTGGCGGGTGCCAGCATGGAGCAGATGAAGTCTCTGGCCGGGAGCGAACAAAGTTACCTACTGGAGGGAGGCTCAGTTGTTGTTTCATTTACAGTGAAGGGGCACTTGGAATGGCGGAGGAAGCGCATAAACACGGCGGATGTGGGTCGAACCCGGAGCCTACTCTGGCATGTTTCTATGAGGGAGGGGGGTCTGTGACAACATTGCGGTAGCCAAAAACGCCGGCAATAACTCTGGCTCACTCGGGGGGAGATTTAGTGTGGAAGGAAGTCTCGAGGCAGGTAGGGCAGGCTGGGCCACATGGTAACCGGGGGGGAAGAGGGGGGAAAACCGCATGGCTAGATTAGCTTGTAGATAGCTCGGCATGGACTGGTGCATTTACACTTACTTAGATAGGCCATTAGATAGCTTGTAGGTAGCTGCGTGGTGCCATTGCTCGGGGGTCAAGGTGCAAGGCGTATCTCAGGTTTCGTTGCAGCGCAAGTCCAAGCGAGTTGGGTATGTCTGTTGTCGCATGAATGGTCAACTTCGAACTTGAAGGACATAGTGAACACTATGGATGGAACATCCTCATGCTTTGCTGTCTAAGAAATGCAGGTGCGAAAGTGACGGGAAGCTGAACTGGTCTCTGTTGCTGGCTACGATACCCTGTGTGGGGAGAGGTCGTGTTTGCACCACTGGACATACTGTGTAGCCATGTGTGCTTCCACAGAACAGTTTTTTTCTGTACGTAAGTCAACCGGCTCTTACATGCTGCCCACAACGGTTCTCTGCCCCTGCCCAAAAACTGCAGGGCGTGATTACAGCAGTCTTCAAACATGCTTTGCTGGCCAGGGCACTGCCGCAGCGGCGCTGACAGGTGGCAGTTCCTGTGTGTCCCGTGAAGCACCGGAGCTCTGCAAGACGCAGATGTGGTTAAATCCAGGCCCGATGGAACGGTTACATTGATCGACAGCCCTATGGCGGCTCAGTTCCTGTACGGAATACACTACCTGCCTCCCTTGGTAGTCGTGGCCCGCTCGGTGGCTTTGGAAAGCCATAAAGCCATTTGATTTGGTAGTGATGTGGACGGATTTTGTTTACTTTGGCGGATGATCTGCGCCTTGCTCGCGCTCGCGAGTAACCCGGCCAATGACGGACGGCATTGACGGCGCCTGTCAGCGGCGGCTCCGGTGCGAACTCCATCGTGGCCAGGGGCAGGCCATGAGTTGGTGCTTTCGGCCGTGGCTGTGCACCTAGCCAGGGACCGCGGCTGCGGGACGGCGTACTGTGTACTGTGACAGTAAATTGCTGCATCATGCGTGTTTCACTCGCCCTGCGCAGCGCGCCGGCCGGTGGCGTCTGTCGTTCGCTCTGCCATGGCACCATCATGGTCAGGTAACGTTGAGAAGCAGCTTCGTGGGGTTTCCGGGCTTGCACAGCATGAATTAATAGGCTGTTTATTGCTCTCGTTGTGACCCTGCCGAGAGAGTTCCTTGCCCAATCAATCCTCAAGTACAAATGTGTACATGCCAAGTCCGCGTTGCACAAGGCGGCCGGTCCGGAGCACCGCGTCTCTTGTTCGACCTGGTTGTCAAAAACGAGACTAAAAAGAGGTAAGAGAAAGAAAGAAGAAGAAGAAGATTTCAGCCTCTGCGGAATACACTACGCAGCAGGCTTGGCGCGACAGGCCAATGGTGCAGCAGGCTTCGCGACAGGCCAATGGTGGGGTTCTGATGATTTTGTGGTTTCCAACATATCCGAATCCAGTAATTATACCAAATCAGGAAGGCTGACGTCGGCAGCTTCCCGGGCCCGCAGCCATTCTTGGACAGCATTCCGGGGTCGTCGTTAAAGAGGTCCCGCCAAGACACTAAGAATTACAGGCTTTTACACATCGCCAAGGGGTAAGTGGGGCCGCGACGACTTAGAGCATCAGCGACGAAGACAAACCGCAAATACTCGCAAAAACTCGTCGCAACAACTTTACGATACCTCAACCAAATTGAAAAAAAAGAAAACAAAGTTAACCCGCACCCTAACCTTGACCCTCACCCTAACTATAACCCTCACCCTAACCAGCGGGGGGCTGGCGCCGCCCCCCGCACCCCCGGCGAACTAACCAGTGGCTAACCCGTGGCGATAGTGCAAACCCCGTGGCGATGGTGGCTACGTACTGACGGTGTAAGACCAGGGCTGGAAATTAGTCTTGGCGGGACCTCTTTAACGTCTACCCATTCCGGTCCCTGGCGGAGCATCATGTCACATGAAGAAAACGGTTTTCAGGGGTTGGCAAATTTCCCCAGCTTAAGTGCCTATGTTACACTAAGGTAGTTACTAAAAAAAAAAAAAAAAAAAAGAAAAAAGAAAAAAAAAGATAGACGGAGAGAGAGAGAGAGGAGGCGAAACATTGTAAAAGCGGAAAAAAAGGTCAACTCTCTGAAGAAGAGAAACTGTGCTATGTCACCATCAGCCAGGTTGCAAAGTTTACATGTACATACTTGGTGGAGGAGGACCGATCTAGCCGCCGGGATGCTTCCGGAAGACCGGCGCAAGCAACAGGGGGCTTGTCCTCGCCATCCACAAGGACACAAACACAGTGACGTTCACATTAACCGCGGCTCTCGCCCCGTCGTCCATTACCGAGACATCCAGCGCCCACCCGATATTAGCAACGGTACCTGTGTAGTATAGCGTTCGTCACCAGCGTGGCACAGCCGTCGATCCCCTATATGTGCCTCTTCCCTGGGTCGTCGTTAAAGAGGTCCCGCCAAGACTAATTTCGGAGACTGCCGCGTACAAGTAATTACATTTCGCCAAGGGGTGAGCAGGCCACGACGACTTCGAGCAACATCAACAACGAACAATCGCAAAGACTCGTCGCAACAACTTTACGAAAACTCAACCAAATCGAAAAAAAAGAAATCGAGGATAGCCCGTACCCTAACTATCACCCGTATCCTAACCTTAACCTAAGCCCTTATTAACGGGGGGCTGGCGCTGCCCCCCGTACCCCCGGCGAACTAACCCTTGGCGATAGAGCAAACGCCTTGGCGATGGTGGCTACGTAATAACGTTGTAAAAATATAGCCGACAATTGGCCGAAATTAGTCTTGGCGGGACCTCTTTAACGTCTACCCTTCCGTGGCGCTGGCAAGTGAGACCAAGCCGCCAGGAGTAGTAGTGTAAGGAGGCTGGCTGATGGGGAAGGATGATGCTCGCCTCCCTTGCTGGTTCAGAGAAGATCGTCGACCGCAGGTGCCTCACCGCGCTTTGGGGTTGGACAGGCCCCCAAGGAGAGAGGCGGGTAGTGTATGGAGTGTAGTGTAAAGAGCGCTGGGTGTGCACTGCGTCCTGTGTCCCTGACGTCCATGCATGGCATGGGATGTGCGAGCGAACAGGCGGGGCGAGCTGAGGCTGGTAGTGTCGCTGCCGTGTGTGTAACTACCAGCCGTTGCCGGGGGGAACATGTGGCAGTGAGTGTAAAAGGAAGATGTGTGTTGCGGTGTTAGTGGACTACAAAGTACGTATGTATGTACAGTACACGTAGGAGCAGCGCGCTTGTGTGCTGGCTTCTGGAAGGCTTCCTCGACACGGAACCGGGACCACGGACTGGGGGGCTTCTGGCGTCTGGTTGGCATCTGGGGGACGGCTTCACGTCGGGCAAATACCCCCATCGGCGATGCCTCTTGTTTGGCGACTGCGTGTGTAACCTGGGTCACGCGAGACGTTGAACAAACGGGCGGCTCATCCGCGGCATTGGTTGAAGAACGAGCACCGGTGGGCTTCGCGGTGGCTGTGGTGTGATATAGGCAAGGGAGAGATGGCAACGCGAAGGGATACGTGGAGGTGGAAGAAGCCATTGATACGGCGAAACTGCCGCATGACTCCGTCATCATGCCGTGGAGTAGTGAGTGTGTCGTGAGCCGCAATTCGCCGAGCGAGGAAAGCCATGGTTTTCAGCCGCGCGCTGCTTAGTGTGTCTCCGCCCCCTGGATCACAACATGCAAGAGTTGTAGTCTAGTGTATGTAGTGTATTCGCCCACTCACAGAGAGCCAAATCGGGAAACGAAACAAAGAAAGCTATATTTAGATTAGGATAGCCATTAAGAGCCGGTACCCGGGATGTGGTTTACCCCGGTATGGTGGACGGCCTGTCGTGTGGATCTGAAGACACATCCAATCCATGTTGTTGATGGCGGACTGCGTATGGCTGCGCGTACACTACACTATCCCGCTAAGATTGTGGTGTGCTGCGTCGATGCTGTTCCCGCTCGTCCCCGCCACGGTCCAATGAAGTGGGCTGTGTCTTGAAGACTGCTACGCGCATGACAGACGATCGCCGAGTGGATTCGGCGCTTGTCACACAACATCATCATCCACAAGCGTCTCCATACCACAGCACTCCGTCGAGTCCGTTGTGGCCTGTTTCCTGCTGCCCGACCAAGTCCGACTTCATGCGATGCCATGCTCCCACCAAGAATCTTGCTACCTTGACAGGCTGCTCACCGCTTCTGCGGGACCGTTGCTTCTGAATCAAAGCCTGTGGAAGCTGAGTTGGCTGTCCCAGGGCGCACGGCAGCAATTCGGTTTGATCGGATTTGGGTGCGGACAATGGCAGCACGCAGGTCGAAGCCGAGTCTAGATTTTTCTTGGGAAAGGGATCAGCACGGCATAGCAGGACGCAAGCAACAACAGGTGACGTCAAAATCGGCAGCACCCGATCTGGTCGTCCATGAGCATCCCATTCTGCTACCACAGTAGCTACCCTATACCGTACACTACACTGCAGTGGGGGGTACGCGGTGGTGTGCAGGACGAGAAACAGAGCGCGGTCGGAGCCCGGTCAGCCTCCGCGATTGGTGTAGAACTTTCTCTCTCAACGAACTGGCGATCCGGGCTTCCCGCTAGCAAGTGCAGTGTGCCGGTTTCTCGGGCTCGCCACGCTTGCTGCCTGGTTTTGTTGCCAGCCTGCTGTTTGTCTGCAACACAGTTTGTAAACTGGAGGCTGCCTCATGAATCCTCACTGAGCTTTTTGTCCATCCTTACCTACTCCTTACCCGGTTGGTTGGTTAGAGCTCGCACTGCGTTATGAAGTCATGGCAAAAGTGAGTTAACGTTACGGCCCGATGTTATGGTCCGGGTCCACCTCCCAGCGCAAGCTCTCCAACCAACGACGACTGAACTTTCCGCTTGGGTTGACTCGGCAAATCCGCGGATTGGGGTTGGGGTCGAAGGCTCTGGAAAGCCAAGACGGAGTGGGGACGCTGCGGGTAACTTTCGCAGCTGCTTGATGTTGTGAGTGGCTCATTTCCCGGCCCTTCTTTGTGTGTCCCTTGGCCCAATCCGGCAAGCGACGTCAGAGTGGAGCATCGCCTGGAAGAAAAGTGGGTTGATGGAAAGGTTAACTTCAAGAATAGAAACAGACTAAGCCCGAACTGGGCAAGCCTCATTAACCTTGTCAGCAGCTCCGGATCGTTCGATGGATGGAAGCCGCCACTGAGGCCGTCAAGTCGCGAAGAAAAACGCAGAGATCTATCTGTCAACAATGGAAAGGGCATGCGGACTTCGGAGGTTCAACGAGAAGGTTCGCCTTACTACATAGTAGTCGCAATTTACCCGCATCTCCTCCAGACTGAGGCACTGCGTCGCAAGTGCGAAGGGACGAGCGGGGACAATATCCGTACCTAGTGGAGTTACTCAGCTGAGCTATGCGCAGGTGAGAAGGTCGGAAGCATGGAGTTGCAGGGCGGTGAGCTCATCGGCGGAAAGTGGAGAGAGAGACTTCTCAAGCGGCCCCCCCGCCCTCACCCTGGGTTTGGCAAAGCACGCTATTCCAAAGAGGGTCGATCTGGTAGTTAGTTACACAACTTGCGCACAAGGTTGATGGGACCTTTGGACTTGCACGGAAGCAGTGTGGTCAGGACAGTGCGGATACAAGTTGAACGGTACGATGATGGTGGATCCTATCAAGTCTGGTGTAGAGCCGTCTACACTATTCCGTACAGAATGGCATGAGTGCACACCACGGAATACACTAACTTGCAGCGGCGGCACTCGACAATCCGCAATGCGCAGACGTGAGTGTATGTAGAGGGAGGCACGCAGAGCTGGGCGTGCAGGGTAGCTGCGGAATAAATGAGACTGGCAAGGTGGAAAGCCAAAAATGGACACGAGAAACGGTTGTTGCATCGGCCAATCAGGGTGTGGATCCGGAAAATAACCCCCCCATCGACCGCAGCGTCAGAACAGGGGTTTAGCAAGTGGTTGAACCACGCTCGGATCACTTTCGGAGATATATCACAGTACAGTCTTAGGGTTAGCAGCATGCCTCCAATGATGGAGCTCGACGGGGACCGATGAAGAGGGCCCGAACGGCCCGGCAGCCGCGCTTTGCGGTGAGTTGCTCCTGCCTCTGAACAACCTAGGTATATACAACATGAACCTACACGAATGGCGGCTTGGTGGCCTCACCTCACTCCCTCCCTTCCGGGCCACAGCACTGTCCAAGCACCCAGCACCGAGCAGAGAGAATGCTCGGCCAAGTGTCTCCGAGCCTCAGAAACCCGCTCGAACCGTGGTGCTCCGGTGGTGTTGCCTGCAGGCCACTCTGGTTCCTTCAGTTCTCATTGGCTGTTGAGTCTGTCTGAACTCTGAACCCCGCACCACAGCAGGGCATTAACAATGGAGAATGCTTGACCGAAAACTCTACGCTACAGTACACTAGGACCGTCTGAGCACGACACCGGCACTGGGCGCCATCTTGCATCCGCTGCTTGCCAGCGCAGTGGTCAGATGATTGCGTCGGACTGCAGGAGGGGAGAAGGTGCCGGAAGAGTCGCGGGACGAGAGCTCACGTGTCAATTGCCATGTACACAACGTTATTGCACGGTGAGAACAGGTGCGGTGCGGTGCGATGTGGCAGGTGGGTTTGGTCGAGGGAATCCAGGAAACAAGAGAACCCCAATAGCAAACTTTCTGTTTAATGTCTGGCATCTCAGCGGTACACTAGCTGATCCACGTGGGCATCGGACATCGGCAATGGTGGCCACCCCAGATTCCATTAGGTGACGCCCCGGCGCGCGGGATGCTGGGAAAGACAGCTGGCGCTCGCTCGACAGGAGCGGGCAACCCAACCCGATCGCAGAAGTCGCAAGCGGCTGGATCTTAAAGAGGTCCCGCCAAGACTAATTTCGGCCAATTGTCGGCAATGTTTTTACAGCGTCAGTACCCCGCCAAGACCGCCAAGGGGTTTGCACTATCGCCACGGGTTAGCCACGGGTTAGTTCGCCGGGGGTGCGGGGGGTAGCGCCAGCCCCCTGCTGGTTAGGGTGAGGGTTATGGTTAGGGTGAGGGTCAAGGTTAGGGTGTAGGTTAACTTCGTTTTCTTTTTTTTCAATTTGGTTGAGGTTTCGCAAAGTTGTTGCTACGAGTCTTTGCAATTCTTCGTTGTTGATGTTGCTCGAAGTCGTGGCGACCCCGCTCCCTCGCGGCAATTTGTAAATACTTGTAAGCGGTAGGTTCCGAAATTAGTCTTGGCGGGACCTCTTTAAGAATAACCCGCAAGCGAGCATCTCTGTGGTTTGCTCCGCCTCAACAGGCTAGACCGGGTTCGGCTAGCATAGCTCCCTGCTCCAGGCCCACTTGTTGCAGTCACCGGGGACTGTTTCCGCTCCGACTCCACTCCGGAGTAAATTCACGTAGTGAAACTAGCAGCAGGTTCAGAGGGAAGCGCCGGAGACACCACGGGAACAAGCCCAGGCGGAGATGGAAAGTCCGCATCAGCAAGTCTAAGCAAACGGAAAAGCAGCGCAGACAGCATAGGAGAGTAGTAACTAGGGGGAGTGCTCAGTATGTATGCACTTCAAAGGATTCATTGCTAACAAGATCGTTTGTGCCTCTGGTAGGTACACTAGTTACTGTTGTCATCCGCCCTCAACCGGCCCGCCCTGCTAGGTAGCGCCCGACGCTAAGACCCGTCTGTGTCAGACCAAGTTAACGTAGCATTTGATAACTAACTCCAGCTGCCGCGGAGTCGCCTCGGGAAGGAACTGGATACACAACACACTGTAGCTGCACGCCGCAAGAGAGCGATGGCAATTGGCCCGGCTCTTCACCAAGAGGTAAAGCGCAGGACGGAGCCGTCTGCCGGCCGGCTTCCACTGCGCTTCCCAAGGGGTGCTCAGATCCTGCATGGGTGTGAGACGAACAATACAAGATGCATCAAGGACCTAGGTAGGTAGTCTAGGTAAGGTAGCAGCGATCAACGACACTCCCGGCAGGACCACAGCAGTTGGCTGTTTTGTCAGCTGTGATTCGCCAGTAATACTCAGGATGTATTCACCCTTCTCCATAAGGTAGTATGGCGCAGGGAGAGAGAGTGGCGTGAGTACCGTGCCCCTTCCGTCTATCCTCCTTCATTCCTCCGCCAGCACTGGCAGCCAAGCCTCCCTGAGCGCTGAGCTTCGCTTTGTATTCGAGGTCTCCGTTCTCCGTCCACTGGTGATGGCAACAGCAGGCTTCATCAGCGCGACAAACCAAGCGTCGAACGCCACTTGGTCGGCCTAGATTTCATCTGAAATCTCGCAGGTTGTATGGTAACTCAGTAAGTAATCTGTGACAGACCGCAGTATACATGCTTGTTCACCGTATGGATTATGGTACACTGCGTGCGGGTGTGGAAACCGAGGAAACCGACTACACAGTAAACCGACTGACAAGCATTGCTCGTTCGTTACCACAGCACACTCGGTAATATTCGCTGGGCGGACGCTTTAACTGTTGGGGAATAGGTTGGAACACCCTCTTTGTGGAGCGCTAACGCCCATGGGTGTGTCAACATGGTCTTGGTCGCCCAGGGCACCTGGCCATGGGCATGGAGCTTTCCCGATGGGGAAACTGCCCTCTGGGCAGTGCGCAAGGTCCCCATCCAGCGCCCATCCACCCATGCCACCCGCATCATGCTCAGTGGCATCGGCGCTATTTAACTGTGCCGTTCCCCCAACGGCCCCATCCCCTCCTCCTTTTGGTCCCTCAGATACATCATCGCAGCTGCTCCAGCACCGTCGCTGTACCTCAACCCTCTCACGTTCGCTTTAAGCAACCCACCCCAAGGAAGTCCTCGTCGACTCCTGTCATTCGCTTGTTTCTTTTCTTTTTGTGTTTGGAGAGACTAGAAACGAAAAACGCACAAAAGCCCTCGGCACGAAGAGTCACCGAATCGCGCATCGCTGCCATCACCTCACCACCTACTCTTGCCGCCGTCCAAGTCAACAAACCCGGAGAGTAGATGCCTGTCTACGAGGCTTAGCTCACTCGCCGCGTGCCCAGTTAAACGACGCTCGCTCAACGTTTCTTGTGTCTCTCTCAAACGCAAGAAGTATTCCACGATCGCTACTGCGCGGGACGGGGATAGGAAAGGAAAGGAAAGGAGCGGAACAGAACGAAGAGCTTGGAGCGAGACGGAAGACGTTCGAGACTCTGCGCACAAGCTTTCCAGGGAGAAAGAGCCGGTTCGAGCCCTTGCCGAGCCGAAGGACCGAACCCGTTATCGCAAACCCGCCAACCGCCTTTCATCCGCACCGCTCGACTTGCCGTCTGGGCGCTCTTGACTCCGACTCCACGCTGCCGCCTGAATCTGCTGCTTCTCGCATCTGGCAGCCTCAACTAGTGTCGGCCTGACGGTGACCCTCGCACGCCTGTCCCCACCGCAACTCACCCACGTTCGCTATCCCGCCGCCCCCAGGGCTCGTCGTGTGTTTACTTCGCGTCAGCGCTTCCCCTTTCCGCGTTCCCTTAGGTTGTCAGCTGCTGACTGTTTCGCAGTTCTTTCGCTAATTCTTGTATTTTCCACGTACACGTAATAATGGCTGGTCCCGGTGGTGGTCCTCCTCGTCGGAGGTAGGTTCACCCACGCCTCCATGCGCCGTTCTTGCTGTCCGTTACTGACACCCTACTAGCCACACCAAGTCCCGAAAGGGATGCGACACTTGGTAGGTTCACGCCCGAGATGAAACCGCCCATTTGCCGAGGCTCCTAGTGCCCTAACATTTCGTCACAGCAAGCGCCGCCACATCAGGTGTGACGAGAACTTCCCCCAGTGGTATGTATAACCTAACTCCCTTGCTGAGACGGGCTTGCCCTTCATTGTGACGCCATCGCTAAACATCAATTCAGCCGCAACTGCACCAAGCACAAGATCCGCTGCCCGTACAACGATGTCCCTGTCCCTGAGGATCGGGCCGGCTCGCCCGATAAGCCCGACCTCATGTGGACTCCGGAGATCGAGGCTACCATCGATGAGTGGCGCCGCACTGGAATGTTCCCGTTCCCCAGTCTCGGCATCTACCCGGCGCCCGCGCCCGAGTCCTTGTCAGTGGAAGACCTGCGGTTGATCCATCATGTTGCTTCCATCAGCAACCAGATGCAGGAGCTCGACGCCATTGACTTCACCCTCTGGACACGGCAGATCCCTATGTAAGACTCCGTCCGTCCGCGCTCTGAGACACTCTAGGTGTGGCTTGTCGCACTGACAAATTTCCGCTTTCCCTTTTCCAGAATCATCAAGATCGGCGCGACCCACCGCTATGTCTTGCATGCTCTGCTGGCGTTTTCCGCCATGCACTTGGCGTACCTCACTGGCTGCCCGGCTGTCGGCAACATGGCCTACGAGCATCGCGGCGTTGCCTTAAAGGGTCTTCAGGAAGCCATCGGTGCCTTCTCTCGCGAAACCTCTGACGCGATTCTTGCTGCGTCCCTTGTGCTCTCGTGGCAAGCCACCGATTGGTAAGCAATATTAGACTGCACCTATCCGATCTACACCAGCAGCAACAACAGGGGGGCTAACTAGCGCACAGGCGGAGCTGGACCCAACTCATGCAAGGCACCTCATCTGTGAGTCAATTGAATTGCAGCAAAATGCGCGGGAACGTACACTAATACGTGCGACAAACAGGTCATCGAGGCCATGGATCCGTGGAAACACGAGTCCCAGTTCGGTGACTTCATTGCCGAAAGCAGCACTTTTCCGACTGCTCCGCCGTCGCCGAGGCCGGATCACCAGCCCAGCCAGCCGCGCGAGGATGATCTGGAAGCCTTCCAGCGCGCCCTGCAGCAGCTTCAGAAGCTCGAGAGCTTCCTGAAGAAGAGCCGCGAGGACACAAAGCCCGTTGCCCAGCTCATCACTTTCCTGAAGGGCTCCCGCAAGGTTACCTCGTCGCTGTCGGTGGCCCAGCAGTTCGACCGGCTGAAGCCTCTGCGCACCTGGCTCTTCTGGCTGCCCGTCATGTACCTGCAGCGGAATGGTGCATCGCCAAGCGCCCTGGTGGTGATCGCCCACTACTACACGGCCGCCCTGCTGATGGAACGTCTCTTCCCCGAGATCGGTGCCGCTTACTTCGGAAGCATGACCATCGGCCCCGTCGAGGAGATCGCTCGCCGTCTCTATGCCATCCGCAACGCCGGCCACCTGCAGGGCGACCTCCAGACCCCGCTCAACCTGATGGAGTTCCCCATCGAGACGGTCAACGAGTTCCGCTCGCGGATGGGATGGGTCCAACCCGTGCGCACGCCCTCGTTCCCCCAGTTCGACACGCCTAGCGTGTACGTGGGCGAGGGCTCGCCGCTGATGATGTCGGCGTCGGCGAACGTGTCCGCAGAGTACCTGCCCTACGGAGACAACGTCGCCTTCAGCTACAGCACCGAGGATCTGTCCGTCATACCGGAGTCTGGCCCGAGCAGCGCCATCAGCCCGCTCCAGCTGTCGTCGCCATATGTCGACCCGCACTACCTGAACATACCCAGCCCGTCGTACGGCGGATACAGCCCTGCGTCGAGCACCTATGGCGGCGACTTTGGCGACGGCTCTCCTATCGTCTACAGCGATGCTGAAGACACGGTCTCGTACGGCGTCGACTACAACTACTCGGCCACTTCACCTATGCTGGGCGGTGCCAACACGTATGGCGTCGGGTTCGTTCCTCCAATCCAGACTGTGTGGACCTGATCTAGGTTGCACCGAGGCCTGCTACCCGCCTTGCGCAAGGGCAATCGTGATTAACCATGACGACCAGGCCCTCCCATCTCAGCACCAGTCCGGACTATCCGCCTCCTGAGGATCTCCACTCCTGGCTGCCCGCGCAACACCAATCCTTTGCGCCTTCGCCGTTCTTGAGTCCGGCGCAAACTTTGCTCCCGGTTCCTGAGTCGCCGGGTTCCCGACCTGTTTCCCTGGCGACCCAGGAGGAGAACAGGCTGGCTCCTAGTGATGTGCTCTCGGCGCCGCCAAGCCCCCGGGACAAGGGCAAGGGCAAAAGCGAGTAGCCAACTGCGCGCCTCCATCACCTCTGGTTACGACTTTTACGACCTGTTTCTCATTTCTTTCTCCTCGAGCTCCGGAGCGGCTTGCGGTTCCCTACACCTCAACACAGACGCAATTGTACACTACCCTCCTTTCAGCGATCAGCAGCGGCCCACCGACTACGGCAGCAGCGAACTCCACGGCATTGCCATGCGTGTTACACTCCTTTCCAACGCCTGCGATGATTTTACACATCTAATCACTGCATCTAATGTGCAACGACGCTCCTTTCTTGTCGGCTCAACGCATCCAAGATACCCCCCTACTGACGACGCTCCTTTCTTTTGCAACCCGGCTGGTCCGCCAATCGAATCATCAAACTATAGACTTTCCTTTTTCGGCATCATCTGCGGATCGGACGGACACGGTTATATATACCCCAACGGCATAGACACTCCTTCGGCATAGACACTCCTTTGACGACAGCACACCGGCATCATGATGAAAAGGGTTCTTTTTCATCGGCATAGATTTCGCTCCTTACGGATGATCACGATACCCAACTGCATAGCGACTGTTGTTTTGGTTAGGCTTGGTTTTTTTTGGTCGTTCCGGGGATTGGGATTGGTTTTTTTGGGGGGGTTGAAGGCTGTTGATGCCTGGCCCTCCGGGATTTTGTCTTGTCTGTGTGTGGGGACAAAAAGCACGGCTTTCTGGTTGTTGGAACTGGATTTGATCTTAGGATGGTGGTGTTTGGCTTTCTGTTTTTCTTCTGCATTGGGCGGCGTTACATGTGGGTTTCTGTAATTTTGTTGTTGTTTGTTGTGCGTTGAAAGTCGTCGAGCCTCGCTTCTACGTTGCGGAGGAGGAAATCAAGAGGGAGCCCGCGGCGGTTGTCCCTAGGGTGAAGTGGTAATTCTAATTGTAAGAGAAGGAAGGAGAGGGTTGATAGTACAGGCTGGCTGTCTGGCTTGGTAATCTGATCGGATGCTGTTTCGTGGTGGCACATACCATACGGAACAAGATGCCCTACTCTTGTGTTTGTCATTCTGATGGGTAGTCGTCGTGGCAGTGGTTGGTTATGATGATGATGCTACTCACCTTACTTATTATTAACTCTACCAACTTACGGCCTCCAAGTTCCTGTCGCTGCCGTGTCTGAGTGCCATCTTTGCCTGCGTGTTGCCGCATGCTTATCACCACGCCCTGCTACCCCCAGCCGCACGCGCTCTGCCCCGTTCACGAGTCAATATCCCCAACAAAACCTGGAACTCCCAGCGAGGGCCTCGCGAGAGAAGCCAGCACAGAGCTACTTCCTATACCTATACCTTGCCTTGCCAGAAAAGCAGACGAGATTCCCTTCAACCAGATCTCAACGAACATCATCCCCAAGGCGTGGCAGCCAGCAGCCGTTGTTATACGCCACTCCCATTGGAACCCACGGCCTTTCCTGTCTGTTTATCTACCAAAGCTAAGCTGGGTTGTCTGGCGCAGCAGGTCCGCCTGCTGGCTTGGATAACGTGTGCTTGAATATGGATGGCTGTGTCAGTCGCGTTTCTGAGAGCAGCGTTGCTTGGTAACCTTCCCATAGTATCCCTCGGGGAAGCAGAGGGAGAGGGCGGTGGTGCGAGCACCTTTATTTACTATCACTTCGCAGGGCCTTGGTGAATGTTTCCCTACTCGTGCTCGTGTAGTTGGCTACCATCCTCGCGTCTTAAACGCAGCTCGCTCCCTTGCCAGACGTTGTCAGCTTCCCTGTCCTACGTCTTCCTGCCCGTTCATCTAGGGAAGAAGTTGAAGCCTGCATATCTTGGACGGGCATCAGGGCACGGCGGTGGCGGCCGGACCGTTCGGGTGCAGGACAATATCAACACCAGTTCTTTACACACCACCAACCAGTTCCCGGAACTGGAGCGAACATGCAGGCTCCGATCACAGGTTGCCCTAGCCCGACCTGCCCAGTGCTGCACCGCTTCCCGTGGAGCAGGTCACAGGGCCTGTGGTGCGCTGAGGCGGAGTTGGTGACCACCCCCAGCTGAAGTACATAATCAGTCCCAGGACCGAAGTTGTCTTGTCCACCACCAATACCAAGCCGACATAGACCTGATTGACTACCTTGGCCCAGGGCCCCTGCACATGTCCATCATAGGGCTCTCATTCCTCGTGCCTCGTTCCGGGGAACGGTCTGTCTACTAACGAGATGTTGCGGAGCGACTACGCGAGGAAGATCCAGGGTGGCCGCAGACGAGAGGGACTTTCCAAAACCACGGCGAGGGATGTAGCTGCGCAACTGACGACTACACCTGCGTCTTGATCCGCACACCGGCCTAGGGCGCTCTATCTACTCGTCCAGTCATCTTACATCAATGCAGCACCAGGCGGAGATACCGTGTCCTCTGAAAGGTAGGGAGGTAGGTGAGTAGTAGTAGTGATTCCCATCGACATGCTATCGACATCAAGCCAGCGAGCCTCCCATCCCATATCCGCCAACCACACGGTCCCAACCCCATTCACTCCCCTTCCCCCGTTCAACCAACAACATGGCCCCCCAGAGCAAAGCCTCACAATCCGAAGTGATGTTCAATATAGGCAACCAACCGACCAACCAGTCTCACACCCGGCAAGACAACTGCTCCAAAAACACGCACCACAGACGGCAGACAAGGGAAGACAAAAGGAGCGGAATGTTAGCTCAGTATTGAGGTTTGCTGCACTGCATTGTACTGTTTCCCCAGTCTCCATGCCTCATCAGTTCGCTATTCAGGATACTAGTAGTCTCAACGCCGTGAACCACCCAACCGCACGAGCAGCCGCCGCTGCCTTCCTGACCCCAACACCACCCCAGGACGACTAATGCGTCCCCAGCGAACAGAGACGCCACCCACAGCTGTGATACGTAAAGGCGAGCACAAAAAAAGAAAAAAAAAAAAAGACCAGCCCAATGCCCAGCGCCCAGGGGTATAGACTCCAATTTCACCGCTTTCCAAGAGAGAGAGAGAGAGAGGGAGAGAGATAGAGAGGAAGAGAGCGGGAGTGAGAGAGATTGGACAAGGAAAATGAGTGCCAGCATCGTGCTCAGGTCGGCACTGCCGGAAGGGTTTAAGCACGCATGAATCAAGTGGTTGTTTCATCACCTTTGCTCCCTTGCAGACCTCGCACTGTGACTCCTAGCGCGCCCGGCGCCCTGCCGGATGGCGTCTTGATAGGTCGGGATAGGCGGGCTGGGAGGACCCCGCGTGCCCGGCGGCGTCGACCTGCTGTGGTCCGCTCGCGCGGTCGCTAACGACGCGCCGCGGCTTCGCGTCAGACGGATCAGAGGTGCGTTCTCGCTCTCGGAGCTGCTGCGCCGGCTGTTGCTCTCGGCGTCCGAGTGATCCGGGCTGGTGTACTCGGGAGGCGGGCGGCCGTCGGCGTCGTGCAACCCCAGCCCGACGGTAGGGGTTTGCTGGCGGTCGTGGTGATCCGGGCTGGTCTGCACCAGAGCCGCGGCACTGCTGCTGGGCTCGCCACTGTCGTCTGTCGGTATCAGGTGGGCGAGCGAGATATCGGTTGGGCTGCGGAGCGGGCCGGGGCTTGTAGGCGGCAGGACGCGGTAGTTTCCTGACCTCGAACGGGTATGGCCGGGATCCGAAGCGTTCGCCCCCGGGGTATAAAGCTGAGCAGAGTGGCTGTATTGGTGCCCGCGGCTTTGCGAGCTCGTAAAACCGTCCTTGGATCCCGTCGCTAGAAGGACGGTGTCGGCCTCGACGCCGTAGGGAGGCGGCGGCGCCAGGGAGCCGGTCATGGGAGCGAGACCCCACTTCTTCACGTTGGCCTCGAGATAGACGTAGCCGGCCTGGCCCAAATTGACGTGCACGACGCACGGCCCGTTGGCTCCGATTGCGGGGAAGAAATTGGGCGATTTCAGCCCGTGGACTATATCCTCCAGCTTCTTGCCGTTCCGTGTGAAGAAGATGGTCCCGGTCCGGGGCCGGTAGCCGACGCCGACAACGTCGCCCTGCACGATCTGCGGACCATACGGGGTCGCAGCAAACGGCTGGTTGTAGCGGCGGGTGCCGTTGGAGAGGTACGCAACCGACACCTTGTGGAAGCCTGCTTGTTCGTTAGCCTCGTTTCGCCCAACCGCGGGTCAGATGATCTCGCCCTACCTGGTAACCTGAAGAGCGGGTACGGCTTCGTGGCCATGCCTATGCTCAACAACGTGTTCTCGGGCTTATCGTAGATTTTTACCTCCCAGTAATAAACGTCGTTTTGTTTGGGGACAGGCAAGTTGCTCATGACGGTGCACTCGGAGTCGAAGAACTCGATCTCTGTCCGGGCCTCGACGAAGCAGTTGGCGATCTCCAGCTCCGGCTCGAACTCCCACGCGGCCACGCCCTTCTCTTGGATAGCCAGGTATTGCGATAACGAGATGTCGGTTGGCACGGACTCGGGAGGGTTTGCAGCGATGAATGCTGTCAAGCGCCAATCAGCAACCGCTCGACGCCAAGGAGGGGCGCATACCAAGACAACCTACCTTTGGCCCTTAGATACTCGGTCCTTTGGATATCATCCATCATCTCGAGGGCCTCGGCCTCCTCGCGCGCAAACGCCTGCTCGTCATCGTACTCGCCGGGCCGGCCGATCCGGTCGAGGAATATGCGCCCGGATGCTGTGTATCGGAAGAAGTAGAATGCGAGGAAGATGCAGAGGATCAGGATTGCCGACCCGAAGGACGACAGAAGGCCGATGACGACGCCATTGAGGCCAGGGCTGTAGTCGGCCATGTTGGAGGACGATAAGCGTTCCGGACAAGCTTCTTCGACCTCGGAATGCGGACGACGAATCGAGTGGCGACCGCTGCCAGGCAGCGGGTGTTCACGCGACCGCCAGGAAAACCCTCAAGCCAGATTCCCGTCCAGCCACGCTACCGTGGACGTGCGATCCCGGCAGCGTGCAGCGTGTGGCGGTTAACTATCGCTCCGCTGCTTCAAGCGAGGCAAGATAGCAAGCACCCGGTACCAGATTCGGATTTCGGGGAACAGTTAAAAAAGACGTGATGAGGCGGGCGAGAGGAAGATGCTTGTTTGTGTTGCTGGAAAAGTTTATCGCGTGTGGCTGGTCGCTGGCTGCGGCTCGTTTGTGAGACTCTCGAAGTCCCGGACCGTCGGGAGACGCTCAGGTGGGCGATCAGGGCGTCGGTGTGTCACGCTCGCGGGGAAGAGTCGCTGCCAAGAGAAGCCGAGTGGATGGATGACGAAAGCAGCGAAACAGGATGATCAAGAGGAAGGCACCGCCCGCTCGTTGAGATGCGCGAAGGAAACAAAATCACCAAGAGGATGAAAAGAAAAGTCAAGTGAAGAAGGAGGGTGTACGGAGTACATACAGATGCATGCGCGCTGGACATGTGAGGAATGAAGTGGAAGGATGGATGATAACTACCCGGTTGCGTAGCGAACGATACAGATGATCAGGTAGTTAGGTATGATGAAGACCCCAGGCTGGCGCAGGCCAGGCAACGAATGCGCTGGAGAGTTCCGCAAGCAACAGCGGTACCACGCTTAGTTGGCGGGCTATCAGCGGTCCGAGACGCGCATAGCGTAGCCAGGATCGGGTGCTAACTAAGCAAGTTAACTCATCATCAGATGAGTGGCGGGGCATGAGCCAGCGTCTCGGGCAAGGGATGCGCCTGCTGGCCAGCTGGGTCTCAGTGGCATAACTATGGCACTGGGTGGGACGGTTGGCTGATCTCTCAGCCACTCTGGAACTTGGACCGGGCCAAGGGCGGGGCAGCCAACATTCGACCGGAACGGATTGGGACCTCCGATGGCCGCCTACCGTTCCGGTTAACTACATGAGTTCCATTCCCGAAGTTCGCTTTCGCTGCTTGCGGCGGTAGGTGGCGGTGTGTGCGCTACTTAATTCTCGTTGTTCCCATCCCATCTTGAATATTCGTTGCCTCTGCGCTCCGAGTCCGGTCTCGCCTGCACCGAGCATGCGCCTGGGCCGGGTGCCATAAACCGCCCGCTGCCTGGGCCTGGATTTCCGGCGGGGCTCCTCAGCTCTGCCCTGGAGGAAGGGGTTGGGCCGAGTTTCAGAGACAGCACCAGAGAGGCGTATCAGAGCCCATAATCGGCTTGTTTCGAGCCGCTGCGACGGATGACCTTGTCTGGCTGCAACGGCCCGCAATCTTATGATCCAGCGAAACAGCAAGACGGGAGCAGCTGTTGGTTAAGCTGGACACGCCATAATGCTCCTCGCCTGCGAAATGTGAAATGCGGTTCAGGTTCGCATGAACACGAAGGTATGGGATTGCGCGACAGGAACATCAGGTTATCCCGACCGTTGCGAACAACTGTCGTCACCGATGCAAGGATCATTCGAATCCCATTCTATTTGTACATTTGTACAGTACCTTTGGATCAACGTAAGGTCGGGCATGCTGTTTCGGTCGCGAGTTTCGGTGCCCAGTGTGTAGGAGACGCCTCTACATTGGAAGGACCGCACATTGCAAAATCCGGTTTGTATCACTTCTAAGCAACGAAGCCGCTTCCAGCTGGGAGGTAGTTAGCTAAATCGAGGTGCCCAACGCACTAGGCTTCGGTGGCCGCTCCGACCGGGCCGGCCGGTCCCGGATCTGCGCCCAGGATCCCGAGTCGACTCGACCAGCCTTCCAGGGATGGATGAGTGAGCACACCGGCCGGACACGAATACCTTGGCCGCCTACACGACAACTCAATTCCTATCCAGACGTTTGATCAGAGCGCAAACTCACCACCCAGATATCTTCACCCGCCGGCGCCGACAACGGGTTGGAAAGTTGCGCAAGGGGAATAAGCATATATGATTCGTAGTTTCGTAGTTCCGTACATGATGTAAACACATTCGTCCAACCAGCTGTCCGCCGTGCTCTACGTGAAGACCATGACCGCCATCATTCCATGCCCCATCATCCATACAACATGCCCATTGGCGGTCGCCACAAACGCCTGCCTACGGAAAAGCCCTTGCTTTGCTTCTCCCCCTCGTGAGTCTCTAGAGACTCAAACCTCTCACGCGGCACGCTCCTCCTCCCCGCCCCGATCCCTGTGCCTCCTCGCGCCCGCGCCGCCCCTCTTCTTCCGCTTCTCCTCCGCGTACGCGAAGTCGGTCACCGACGTGCCCGTCACCGAGCTCGCCGCCGTCGGGATGTGGTGCGAGTGCCGGTACACCTTGGTGCCGAGGTCGCTGCCGCCGGCCTCGCTCTCGGCCCAGCTGCCAGGCACCCTCGAGTCGCTCGGGGCGGCGCTCCGGTGTCGCGAGCGCGAGCGCGCGCGTTGCTTCTCCGCCGCGTCGTCGGTGGTGGTGTTGGTGGCCCCGCTGACGACGCTCTCGGTAGGCACCTCGTCGATGCGGCGCAGCGCCATGGTGTCGTCGGCACCGCGGATGAAACTGAAGTCGCGACGGATGGGGGCGAGGGCGGATGACGACGCCGCCGCCGCCGCCGCGCGGCCCTTCTCTTGCAGGCGGCGCGCCTCGGCCCGGATGCGCTCGTTCTCGCGCATCGCGTTCTTGTCGGCGGTGGAATAGACCTTACGGATGCCGCCTCCCGTGCGCTCCTTGCCGTCCTTTTTGGTCGGCGTGTTGGTAGGCGTGCTCTGGCGGTTGCTGATGAGATCCGACGTGACGTCGCTGCCGGTGTCGACGGTGGAAGGGGCGGCGCCGGCTTGGCTGGGACTCGCGGTCGACCAGGTCGGGTTGGTGGAACCGTCCCAGCTGGAGCCCTCGGCCTCGCGGTTCATGCCGCCCACGCGGGCTGGCTTCTCATGGCGGTAGCTGCGCAGTTGCTCCTTGGCTTTGGCCTCCGCCTCCTCGTCGACGACGATGCCGTCGGCGTCGACCTTACGGCGGGACTTCTTGCGCTGTTCCTTCTCACGTGCCTTCTCCTCGCGGCGGCGCTCCTTTTCGCGCTCCTTCTGTTCTCGCTTCCTGCGCCGCTTCTCGCGACCAGAGATATCGGACACGCCGCCGGTGATGCCTGTAATGCCCGTCGTCGCACTGACGACGGTGGTCAGGTCATCGCCGGTGGTGGTAGTTCCGTCTTCCACGTCTTTGTAGACGCTGCCGCCGCCAAGGACGGTGCTGGGTGTCGCATTCGAGTAGACGGTGCCGTTGGGTCCCTTGCGCCGGAGAACGGTCGACTTGTAGTCCTCCCAGTCGCCCTTTTTGAAGTAGAAGCCTCCGTTCTTCGCCCAGAAAAAGAACCAGATGCCCACTATGACAAAACCGGCGCCAATCAGGCCGAAAATGGCGAAGACAGCATTGTTGTTGATGTCCTGCGGATGGATCGTGCCGGCTGCCGGGTCTCGCGGCGGCTCCGCCTGGTCTCGGCCCAGGAGAACCGACCGCGCCGCGAGCGGGCCAAGCAATGCGGCATCGGATCGGGCGCGGAGGAGATTCTTGATGATGGCAGGCATTGTGATGCCTAATCGCTGCGGTGTTCTCTGTGTGACAAGTTGGCAAGCGGCGACGCTTGGCTGGTTTTTGCTGGCAAACCAGCCAAGCGAAGTGACAAGGTTGTCGACCCAATGGCTGAAGGATTGGATACGACCGAAAAAAACAAAAGCGACTTGGTCGGGATCGAGAGGAGAGTACGGGCGCGAATCTCCCACCGCGAGTTGCAAACACAATAACCCGCTAGATTGACTGAGCGACAGAGGAAAGATGCTGCTGCGGTTGTCTGTTGTGGTTGAAGCCGGTTAACCCAGAAACAGGGTGGCTGGGGCCCGGGCTGCGGGGTGCTGGTTCCTGCTCCAAAGAGAGAGGCTGGGCGCGACAGATGAGCGCAAGAGACCAGGCGCTTGGCAGGCAGCCAGTCTGAACTCGACTCAGCCTTGTGGATTGCTCAGTCAACCGCGCAAGCAGGGGTTGTTCTCTTGCGACCCTCTCACTTGGCCCTGACCGATCCTCATTGTGCACGATGACGTCGGTAAACAAACCCACTTCATTGCCCAGCAACCATCGAGCAACCACAACCATCCAATGGGCTTGGCCAAATTCTGCCCCACCACGATAACGTTAACTTGCGAGCTCTCGGCTGGCACTCCCCAAATCACCCCTTGACAGTTAACAATCATGAGGGGATCCTCCACTGCCGTGTCCGGCACGTCAGAAATTAATTGCCCACCAGAAACACCCGGGACGACCCAGTTACTGCAGCTACCGCACACAGCCGATTCCAGAACACTTCCAGAGCGGAACATGCGCATTGTGAAGCTAATGAGGGCAGCGCAAAAGTTCCCGCCGCCTCGCAACCACTATTGCGACCGCTATTGCAGCATGGGAATGCGGCAATTCGGGAGAACGACGGAATGGCATGCACAGCTAAAGTTGACGGATACGGATACATATGGTAGGCTCGAGGCAAGGTTACGGGTAGGCCGGAGCCTGCCCCGACGAGGCGCCGAGGCGGGAATCCGAAACCGGAAGGAAAAAAAAAAAAAAAAAAGGCATAAAAGAAACGGTGTGTGAGCTGTTCTCAACATCGCGGAGGACCAAACCAATTTGCAGCCAACCCAACAACTGACTCACTTCCGTCCTCTTGTCACCCCTCCGCTGGCCGGCCTCCCCTCGGTGCATTCCACGTGTTAGCGTGAGTCCCGCCGGAGTCTCGGCCACCACAGCAAGGACCTCTTAGAACGCCACATATCATAAGCTCGTCCTCTGTTCCACGCAGCATAGCCAACCACAACGCTGGAATGCCTGTACAACCTCTTCCAGGCCAAGCTCCGATATAGCCGTCTCAGGTCTGTATCACGGCGTCGCCGGAGCCCAGCGAATGACGCGGCCCGGCCTAAGCGAGAGCGGTCCAGGACTGGTCGTCTGTTGTTCTCGCTGTTCGACTCTTCTGCATTTCCAAGACTAGTTAGTGCAAGTAACCTATCCACAAGACCGAGTTGGAAGTCATCATTCGGCCTCTCGCGCTTCGACATTTCATGGCCTCTCACTCCGGGAGGGAGGGGACCAGGGTGTGCTTGAGGGATGAGATAGTATATCTGTAGATCGACGGTAAACTCCTCCGTATTCAAATCCGTTGATGACTCGCCTTCCACAAACGTGAGGCGAAGACGGCAATACGAGCATCAAACTGCCAAGATCAGATTTCTGAGATCACTTGCTGTTAGAGCAGAGTTGTCACAGCCATGGTATCCCCACAGTAGGGTGTGATGAGAAGCGAGGACAATGCCCGGCGCAGCCAGGTGTCTGTGTAAAGGACACATGGTTCGTCAAGGGATGTGATGTCAATCTCTTGTGGTAGGCGAGCACGACAAACAGGCTAGAAACTGAGGCAACAAAAGCCCCCTTCCTTTCCCTCAAGTGATAGAAAGCCTCCTATACAAATTCCCAGTACCCCAGAAGCCTTGAACAGGAAACTCAAGCAGTCGACGAAAACAGGCTGTTTGGTAGTTATTAGAGGGGGGGAGAGCTGCTTTTTTCCCATGCCAGTGCCCAGGGTATCAGATCCGCTTTTGTCTCGTTGACAACAACTCAAGACAATGGATGCAGAAAAGAAGCGCGGGCCGCCATGTTTTGGCACCATAGGGTACAACAAGAGCCATCCCACCGAAGAGGAACAAGGTGCAGTAAACGAACAGACCAAAAAGTGGTATAAAGAAACAGAAACTGCCAGTGCCTCATATGTCCGCGCTGACCCGTGCCACCAGTGGCAGAACGGGGCTAAAACGTGACAACGTCCACGCACATTAAGCAAGAGAAACGAAGAAAAGAAACAAAAGCCAATGCACGCTCATCAAGTAGGACCGGATAGATACCACAAAAAGAGGAAAAAGAAAAAAAAAAAGAAAAGAAAAAAAAAAAAAAGAAAGGAAGAGTCATGAATGTCGGCCGTTATGTCCACGAAAAATTTCCAAAAGACGTCATTAACATCATCGCTCAGATTAGAAAATCCATGGCCCTATCCATCATCATAAGAGTTTTCATCAACTTCGTTAAGTATTCGCCGCCAGCATACAGGACCAGCTGTCGTCCCGCCCACTTCCAGGTCGTTGGATGCGCGTCTCCGTTACAGTGGCGGGGGATAATACCCACCATCGAGCCGCGACGAGTACGACGAGGGGTATTCGGGATACGGTGGCGGTAGTGGTGGCGCGTAAGAGTCGTATGCGTCGTACTCGGGCGCCACATCGTACTGGGCAAACGAGGGGCGCGAGAACGACCTGGCGCGCGACCTCGCGCGCGACTTTGCGCGCGAAGTGGCGCGGGCTCGTGACGTGGGGAAGTCCACCCTGGTCCGGCGATCGTCGTGATCCATGTAAGATGACCTGTCGCTGGCCGTACGGATCTCGGCGTTGCCGCTCCGAGAGCTGAAGTTGATCTCGGCCCCATCCTCGCACTGCATCTCTGCGTTGCCAATCTTGAGCACCGCGCTCCCCTTCACGCGGACGGTGAAGTCCTCGTCATTGGGCGCGGTCGACCTCGTGGTCCGAGTGGTTGCCGATTGCCGGTAGTCGCTCTCATCGTGGCTTCCCGAGCTCCTGGTGGATCTACTGCTCGCACCACTCCTGCCTGCCTTTCGGAGGGTCTCCGCCGTCAACGGCATCTTTGGCCCGCCTACGACATCATCCTGGTAGCGGGCGGCCTGTCGCATTTTGTCCTCGTAAGCGCTACCGGAAGATGCCGACTGACCGCCGTAGTACGAATGGCGCCGGCGCCCTTTGGTAGCTACCTCGGTGTGGTAGTCCGGCCCATCATATCCGAGGTCGCCAAAGCTTGGACGCGGCTGGAAAGGGAACGGCGAGGAATACTCGTAACTCCCGGGTGCGAGTGGCGAGAGGTCACGGAAGAGGGGGTCGTCCAGATCAGCATCTTGATCCTCGAGATCGACCTTTCGCCTGACCGGCGTGGATGGCGGAGGGCGGAAGGCGAGTGCGGTCGGGCGGGCAGAGGAAGGCCTGCGGGGAGGGGGAGGCATCGCCTTCCTGTCGTCCTCAAATTTGGAGGCTTTCCGAGTCGTGGATGGCCGCCGGGCTAGCGCTCTATTCACAGATTCTTCATAGTCGTCGAACTCAATCGCGTGTGGAGGCGGCCGGAATCCCATTGCGGACTGCGGCCGAACGGAAAATCGAGACTCAAGAGGGCGGGCATAGTAGTCGGACGGCGGCAGCGGCTGCTGCATAATTAAAGGCGCGGGCGACGGCGGGCCGAACGGTGGCAGTGGGCCAGGTCCTGGCCCCGGCGGCCCCGGCCCCATCCACACAGGGGGAGGGTATGAGGTAGGCAAGGAAGAGCCGGGCGGTTGACTTGCATAGAATCGCGCATTGGAAGGCGGTGGTCTCGTAGGGCCGTAGAGGCTCGAAGGTCGTGAGGTCTGAGCCCGGGG
This sequence comes from Thermothielavioides terrestris NRRL 8126, assembly GCF_000226115.1. Lineage (NCBI taxonomy): Eukaryota > Fungi > Ascomycota > Sordariomycetes > Sordariales > Chaetomiaceae > Thermothielavioides > Thermothielavioides terrestris. The sequence continues at coordinate 3,990,863 of NC_016457.1, read as the reverse complement.
ACGGGAGGTTGCCGAGGTGACGACGGTTGGGTCAACCCCGTAGTAGACCGAATCATGGTCCCGTCCTGACATGCTCGGTGTTGTCTTCGCATGCTTGACCGGCGGTCGTGAGGCAGTCATGAGCGCCTTTTTGCTGCTCGAAACTGACTTGTCGCGGTCCTTGCTCGGCTTTTTGAGTGTGTCTCTCCGCGGATGCACCGTCGAGTCGGAGTCGGTGACGACGCTCGTGGTTACCGGCGAGGAAGAACCTTTCCTCGTCTTCTCCTTCCTCGCTCGCCCAGTGTTGGGTTGTTCTTTGGCTGGACTGCTCGGGGCAACCGACGATGCGTAGCGGTGCGTTCCCGCGATGATGTTCCCAGACTCGTCGGCGTCCTCGACAGACGCAACTATTGGCCTTTCTTGCCTCGACATGGCGGCGCGAGGCCCAGCTCGCAGGATAAGGGCGTGTGGTATAGCTCAGACCCGAGCGGAAAGGTCGCTGCACAAGAGGCAACGATGCCCCGGTTTGGTGGCCGCCAGTGCCAGGGAGGCCCAACTAGGTATCCAACAGCCGTTCGATAACGAAGGCACAGCGGTTCAGCGGTTTAGCGGTCTCGTAGCGGACAATGGTGGGCGTGAAGAAGGCACCAGCCTGTGCAAATAATAAATAACCAGTCGAGCGAAAGGGTGTCGATCTACATCAGACGACTGCGGAGTTGGGACGGCGCCAAAACTGGTTCGGTCGGTGGGCAGATAACGTTAGTTGGGGTGGAATCTTGGGATGAGCGTCAGGCTCCAGCAAAAAAGGTGCAGGGACGGGACCGGTGACGAGTTTTATTCCACTGCGGGGGGTGCAAGCAAATGCGACGAGCGGGAGTGGAGGAGGGACGGCATGGGACGACCAACCAGCAGGGGGCCGCTGCCTGGCTCGCCGGGAGCGAGACTTCTTTCTGGGGAATTGACAGCAAGCCGAGACGGGAAGACGGAAGGAGGGGCACCCCCCGGGGGGATTCTGAGAGGACGGGCAGGCGGCTCCTTCCAATTCCAATTCCCAGTTAACTAGCTACCTATCGATAAGTTGACGGATGCAGCAAGCAACGGGAACGGACCGGGTGATGAGCCGACACAACCTCTTTCTGTTTCGCTGGAGATTGCGCGAGCTTTGGGCAGTGGGCGATTTGCATCTAACAGCCACTACAGGCTGGCACTGTTCTGCCTATCTGACTGGGCTCTCACCATTGGAACTAAATATTCCGTAGTGCAGACGCGGTCATACCTTCCCAGCCATTCCGAGCATACCAACAGATTACCTTTCACAGTACAGGTAGTTAACCTAACGAGGGAGGGAAGCGAGGGAAGGCAACCGGTCGTGGGGGCATCGGCGCCGAGAGGGAACTCTGGTTATGGCTAAAGAGGTCCCGCCAAGACTAATTTCGGAGACTGCCGCTTACAAGTATTTACAATCGCCACGGGGTGAGCGGGGCCGCGACGGGGCCTCGACGACTTCGAGCAACATCAACAACGAACAATCGCAAAGACTTGTTGCAACAACTTTACGAAACCTCAACCAAATCGAAAAAAAAGAAAACGAAGTTAACCCTCACCCTAACCATAACCCTTACCCTAACCATAACCCTAACCCTAACCCTAACCAGCGGGGGGCTGGCGCCGCCCCCCGCACCCCCGGCGAACTAACCCGTGGCTAACCCGTGGCGATAGTGCAAACCCCTTGGCGGTCTTGGCGGGGTACTGACGCTGTAAAAACATTGCCGACAATTGGCCGAAATTAGTCTTGGCGGGACCTCTTTAGCCATCAGCGGAACTCTGGAATGCGGATCTCTCCAGCAACAACCCTGCAACCCTGCTCAGATCCAAAGTCACCCACATCCAAGATCTGCTGACCAAGGGCTCCAACTCTCCAAAATCTCCCCAGCAGGCAGACGGGGCAGCAGGGGAATCAGTTTGAGGCGGCCGAACAGCGGGGCTCTGCGCAACGCAGACGGTGTCCGTCTGACCGCTGTTGGTCCCACTGGCAATCGGCGACAGAGCGGAAAACGCTGGCAGCATCAGGTACTGCACTTGTGCGCTGCGGCGAGACTCGAGTGAGCAGGTCGCTTGCACACGTACGATGACTTGGGAGCTTGTGTGTGGTTGAAGCTCCACATGAGGCCTCAACCGGTGGGTATCCCAGTGGAGTCACTGGCTGTGAGCGCTGGCGGCGACACTGGATCGTGCAGGGCTGGAGGGCGGGAGAGCAAGGGAGAGCAAGGGAACACACCACGAAGCATGCTGGATCGGGATTGGGGCGAGGGCATGGCTCAAACGCAGACCACTGACCAGCTGGCGTTCCTTCGCGTCTCTCCTTCGCTTGGGCCGCCGCCGTTGGGCCTTCGTGCCCGACCCTGTCCTTGGGTACCAACTCGCGAGGCACAACGTTAACGGCGAAAGCCGTTACCAAAACCGGCTGCGAACGGTTGTTGAACACTTCCTGAGTTTCCGGCGCCTTCACAGTTGGGAGCAGTTTTTTTTGTCTTCTCACTAGCTGTTTGATGGGGATTGCAATGGAATGGCCGGGGCCAGTTGGCTCGGGCCGCGGACAGACCACCAACATGGCATATCGAATGACGTCTTGCCAATGGCGAGAGACCCCCTGATCGCAGCTCCCCGTCCGGGCATCGGCAGGCAAGCAGCTCGCCAAAACACACATTTTCGCTCGAGGCTCAAGCACACGCGACCCAATCAACACGTGTCTCCTAGGAGGCATTGTACCTGTACCGAGTGCGGAGTACTGTCAGTAACGGTAAAGATTCGGAGGCCGGTTCGTCGCCCCAATCTTTGTCATGCTTCCGTTGCAGGGTTTCGGGAGGAATAGCCTCTCTCCGGACGGGCTTCTTGACCATCCGGATGAAGCTCGGGCCGTGGCAGTCATGCTGAGGACGGTGATTTGGTGATTCGCGTGGCTGGTTACCTTGCAGCGAAGCGCTGCGAGATGCCGCTTGTGCGTCGTGGGTGCCGAGATCGAATCTGGAGTCCTGGAGGCTCCGTCACTCGTCGCTGCCCTCGCATCGCGATGTGAATCATTCGATGTGGAGGGTGGATTAGGCAGCCTGGTCATCTGCCTGCCCGGCAATACGACTGAGCGGGGCCACCATGCAGGTACGTCGCGGGCTCTCAACTCCCTTCAGCCAGCATGAGTGGACATTCTCCGTGAAAAATCGGCCGGCGACGAACTATCTGTCCCAGCTTGCGCAGCTCCGGTGAGCGTCCTCAGCTCAGAAAGATGGAGCGGCTCCTTCGGCAAGTGCTCGTCATTCCCAATGGGGCAGTGGATAGTCAGATGGCAGAGATAGTGGTTCCCATTCCCAGTCTGGTCTCAGCTCAGCCTGCTGGGCGTTGTCACGCGTCGAGTCAGTGCAGGCATTCACGAGTTGAAATTCCATCGAGGTCCGCCACCAAGTTCCGTCCTTCCCGGGCTTATTCTTGATAAGTCCCCCCCCTTTTCAGATATTTTCAGACATGATCCCCCCCCTTCGCCTCCCCGTGATGCGTTTTTCCTTCCCACAAGTCCGCTAATGGCCTTGGAAATCCTCTCACACAAGGGCGCGGGGGCGTAGCAATTACGACCGGCCGCCCACACACACACACACACGAATAAGTTGGTGTGGGAGGACACCTTCCATGTACTGCCCCGCGGAAAACGAGAGTCGTCACCTTCGTTGACCGATGACTTGCCCGAAGTGGTGACCGCACGAGTAATTTGCCATACCGCTGTTGCGAGGCTGGCGCGGCATCAGGCCGGGTGTGCCTAGCGCTTGAGCTCAGTTTCATACATATCTGCCCGGCGTGCCCGTTCTCAACTGGCCACTTGCCTTTGTACTTCACCCCTTTTCCTTTTGCGCATCTCATAGAGTCGCACAGCATCCGGGGACACGGAACTCGTCGTTCTCTCCGACACTCGCTTCTGACAGGACACTTCTGAGCCGGCCTGGCCGGCGATGGTCGATGTCCACTCGGTGCACACACACGGTCCTACTTCCGGGCCTTCGTTATAGCCGCCGTCTCCTTGGAGACGCTCCGGTATTTCTGGTTCTTTTTCTCTTGACTTCTTCTGTATTCTTCCAGAGTGGACACCGAAGAGATGCCTTCCTCGAAGTCTTCGATGCAGCATCCGGTTTGGGATGCGTGGCTGCCTAGGCAGGCCCTCCTGCAGCCCAGCATCGAGCACAACGACGCCGAGATCGAAGACCTGGACTCGGCCAAGACGGACGAAAATCCCCTCATCTACTTCCCGACGCCTACCAGTCCCCCTTTCGCGGACGGGGAAGGGATGGATTTCGATATGGACTTTGACGCTGGAATCGAGGACGCCAAACACCCACCTCCAATTGTGAGGAGCGTCAGCCCATCGAGCCTCGCCGGCCTCAGTCGGCCGCCTCCGCGACCGCCCACGCCGCCGAGGTCGCCTGCAACTCCTGACCTGGAGTACGACCTATCTGCAACCCCGGACGACCACGAAGAATACGATTATATGGACTCTTCCTCGCCGCCCAGGCACGCAGATACGTTGAGCCTGTCCCGTCGTCTCAAGGACAAGTTCAGGGGCCACACCAAGCACGAGGCCGGCAGCCCAGACAGTCTGGCGCCCCCGGCACCGCCGCACTCCCCGCGCGGCCGCGCCGTGAGCCGGTCGGGCCCGAAGCCTATCGCTGCGTCTACCGGGGCCGGTAGTAGTACTCGGGCAAGGCGAGCCAGGAATACGCCGTCGCGTCTTTCACCGCATGCCTGGCGAGAGCCGAGCCCCGACGTCTGGGCCATCGAGGAGCAACCGGAGGAGGAAGAGTTGAGCAGCGAGATGGGAAGCAGCAGCTTTATGGAGGATGGAACGGAGGCGATGAGGACGGTAGACATCCCGGCTGCAAAGCCAAAGAAGAAGGTTCGGTTCGTGCTGCCTGCCATGGAGGATGACAGGGGCGCGCTCTAGATTGGGCATACGTGGTTTGGGTGGGTCAAATCTGCATTGTGCTTCGCATAACATGGCGTTGGGTGGGTGGATGGTGCGGTCTTGCGTTCCTTCTTCCGAAGAGGCTGCTTGATTTGAACTTGCATCTTTAATGGTTCGGAGGACACTTGTAGTGTATTGCAGTAAAGTATCTTGCATTAATGGACATGGACCTTACAGCTGAACTTGCGAGCTCGCTGAGTCATTAAGACTCATGCCTCCCTTGCATGGGTGTCCGAGTTATTTAGGGGCTTGATCCGGCCAACGATCGCTTCAATACGACGCCCAAATCAAGAATACGGTTGTTGTTATTCTCGAGGTGGACTTGACGTCGAACCTCTCGATATCCTGATCCTGGCTCCGTTGCAGGCGGCAGGCGGAGCCTCTTCATCTCCACTGCCGAACGGGATTTGATTTGACGGCCCGAAAGTGGTTGCATATGCAGCCTCAAGACACGGTTGTCTCCGAGTAAGCCGCTTGGTTGAACAACTTGAGCAATCTGAGCCCAGCTGCATGCTGACAAGTTAGTCCAGTTATCCTCTGAGAGCTTCACTCCCCTCTGTAGACACACTGCCGTACCATCATCCTCGGGACACGATCCTACACCGACTCTTTTCATAGCCAATGTTCCTGTCGGTGACATCGCGGCGTGCTGGTGGCCCGCCATTTACACTTTATCCTCCCCGGTCAAACGGTGGGGTCACTGAATGGCACTTTCGGTGCTGCTCCACCGCGGGAATCCATGATGATGTCAAGGCCCGCCTCGAAAATCCGGCCCAGCCTTACGGGGAAGCTGAGTGAGCGGAATGAGCATTCGTCGAAACGCGCCGAAAGCCTGCAGCAAGATCTCGTTTGCCATAATCATATCATGAACACAACCTTCTCTGCAGCAGCCAGGTTTTCGGACATCGTTGGCGCGACTTCCAAGGCGGAAGCAGTTGCGACGGCCCAGCCACAACCCGAGGTGTGTCGAATGAGACAAGTGGCTGCGCCAATGCGCACTCGAGGGCCTTCCCGCTTCCAATTGTCGCTGCTGCTGACCTGCGCAGCTGACGGGTCGGACACCACTTGGCGGTGGCCGCACCTTCCCCACCACGGCAAGCTGGTGCGGAAGCCTGGCCTGGCCTTGCCGCAGCGCGATGCTGATTGGTCTGGTCGGCCTGTTGGAGGCTTTGGGCCAAGGAAGCGATGTGCTGCAAGGGTGTGGCAGGGTGGCGAATCCTCCCTTGGTAGGTTGTTTACCTTGGCGCTGCAACCAGTTGTTTTGTTATCGTCATTGGCGCACCTGGCCGGATTGCGGCGCTGTGCTTGAGGGAGAGAGAGAGAGAGAGCTTCAGCAACGCATGACAGTTTTTTTCGCTCTTGACCGTCTTCGACGAGGACAAGCCGGTGCAGAGTCGGGCCTCAGGTCGCCCAGAAAGCTAAACAAGGCACCTTTTCTTTGCCGCCTTGCTTGGGGTCCTCTGAGAGCTGTCCCGCAGCCCGGCGAATGCTTCCGTGCGAAGCTTCCTGCAGCCATCCGAATTGCCAAGCTTTCCTGGGAAGAGTGCCGCAAGTCTTGTCACCCGTTTCCCTCTGCGCGACATCAACCTCAATTGTGGCATTTAAGACAGAGTGTCATCTCTAGTGTAGTTGGTCGCATTCCTGAGCAACGCAGCTCTCGGACAGATCCGGCTTGGACTGGAGTTCGTCGGTATGCGGCTCACCTCGGTGACCTAGGTAGGTTTGGACCCGTTTCCCCGGTTATTGTTTGTTGACTGTCTCCCAAAATGCCGAACCCCATCTTCACACAGCGGCCGGCATCCGATTGGCGGTCTCTTGGGGTCTCGACCAGCGGATGCTTCAGTGGTCAACCAAAAAAAGCTTCAAAACTCACGTCATGTCACATCTACCGTGTGGATTTCCCAGGTTGAGGGATGCAGGCTGTTAACAGAGACAGTTCCTCCTTGCCTGCTAGGACCATGTCACCGGCGAAAGAAGACGAACCGCGCTTGGCCGACCCAGTGACACCACGACGGACCTCGGCCGCCAAACATGGCAATGCGACAACCCCGGCGAGTAGACGGGCCTCTGCCCAGGCGCGCGCAACTCCGAAGAGCGCGCCCGCTGCGACTGGCCAAAACCCATCCCACAGGAAGAAGCCCGAACCGACCTTGCTAGGGGACTTCTTTCTTGGCCGTCCCTCTCCGGCGCGGGTGGCGGCTCAGCGAGAGGCTATGCGGCACCGGCGGAAGAGCATGGCGGCCGATGCTGCGAACGTGCGGGAGGAGCTGCGCCAGGAAATGCGGGCAGCGGCTGTGCGAAGGCTTCAGCAGCCCGGCGGCGTGACAGAGCGAGTCAAGGCATGGCAGAAGGCGAACGCGGCCGCAATGAAGCAGCAGGGCGGCGGCGTGCCGCACGCTGAGGATGCGGCGAGTGAACCAACCGAGGTTGCCGTTCATGTTCCCGCTGAGAGTGTGACAGAGGAAGACCGGGTGCGCATCAAGATGCGACAGAAGCCGAAGAAAAAGAAGGTCAAGGCGGAGCGCTCGGAGGAAAAAGAGAACCTGGGCGATGGGGACGGGGAGGAGACGGAGCGGGAGCAGCTGGCTGGCCGCGATTCCGGAGTGGCTTCCAAGGCGCCGCCGTTGGTCAAAAACGCGCCCAAGAAGAGGATCGTTAGTGACGACAATTGGATGAAGCGCAGGAAAGGGGGAAGCCCACCGCGAGCCGCCCCGCCGAAACCAAAAGCCGAGGGAAGCCCGATGCCGCTACCAAAGGACTTCCTGCAACGAACGGCGCAGAATCCCTCGGTGCAAAGCAAGATCAAGGACTGGGCTGAGAGAGTGGAACTTCCTGACCCGCAACCACCCCGAGTCAAAAGGTCCCGCCACAGAAACTCAGGCGCAACGGTGACTGTCGAGGCAGACGCTCCGAGTATGCCGGCATCTGAGCCCGACACACCGGCCCCGCCGCCGCCGCCGGCTGTCGACGGCATCCGAGTCAAGCCCATGAAGCCAAGCAAATCAAAGTCTGATACCGACGACGGCATTCGGGTGACTCCCTTGCGAAAGAAAGAGCCACCAGATGATGGAATCCGAGTGCGGCCCGTTGAGGCAAAACTCCCAGATGATGGCATCCGAGTCCGGCCGATCGACGATCCGTTACTGGATGATGATGTTCGAGAGCATTCTGCTGGGCAGACGCCCACTGAAGACCTCTCCATCCATCCTCAGCCGTCCAGGCTGACATCCCCGGAGAGGAACACCGGAGCTCCAAGCAGGAGACGGGAGCGTTCTCCGGATGACGTGATTGAGGTCATGGAAGAAGCCGAGACCGAAATCGAGACTCCTACTAAGAGAAAAGCGTCTCGGCGGCGGATGAGGCAGCGGAACCGTAGCCCAAGTCCAATCTTGCGTACGGTCGAACCGGCAGGGGATCAGCATTCAGAGTCTGAGACAGCGCGCCACATCCCTCCCAGAGACGGCTCCGACGACAATTCTGAGATAATAGCCCCGACTGTTTTGGGGAACAAGTCACTGGCGGATATTCCGTTTGGATATTCGGCCTTTAGTGAACTCGATTTGCCATTGGGAGCCGATGGGCGAACTACCACCAAGAAGCCAAAAGCTCAACGGAACCCAAGCTTTAAGGCGGTGCCAAAGGTGTTTAAGAAAGTTGTGACGGGCGCCAAGGACATCATTCAAGAGATGGCTGAGCCTCCGAGGCCTGTCGTGGCAAATCAACCGCAGAGCATTGAGTCGTGGCTCAACGGTACGGTGGACCCGTTCGTGGAGCTGGCGCCAAAGGAACCGGCCGTCAAAGAACCAAAGCCCGAGGAACCGGCGCCGAAAGCCCAGGTAAACACCAGGGAGTTGACTCCGGAAGCGCCGAAATTGGCATCGGATATCAAAAAGCAGCCATCACCGAGGCCGCCGTCTCCGGGCCAGCGAAAAGAGACACCCGTCTCCTCGGCGCCCAAAAAACCCGAGCCGGCAAAGGAGCCCGACTCGCAACGAGAAGAGAGCGACACGACTCCTAGAAAGGCAAAGTCTCCGGTTACTCAATCGACGGCACTGAAAAGGAGACGGGCAACTAGGGTCGCCCCCTCCTCGGCCAAGTCTGGTGGTAGGAAGCCATTTCGAGAGCTGCTGAAGGAAGCTTTCCGTGGAGAGTCTGGGGGGCACAAGCTTCCACCAACCGTGTACCCTAGCTGCGAAACCGACGACGACAAGGGGAGCTACTCTGGAGAGGACAATTGGGAGTCCGCAGACGAGAGAGACCGCTCCAACGACCCAGGCAAGAGGCCTGCCTCATCCGACTACTCTTCCGCGTACTTCTCGTCCACTTACGATTCCACCCTCTCCTCCGACCTGTCAAGCCAATCTCCTCCGCGAAGAAGACCGCCAACCAACGGCGTTCATGAGCTGTCGACCATCGTGTCTGAAGAACCCTTCAGCACGACCGGCTCAGAGACGCGCTCTGATGTCTCTCAAACAACCGTCACCCAGACGACGGCTTTCACCAAGTCGACCGGGGTCACTAGACAAGAGAGTCGAAAGCCGAGCCTCAAGCGCCGCCTCACCAAGCACTCCGATCTGGTATCTGTTCTCTCCCTGCCAGACAACGGCCAGTTGGTCCCACCGAGCAGGTCGAAGAGTATCAAGTCCTCGCGGAGCATTCACCGTCGGCCCAGCAGAGCGAGCAAGAGCAATCTCGACAAATTACTCGACGAATTCGCCGACGATGAGCATTTCTATGGGAGGGAATTGAAGACGCTGGTTGACGGCGTGATTCCGGTGTTGTTGAGGGATGTGACGAATGGCGAGGCCAAGGTTCCACAGGCGGACGCAATGGCGAAATCCGTCGTGAACATGGGTATGGCCCTCGAGAAGCTAAAAGCCTTCCATCAGCGGGTGCCGCTCGCGGATATTGACGCCCTTTTCCTTTGGCTTGAGGATGTCTCGCCAATCTATGACAACTACCTGGACGTCTGGCGGCTCGGTTTCCAGGGGTTGGTTATCAACCTTGCGCCAAAACATGGGAGGTTCGACGACAACGACTCGCTCCTGAATGCGGTTTCGTTAAATGAGGATGGTGATGTTATTGGGGAGAACGGCGAGCGGGTGGATGTTGCATTCCTCCTCAAGCGGCCCTTGATCAGGGTCAAGTGGATGGTCAAGTTCCTCAAGGTGAGTTCATCCCTTGCGCTGTCCCGGACGACGAGGAGGACTTGTGTTGACCTCAGATGTGAAGGCTGCTGCGGCAGTCACTGCAACTCCCGAGGCTGAGCGTTTGCTCTCAGTCTTCGCGGCCCTCCAGGAAAAGGCTCGTAGACGGCATCGGGAAGAAACAGCTCGGATGATGGACGAAGATGCGAATAACACGGACACTACCCGTTGCCGAGACCTGAGGAATCTTCTGCCGCTTGGCGGCGTCATGATGAACCGAACACGCCAGGTCGCCGCCCTCGACGTTTTCTCCCTTGACTTAGACCACTCAAGTGGTCAGAGGCTGGAGTGCCAGGTCGAGATGATCTTCAGGGATAACCCAGCGGTCCCTAGTGACAAGGGAGACATCCTCATCCGAGAGATCAGTAACAACGCGCGGTCATGGCTCCTGTTCCCACCTGTGCCCAGACAGAACATCTCCGCCCGACTCGGTGATGACAAATACAGCCTGGTCGCCATGATACGAGGCACCCATAATGGGAACGAATGGTTCGAGCTGCTCAAGCTCTCTACGAATGATGAGGAACAGGTCGAGTACTGGTTGCGGGTTTTGGGAAGCCATCCATTACCACCAGCGGCTCGAATTAGGTCCAGTGGTGTGGTGCAAGAAGCATCATCACCTAAATCTGGCTCGACGGATGTTCCGGTGGGTGAGCGCAGACACAGCATGTCTGCTCTGGAGTTCTCAGACAGCGAGAGACCCAACACATCATCCCGGCATCGCACGCAGCAGGACGACGGCGCTGCCCCCCAGGCTTCCTCAGCCGACACGTCCCCCGCCAGGACGCCTACTAGGGAGAACTACCCGCAAAACAGCGCTGAGGACGATCGACGACGACCTTCGTGGGAGACTCCATTCAATACTTCTCCGAAGATTGTGCGGCCGCTGCCCAATACAACGCCGTATCGTGAGGACGGCGCTCCTCCGCCGCCCATCCACCGCACCTTTGGCCCGAAGAGCCCCGGCTTGCTCTCTCCTCCGGTAGAAATCGGTCCCCAGGCTCGATTGAAACGTCGGATGTCTTCGCCGCTGAAGCACGAATATCATCCGTCCGACGTGTCCTCCGAGAGCTCGAGCTCTGTGAGCGATGACGATTCCGAGTCTTCCCAGTCTTCCAGCGATGACTTGGACGAGGATGAAGTGCCGGACACCATCCCGGGATACAGCATCAAGGAGACCGACGCGGCCCCGGTTGAGTCGGTCGTCTCGGAAAACAGCATCACTCCATCCAACTCGGCTTCTCAAGTGGCTGTTGCCCATGAAAACAACGCAAAGCCGGAGAGGCCGATGCAACAATTTGTCGCTTCGGTCTCGTACTGGTCCAGCAGGAAGGGTATGTGGAGGGATATCAACAACGGCAAATCCGCTTCAGTCGTGGTCCGTCCCGGCTGCATGGAAGTGCACTATCTCGACGAGCAGTATTCCAATCGGCAAGCGTACCCGCTGCAGTCGTCGGGCACATCCGAGGTTGACAATAGTAACAAGGATGCTGGGAGCGTTGTACCCCTTGTTGTTCTGGTTCTGACGCCGGTGGTTATGATCCGCCGTAGCACAGCCCTTGACCTCGAGGTCCGCAGCCCAGCATCCCCGGAGGCGAGGTTGAAGATTGAGGCCAACATGTTCCGTTTCCGTACGGCAACCCAGGACGAGGCTAAGGAACTCTACGAGGCGGTACACATCAGCCGCTTGAACAATGCTAGGTACATTCAACTCAGCGAGGAGGCACGCGTGCGGTCGTTCGGGCAGATGCAGGCGGCGCCCGGCGAAGGCAGCGCAGACGGTGATGGCTCCAGCCGTCGACGGAGCTGGTTCGGCCGCAAGAACAGCTACCGCGCATCGACCCGCGCCCCCAGCGTCTCGCAGGGCAGCGTTTCCACCACGATATCGGCGGCCAGCTTTCTCAGACGCCTGATGGGCGGCGGCGACAACACGTCGTACAACATTGACGAATCCACGCTCGACAAACAACGACCAGCCTCGGCAGCTCCCGGCGGCGGCAGCCTCTACACGTCGAGCTCCGCCTCGGGCTCGGGCTCCTCGACGCCGCCGCGCAGCGCATCGGTCTCCCTCTCGGGGTCAGGCAGCCACAGCCAGAGCCGGTGGAGCTATGGGCTCGCGAAGCCCTTCTCGCCGGACCAGCCGCTCGAGATCCGGTGCCACCTCAACGTGCAGAACAACCGGTGGCTTGACAAGGGCAACTGCGTGCTGCACATCAGCCGGCCGCCGCCGGGCGTCCGGCAGGAGCTGCCGATCTACCACGGGCTGGAGAAGCGCGTCATCGTCACGCACGCGACGAAGAGGAGCGGCGACCGGCCGCTCATCCTGCTGGATGCCGTGCTGGGGTCCAAGTGCTTCAGCATGCTGGGCACGAAGGGGATCATGTGCAGCGTGTGGGAGAACCTGCGGGACGAGGAGGGCAATGTCGGGGTCGTGCCGCGGCACGGCGTGGTGGGCGGGAAGGTCACCAAGTGGTGTTTCCAGTGCAAGAGTGTGCAGCAGGCGGGGTGGATTATGAAGCTGCTCACGTCGGAGGTGCCGGGGCTGATGATGGGTTAAGGGACATTGCTCAGGAGTTGGGAGTGGCTTGGAAAGGGACAGGGACAGCGAAAGGAAAGGGATGCATCGATTGGAGGGGAGGCTGAGCGACTAACGGTTGGATGAATGTGGAGTCATTGAGCAGGCAGGCGCGAGGGATGGATATGAGGCTGTGAGGGGATCTGGGAACTGGATTCAGCTGCGTTCTGCTTGTCATGTCCTCTTCTTCCATTTGTTGCTTTCTATTCCGTACACTATACCCGTGTCTGGCGATAGACTTGCTTCACTGGTTGCGTGAGCGGGTTTTGTTTGGCTTTGTCAAGGGCATTGATAACCGGGGATAATGTCTCTTTGAATGGCATTCCATTGCATTGGAAGATCGCTATTGCTGCATTGCGCTTGGTGGGATTGCTTTTCAGCCATTGTATTGTGCAGCGTTATTATTGCATTGTACGGAATATTTACGGAATACTTGTCCCTCAAACAGGAACAGCTGAAGTGGGTCTGGGGCTGGAGGCAGAATGATAGGTAGTGGTTGGTCAAAGCATCCCTGTCAGGCCAAGCGAGCCAAGCTGCCAACTCTGCAATGCCACGAACAACGCGGTTCCCCTGCGCGACCGCTCCCAAAACTGACTCTTATTATCATCGCGAAGGACCTGCTTGACCTCGAGTGTGCCAACATCGTGGTCGCGCGACAGCCCAACAACAACAACAAAGATCGCCAGTTGCAGTGTCTTCCTGCAGAGTGAATTGCGCTGGATAGCAACCGCTCAACTAGTCGCACCCTTCACCTCGTTCTCCGCGCCGCGACCCGGCGCAACCACCTTCGCCATGGCAGATTACAGTTCCATGAAGGTGCCCGAGCTGAAAAAGTTGCTCACCGAACGGGGCCTTCCTCACACCGGCAACAAGGCCGACCTCATTGCTCGCCTCACTGAGGACGACAAGCAGAAGGCGGCCGATGCCGCGAAGCCGCCGGCCGGTAAGCCTCTCTAGTTCTTATTGTCTTCATCGTCGCTCGATCGAGCGACCGACAACGATTAAGAATCTAACTGCCCAAATGAGTACCCGCTGACTAACCACGACGCGTCGCTAGACTCCAAAGCCCAGACTGCCGCCGAGGACGAGATTGACTACGAGGACGACGACCTCCCGACAACCAAGAAGGACGCCGCGGCCGAGAAGCCTGCCGCGGCCACTACCACCACCGGCACCGCAACCACCGAAACAACCAAGGCCGAAGCCGCTCCCGCGGCGCCCAAAACCGGCGACGCCAAATCCACCACCGAACCCGCCAGCACCGCTGAGCCCGCCGCCGCCGCCGCCGCAGCCGCCACAGCGCAAGAACCCACCACCACGACCGCCGCCACCACCGGCACCGCCGCCGCCAAGCCAGTCTTCACGCAGAACCTCCCGCCGACCGACGCCAAAACAGAAGCGGAGAAGCGCGCCGCGCGCGCCGCGCGCTTCGGCGGGAACGACGCGCAGGCGTCCGAGGAGGCCAAGAAGGCGGCGCGGGCGGCGCGCTTCGGCATCGCCAACGACAGCGTGTCGGCGCTGGACAGCGCGCTGCCGGACCGCGCGCCGGGCCGGAAGCGCGGGCGCGCCGACGACGAGTCGGGACGCGGGAATAAGAGGGTCAATCGGGGTGGGCGGGGTCAGGGGCAGCGCGGTGGTCGGAGGCAGGGCGGGCGCGGGGGTGGTCAGAGGAGTGGTGGTGGTGGTGGCGGCGGCGGAGGTGGAGGTGGTGGTAGGATTGCGGATGACCCGGTGGAGAGGGCCAAAATGGAGGCGCGGGCCAAGAGGTTCGCTGCTGCTGCTTGAGCGGCCGGCCGGCCGCGGCTCTTGTGGAACCTCACTGGGATCTCATTGGGATCTCAAGTCGAGATCCTCCCAGGTGGCTGATCTCTTCTTGCCTTCCCATGTCCCTTCTGTTTTTTTTCTTTGTTCCTTTGTCGTCCGGATGTGAGTGATTCAGGTTCCTACCTCTCTCGTGTCCGTCCACCATTTGGTTTTCTTCCCAGAAAGAGCACCCGCAGCTATTTGCGAGCTTAGCGAGGGTGTGAACAGCTAGACTGAGTAAGAGACGGACGGGATGGGAAAGGGGGAAGAAGAGAACTCCCGATTTGTAACCGTGCCGTCGCGCCAGTTGTTTCTTCTCTCATTTACTTTCTTATGTCCAGGACATTCTTCTGTCCAGGACATGAGTCCAGATTCTGAGGTTATACAGGTAGTAGTAGGAGATCACGGTAGGGAGGAAGGCGTTAGGGTTTGGCTCCTGATCCCTAAGTCCTTGAGCTTTTTGACGCTCCGTCTTCGTGTTTCCGCTCTGCTTTTGCTTTGTTCCGTTTACTGCCGTGCAAACGCCTTTCCTCCAGTGGTCCCTGATCTGGCCTTTTGCTGTTGTTGAAGGTTTGGGCCCGGAACATGGTGGGTAACGAGAATGGAGAGCCTGACAGTCGAGCTCCTTTACAACTTGCGGCTTGACATAGGAAGATACCTCACTGCTTCTCGAGTCCTACGGGGAACCAGTCGATCGGGTGGGTGACATGCGCTTGGGGGAACAGTGGATATGCGCCAGTATTTCGGAGCAGGATACCCCCTTTTCCGCCCTGAGTCAGATTTTCGAAGAAATGGCAACAGAATTTGAAGGATCGACATGTCGGAGCACACATCCTTTCCTCTCCAGCTGGTGGCACGCATGCTTGGGACTAGCGAGTATGTGGGCTTGCCGGGCGTGTGCATGCTGCACACCATAGTGCTTGCAGACGGATAGTAGCTGCATCTTCTGCAGGCAATCACCTGCGCCGAGGACTGGTCGAGTGTCGCTGAGAACGGCGGACCGGGTTGACTTCTCATCACAGGAGTCGTTAGTTGCTGTCCGTGCTGCAGGGCAAGTGCACAAATGAGAAACACCCCCGCGGCAGCAGCAACGTAATGGCTACTATGTAAGCGCCAGAAAGATGGCCCTCATCGCGGAGATGGTTACATCGTAGCACGTTTCTGGTTAGCTACGCATGCGGAAGACGAGCGCTTTTGAAGCGGATAGGCCCAGAGGTATCACATCCCCGATCCGGAGGATTGACGTGCAGGCTTCGAGAGTCACTGGACCTCCGATGAGTATCGAGGGGCGCATGATGCTCTGCTCCATATAGCTGAGAGCTTGGGAATATCGGAGGCGACCAGAGAAAGCATTGGCCGACAGGAATGCTGACCAAGCTACTCAGCTTGCCAATATCAAGGGAAGCCAGTCGGACACCGGGCGGGACGGACCATGATTGGCATCCGTAATCACAAACCACGAACGGGACGGGGCGCCCGCCGACCTCTAGACTATTCCAGGGGACGGAAGGATGGGCATACGGAGACATGGTGATGATTCGCGGGGATGAAGTGCGGGAGCAGGGTGCAGGGGTTGAAGGCGGGCCTCCGTATGCCATTGCGTAGCCGGGCAGCCCCTGGACACGCCGGCTGTCATCACCCTGCCCAGTGAGAGGCCTAGTCGGGGGAAGCCGACAAGCGAGAACCGCGCTTCTCTTGCACGCAGAGACGAGTCTGTCAGCCGCGTATGCTGCGCAGGTGAGATCCAGAGCCAACATTCGCCCAAGGGGAAAGCACACAGTGAGCGATTCTAGCATCCGGACGAGCCATCAACGGGCGACCCCATTAAAAGTACTAAACGATTTCATTAGAAGTACTACACACGGGGACGGTCCGTGCGCGCCCACCAAAATTTTGCAGCACACGCCACAACACGGCTAAGCTGAATGTCACAACAGGAATCGCCGCACTCAGGATCATGCAAGCTCGGGACCTGCGTAAAGGCAATGGGTGCCCGGAACCTGGGTATGCGGGCGCGTAGGCAATGGATGCCCAGGACCTGGGCATACGGGCAGGCAGGCAATGGAAGCCCAAGTCCCGGTCAGACATTGCCTGCGCGTAGGTCCTGGGCTTGCATTGCCTTCGCGTAGGCAATGGTCAAGTCACGTGACACGCCCTTATCGATAAGAAGGTACGTTGAGCTCCAACCTTGTAAGTTACGTAATTTTTCTTATCGATAAGCTGGTCCATTGAGCTCCGACCTCAGTTTAGTGATCCACACTGCAACATTATGGTGGTGGACGCAGGGGCCGTCCTGGTGTGTAGTACTTCTAATGAAATCGTGTAGTACTTCTAATGGGGTCGATCAACGGGTGTCGTGGACGGGAACCGGGCAGGGTTTCCGGGCCGGACAAGGCCGTGCAGATCAGGGTCAAGCGGTGATGCCATGGTTAGAAAAACCCGCTAATCCGGATAGAACGGGACTGCTGATGAGGCTTGGAAAACACGGAGAACGACTGGCGACTGGCCCAGGGAAGAAGAGCACATGACTGCCTGGATTGTTCCTGCTGGCTGCCCGGACCTGTTAGCTGTTGGTTGTTGGATGCGAGAGCATGGCGTATAAAGCGCGTCAAGCCCGTCAGCTGGCGTCCTGGTGCCTGCCTTGCTAGGTCGGTTGCATCGGGGGGGTGCAGCATCGCGTCTGAGAGGGCGACGTCGAGGAAGGAGCAAATGATGTTGTGAAGTTCAGCTCTGTGGAAGGACAGCCCGCAAACAATTTGAACCACTGCCGATGGTCCCCCAACATGCTGAAAAGCGACACCAGGTGCGGGGCTAGCCAGGAACAGGTGAAGATATTGGTGGTTCGAAGTTCGCTTCACACCATCTTCTGGCAGGCACCCTGCGGCAAGGAGGGAAGGAGGTCTCCAACAAGGCAGATCCTGCCCCACCCAAAACTAACGCGGCCCACCAATGAGGCTGCCAAATGCCCAGCCCGACCGGGACACCCCCCTGGTCGCTCAAAGCTTGGCGGAGCGTGCGGGGCGTCGACGACGATCCCGAGCTGTTCGCCACCAACGACCCTGACGGCAAGTTCCAACCTGGAAATGTTCCATCCAGCAACACCTGAACACAAGATATGGCATTGCGCATTTACACAACCTGTACACTATGATGGCAAATTCTTCAGAGGCAGCCCCTTAGCGTACGCAAACCTTATGGTGCCACGTCACCATTCCCAGCGATCCACGGCGCAGGTCGCAGGCGACCCGACCCAGGGACCCGGGCTGTGGCGGAGTGCAGACGCGCGGATGCTCCTTAGCAGCGGCCCTCGGCAACGCACTCGCCACACTTTTGACGACCCAGCGCGCCGGTCCGGTCCTGCAGAAGATCCCAGGCAGCCAGGCCATCAGAGTCGCTCACCGACGGCCGTACCGGCTCATCGTTGCCCGGCTTGGTGCAGGCCTCCGCAAATCCGCCTTGCCCCGTGCTCCTTGCAGGCTCACGCGCCAGCCAACGTCATGCCAACTCATCTATTTTCAGCTTCCCAGGCCATGGAATCGTGCATCGCGAAGGCGATGCCGATGTCGAGTTCTCACGCCGCAGCATGTGGGACATGCAATCAGGGTTTCTCTCCAGTCGACTGCGGACGTGCAGAGTCGGTGATGTCCTGTACGGCAACAGGACTCCTTTTTCCCATTAAGGAGCCGACTAACACAAGAGGGGTAAACGGGGCATCCTACCCATGGACCGCGGGCGTCGGTCGCCCTCTCGGAGGAGACCCGGGAAGAGCAGGACACCCTCCGTTTGTATCCTGCAGATGGTTCGCATGAGTGAGACATGCATGCATGCAGCGAGATCGAAAAAGATCGGGATGGTGTCGAACGCAAGCTCAGCAGACTTGACGAATTAACTAACGACCTACGGTAGCGTGTATCCGAAGTTGCAAAGGAGAATTTGGGACACATATCAAGCTATGCATGCAGGTTGCCAAATCCAGGTTAAAACAGCCCCTCCCAAGGGCTTTTCTGCGACGGCGAACGCGAGGTCCGTCGCTGGTTGGTCAAAAATGCTGTTATTTTGGCCAATCAGAAAATTCAAAAGACCCAAGCGCTAGCCGCGCCACTGTGGGGCATTCGGCTCGGATGACGAATCAGTCACCAGCACCGACGGGACGACAGCGGTTGCTCCCCATGAACACCACCTCCTGTGATGGTATTCGTCGGCTGCCAAAGGTTGGGTAGTTTACGAAAAGCGCGAAGTAAATTAACTAGGTACGGCTTGTGCATCCTCACACAAAGCTTCTCGGTCGTATCTGCGGAGGACCACAGCGCCGTTGGGTTCGGCTTAACGGTTGTGTACCGCATTTCGAATCTAACGGGCGTTTATTTCAAGATGAGGTTGATCACAGGGAAGTTGCCGGCCGTCAATCTTGAACCGACTGGGTGGCGTCAGCAGTTCCTGGTGGCGTCCGGTCATGGTCTCGCCGGAAGTCTCGACAGCCTCGTGGGAATCTCCACTCTTCCAAACGAGACCTTCCCGAAAGGGGTCTTTGGCCTCCGGGGGATCGCCGCCATGGATCAATCGCGCTGCTCCGATAGAGGAACCAAGGAACCGAGAGCTCGAGCGACAGCGTGCGAAGTTGAACAAACGGAGAGCGTAGTCTACGGAGTACGTATGCTGCTCCTCCAATCTGGCTTCTGTTTGGAGCAACCAGGAAGACTGGTTGAGACACAGCGCAACCATGGCTTAAACCGCCGAGTTCCGTGCTTGCAGGAAGGGCAGCCAAGACACTCCCCACCTGCGCCGTTCCAATCCCGTTGGCGCCGCCCGAACTCGGCACCGGGCGTGGCGAAAACGCTTCCCGTTCTCAACGCGTTTCATTTATACGGAGGCGGCGGATGTGAAATGTCAACAACATCCTTCCTCCGTTTGCCGGCTCCCTTGCCGCATCTTCCCGGTTGTTAGCTCAGCTAGGTTCCCAGGCCTTGCGTGTTAGTTATTACTGGAAGAATCAAACTTTCCGGAACAGTCTCCAGGAGTCCGGAAATCACTGCTTCTGAGGCGACCGAGTGCAGCAGCGTGCTCGCTGGGCGTCGAGTGCCTGCTGCCCAATGGTACCTCAAAAAGTGCCTTCTGTGCCCTCATAGGGCATTCCCTCATGCAGCGTCCAGGGCTGTCTTGCGCGCATGGCTGCGCAGCTCCAGTCGCTTCGCAGTGGAGCAGCCGCCTGGCAGGGAAGCGACAGGACCGGAGGGCCCGTTGGATGCCGAGCCTGAGTGGGGCTCTTTCGCTACCCTGTTCCCCCGGGCCGGCTCCACTGCGTTTGGCTCTGCCCTCTGCACCGCTTCCAGGCTCGCTAACGTTCCCGTGGTCCTGCCGCTGGTTGCCTCGCACTATGAGGGCCGCAGCTTCCTCCACCTACGCAGTATCCATGCAATGTGTGCATGTGCATGGCTCGCCTTGCCCGTCCGTCGGTGGCTTCCCGCTTGTCTCTACTTCCTGCATCGCCCTTGCCGTGGGTGAGTCAATGGTCGATCTGCTCAGGTTACTGACCTTCCTGCGTCTTCCCGCCCAATCCAGCTGCCTCCCCTGTCAAGTCCTCTTGCAACGGAGCCCACATGACTGCCAACGTCCTCTCGCCTGTTCGCAGCGCGGCCCTGGGCGAAGATGGCTACGCCACTCACGCCAACGGATGGCATGCAGATAGGTCTATCCGGATATACATCCATGGATGGATTTTTCAAGCTGTTTGACAGGGGTTCTCATCCCCTCGTGTACCTCTCCCATCGGCCGTCGTTGATGTATCTTCTGGCCGCCCCGTTGATATCTTGCTACTTCTCCCCCGTAGCCTTTCCACCTTCTCCCTCCCGATCCTCCTCCCCGGCCCTCCTCGCCCGCTTCATCTTCATATTAGGGGGCTAATCTCACCCGTCTGCACCTCGCTCGCCCACCGACCGTTCGACGATCTCCAGTTTCACATTCTAATTTCTTATTCTCCCCTCGGCTTGCCGAGCGATATCAGGGCCGGAGGTCAGACCCGGGCAGACCCACGACCGCGCTTCCTGCCGTTCCCCCCACCCTCCCTCGCCCGCGTGTGAGAGCTTTGCACACCACTCCCTCCCACTCGCCGCCCCTCCACCCCTCTCTTAGCATTCCGGGGTTTTGATTGATGACCGAATTGGGGTCCTGGAGACTCGTCACATTCGCGTCTTCTTCTCTGCTGGCTTTTGGCTCCTTTTCAGCTTGATAATACTATTTCTCGGCTCGCCGGAGTCGTGCCACTATCTCTTCTCGGTCGTCTCAGGGGGAGCCTTGATCTGCCCGTGTGCACCGCCGGGCCCGTCAGGCCGCTGGATTGGCCGACCCTAATTTACTTCCCTCCTGGTCGTTTGCGCGTGGCTGTTGTGTCTGGCCGCGTAGCGTGCGAGGTCCTTACATAGCCGCCGAGGTGCGCAGGAACTTGGTAAGTCACTGACTGTCATGAGCTCTTATACAAAACAACCCCGAACTGCCGCCACGCTGCTCAAGCTTGTCTGCAATCCTTTCGCCATCGCCACCGCCCGTGGACCCGGCGCTGACTGCCAGTATAGGGACACTCCGTGTGATCAGGTACCCTAACGCATCCGATGATAGTGCGTTGTTAAGCCAACGTGGGCGATTATGGTGGGCTATCCGGACCCCAACGAAGCGACACAAAAAACACAATGACTTCCAGGAGACCAGGGCCGCAGGCCTTCGGCTGGTCAGGTAATGTCAGGCCTGGAGACCCGCGGACCGGTCCGGTAGCCCCGAAGGAAGAGACCACTTTGAACACCAGGTGGACGGCCAGACGGCCAGCCGAAGCGAGTCACCAACCTGTGCGGTCCATCCCGCAAGCGGCCGCGTCTAGTCGCCTTCCGCAGGGGCTCTCCCAACGTCGGCCGTCTGACAGCCAGCCAGAACAACCACGCTACGTGCCACGACCACAGATCCGCAGTTCCATTGGCAGTGCAGCTGGGCTGATGGCTGGGGTGACGGACGGGACGCGTTCATCTTCATCCGCCTCTAGCAGAATTCCAGCCCCTAACGCGAAGCCTCGAAACATTCTCCGGCGGAAACGCTCTGGATTGTCGCAGGATACCGGCAGCGCCCGCAATGACTCGCGGAATGACTCGATCGGCACGACCTCATCGGATTCCTATCCTCGTGCTCAGACTCCCCTGGACGTTTCTCATCTCGACCGCGAGTTGACCCAGAGCCCGATGGAGATCAGGGTAGCACAACAAGTGGAGATCCCGTTGACGAAGGCCCAAACGGTCACGATATATCCCGAGTTGGACAGATACCGCGACATCAAGCCTCCCGCCCGTCCCGAAAGCCCCGGTCCCAACCTACCCTCCCGGATTGCAACAAACGATCTACCTCCACCCACTCCGCTGTTTTCTGGAACCAGCAGCCAGCTCAGTGCTTTCAGTGGCAGTCCCTCTACGAGGTGGTCGGAATCGCCGGGACCCGGGCCATACAGTCGTGACACCACACCGACCTCCATATCCTCGCACTCTCCGGGGCTGGTGGCCCCGATACGCATCCACCCGCCCGGGACTAGGGTACGACAGGCCGACCCAGCCCTAACACGACCTCCGGTTACGCGGAGAAGGACAGGGAGCGTCTCGAATGAAGTGAGCTCTGTAACCGCGGACCACCAAGGTTTGACAGCTGTCAGGGAACTATCGACCTCGTCATCCTCCAACTCGACAGTTCGCGCCAGTGAGACCACGGAGAAGAAAGCCAAAGCCTTAACCCAGCGTCCGCACAGTCCTCCTCCGCGAAAGTCATCCCAAAAGCCCAAGGAGAGTCGAGATGGAGCCATATCCGTTCCAAGACCATCCCATGACGCTCCTCGACCGCAAGCTGCATCGCTGCCGTCAACAGCGACAACATATTCCCAGCCGCGGCTTGTCCAAGCCGCGAAAACCACTGCCTCTGCGCAGCCGACGCCCCCTGTGCGACCGAGCCGCGATGGAACTGTCGACCTCCATGCCCAATCAGGCCAATCCATCCCCGTCATACAAAGTAATCTGTCATCGAGCTCATTGCCAGAGAGACAGGAAAGCGGCCTCTTGGCCTCGGGCCCGACCAGTCGGTTGGCCATTCCATCGTCCCACTCGGAGAAGCCGTCGAGCCGCCCCCCTGCTAGGGAGCCCACTCCTGCACCTAAATCCATTTCTAGTGCCGCGACGACTGTATCCAAACAGGAGACAGCGAGACCCTCCCGAACACCTAGCCCTAGCGTGTCGTCAACGTTCAAGACTCGGTTTCCTCTGTTTGGGCGACGAACGAAGACGGTCCCCGAGCCCGCTCAGCCGGACAACAAGGAGAAACACCCGAGGAAAGGACCAGCTGCCGGGACAGGTCACGAGGGTTACGGACGGATAGGCTCAGTGCGCAGGAGGAGCAACACTATGGCGAACACTACTCGTGTGATCCCGGGGACCATGTCCTCGCAGGAGAGCTTGAGCAGTAACCCATCTTACGACGCATTCCTGATGGAAAGGATGGCCCCGGTTATTATCGCTGGTGGAGAAGTCATTGAGAACAGGAACACCAGCTCGGAGCTGACGCGTACCGAGAGCAACCAGAGCTCAGCCTTCAGGCGGCCGAGCGTTGAGTCTCACAGTAGCTCCCAGGTTTCGTTGTCATCTCGCGAAGTGCCTCGGAAGTCCTTGTGGCCGTCACCTTTACCCCGCAGCGCGACACAGCCGCCTTCGCTGCGCAGCCGCCGGCCATCCGAGAGCAGTGACTCCGAGGCGGTGGCCACGAAGCCCACGCTAGCCCTCAGGAGGTCGGCGCAACGACTCAAGTCTGGCGAACAAGAGCCCCTGAGGCTGCCCAAGCCGATCGTCACTCAGGCTCAGGCCGTTTCGCCCTCTATGACCAGCCTGGATGCCAGCATCTTGTCTGACGACTCTATCGTTGACCCTTCGGCTGAACCGGCTCCCGCCGCAAAGGAACCTGCGAGGACGGCAGCAGCCTCCGGACCGAAGAAGCTCACAAGGCGACCCAGGTCCCCCCGCAAGTGGAACTTCTTTGGGCGCTCCCAGAGTCAGCCGGCGGCAGAGAAGAAGACGGACGCAGCGAAGACAATTGCCGCCACAGTCAAAACTGTCCAGAACAAGCCCGTGGCGTTCTACACGATAATGGACTCATCGGAACAAGAAGATGCCGAGCCAGTTGACCTGGAAGAGGTCCTTCGCGAAGCAAGAGGCATAGCAGTCACCAGCCCTGACCAGCCCCCATTGGCAGATCCCGACTTCAGGAGACCATCTCTGACAGAGCCCGCGGAACCTTCCCAACAATCGGGTCTACAGCGGACCGAGCCCGAGCAGCCAGCAGATTCGAATAGCCCTGTCGCAAGCGCGGCTACACCGCCTGTTTCTTCACTTCCCGGGTCAAACCCCGATCCCATGCCGGCGCCAGCGCCTTCCAAACAGGCGCCCGTCCTGCGCCAGGGCCCAGGCCGACCAAGCAGACTGCCCCAAGTGGGACGTATCCCAAAGGTTGTCAGCGCTCGAGCCCAGCAAATATCCCCCAAGAGCTTCTCAAGGCCGTTTCACCGCCTGAGTGTCCAGATGACTCCTGCGGCGCCTGATCTTCGAGACGAGAATTCGGTAGCAAAGGGGCCAAGCCCTCCGAAACCGTCGACGCCGGAACCTTCCTCGGAGCATCCGGTCCCAGCGAGCGACTCCAACTTCTCCGCCTTGATTTATGGCGTGCCGAGATTGCCGCCGCCGGTTTCGACTCAACCTGGACCGGAATTCCTGTCGTTCTCGCCCCGGAAGAACTCGCAGTGCACTACGACGACGTCGTCCAGCAGCTCCGGAGGTCTCTTGAGCTATGCCGATGCCACTGCTATTGTGCCGGAACCAGATGCGCCCCTTGCCGAGGACGAGATCTGGGATGAGTACAATGACTTGCTTGGTGACGATACGATAAGGTTGCCGGTAACGGAACCGACAACTCGGCCGAAACCGCTGCAACTTGACGGATCCGCGTTCGGCGATGGGAAGCTGATCGAGGCGGCCTTGGAGTCGCCAACACTAAGTCCTCCCCCGTTGCCGAGTCTGGTTGATGCCTTGCGGTCGGGTATGGAGCACCCATCATCGAGCGTCAACGGCTCGGACATGGCCGAAGAAGTCAAACGAATGCTGGACTGCGACCCCACGCCGGAGAACTCGGTGGTTGCGCTTGATCCCACAAGCAGTCAGGAGACCAAAGTCCATAGCTTCGGTACGGGCGAGCAAACCGGGGAACCAGCAGCATCAAGGAAACGGAGCAGCATCTCCTCCGTTCAGCAAGCTCGGCGATCTGACGCCAGTGGCAGCACCCAGGGCTCGGAAGACAGTTCGCCTCTGTCCCAGGTCAACCTGCGAGTAGGCTCTATGACTGTCAGCAAGTGGCTCACGTTTGGTCATGTTCTCTTCAGCCCGGTCCGGGACGAGTTGGTCTCGGATGCCGGCTCTCTCAAGCGGCCGTCCATTCTTGTGGTTGACGGACTGGGCAACGACGACTGGTCCTTCTACGCGGCAGAGACATACCCGGCGGCTACATTCTTCAACCTCTCCCCGCGCGCCCCTCTTCCGGCCGAACACCGGAGCGAGACATCCTTCCCGCTCAGTCCTCCGAACCACCACCAGGTCCAGTACTTAAGCCACACGGCCAAGTTCCCTTTTGGCGCGCAAAGCTTTACTGCCGTTGTCTTCCGCTTCCCGGCCGCGGCCCCGGAGGGACACTACCGCAACATCATCTCGGAAGCGCGGCGGGTGCTGAAGCCAGGTGGCTACATCGAGTTGTCCATCCTCGATGTGGACTTGAACAACATGGGCAACCGCTGCCGTCGCACGGTGCGTCGCCTCAAGGAACGCATCCACGCCCGGGCGCCCGATACCTGCCTCGGATCGACCTCTGATCTCATCCTCCGTCTTATCGGCCGTAGGGGCTTCACCGACATCAAGATATGCCGGGTAGGCGTCCCCGTCGCCAGCAGTATCACCCGCTCTTCAGGTAGCGAAGCGGGAGGCGCCGGGAAGCGGAACTCGACCGGTGCCGGTGGCGGGCCGAGTAAGGCCAAGCCGAGAAAGGACGAGCGCAGCCTCCCCGAGATGATCAACGACGAAGGCCCGGTCGCGGACGAGAGCATCGCGCAGTCGGTGGCCAAGGTCGGCCGGTGGTGGTACAGCCGGTGCTACGAGAGCGCCGCGGCGCCCGGGATCAGCCCATCGTCGCGCGGCAGTATCTGGCGCGACAAGGCGCTGCTCGCCGAGTGCGAGGAATGGGGCACGAGTCTCAAGCTGATGGTCTGCCATGCGCGGGTGGCGGATGGAAGGGCTCGAGTGGCGAGCATCTGAGGCCTCCTGGGGCCGCCTTCTTTTTTTTTTTCTTCCTCCTCTTCCAACTCTCGAGTTTCCGGCGTTGTGTGGTGTTCTTGAGGTTGTCGGACTTCCATTTCTCAACAAGCATTGGCGCGGGACGAAAGAACGAAATGTGCAAACGAATATGCATCCGAAGACCAAGAGGGCGCGAGCCCGAGGGTATTATCTGTCATGGACGATGACGAGACGACACTTTCTGGCGATAAGGTTGCCGGTAATACAGAGCGGCTCAAGCAACCTGCCCATGCTCTTTTCGCTTCGCACTACCCCACCATCGACAGGAACGCAGCGGGACGGACTTAATTGCAGCTACGCTTTTATTGTTTCATTTGCTTTACTTGTTTTCTCTTTTGCCTGTCGCGGCGAGTCTGGGCATGGCCGTTCTGCTGAAGAAGCTGCAACTCTACTAATTATGTTCCGGAAACACTCGAGGTAATGGGCATTGGCCGGGTCCGGTGCGCTCGCAACCTCTCTGCTTCCCTCTCCGCTCTGTGTTTCTCAGGGCAGGGGGCTTTTGGTACTTTTTTGTTGGCCTTTTTTCCTTACGGGGGAGACGAGAGGGTGCGAGCTGCTGAGGACAGGCCCGCTGGCTGGGCTGGGTGCCGGGGTCGGCGTATCTCGGTGGATGGATTATGATGATGGTTGGATGACATGATGGGTGTTAGGATGGATGTATGTTCTGCAAATGGCTTCTGCTTGATTTTTGTCACGTCGGGTTATGGGGTTGGGTGTTGGTGTTGGATGAGCGAGCGAGCATCCGAGAGATACCCCCGGTCCTTTTCCAGCTGGTCTTCTGAGGAAGGGAGGTTTGAGAGTGACGCCACGAGCGATGCTGAATGAGATAATATTTGTGCCTCGAAGATGGCTTCCAGTTGGGTGTTATGGCAGAACTGCATATGTAATGTTGACCGCGCGGTGTGTCTCACATCTACAGTGGGAATACGACTTCGATATGTTTCACTGGGGTGTATTCGGTAATCCGTAGGTGTATGTACTCCGTATGTCGCTCACCATCGGAGGGAGTGCCGAGGAGATGTCAATTTCACCCTCGTTGCGGCTCCCTGCAGGGTCTGTTGCACACTACCCGAGCGCTGGAACTTGGTTGTGTTCCCAGGGCCATGGGTGCCGCGAAGATGCATCCTCTGGAGTCTTAACTCCATCTGTGGTCCTTGTAGGTACCTTACCTTAGCTATGCAAGTTCAATACCAGGATGAGCCAGCGATCATTAGCCGGGTACTCGGCGTTGAAGCTTCCAAATCTCAGGTTGGTCTTTGCTTTAGCAGCTACGGAATTGTTACCGAAATTTCAAAGCAAGTTGAGGTAGAATCGTGTCATGGTAAGTTCACGTTGAAAGAAGCTGTTGTCTGTGCACAGGAGCCACAGAGCGCTTTGTTCCGAGTACCCAGGGCCAAGACCGCGCTGGGGCCCACTGTGGGCGCGGCAGGACCCACCCTGTCGAAGCGCATCCCGGCAACGTTAACGCATCACCACGCACGGCAGCTCAACTTCCATTTCCACCTAACTCCCACTCTCAACCACGGTCTCGTTGTCACGCAAACGGATCGCAAACTCGGCACGTTTGCAGCTCAG
This sequence comes from Thermothielavioides terrestris NRRL 8126, assembly GCF_000226115.1. Taxonomy (NCBI): domain Eukaryota; kingdom Fungi; phylum Ascomycota; class Sordariomycetes; order Sordariales; family Chaetomiaceae; genus Thermothielavioides; species Thermothielavioides terrestris. The sequence continues at coordinate 3,963,320 of NC_016457.1, read as the reverse complement.
ACGCACAAGCTCTCCTACCTGCCGACCAGCTGAATATCCTGCCGTGTCCGCGACATGGTCTAAGATGGGCGTTGTTGAGCCGCGACTCGCCCCCTGCTTGGTCCCTGGAGTCGAGCACGCTGCCACCCCTGCCGCTTCTCGTGCCTTGTCCAGGTAGTTAACCGGATACCTTTAAGCACACGCGACCAGGGCGACACGAGACACCCGCAGCACCTGCCGGACAGTTGGATTACACCGTCTCGGTTGGGCGAGGCAAGCTGAGCCGGGCCAGTAGATGCTCGGCGGTCGCCGCGAACGCGCACAGGGCGAGCTGTCTTGCTCTTTTCTTCCTTTCGTTCCGTCCTCGAATACGCCACCACCATGACACGGCGAATTGTAGGTTCTGCCAGCCCGCCCACAGGCCGCCCGCACAACTAACCCCCTCCCGCAAACCAGGTCCGCACGATGGTGCAGACCGCCACGGCGGCCGTCTTCACCTTCATCGTCATCTTCTTCCTCGACCGCAACTTCCGCGTGCTGCCGAACGCCCTGCACGAGTACCTGCCCACGCACCACGCCGGCACCGTCGTCACCGACATCACGCTGACCACCTGCTCGTCGCTCAACCTGTTCTCCTCGTGCAAGCTCGACCCGGCCGTCTGGCACCGCATCGACAAGGAGCTGTACCTGAACAAGGGCATGTTCTCGTCCGCCTACCTGCACGTGCAGCGCAAGCGCGAGGAGGAGCTGACCGCCGAGGATAAGGTCGTGGTGGATGTCAGCGTCGGGAGGCTGGACCCCAGCGTTGCGGAGGAGGAGAAGAAGGGGAAGTGGACGGGGAAGGGGCAGCAGGAGCATGGGGGGAAAGGAGAGGATGATGGTAAGGAGATTCGGGAGGGGAAGTGGGAGTCGAGACCGGGCGGGCTGTGGGTCAAGAGGAGTAATAAGCGCGGCGTGAGCGACTCCAAGGATGCCGTGACGGGGGTGGACGTGCTGTTTGGTGACGATGCCGTCGAGGCCCGGCCCGGGTGGTCGTTCACGGGGACGGCGTTGCTGCTGGATGCCGGCTCGGGCGTGCCTCCTGCGCATGTCACCATCCGGAGGGGCCCCGAGGAGAAGCCGTACCAGCCCGCGCCCAAGATTGGGGAGAACGGGCGGTTCAAGATCGTGCAGTTGGCGGATCTGCATCTGAGTACGGGGGTTGGGCGCTGCCGGGATGCGCTGCCAGAGGACTGGAACGGCGGGAAGTGCGAGGCGGACCCGAGGACGCTGGATTTTGTGGCCAAGGTCCTGGAGGAGGAGCGGCCGAACTTGGTCGTGCTTAGCGGGGACCAGGTGAATGGAGGCACCGCACCGGATGCGCAAACGGTGAGCGGCAGCAATATGTGCTATGTCTTCTCGCTCGCGGAGCGGCCCACTAACATGACCCAGGCCATCTTCAAGTACGCGCAGCTGCTCATCAAACACAAGATCCCGTACGTCTCCATCTTCGGTAACCACGACGACGAGGGCTCCATGTCTCGGTCCGCGCAGATGGATCTGATCGAAAAGCTGCCGTACTCGCTGTCCAAGGCCGGGCCCCTGGACGTCGACGGAGTGGGCAACTACTACATCGAGGTGCTGGCGCGCGGCAGCTCGGGCCACTCGGCCATCACGGTCTACCTGCTCGACACGCACTCGTACTCGCCCAACGAGCGCAAGTACCCGGGCTATGACTGGATCAAGAAGAGCCAGATCGACTGGTTCCGCAGCACGGCCCAGGGGCTCAAGAAGAAGCACAAGGAGTACACGCACCACCACATGGACGTGGCCTTCATCCACATCCCCCTCCCGGAGTATGTGTCGCCGAACCTGACGCTCGTCGGCGACTGGAAGGAACCCAGCACCGCGCCGGCGTATAACTCGGGCTTCTACGACGCCCTGGTCGAGGAGGGCGTCGTGATGGTCAGCTGTGGGCAGTACGTGAGCCCGAAAAACAATACACCCAAAAAACTCTCCCCCACCCCCACCTTGACTAACCCGTTTTTTTACCAGCGACCACGTGAACGAGTACTGCGCGCTGTCGCGCGCCGAGGACGGCACGCCGGCGCTCTGGATGTGCCACGCCGGCGCGGCGGGCTTCGGCGGCTACGCCGGCTACGGCGGCTTCCACCGCAAGATCCGCGTCTTCGACTTCGACATGAACGAGGCGCGCATCACCACCTGGAAGCGCGTCGAGTACGGCCCGGACGCGGACAGCCGCATCGAGGAGCTCATGCTGGTCGACGCCGGCAAGGTGGTCGCGCCGCCGGCGGTGGAGGAGCAAGGGGAGGAGGGAGAGGGGCAGCAGTGGCAGCCCGGACCGCCGCCGCCGCCGCAGCAGCCGCAGCAGAAGCAGCAGAAGTAGCAGTAACGGATGGACGAAGGGGGGTTTTGTGCGAGTGTGTGTATGTGTGTGTGTGTGTGTGCATGGACGTGTGTGTGTGTGGACGTGTGTGTACCGTTGCGTTGGACTGTGTTCCTGTAGGCGAAGGCGGAGGCAACAAAACTGGACGGGTTTTGGTAGGACAGGACTTGCACATGGATGGAGTTTGGGGAGTTCACACTACTGAGGACCGGCTCTGGTTTTCCATTTTACATAGGGTTCCGCGTTTGGTTGAGTCGTTCGCTTAGAGGGATCAAGCATATATGTGTGGTCGCCGCTATTGTAGATATGGACATATTTTAGTTATTGACCGCAACGGTTCTTAACCGCGGGAGGTGAAAGTAGGCTCTGTAATGGAGACTGAAGCAGTCGCTTGTGCTACCGCGGTTGCCTGGAGCATGCCGGATCGGGGGCCCCTTGCCGGAAAATAACAAAACACGAGAGGACGAGGGGATGTTCTCATTCATCACAGCGAATACGGCCCCACACCGAACGTTACCTCCGGCTCAGCGGGAGCCGAGATCGTTGGACAGTGCTCTTTAGTCTTTACTCTGTGTATACTTCCGGAGAGGCTCAAGAACCTTTCGTCATAGAAAAACTGCACGTCACATTTCCAATTATTTTCAGTCTTATTGGATAGAAGGAGTAGCACTTCCTCTTCAGAATCGCTCGCTCGGCCCGGCGTAAAACGCGACTCGGCTCGACTTGGCTCCGCAGAGCCCCGCTTTGACAGCTGGAGGGGAATGGTTCCTCAGCAATGAGCCAGCTCACGTTGCACCTCGGACCGCGCGCTGCCCTCTCTAGTGGAATCGGTCGCGGGTGAATTCCCCTGCAACGGACTAAGGAGATGTTGGTGAAGGCTTACTAAAGGACTATGGGACTGGTGTGATCCTTCCAAGGGCGTGACATCGTCCGCCCATTCCCCTCCTTCTTGCGGAGCATGGAAGATTGCCTAGAAATAAGTGGATTTCTAAGCCCCGCATATGATGTAGTTAGACAGCTTTGTGCGAACCGGCCTGAAACTCTCGACGTACTTCTAGCCCATTGTCCCTCGAAAAACTCCCTGAGCGAGCACCTCAGTTAATGCGCCGGCTTGCTTTGCTAGGGACACACTTGCGCCGTTCAAGTTCCACAACCACCGATCACCACCACTCAGTCAACTCCGCCAGAATGGCTGAGACGAAGTCCGACATCCACCTCTACACGGCCCAGACGCCCAACGGCATCAAGATCTCGATGCTGCTGGAAGAGCTGGGCCTGCCGTACAAGGCACGACCGGACCACGTTGACTCCAGCACACAGCGCAGTTGCTAACAGGTGAAACCAGGTCACGGCCATCGACCTCCAGAAGAACACGCAAAAGGTATGCCCGCATGGGTGCTCTTAACCCGGGCCCGAGAGACCCGGAAGCCGGCTAGAAAAGCCCGTCCAGCCCCAAACTCGGCTGACATGTTTGTCCGGGCCAAAGGAACCATGGTTCCTCGAGATCAACCCCAACGGCCGCATCCCCGCGTTGACCGACACTTTCACCGACGGCTCAACCATCCGCCTGTTTGAGAGCGGCTCCATCATGCAGTACCTCGTGGACCGCTACGACACGGAGCACAAGGTGTCGTACCCGCGGGGCTCGCGCGAGTACTGGGAGGTGAACAACTGGGTATGTGCCTAGCGGTTGTGCGGCCTCGCGCGGTGCGGTACCAGATGACGCTGACTTGCGTGTGGGACAACAACAGCTGTTTTGGCAGATGGGCGGCTTGGGGCCGATGCAAGGGTGGGTGATGCCCTGCCTCTGCTCACCTTGTTGCGGCGACGTGTGATGCGGGGAAGGGCTAACGTGCGGGTTTAGCCAAGCAAACCACTTCACCCGTGAGTTTTCCATTTTCGAGCCCGAGTCTGGCCCTTGGTTGACTGACAACACGGCCAGGATACGCGCCCGAGAAGATCCAGTACGGCATCAACCGGTACCAGAACGAGACGCGCCGGCTGTACCGCGTCATGGAGACGCAGCTGAGCAAGTCCAAGTCGGGCTACCTGGTCGGAGACCGGCTAACCATCGCCGACCTTGCCTGCTGGGGCTGGGTCGCCTCTGCCTGTGAGAGACTCCTTTCTGGCCCTGTGTTGTTGTTGTGTGACCCAGATCCGAAAGTTGGGGGCCTGCTAACGAAAATTGAAAGACTGGGCGGGCATCCCGCTCCACGAGTTCCCGCACCTGAATGCTTGGGTCGACAGGATCGTGGCCCGCCCAGCGTGCGAGAAGGGCAGGCATGTGCCGAAGCCGCACACGGCTCTGGAAAACAGGAACAAGACGCAGGAGGAGCTGGACAAGGCTGCCGCGGAGACGAGGGCCTGGGTGCAGCAGAGCATGGCTGAGGATGCGAAGAAATGAGCGTTCTCCCATAATGGTAGGCGGGGCAATGGGGGTTAGCTCTGCTGAGTGGTGACTCTTATGACCATGAGGATTGAAGTGCCTTTCTGGAATACCGAGTGCCTAAGGTAGAGGTAGGTTAGGTAATTTACATAGTGTAACTTGGAGTACAGATGGAGCGTCGGGGCAAGATATCACGTGACAATTCGCACGCCTAGACTGGCTTAGTTAGCCCCACAGCTCGTGGCAAACATTCTGGGCTGGCTCAATCCTTTGCCGCATCTGGCCCAGGATGTGAAAAGCATCGCGTCGCCTTCAACCATCACAACACATCGCTTTTCCCACCGACATCGCATACCGTCGCGAACCACACAGACAAGATGGCGTGGAGAAATCAAGGTATCACCGGATCGAACAACATCCCCTTGGGCAAGCGCCGCTTCGGCAGCGATGTCCAAGAGGCCGGCGCCCCGAACGGCAGTGCATCGCCCAATGGCCTCTCCAATGGCCTCTCCAATGGCGACCGCGACGTCAAGCGCGGCCGCAGCCCTGAGCGTAGGTCGCTTCCATGCCTCTCAGTGTATTTTTTCTGGTTTCACTCTGTCGCGCTGACACTCCTTCACAGGATCCGAGCAGGATGGACCGAGGCGTCGCAAGAAGCGCAACCGCTGGGGCGACGCGACCGAGAACAAGGCCGCCGGCCTGATGGGGCTTCCCACTGCCATCGTTGCCGACATGACCATCGAGCAGCTCGAAGCATACACCCTGCATTTGCGCATCGAAGAGATTACGCAGAAGCTCAAAATCGACGATGTCGTACCCGCCGACGGAGACAGGTATGTTGGTTGAACTGATATGTTTCAATCTCTATTTGCCAGTGCTGACGGGAGTGCGCGCAGATCTCCATCGCCGCCGCCCCAGTACGACAACCATGGTCGCCGTATCAACACCCGCGAATACCGTTACCGCAAACGCCTGGAGGATGAGCGTCACAAACTGATCGAAAAGGCCATGAAGACGATTCCGAACTATCACCCGCCCCAGGACTATCGCCGGCCCACCAAGACCCAAGAGAAGGTCTACGTGCCGGTGAACGATTACCCAGAGATTAACTTCAGTATGATTGCTAACCCTCTAACCTCTCTAACCACTTTGATCATCCCGTCCCCTCCGTCCCTTAGGTACTTGGCCAGGCGCTTGTGTCAGCATTTTCTCGTGATGCTGCGCCTTGCGGGTTGACCCTGCTGGACACTAACTTGAACGCTGTTCTCTGTCTCGATCCACTGTACTAACACTTAGCTTCCCTCTTCAAGTTGGCTTACTTATCGGACCCCGTGGCAACACACTCAAGAAGATGGAAGCAGAATCTGGCGCCAAGATTGCCATCCGCGGAAAAGGCTCAGTGAAAGAGGGGAAGGGCCGCTCTGACGCTGCGCACTCCAGCAACCAGGAAGAAGATTTGCATTGTTTGATCATGGCCGACACGGAGGAGAAGGTCAACAAGGCGAAGAAGCTGATTCACAATGTCATCGAGACGGTGTGTACCCTTCTCCCCTGCTTGACTGTCAGCACGCCAGCGGTGCTAACTAAGTCACTAGGCCGCGTCGATCCCCGAAGGCCAGAATGAGCTCAAGCGCAACCAACTGCGCGAGCTTGCCGCCTTGAACGGGACTCTCCGTGACGACGAGAACCAGGCATGCCAGAACTGTGGCCAGATCGGGCACCGCAAGTACGATTGTCCCGAGAGGCAGAACTTCACCGCCAACATTATCTGCCGTATCTGCGGCAATGCCGGCCACATGGCTCGTGATTGCCCGGATAGACAGAGGGGTTCCAGCTGGCGTAACGACGGTCCGATGGGCCGGCCTGGTGGTCGCCTGGGCGGCGGCGGCGGAGGCGATGCTGTGGACCGCGAGTACGAGGTATGTTGATTCCACCGCAGTCACGGTATGTGAGCGACTGGTACACTGACGGACATCGCAGCAACTTATGCAGGAACTCGGCGGAACCGGGGCGGCTCCTGCGCGCATCGAAGCTGGCCCTGGATCTCACGGTCCTCCTGGCGGCGGAGGCGATGCTCGGCCTTGGGCGCGCGGTCCGACCGGCGCCCCGGCTCCTTGGCGTGTCCGGAACAACGACCGCGACCAAGACGGCGGCAATGGTCCTACTGGCGGCCCGGCACCCTGGGTTCGCGACCGAGACCGCGACCGAGACCGCGACCGCGACCGTGGCTACCGCGGCGCCGATGGGCGCGATGGAGGCGACAGCTATTACCCTGGTCAAAGCTCGTACGGCGCGGCGCCTCCTTCGCTCCCCTCGGCCCCCGGCACTGCTCCTTGGCATCAACCCATGGGACCTCCAGCCGGATATGGTGGCTACCCAAGCTACGGCGGTTACGGCGCTCCTGGTGCTCCTCCGGGAATGGCTGGCGCCCCTCCTGGCCTGCCTCCCCCTCCCCCTCCCCCTCCTGGTGCTGCGCCTCCCGGCCTTCCGGGCGGGCTGAATGCGCTCATTCAGCAGTACGCCAATGCCGTTCCGCCTCCACCCCCGCCTCCGCCGCCGTCGGGCGATGCTCCGCCGCCGCCTCCTCCTCCCATGGACCTGCCGCCGCCTCCTCCGGTATCTTAAGGGCGAAGGTATACTGACTGGTATGGTGTGTGCTTAACTCCACAGCGTATCTAGGTTGACAGGGCCGCTCGCCACGTGAGCAGCAGAATACTGGGGACTAACGAGTAGCGCGGAGAATTCTTATTTTTCCTCACATGTTATTTTGGAAGTTTTGTTTGGCGCAGAGGTGGTGACGTTACATCCGCGCTCAAGTGCGCAAATAGTTGTGACAGGCCATCACCTATTCGGCGCTCCCAGCTTGAAATTCCCAGTGTAGTCAAAATACCAGGTATTATGTGCCCAAAACGCTGCTGGCCCTTCTTACCTCGCTGAGGCTCACTTGCCTGTTCGGGCTATCATGCATGTTTCGATTCGATGTTTTCGGCGCCTGCAGCTTTGAAGCCCGCAAGGTTCTCTCGTGACATCACCCAAGGAGCTTGGGCCCACCTCTGCTGCTCCCGCCTCCGCAAGAGCAACTGTGGGGAGAGCGACCCCACTGAAACCACCCCAGCTCCCATCCAGCTCCCTCGGCTTCGCTGGCTACGGAGTACAGTTATAGGGCAGCGGTTCATCCGTCATTGGTTTCCAGTTCCCCTTTGGGTACTTCCATTCTTCGGTAACCGTTCCGACTCTGCTGTTGCACCTTGGTCGCCCGTCGGCTATTGCGGATCCGCCCGCTGCAACAGCTGCCTGCAGTAGCTGCTGTTTGAGAGAAGCTCACGTCAGTCAGTAAACGTGCAAGCTCGTCGCCCAGCCCGAGCGACTGTCTGCCCCTCGAGCATCAGGCAACCAGCAGAGGCAGATTGTCACGGATACCAGCCGACGCATCTTAGATACAACAGTTGTCGGTTTCATTGGTATATAAGTGTCTCCGATGAAGTTGGACGCGAGTCTCCGGTGACCTCTCATCTACGCCCGTCCCACGTCCTTTCAACCGCCTGCGACCTTGTTCATGAGCAAGGGCGGCAAAGGGGCATCCTTCAATCCGCTGCCTTGACTCGCACCAGGTCGCTCAAGGAGGTCTACCGTTCTACGGAGCTTCTCAGACAAGATGATGAACCCGTTCTCGTTCCGGCCAGGGCCGGTCACATTCTGGACAACGGTCACCTACCTGGCTCTGATCATACCCATCATTGTCATCAATGAGAACACGCCGCCAGTACCGAGCGATGAGTCCCCGGTGCCAGGCATCAACCTCACCCAAGCCTGGCTCGACCTGACCACGCTTACTCGGGCTTACCACCCCTACAACAGCCGCTACAATGACGATGTCCGGAGCTTTCTGCTGCAGAGGATCCGTTCGGTCTTGGATGAGAACGACGTCGAGTGGACAACAGACGGGTGGGTGCCGGTGTCCCGAGGATGTTGGTTGAACTTTAACTGATCGTCATGGGAGCTTCAGGACTGGATCAAACAATGCGGATGCTGCAGTCACCGTTTTCGACGACATGAACTCGAACTGCACCTTCCTTATGGCATCCGGTGTGGTGGCAAATCCCAACACTCCCAAAGTTGCCGCGTATTTCGAAGGCACAAACATCCTTGTGTATATCAGGGGTAGAGCCGACGACCAAGGCAGATGGTGGGATGCGGAAGCCGCCCGTAATTCCAGGCGCAACAAGAAGGGGCTGACACTGGTGAATGCTCATTATGACTCGTAAGGCTCTGTGACCCTATCTTTGCCCCTTGTATTTGCACGTACGAGATTGCTGACCAATTCTCAGCGTCTCTACCGGGTATGGAGCAACAGACGACGGAATGGGCGTCGTGACTTGCCTGCAGCTGATCCAGTACTTCTCTCGTCCCGAGAACCAGCCTGAGAGGGGCATCGTGGTGATGCTCAACAACGGAGAGGAGGACTATCTGTACGGCGCCCGAGCGCTCGGACAGCATCCTCTGCAGCCATACATCCACACCTTCCTGAATCTCGAGGGCGCCGGTGCCGGCGGCCGGGCCATTCTTTTCCGCACCACAGACCGCGAGGTGACTGCCGCCTATGCTGGGTCCCCGGATCCCTTCGGCACCGTGATAGGCTCGGATGCCTTTGGTCTCGGCTTCATCCGGAGCGGCACCGACTATTCGGTTCTCTACGACGTGTACGGCCAACGCGGGCTCGACCTCGCTTTCTTCAAGCCCCGAGCCCGGTACCACACAAACCAGGACGACGCGAGGCACGCGTCCCAGGGGAGTCTCTGGCACATGTTGTCTGCCTCCGTCCACACGGCAACTCAGCTATCCAGCGACACCGGGAATACCTTCATTGGCCCCCGGCCCGACGGAGCGCGCGGCAAGGTGCAGAACGGCAGTCCAAGCGACGGGGTATGGTTTGATCTCTTCGGCAAGGGATTTGTACTCTTCGGTCTTAGGGGGATGTTCGCTTGGTCGCTGACTGTGCTGGTTGCCACGCCGCTGATCCTCATCCTCGTCTCCTACATTCTACACAGGGTGGATCGGTACTACCTTTTCAGCTCAGCCGCCAAGGTACACGACGAGCCTGACGAGCAGCCTGTGTCAGTTGGTGGATGGAAGGGCTTCTTCCGCTTTCCGTTCGCCCTTGTCGTGGCGGGTTCTTTGACCTTTGGAGCGGCGTTCTTGATGAGAAAGGTGAACCCTTTCATCATCTACAGCAGCCGGTATTCTGTGTAAGAAATCCTCATGCCATACTGCCCGAGAGAGCACCCGCTGACTTTGGAAAAATTAGATTGGCCATGATGACTTCGCTGTTCTACTTTACCTTCTGGGCCATTATGCGGGGCGCCAACTTCGCACGACCCAGCGCGCTGCATAGAAGCTATGTCCAGATCTGGCTGTTCATCCTCGGATGGGCCATACTCGTTGTTGTCACGGTCGCGGAAGACCGGCTGAGGATCGGGGCTGGCTACATGTTCGTGTTCCTTCAGTCGTCTGTGTTCCTGGCTCTCTTCATCGCGCTTTGTGAGCTGTTCGCACTGCCCAAGAAAGGGACCTGGGCTCGACGAGTGCGCGATGAGCAGGAGGCAAGGGACTTGCATCGGGGACGCTCCCACGGCGACCTTTCGCCTTCGCAGCTACCGCCTCCGGTACCCCATCAGGAGCCGACACCGCCGGGTACGAGGCAGTCGAACGCCTCTGCTTCGGGGCCGGCCAACCCGAATGCAGAGGACGATGACGCGGACATCGAAGCCCCGACAGAGCGCACACCGCTCGTGGGCGGCAACGCCGCAAGTGAACCGGCTCGCACCACATTCGCTACAAATTACCGCCGCTCCATAGCCGCGCTCGTCACCAGCGCCCGACGATACAGCGACAGCGGGCTCGGCAACGAGCCGTTCGAGCACGAGCAGGCTTGGTCCGGCCGGCTCCCCTCCTGGGCCTGGTTCCTGCAATTCCTCCTCCTCGGCCCCTTTACCATCATCTTGGTCGGGCAGACTTTGCTCATGCTCATCGATGCCGTCCATCAAACCGGCGCAGACGGAAGCAGCCTGCTCCTCCCTTACCTAATCGCGGCCCTCTGCACCGTTCTCCTCTTTTTGCCCCTGGCTCCCTTCATCCACCGCGTCACGCACCATATCCCCGTGCTCCTCCTCGTCATCTTCGCCGGCACGCTGATCTACAACCTCGCCGCCTTCCCCTTCTCCGCCAGCAACCGCTACAAGGTCTACTTCGTCCACACGCTCGACCTGGACGCCGGCACCAACCACGTCTGCTACACCGGCATCGAGACCTACCTCCGCGACGTCATCGCCGCGCTGCCCTCCGCCGCAGGCAGGAACGTGTCGTGCGCCGACTCGCCCAAGCGCCAGGGCCTCGTCACCTGCTGCTTCGACGGCGCGGCCACGCCCCCGCGGCTCGTCGGCGGCGGCGACTCCGATCTCCACGACCTCGTCACCGTCAACGCCACCCGCTTAGGCGGGGCCGACGGCAACAGCAACAACGGCGGCGTCGCGCGCGCGCGCATCGAGATCGCCGCCAACAACACCAAGGCGTGCTTCGTGGAGTTCGCCCGCCCCGTCGCGGGCTTGCGCGTGCAGGGCAGCTCCGGCTGGGACGAGCGGTTCGGACAGTTCCCCGAGGCTGGCGTCTCGAGTCTGCGGCTGTGGCATCGCGAGTGGGACCGGCCGTGGGTGGTCGAGGTGGAGTGGAAGGAGGCTGGGGGTCGGGAATCGGGGGGGCTGAGCGAGGCGGACATGACAACTACGCCGCCGCCGCCTGTGGATCGGGTGGAGGGGCATTACGATTTGGGGGGTAGTGATGGGGAGTTAAGGAGGAGGTGGTCGTCGGAGGATGATGATGATGATGATGGGAAGGGAGGCGCGTTGCACGGCGCGGTGGTGTGCATGTGGAGCGATGCAAATGTTGCCGGGACGATCCCGGCGCTGGACGAGGCGCTGGCGTTTGTGCCGGCGTGGGCGGCCGTGACGAAGTTGTCTGAGGGGCTGGTCGAGGGGCGGAAGGGGTTTTCGGTGTGACGGCGCCGGGGAGGGACGAGTTGTGTCCGCGCTACTGCTAGTCTGATTCTGCTTGGGGTTTTCTCTTGTATGCTGTGTTTGATCTTTGTTTCCTGGTAGTTGGGCCGGTATTGTAGGCAGACTGGGGCTGGAGGTGTAGGTTGGGTTTGTAGGGCATGTTCTGGGCAGTGATGGGGAGATCATTTCGGTGCTACGGTCTGCTGTCTGATGGAATCTGGGAAGCGACTAATTACCAATGAGAAAGATTACGCATGTTCTGGAAACCGAGGATGAGTTGGTGACGTTGGTTGGAAAAACATCCCAGTGTTTATAACTATGGAGCACTGCCTTCAACTTCTTGTTGCTGTCATGGATCGTGCCCAGATCACACCCATCGTAGGCCGTCATTCCGGTTTCAATTTCAGATATCTCGGGCTCCCAAAAGGGACTTGCCTTCGAACGGGCAGCTGCATCTTGACTTGACAGGCTGACGGGCAGCGGGGAGCTTCTTTGTATTGCAGGGTATTGCATCTCATCTCCCTCGCCTGCATCGTCGTTGTCCTACGGTGCCTATGTTGCATCGGCTCTCTTTCCCCTTCGATCTGCCGATCGCGCAGCCATCCGTGCTGCGCCGGGAGAGCCTCGGTGAGGTTGGACAGGTGGGATCTGCGTGGTACGTGGGTGCGGTTTCATTCAACAGAAGACGGCTATGCGATATGGAGGTGGGATCTGCGTGGAGGAGGTGGTTAAGGAGGAGTTGCGTCAGCGGCAACCTGTTTAAGGGGGTGTTTGCTACTTAGTATATGTGACTGTTCTCTGTCTCTACTACCGTATACGGCTATAACGACCCTCGTGCTCCGATGCCCGGGAAGGAGCATCGTTGATGTCGTGTTTGCGCTCCGCATTTAACAAGCTGGAAAATATGAAGCGGTCCTTTTGCGTAGGGGCTGGGGCAGAGCCCAGCTCCGCCGTCATCAGGTGTTACCACGGGATCGCACGAGAAGTGCTGATTCCTCGACTGATTTCGCTGGTAGGCAAGTGCGAGTGGAAGTGAAGTGTGTGCCTCAACTGTGGCACCCGAACGCTTTGACAGGTAGCACCTGTGTGCAAGGCAAGATCGAGCATGACTCAGGCGGCGGCAGCGACCAGATGGCGATGGTGATGGCGAGGAAGGGGAGACACGTCTGTCTGAGCTTGTGTGGCCCCTTCCATGCAGGCGGGCAAGATCATCAAACCCATGGCTTCTGGCTTCTGGAATGTTCATTGACCTACCTGATGTCTGAAAGGCAAGTTGGGCCCGGGGAATACCTCTTTCCCTTTGCAAGCACCATTGAGTACCTTCACGGTTTGCCCGTGGCGCCATCAACTTGAACCGCATCGAATGCAAATGTAAGGAATGAATTCGGTTTGCCCTCGCTCCTTCTCCCAGTCTCATGTGCCCAATCTCTTATATTCTGTTTCTACCTCGAAAGGCCCGTCAATCGCTCTCTTCGCTCTGACGACGGACAACCTCGCAACCCAATCCTGAAAACAACGCCCCTTTACTTCACGCCACTTGAGCGCGATCCCTCAACTTCCTGCAACCAAATAACCGTGACAGTGTCTCCGTCAAACATGAGCAACGTTTCGAAGTTGACGGCTGTCCTCCTGCTTGCGGCCTTTGCGCTGGTAGCGATGGCCGCGCCGGTCGTTCCCGACGGCACCGCTACAGCCACGATCCTCGGTCGCGTGCTCGTCCCTAACAAGGCGACGGCCACTCGCGATGCCATCCCTCCGGTCTGCACCGAAGGCCTGCCGGCATCGCTCCAGCGCCCCGCCGGCTACCCGATCAACAACTTCACGGTGGTGACCCCGGCGGACGCTGCCAACTGGACGTCGTACTCGGTCAAGACGGACTGGTACCGTAGTCACTACATCTCGGGCCCGCATGTAAGCTTTCCGAAATCAGCCAGCATGTTACTGTGCGTTCGTTGGTGGGAGACGAGCTAAAGACGGGGGGCAGACCATCAGCGCCACCCGCAGCAGCGACCCCTACGGCCCGTTCAAGTGCCAGTACACCTGCAATGCGGCGAACAATTGCAACGGGTACTTTGCCTGGTATGGTAAGCGTGCAGCCCTCTCAAGCTTTCGGATGGCTCGCTCAGCTTGGACTGACGGGTTCTCACAGACAACGTCGGGACGTCCGAGGAGCACTTCAACTGCGTGCTGTTTGACGCCGTGTGAGAAACAAACCCCATCCACCCGGCAGGCAGTCAGATCGCGATCACATGCTGACAGCCCACAGCATTCCCGCCTCGGCTCTCGTGCCGACCACTGGCACCATCGCCGCGGGTGCCTACGACAGGCTCTGCGAGCGCTCCTAGTTCACGACAGAGTGCAGGCGATCTGACATGAGCTTTTGCACGGTTCAGAATTAGCAGAGAGAGGAGTCATGTCTGGATGGATCATACTGATGAATCCGACTCCAACTCACGTAAGCAGAATAAACAAGTTACACACAACTCTAATAAACTCCGCCCAGTCAGGAGAAGAACAACAGAAGAAACAGATAGAGTTTCAATTGCTGAATGCTCACCGAGGGTATATCCATGCCGCCAACCATACCGAATCTTCACCCCAACGCCCATCCCATGGTTTCCAGTTCCAATGGATCCAACCAGCAAGCAAAGGGGCCGACACAAACGCCAAAGAACGCCCACGCATTTCCACCCTCCTTTCCAACCTAAGCGACTACTCCTCCATCCTCTCCCCCTCCTGCCCCTGCCCCGCCCCACTGCCGCTCACTACTCTCGCAAGCTGCTCCCTCGCCCGCCGCCACAGCTCCTCCTCCATGTCCCTCTCAACCGTGCTGCTCGCCATGTTCAGCTTGCCCACATCCAGCTTGCCATACCTCCCCATCCCGTCCGGCTCCAGCCGCGCCACCGGAGCCGCCGCCTTGGCTTTACTTCCATCACCCGCCGCTCCCTCACCCCCACCACCGCCGCCGCCGCCAACTTGTGCTTGCGCCAGCTGCTGCTGCTGCTGCTGGCCCGGCCCGGCCGCCGCGCCCATGCCGAGGGACTCGCCCTGCTGCAGGGGACCGTCCGCGCCACCGATGGCGGTGCCACCGCCGCCTCCGCCGCGGCTGCTGCTGCTGCTGCTGCGCAGCGTGACGATGCCGGCCTCTTCGAGCGCCAGGATCTGGCGCGTGAGATGCTTGTCGACGCGGTCGATGGTGTTGAAGAAGGCGGACTGGGCGGCCTTGAAGGAGGAGACGGGGTCGGCGGAGGGGGAGGAAGGAGAGGAGGAGCCTTCGGGGTCGGGCATGGGATCGACCACGCCGTTGCTTGGTGTGCTGGTCGCGGTTCCGTTGGGGTGGGCGATGCCCGGCGGTGGGGTGGCCAGGGCACGCAGGGCGAGGGAGAGGTGCGTTAGCAGCGAGGCGACGTCCTGTGGGTTGTTCCGATCAAGGAGGTTAGTGTATGAGCGTCATTGCGGCTGGGACCCAAGCTGGGTTGGGGGAGTCCCGGGGGTAAGAGGGGAGAAGTTACGTTGTCGATGTCGGCGAGTTGTTGAATGCGCTCCGCCGGGGTGAACGGTTGATGTATGTCGATTGCTCCTCCGCCGCTCGGCGCGGGAGCATGTGGTGGGTCGTTCATGGCAGAATGCGTTCAAAGGCTACCAATTGCAGCGTGGTCGACAGAGCTGCGTCGCGTGGTTTTGGGGAGGCTTCCATTCCGGGTCCCAAATGTCGTTGCAATGAGGTTGATGCCCACTTGGGGGACGACCGCTCGCACGAGCCAAGATTCCACGTTTTGGCAAGTGGCGTGGTAATGTTACAGCGTAAGTTAAGGTCCGTACTGTGGTAAGCGTTCCGTACTCTATACGCTACCTAGGCTGCTGCTTATTTATTTTAATTTTTTATTTTTTTCTTTGCTACCAGCCCGAAAAATGACGTCTTCTGCATGGTATCAGAATTGAGTTTCCGAGGAAGAATAAAGTATGAAAAATAGCTTTGAGAAAGAAGAGATACGGATGAAACTCAGAAAGTGATGGACGACACAGGTGCAAGATGCAGCCGAACAGGGTTGAAATACCCAACTGTCAGTAACACTGTCAGGTTGCCTACGGTACCTTATTTCACCCCCGTAATCAAGGCTTGCACGGGCGCGTGGCAGTGAGCGGAAAACTCCACGCAACACCGTAACTGGTAACAGGGAAAGGCACTGTGGGGCATCAGAACACTGTCCTTCACCTTATACGCAGTACAACTGAACCTGGCCCAAGAGGCCCAAGAAACACAAACGAATAACCAGGGCCATCATATTCCATTATTATCCCCCTGATAGACTCGGCCATACTCGCGATATTGCCACAGGACATTCATCACCGGGTGCTTCGTGCATGGAAAACGCGAGCAGTGGGACACGCGCCGTCAACTTCGAGCGCCCTCGATCTCGATCTTGCCGCTGTCACCGCGCGCTGCGCATCGCAACGCGCCAATCGCTTCCAGATAACAAGGTAGTCGGGCGGCCTAAGTTCAAGTAAAGCAACCCGTATAGCACACACGGCGGTCGTGATGTCGAATCCGATGCCCCAGGGTGTTGCGCCGGGGTCGGCCGGGGGGCCATACAGCGCTCAACCGCAGTCGGCAGGAGGACCCGGCAGCGGCAGCGGCACCGCGGCAGTGACGTCGAGCAGCTCGAATCCGGCATCCGCCCAGAATCTCAATCAGATTGTGAGTGAGCACAGTCTTCTTCCTTCTTTCCTTCCGTGGCATATCAGCCATCAGCCGTGTCGAGACTTGCCCCTCGTCTCCCCGCCGTTCTTCATACTTGCCATACCGTCCAGTGAACGGCATCAGCCCCATAATAACATGGCCTTGGATGATTCACTAAGAGGAGGATGCTGGTATCTCTCCGCTAGAGGGAAATGATGAACTTGTCAGGTGCCGGCTGGCTGTCGTGAGATGGGTTGCCCGCAGCTTCCCGCACTGGGCTGGTCGGGCATTCACCTAGGCTATTGTTCCATTGAGCCAAAGGCAACCTACGACCTCTCAGCATTTTGGCATGGCAACGACGATGCTTTCTCGTTTCTTTTTCCTGTTTCCTCTATTTCTAACACCAACGTCCCTCCCTTCTCATTGCGTCCCCAAATATTTCACCCTTTCCCAGTTGACACTGAGGAGCTCTCCGTCATGCCCCCTCGGCTGCGCCCCCCCCTCGCTGCTGCTCAGCAGCAGCAGCAGCAACAGCAGCAACAGCAGCAACAGCAACGCGGCTTGCCAGAGAATGATAGCTTACCATGTTATTCCCCGCAGGTTACAGACTATCTGAAGAAGAAAGGCTTCACCAAGACGGAAGCTGTTTTCCGGCAAGAAACAGCCTACCTGGGTCCGGATGGCCGGCCTGCGCAGCGGAACGACGATCCAGGTCCGAAGAAATATCTGAAGGCCTTTCTGCTGCTGAGGAACTGGATCGAAAACAACCTCGACATCTACAAAGTGAGCCGCGTCTCTCCAGATGGCGGGCGCGAATGCTGACCGAGAGACAACAGTTTGAGCTCAGGAAGCTCTTGTGGCCCGTGTTTGTCTACTCGTACCTGGAGCTTGTCAGCCAGGGCTACACCGACGATGCAAAGCACCTGCTGGACACCTTGAGGCCTCAATTCGACGACGCCTACCAAGAGTCCATCGCGCTCCTCGGCACCGTCACGCTGCCACAGCACGTCAACGAGAACCAGACTACGCGCCTCTACCGCGAGAACAAATACCGCATCCCTTTGAACCAGTCGCTCTCCGGCAATCTCTTCCATTTTCTGGAGCGCGAAGCGGACGAGGGCGGCGCGACGATCACTTATATCCTCCAAACCCACTGCAGCGTCGAGACCAGTGCGCGCGGTCCAATTGAGCCCTACAGCTTCGAAGCCATCTACCGTCGCGCCCAAAACCTCGACTTGGACGAGGTCGATGCGCAGGAGGGAATCCCGGGCGTGTTCACGGGCGTCTCTAACCGCGATGTTCTCGACACCAGCGCCAAGCTCAAACTCGGGCCGCTGCCCATGGAGCCTGAGCTGAAAGACGACGTCCGGGCTGAACTGGAGGAGGAAGACCAACGCCACCCGCCTGCAGACGGCCGGCCCACGCTTGTCGAAGAGTTCGACAAACGGATCAAGCGCGAGGAGAGCGCCGACGCGCCCTCGCGGGCGGACCTGCCACTTCCGGCCTCTCGCGCTCGGGATGTCGTGATGGAGATGCAGAAGGTGCGCGAGAACCGGGACCGGTTCCGGATCGAGGGCCGCACCGGCGGCATCGGCATTCCAGTGTCGGCCTGCATGTTCACGTTCCACAACACACTGGGGAGGTTCGTCGCGACCGTGATGATTGCCTTGGTCAGCCTAGTTGCCCTACTAATACTAACCAACGTTGCTAGTGTGTCCTGCATGGACTTTTCACAGGACCACCAACTCGTGGCTGTTGGGACGATGGATTCCTACATCCGCGTGTGGTCCCTCGACGGCAAGCCGCTTAAGACGAGCCTCGAGAACGAGAAAGACCTCAAGGTGAACAACCGGAAGCTCATCGGACACTCGGGGCCCGTGTACGGCCTATCGTTCTCGGATTCGATCACCAACCTCGATCGCAACATCTACGGCGACACAGACGACAAGAAGCCCGACACCAGTACCAAGCTGCTGCTCTCATGTTCAGCCGACGGCCAGGTCAGGCTCTGGTCTCTGGACGTGTGGGCGTGCCTCTGCATCTACAAGGCACATGATGGCCCGGTATTCCGCGTGCTCTGGGGCCCTCACGGGCACTACTTTGCTACGGCCGGATGGGACAACACGGTCCGAGTCTTCTCGCAGGACCACGCCTCGGCGCAGCGGCTCATGGTCGGCCACGACACGAGCATCTCGGCGCTGGCCTGGCACCCCAACGGCACGTATGTGTTCTCGGCGTCGGACGAGATGGACAAGACAATTCGCATGTGGTCCATCGTCACGGGCAACTGCGTCCGCATCTTCACGGGCCACGCGCACTACATCAGCGCCCTGCAATGCGCCCACAACGGCAAGATCCTGGCCAGCGCCGACGCCGGAGGCAACATCTTCCTCTGGGATATTGAGAAGGGCACGCGCATCAAGCGGTGCCGCGGCCACGGGAAAGGCGGCATCCCGTCTCTCAGCTTCAGCGCCGAGTCCAACGTCCTCGTGTCCGGCGGTCTCGACGGCACCGTCCGCATCTGGGACGTCGAATTGCCGGCGGATCCCAACAAAACCAACCCGCTCACAGCCGGGGCCACTCAGGCGGGGCCCCAGGCGGACGGGACGGTGGCGGGCGACACCATCGCCGTGGGAGGCTCGTCGGACGGCCGCAGCATCACGGTGGGCGGCGGACCGGCGGCGCAGGCGCCCGGCACCAGCACGTCCGGAGGCGTCGTCGGCACCGGTGCGGCCGGCACGGGTAAGAAGAAGGCGAAGGAGGTCCAGGTCACGCCGGACCAGATCAGCGCCTTCGCGACCAAGAAGACGCCGGTCATGAAGGTGCAGTTCACCAGGATGAATCTGATCGTAGCGGGCGGATGCTACGACCCGGAGCGTTAGGACGGCCTGGGAGCCCGTGTGCTTGGCTGATGGGTATCAGTGCGTGGAAAACCAGGTTGCAGAGGGGCCGGCGTCCCCTTCTTAGTTCGGGGGTTACGGCGCTGGCTTTGGAACTGGGAGGCTCTGTTTAGAGCCCGGCGGCGTTTGGGATGTATGTATACAATGTACGGCTCCAGGGAACCAGATACCTTTGTCATGGCGCTTTTGTGATTTGTTTTCCGTTGTCCTTATGCGTTGTAAGTGTGAGAAAAGCAAAAGCTCCTGCTCTTGAGAGAACTGGACTGTACCCTGTGTTCGTGCCAGGGTACTTGGTACCCCACATTGATCGGCTGCCAAGAACGGCTTAGCTCCACAGCTGCCACTGTACGGAATACTGCATAATCCATCCACTACGATGGGTGCGTAACACCCCCGGCGGACAGCAAGCTTCCCTCCAACGCCGGTCACCAGCAGCTCCCTCGCATGGCAACGACGCTTCCACGCGCCCACTTCAGACCTGCAATTGTTGACGCCAGCCGGTCGAATTGAGTAGCGAACCGCCCGCAATTTCCTCCCCAACGACCCCGGCCTTCACAATGGAAGACCCCTGGGCCGATTCGGCCAGCCCCTCGGAGCCGCTCGGCGCCTCCTCGCAACAATCCGCCGATGACAAGCCCACGACCACGACCACCACGACCACCACCATCACGGCGCCGGGGCCTTCCCCAACCTCCACCACAACCCCAACATCCGCCCGCGCCTCCCGCCTCACCCCGCGCCGCCTCGTCGCCCAGCCCACCCGCCTCCAGGCCGTCGAGGACGACCCGCTCGGGCCCCTCGGCGCCTCCGCCACCCCGTCCCCCCCAGCGACTGCCGACGCCTCAACAGCAGCCGGAGCGGGAGCGGGAGCGGGCCGCGCGCCGCCGGCCCCGCCGCTCAAAGAACAGCTCCCGCTGCGCACGACCATGCCGCCGGCCGCCGCCGCCGGCGGTGGCGCGCACGCGGGCAACAAGTACCGCGCCGGACCGCCTGATATGCATCGTATCGACGACGACGAAGACGAAGACGACGGCGGTGATGTGAACGGGGGCGGCGGTGGCGAGGGGCGGTTGTTCGGGTCGAGAGCGGCGGCGGGGACGGGGAGGCGCCCGCCGCCGGTGCAGGCCGCGCTGCCGAGCCCCGTGCGCAGCGCGACGCTGCCCAGCGTCAGCGTCGAGCAGGCCGCCCGGCCCGTGTTCCATATCTCCGTGGGCGATCCGCATAAGGTCGGGGATCTGACTAGTAGTCATATTGTCTACTCGGTCAGGACCAAGGTATGTTCTGCATTGTTTGCTATGTGCTCCTCCCCCAGCTGGCGTTTGGTGGGTGGGGGTGGGGGGATGCGGGTGGGTTTTGTGCTGACTTGGGCCGCCGCGGTAGACGACGTCCAAGGCGTACCGGCAGCCCGAGTTCGAGGTCAAGCGGCGGTATCGCGATTTCCTGTGGCTGTACAACACGCTGCATGCCAACAACCCCGGCGTGGTGGTGCCGCCGCCGCCGGAGAAGCAGGCCGTGGGCAGGTTCGAGAGCAACTTTGTCGAGTCGAGGCGGGCCGCGCTGGAGAAGATGCTTAACAAGATCGCGGCGCACCCGACGCTGCAGCTGGACGCGGACCTGAAGCTGTTCTTGGAGAGCGAGGCGTTCAATGTGGACGTCAAGCACAAGGAGAGGAAGGAGCCGAGCCTGGGCGAGAGCAAGAGCGTGCTGGGCTCGCTGGGGTTCAGCGTTGGCGGGGGGCACAAGTTTGTGGAGCAGGATGATGTGAGTTCAGGCGTCGTCTTCGTCGTTCCTGGGTGGTTGGAGGTTGGTGCTGACAAACAGGGCAGTGGTTCCACGACCGGCGGGTGTATCTCGACGCGCTGGAGAACCAGCTGAAGGCGCTGCTCAAAGCCATGGACAGCATGGTGGCGCAGCGCAAGGCCATGGCCGAGGCGGCGAGCGACTTCTCCGCGTCGCTGCACGCGCTGTCGACGGTCGAGCTGTCGCCCACGCTGTCCGGACCGCTCGACGCGCTGTCGGAGCTGCAGCTGACGATCCGCGACGTCTACGACCGGCAGGCGCAGCAGGACGTGCTCACCTTCGGCATCATCATCGACGAGTACATCCGGCTGATCGGCAGCGTCAAGCAGGCGTTCGCGCAGCGCCAGAAGGCCTTCCACAGCTGGCACAGCGCCGAGTCGGAGCTGATCAAGCGCAAGGCCGCCCAGGACAAGCTGCTGCGCCAGGGCAAGAGCCAGCAGGACCGCCTCAACCAGGTCAACGCCGAGGTGGCGGATGCCGAGCGCAAGGTGCACCAGGCCCGCCTGCTGTTCGAGGACATGGGCCGGCTCATGCGGTCCGAGCTGGACCGGTTCGAGCGAGAGAAAGTGGAGGATTTCAAGTCTGGCGTCGAGACGTTTCTGGAGAGCTCCGTGGAGGCGCAAAAGGAGGTGGGTTTACCACAGCTGCTCCTGCCGTGCTTTTTTTCTCCCTTCTTTTTGCTGACGTGTCCGCTCCAGTTAATCGAGAAATGGGAGACCTTCCTCATGCAGCTGGACGCCGAAGACGACGAGACCGTCTTCTACCGGCCGCCCGTGGTGCAGACCAAGAAGCCGGCCGGCGACACGGCCGTGGACCGGGCTCGGGCCAACATCGACGAGGACTCGGATTAAACGGTTGTACCATGCATCGCAGCGGCATCGGGTTGATGACATCATGTTCGGTTGTGGCCTATACGGCGACATTGTTCTTGTATTATACATAGCCATATCTGCAGGAGGCGGCAGGCGTCCGTTTGGTTGCTCAATCCATTTATACAGACCGGCTTGCCGGTGCCGGCAGGACTGGTTTAGCTCAGCAGAAAATACAAAGATTGGTTCTCTATGTTACAGGATCCGTTTCTCCCCCCCCAGCGCCTCATTTCTTCCTCTTGTCTAACCTCGCCTGGTCCTTGGCGCTCAGCCCGCCCTTGAGGTTCTTGTCCTCGGTCGCGTACGCGCTGATGAGGTCAACCAGCGAGTCGAACGGATCTTCCGGCGTCGCGGGCTCTGCTGGCTTGCCTTCCGCCTTCGCCGCCGCACCCTCCTTCTCAGCCTCCGTCTTGCCCTCCTCCTGCTGCTGCTGCTGTTGCTGTTGCTGTTGCGTCTGCGCCTGCTCGCCGACCTTGATGGTCGGGCCCTCGAGGTTCCACACGTTGCCGTAGCGCCCGCGGAAGGCGGCCAGCTTGCCGGCCTCGTCGACCTCGACGTTCTTGAGCGACTTCTCGCTCGGCTGCCACAGGATGTGGTTGCGGCTGTCCTTGGCCGCCTTGTACAGCGCCACCGGCGACGTCGTGCGCATCGTGAACGTCGACCCGTCCGACAGCTGCACCAGCTGGGTGAACTGGTACGGCCGCCGCGGCCGCGGCACGAAGGTCGCGTGCCGCACTTGTTGCTGCGAGGACGGTGCTGGCGGCCACGGGAAGGCGGCGTGCGCGAGAGGTGTCCTTGGTGATGCTGTTATTGTTGTCGCTGCTACTGCTGCTGCTGCGGGACTGGTAGAGGGGAGGCAGCTGCCTGGTGCCAGCGACGGCCGGCGCATGAGGGTCGTGGGGAGTTTCCCCATTTTGTGAACGCGGATTGAACTGAGAGCTTTGGGGAGGTGGCCTGCGGGTTGAGAGATTGGACGACTCGGAAGAATAGTAGCGCGGATGCAATTGGTCGTTTGGCAATCTTAATGCGCGAGGTTGGACGCGATCTGTGTGCGGGTATCTCGCTGCCGCACACGCTCCGGCGTCGAACAGGAGTCGTTGAAATTTTGATACGGCGGGCGGGATGGCCACTTGCGCAGCGGGAGCTGCTTATCGATGGATGCTGAGCGCGGGCCACCGTTCTTCCAAGTCAGGTTCGGTAACGTTAGTTAGCGCTGGTTTCCATACGGCAGTGGGGTAGACCCACTAAAGACACATCGTCGTCCAAGTAGCCAGGCAAGGGTGATAACAATTCTCGACAGGAAGGCCACTTGGCCGTGATACATATCAACATACACTATATGTACCTACCTATATGTTTCCTTGATTCTGACATTGGAACAGCGGCCGCAGGCGGCATCATGGGCGTAGGTGATGGCTGCGGTGGCAGCATTCTTGCTGTGGTTCACCGCGGCCACGCCACCCTCGGCGGATGACGGTGCTTGGCTGCTCCGTAAAGCACCTAGTCCAGCGTTGTTCTATCTACTTTATGGCCTCTCCCTTCACTTCTCTTCTTCACCTTGCGGACATTGATTGTGATGTTTTTGCGCGGTTCATTTGTCGGACCCACGTGAATGCAGGGGGTAAACGAGCCTCTTGCGAGGGGGTAGGGGAATCCTCAAATGAGCCGCCATCCAGGTGTGGCGGCGCAAACCATTGCACAAGGATGCTCTCCCGCGCAAAAGGTTATTCGACAAACACGTCTCGACAACAGGCCGAGGCCGCTGTATTGCAAAGGACGTGTACTGTCGCAAGAATTAGACGGGTTTCCAAACCCCGACTTTGCTTTCCCTGTCCAAGAGAACATACAACACTGTGCGCAAGCCAGCCTCACGATGGCTGCCTCAAACGAAGAATACGAAGTCGGCGACATAAAATATCCCACCGGGTTCGGCCTGAAGGACATCGCCGGCTGGGGCTCAACAGGTCTGGTGGTGCTGGACAGGGCCTCGAGCACGGTGGTGAAAACAGCCCACGTCAACGACGAGCTCGTGGAGAGAGAGAAACAGGTCTACGAGCGCTTCACCGAGCGCGGGGGCCACCCCAACATTCTGCGCTACTTCGGCACCTTCGAGCGTGGCATCCGCCTGGAGCACGCCCCTCGGTACAATCTCAGCTCACTCATCCGGGAGCCAGGCGACGGAGAGGAGGTCACGCCCCAGCGGCGGCTGCGCTGGGCCGTCCAGGTGGCCGATGCGCTCGGCTTCGTCCACGAAGCCGGCGTCATCCATGGCGATGTCAAACTCGCTAACGTCCTGCTGAGCGCCGAGCTCGACGCCAAGCTGACCGACTTTGCCGGGTCCTCCATCGACGGCGGCCCGCTCCTCATCGGGGTCGCGCAGAACCACCAGTACCCGGGCGAGTTGGTGTCTGTGAAGGCCGACATCTTTTCCCTCGGTTGCCTCATCTATGAGCTTATGACCGGGACGTTTCCCTACGAAGGACAATCCGACAAGGACATCAAGGACTGGTATTCCAGGGGCATTTTTCCCGATACCAAAGCACTAGGCCCAGCTGGTCCGGTCATCGCCAAGTGCTGGCAAGGCAAATACGCAAGTTGCAGAGAGGTTGTCAAAGATCTGAAGCGATGCCAAAACCCCAAAGGTACCATTTCTTCTGTTCTAGAATCCCCATTCCGACCTTGCAGACGGCACGAGCCAGCTGCTGACGCCTGTTACGACGGCAGCGCCAGTCACGGTTCCTTCATCGTCGCTCCTCATCACACTAACAATCGCCCTGGCCGCTGCGTTGTACTTAACGTCAGCGCGGCCTTGGTGGCCGGGGCGGCATCGCACGTCTTGACTCACCTCAAGATAGACACTTTGGGCATTTTCCCTGCTGAGAAGTCGCCGCGAACTGGATCGGCTTCCCGTTTAGGCCCAACGCCGGCTGGGCATCGGCGCAGACATAACCGGTCTGCTTGGCTTGATCGCACCGGTCGTGGTCCCTTCTCCAAGTTACATGCTTTGGTGTCTTCTCGCATTCCTTGTATATTATCTTGTACTCGACGTAGTTGCACATTGGTCCAGGCGAGGGGCAAAACCAGGGCTCAATCCGGGATAAGTGTTGGATAGCTTCTCGCTGGGCCGCTAGTTTGGTGGTTTATTTCGGTCAGTTGACACGTTGACTGCCAAATCCTACCTCCGAGGAGGATGGGATTTTAAGGAGGATCGCACATCCCGCGATGGCCGTTCGTCAAAAGGCGGGAGCCTTGCCGAGGGTGACGGCTACATGGACGCGAGTGGAATCGGGAGACCAATCCGCCTCTCATCTGCCTCACCCCCTGCACGCCCACGCCGCGCTGCACGGCTCGGACGCGACATGCAACGGAGAGAGATACTTGTTGGCACTCCGCAATGCTGGGCAGCCACTCCTTTTAGGACGCCTCGGCATCTCGACTCTAAGCCGACATTGGTTCGTGAAAAGCTTGTTGGGTGGCGATGTATGGACACAAGCCTGCATCATGTCCTCGACCAATCATGCTCTCTGTCACAGAGAATCATCCAAGAGCACTCGGTCTTGCTCTCTGGGGCACAAAACTGTCTCATCACTTTCAGCGTTCCTGGCCCGGAAGCCACCCAGTCAACTGAGTCCGTGGTGGAGAGGGCCAGAGAAGCAGCTGCGCACAACAAGTAGGCTGCAACGACAAAACTGTCCCACGCATACGCAGGTGTTTCCAGTAGGAGTTGCAGTGGGTGGAGAGTAATCAGCAAGCACGAAACCGTGTCTAACGGGCAGTTGAGCAGGTCGAGGCTCTGTGTGTGTCACATTTGTTGAGCTGAGTCTCTATTTGACACAGCTCGCATTCCCTGAGCTATTACACTCGTCGATGTTGATACATCCCTGTCCGATGGTTAGCTCGCAGCTGTCATTGACTGCTGTTCAAGCGGCCGGCACGTTGGCAGTCTCGTCTGACTCACCCATCGCGGATCACCACAGGCCTTTCACACGTGAAGGGAGCAAGGCATCGCCGGCCCTCGCTGTCGGGCCAACTCTCCCTGGCGTGGGCATCTGCGCCCCATTCATTGCACCACACGTTCCGGGAAAGGAAGGCCCACGGTGACTTTTCTCTCTAAGTGTAGTGTGCGACTCCGTAGGTATTCGTGGAGCGGGGGAGTGATTCAGGTATACCAAACTTGACTTTTGGAGCTTTTTGTTCACCAGCGCGACAAGGTTGACCGTTTCTGTGTAGAGGTTCGAATTACACTCATAGAACTCAGCAAGTAGGTACCGTACATACACACTACCTGAGCTACGCTGTCCCGTGTATGTACATGGTGTGTAGACTTGGTGTGACCACACTCTTCCGTCAGGCTATTCCTGCCCCTGCGCCGCAGGTTTCCTCAGCCTTCCACCTTTATGCAGTTAGTGGAGAGGGTTTTTTTCCTAGTAGTGTACCATCCAAGTAGCTCACCAGCCCACCTTGCATCACCGCCCTCTCCCCTCGCGTCCTTCACCCCTGCACTTACCCAGGCCACGGCGCACTCAACACTACAACGGCGGTCTTTTTCTGTCGAGACGTCAGGTTTCTCGCTTCCGACCCCTCTCTCCCTTCTCTCCCCCTCTCTCTTCCAGCCAACTCGGCTCACATAACTGCTCTACCTCGCTGTAATCTTGCCAGCGGCGGCCTCTAGCTACTTCATTCCTCGACCACGATCATCGTCAGGCGCGTGCGCTCTCCCATCCGGGCGACTCCGGATATCCTCGCCGTCTTTATCGGAGCTTCCCGGATTTCTAACTTCAAGCCGACCACCATGACTTCGGCCCAGGACATCGCGTCGAAGTTGGCGTACGTTTCGGGTCAGCTGAACGCGGGTGGCAAGAATAAACAGATGCTAGAGTGGTTCAGGGAGTACAAAAAGCTTAGAGAGGAACTCAAACAGGCCAAGGCAGCGGAAGCCAAGGCAGCGGAAGCCAAGGCAGCGGAAGCCAAGGCAGCAGCAACTGAGTCGGATACCGCGGCTGGGGAGACTCGAGAAAGCGCGTCGTCACCGAGCGTAGCCGAGGAGGTCCCAGAGGGTGCGGCCGGCGAGGCTCCAGGGACAACAGCCCCCAAGAACAAGCCTGAGGCTCCGGAACGGAAATCCCGGAAGGTCACTTTCAAAGACCCGCCTGATGACGGCAGTGCCGACGAGAGTTGACGTAGGCCGGTTTTCAGAATGGCACCAATCTGCAATGAATCTTGCCGAGACGGATACAGGAGGGATTGCATGGGATCTCGATGCGCGACACGGCAGCAGGTGATGGGACTATGATCGTGGTTTGGGCTGGTTCATCAAAGCGGTCGTGGCAGTTTTGCAACGGTGGGCAGGCTCATCTGTATTTTCCAGGCTCGCGGAATGGTTTGGATGGCATGATGCATTGGCGCTGTGGACTCATCGTGGGCGCGTTGTTTTGACTTGACACGGATCATCTTGATAGGTTCATCGAGAGCCGACCTGAAAGACGGAGGCTTACGGAATATGTCATGAGCACAACTTTGCTCGGGATCCTATTCGATGTTCTCTACATAATGCTAAGTAGACGATGCGGCTGTTACATACGACCATACCTGCTGGAAAACTCGGGATCCCGTCCGCTCTCCCCTAGATAAGCCAGCAAGGGCCGGATTAGTAGTTGGGTCGGTGACGACCAGCGAATCCCCGGTGTTGTATGTTTCTTATTTTCTTTTTTCTATTCTTATTTCTTTCTTTTTTCTTTCTTTCTTTCTTTCTTTCTTTCTTTCTTTCTTTCTTTTTTTTTTTTTTCTTTTCTTTCGTTTTTTTCTTTTCTTTTTCCTTTTTCTTATTCTTTTGTTTCTTCTTCTTCTTTTTCTTTTCTTTTCTTTTTTCCTTTCTTCTTATTCTTTTGTTTCTTTTTCTCTCTTTTTTTCCTTTTTTTTTCCCATTCTTTATCATGAGCCCTCTTATGCAACTCCATCGCCTGGCTTAGCCACAGCTTTGGGTTTGCTCAGCGGGCAACTCTAAATGGCTGCGCTGAGTTGGGAACTGGAAATATTCCGTACTACACAGTACCTAATGAGAAACAGAGTGGGTATGAGATGATTTCCGAAACCACTGTTCACTGAGAAATTTCACATGTGACCCAACTCTGCTGAGTCAGCAATTGCACCCAAAGAAAAGTTCATTAGCTATCAGGTTCAGATTCAGGTTCCCGCCCTCCCGACAAGATCAACAGCTCCTGGACAGTTCCTGGTCTTCGCTGTTGCTCAAAGGGTGCGGTTCCTTGTCCTTAAACCGCGACCGGTTCTGGGGACTTTCGGGGGCAAAACCGCATCTCGACTGCAACATGACCAAATACGGTTCGCAGCGATAAGCCCTGCTTAGCGTTTTCGGCGGAAAGCAAATACGGGAGTACATACACATAATCCGTGCATACATTAGTTTGCCGAGCGCCTAGATCGCGAAGCCCTGTCATTCATGGAGCTGAGATGAGCAATTGCCGCGTTCTGGTGGGCTCGGCCGCTGAGCACGCGCTCCGCCGTTCTCTTGTGGTCCGGCACAGCTATGGCTCCGGCCCGAACCGTGCCGTGATGTGGCCGAAGACCATCACCACGCGGCCCGCTACAATACCCAAAACGATATCCCATTCGAAGGGTACGTTCACTATAATGATCCCAACAGTAATAATCGTAGTCCCCCATGCTAACTCACCAGTCTGCAGGCACCGATTCCTTCCGCCTCCCCAACCGGCCCTTCCATACCACCACACACCTCTTCCTCCCCAAACAACCTGATCGCCACCGCCGCCCTCGAACCTTCACGCTCACCCCACCACAGCCGCCCTCAACAAAACCCTTTCCCACTTCCTCCTCCTCACCGGCTACCACCAGCTCAACACCACCATCACCACCACCAACAACCACCACCCTAACCGAGCACTTCCTCACCGCGATGCGCCTGCTCACGCACCCGGCGACGGTCTGCACAGCAACAGACCCGCGCACCACGCCGCCGACCCCCCGCGCCATGACCATGTCGTCGCTGACGTCGCTGACGCTGGCGCCGCCCGGCGCCCCGCCCGTCGTGACCTTCAACATCGCCGTGCCGAGCCGCACGTTCGACGCGCTGGCCGCCAGCGGGCGCTTCAACGTGCACGTGCTGCGGGGCGACGCGGCTGGCGCGCGCGTGGCGGACTGGCTGGCGCGCGGCAGCGAGGGCGGCAGGGAGGTGTTTGAGCGGTTGGTCGCCGCCGGCGGTGATGGCGGTGGTGGTGGTGGTGGTTGCCCTGGTGGTGTTGAGGTTGATTTTGGGGAGGGGGACGGGGGGCAGGCAGGAGAGCCGCCGGTTTTGAAGGGCGACGGGGTGCTGTGTGTGCTGCGGTGCCGGCTGCTGCGGGGGGATGGGGCGGCTGGTGAGGGGTGGGTGAGGGTGAGGGATCATGTTATTGTGCTGGGGGAGGTGCTGGAGGTTGTTGGGGGTGTGTCCAAGGATGGGAGCGAAACGGGCGAGAGGTTTGCGCTGGCGTATGCTGATAGACGGTACAGGCAACTGGGGAATTGTATAACACCGGTGGAAAAGGAGGAGGAAGAGACGGTCATAGACGAGTGAAAAGTGGGGGTCCTTCGATCACGAAGACGTGTACGATTGCGTGTTCTAATTTCTACTCGGGACTCACTTGGCGACGGCGTCGGCGGGGCACTGCACGAGTCACTTGGACCTCTACAGGGAACACAAGCATGGCACGAAGCTGCTCGAGAGAGGTGTCTCGATTTTTCAACCCTCCATTTGGAGGAACCCATGCAACGACCTCGAGCGAGGTCTTGCGCCTAATAGAAATGACTTCTCGCAAACGAGACACCCTTCATGACGACGCACACCGCTTGATTATCTGATGCGGACCAACTCCGTCTCGAAGATCAGGGTGGCGTTCGGGGGAATGACGTTGCCAGCGCCGCGGGAGCCGTAGCCGAGCTCCGGGGAGATGGTGAGCTTGCGCTTCTCGCCAACCTTCATGCCCAGCAGGCCTTCGTCCCAGCCCTTGATGACTTGCCCAGCGCCGACCGTGAAATTGAGCGGCTCGCCACGGTCGTAGCTCGAGTCGAACTTCTTGCCATCGGTGAGAGTGCCCTTGTAGTGCACGTCAATGTTATCACCTGGGTTGGGCTGTCTGTCAGTCGGTGTGCTTCTGGTAGCAGGTGGGTGTCTGCTAGCTGTGCAAGGCTGCAGGTGGTGGTGTATGTGGTCGCAGAGCCGGCCGGGGAGGGGTAGCTTTAACTGAACAGCAGCAGCGAGGCGGGGTAACAGGGCAAGCTGCAAAACTCACCGCGCTTGGTCTCGGGGCCACTGCCCTCCGCTTGGACCTCGACCGTAAGACCGGCGATCTGGGGGATGGTCATTTTGGCTGAGCGAAGCTGCTGATGCTTGGGTTGATTCGTGTCAATTGATTGATTCAGTGCCTGGTTTGAGTTGTGCGAGGAAGAAGGGAACTGGGAGAGGGAGGGGCGCAGAGGACTGGTGGGATACTTAAGGTGGGGTAGCTATGGGGTATGTCCGCACTGTATGTACCTGACGCAATCGGCAGGAGGCAGGGATCAACAGCAGCCTTCCTTTCAAGCAGGGAATACGGATAGTGTACACAGCCCTCCTTCCTCATGGAACGTGTTTCGATGCCGGCATTCCGATTCGCATGCGCTTTCCTCTTCTGTTTGGCTCAAATGTGATGTGGTTGCACAGCAAAAACCCTGGGCAGCGGGGAAGGCAGGGGGGGAGGCAGGGCAGGATTACCGCTTGGGGTGCAGATCAATGGGAATCACCACGCTTGGGACTTGCACGGAACAGCATCCGCTGTTTGAGGCGTCACACCAGGGGAATCGCCCGCCTACACTTGTGGCCATGGCTTGGTATACATTGAGTCTGAGAAAAGAACGTGACCATACCGTGCTGATTGCTCAATGCATGCCTACACTCGGATGGGCACCCAGGCAGACCCTAAGGGCTGCTTACCCAGGCCTGTCCACCCCAGCAGGCTCTCTTTACCATGTTGGTACCTTAGTTACTGTCTATCTTGTTGAAGAACTGCATCCGCCGTGACAGAAAGCGGCAATTGGAAACTGCCTCATCATGGAGACGAGTTCTACTCATATTGAGCGCCCCGACGTGGCCCTAGAGCAGTAGCGATGGACACAGAAAAGCAGATGAAAGCTGGCGGACAGGCGCTGGCGGATTCTCCACCATACCTGGTCTTTTCTCTCCCCGCAGAGGACCGCCTTCCGAAGGCGCCAAGCTCACAAGACGTCGACGGCGCCTTTGACGGTTTGCGGGCACCGCTCGAGATACGGCTGTACAACATGTCCTGCCGTGGCACCAACGCCGAGAATACTGTCTCGAAGGATGGACAGCTGCAGTCATCTGGCGGAGCGCTACAGGTGCCCCGAATCTTTCTCCCCTCTATTCCTGTCAATGCCGTAGCTAATGAGTTCCACCAGGTGGTGAAGTATATTGTCACGGCATATTCGGTGTATCTCTCAGGCCAGTTCGGCTTGACGCTGATGAACTCGGGGCGTCACGCAACTCGCCGCCTACGTTGGTATCTTTCAATGCCGTGTTAGCCCTCTTCGTCTACGCCACAGCAACGGCAACGGGAGACCACTTGAAACCCATGATCACATTCGCTACCGTTCTATGCGGGTCTCACCCCAGTACCATGAGGTTGGCACCTGCCAAATCGTCGAATGCTGCGGGTGAAGATGACCAATAGACAAGGCGCTGCACCGATGACCGCCCAAATGGTCGGTGGCCGTCCTCGCCGGCAGAGTGTTGCTCGGGTGCTGGAGTCACGATAGAGCTGTCCGGTGAGTATCACTGCTTGGGCGGCGTCGATGCGCTGCTGACGCACCTCACCTCCCCCTGCCAGTCATATAGGGGGAGGTTACTTCTTCGACCCGAGAGATCACACCCGGTCAGGAACCATGCCGTCCTTGACAATCCTGTAGAAATACCGCCGGTTTGAGACACCATTCCAACCACCGGCTCAGTTTCCTGACCGCTGGAGGATTCCCAGCTATCTCGCTGTTGGCACCGGGCCTCGATCCACGACAGCAACTGCTATATAACCGCCAACTCGGCCCGTAGCTCGTTGGGCTCAGTTTGGGGCTCGAAACCTGCGAGACCACCGGGTTGCCCTGGGATATGCGGAAGCGGATATGCATACCGCGCGAGTAATATCTGTTCACCAGTAGATCCGGGCTGAGAGGTGGCGAGAAGAAGGAACTCTGTGGGCTTGACAAGCGGCGGCAAAGCCAATCTGTGAACGGGCACAACGGGCGTCGCTTCAAACCGATGAGCTGCCGGGCAGGTAACTACCAGACCGAGGTTATGTTCGAATCCTGTGGTGCCCCGCATGCCGCCAGGTGCGCCGCACAGCATTTGAAGCGCTATTAGCTTGAGGAACATACATACCTGATCTATGTAAGAGAAGACATAGTGAATGCGTAAAAACAAATACCACGCGTTTTCATAATTGCAGCCGCGCTCTCTGCAAAAGCGAAGGAGACATCACAGGGTGCTGCCTCAACGCCGAGCGCTGACCGCCTTCCCGGCCCCCCAGAGGCAACTGCGGGGCAGTCCGCGCAAGGACCAGCCTCGTTTCAGCCTCGCAAGCGGGGTTGACTCTTCTGGAGCCTTCTCTGTTTGCCTGTTGCCAAAACGGACGGGAAACAACTGGGGTGAGCCGCAGTGGGACCCAAGGAATTCTCGACCTTCTCTACCCACTTGCCCTGGCGTTTCTGCCATTGTCTCGAATTGCTGTGAAACTGCTGGCTGAGTCGCTCCTTTGAGCCTGTTCCGCTGGCAGCCTCAGGGTGGGTCTATTGCCTGCGGGGAGCTCCTAAGACTGGCCAATCAGCGGGGGTCTTCCGTTGCTGTGGAGGCGAGAAGAAGCGAATCAGAAGAACGCCGCAGAAATTTGGGCGATAGAATCTCGTGGAAACTCTCCCCGAGCACAGCCCAGGGCAACCCGCGAAGACATTTTAGCTGCCACGAATCCCGCCATTCTTTCTCCTTCCAACTCTTCTCCATCTTCCAAACCACTCCTCTTCGTCTGTCTTGCCCTATTTCCTGACTCCCGGAAGGTCTTCGAAGTGTAGATCGCTAGCCATCGTACAATTCATCAGCCGTTGTGGTAAGTACAGCCCGCCAAATGCCAGTTCGAACCCGCCCTCAGCCTCGTCGACGCACTCCCTCTGTACACTCTTCTCTCCTTCCCTATTTAGTTCCCACCACGGCGTCCCCAATTCCCTCATCTCTTTCGATTCCTGGGCATTTTTTTGCTTTGCTGCGCGGTTTGGTGCGGCAACTGTTTACAAACCCCTCCCACCGTCGACTTCCGCCAACCCCGCTGAAGCAGACCGACTTTCTTGTCGCAACGAGATATACTAACTCCTCAATCGTCAGATACCCAACCCAGATACCCACAACATGGCTGAGACATTCGAGTTCCAGGCTGAGATTTCTCAGCTGCTCTCGCTGATCATCAACACCGTCTACTCGAACAAGGAGATTTTCTTGCGGGAGCTTGTTTCGAACGCCTCTGATGCGCTCGACAAGATCCGCTATGAGGCCTTGTCCGATCCCAGCAAGCTGGACACGGGCAAGGACCTCCGCATCGACATCATTCCGGACAAGGAGAACAAGACCCTCACCATCCGGGATACCGGTATCGGCATGACCAAGGCTGTAAGTTTCTGTTCGGCTTCGAACAAGTCCCCGCCACACAGACTGACAATTGCCCCCAGGACCTGGTCAACAACCTTGGTACCATTGCCCGCTCTGGCACCAAGCAGTTCATGGAGGCGCTGTCCGCTGGTGCCGACGTCTCCATGATCGGCCAGTTCGGTGTCGGTTTCTACTCCGCTTATCTCGTTGCCGACAAGGTCACTGTCGTCTCCAAGAACAACGATGACGAGCAGTACATCTGGGAGTCGAGCGCCGGTGGCACCTTCAACATCATCCCCGACACCGACGGCGAGCCGCTTGGCCGCGGCACCAAGATCATCCTGCACCTCAAGGACGAGCAGACCGACTACCTCAATGAGAGCCGCATCAAGGAGGTGATCAAGAAGCACTCCGAGTTCATCTCGTACCCGATCTACCTCCACGTCAAGAAGGAGACCGAGAAGGAGGTTCCCGACGAGGAGGCCGAGACGGTCGAGGAGGGTGAGGACAAGAAGCCCAAGATCGAGGAGGTTGATGAGGAGGAGGAGAACAAGGAGAAGAAGCCCAAGACCAAGAAGGTCAAGGAGACCAAGATCGAGGAGGAGGAGCTCAACAAGCAGAAGCCCATCTGGACCCGCAACCCCCAGGACATCACCCAGGAGGAGTACGCCTCCTTCTACAAGTCGCTGTCCAACGACTGGGAGGACCACCTCGCCGTCAAGCACTTCTCGGTCGAGGGTCAGCTGGAGTTCCGTGCCATCCTCTTCGTGCCCAAGCGCGCTCCCTTCGATCTCTTCGAGACGAAGAAGACCAAGAACAACATCAAGCTCTACGTCCGCCGCGTCTTCATCACCGACGATGCCACCGACCTCATCCCCGAGTGGCTCGGCTTCATCAAGGGCGTCGTTGACTCTGAGGACCTGCCCCTCAACCTGTCTCGTGAGACCCTTCAGCAGAACAAGATCATGAAGGTGATCAAGAAGAACATCGTCAAGAAGTCTCTTGAGCTCTTCAACGAGATCGCCGAGGACAAGGAGCAGTTCGACAAGTTCTACGGCGCCTTCTCCAAGAACATCAAGCTCGGCATCCACGAGGACTCTCAGAACCGCGCCGCCCTCGCCAAGCTCCTGCGCTTCCACTCGACCAAGTCTGGCGACGAGCAGACCTCGCTCGCCGACTACGTCACTCGCATGCCCGAGCACCAGAAGAACATGTACTACATCACTGGCGAGTCGATCAAGGCCGTTGCCAAGTCTCCCTTCCTTGACTCTCTTAAGGAGAAGGGCTTCGAGGTTCTGTTCCTGGTCGACCCCATCGATGAGTACGCCATGACCCAGCTGAAGGAGTTCGAGGGCAAGAAGCTCGTTGATATCACCAAGGACTTCGAGCTCGAGGAGACCGAGGAGGAGAAGAAGCAGCGCGAGGCCGAGGAGAAGGAGTACGAGGGTCTCGCCAAGTCGCTCAAGAACGTTCTCGGCGACAAGGTCGAGAAGGTCGTCGTCTCCCACAAGCTGGTGGGATCTCCTTGCGCCATCCGTACCGGCCAGTTCGGTTGGTCTGCCAACATGGAGCGTATCATGAAGGCCCAGGCCCTTCGTGACACCTCGATGAGCAGCTACATGTCGTCCAAGAAGACGTTCGAGATCTCGCCCAAGAGCCCCATCATCAAGGAGCTCAAGAAGAAGGTCGAGGCCGACGGTGAGAACGACAAGACCGTCAAGTCGATTGTCCAGCTGCTGTTCGAGACCTCTCTGCTGGTCTCGGGCTTCACCATCGAGGAGCCTGCTGGCTTTGCTGAGCGCATCCACAAGCTTGTCTCGCTCGGCCTGAACCTGGACGAGGAGCCCGAGGCTGCCGAGGACGCGCCTGCCGCTGATGCCGGCGCGGCTGCCGCCGAGACGGGCGACAGCGCCATGGAGGAGGTTGACTAAATGATGACATGACTGGGAATGGAAAACCGGATTGGGAATCGGAGTTAAGCGGTCTTCCTTTTTTTATGGCACTTTAGTTACCCATCTGCATCGTCGCTTCCTCGGCCTCGCCTATTTCCCTTGCGGCTTTGTTGCTCTGTAACTTTAGTCTAGGACTGGGGTGACCATGATCTTGACGTAGACACAATTACATCGGGTAGATGGAATGAGCGTCTGATTTTACGCTCCCTTCTGAGGGTTTGATCGTGCATGCTAGGTGAGGCCCGCTAGTGTTTGAACTCAACCAGCCAGTTGCTGCCGTCAGTATGGAGATCAGACTCTCTGAGATGTGCCGGCCGGCCCAGCGCCCTTCAAACCCTATGTATGATACAACTGGAATTGGTGAGGAATGTAGCCAGTGTTGTTGGGGTGAGAGGTTTGGAATTGCCGTTAACGGTGGAGCTTTCGTTTAGATCAACCAACAGCTGCTGCACCTCTTGCCATGTCTTGGGAGGAGATTCCGCTTCCCGCTCATAATTCACCTTTGACGAGTTCTGAATGTAAATCGACTCGAGAACACAAGTCCTCGCCAGCTTGGGCAAACAGAACCGGAGTGGAAGTATATGAGCGCATACGACGGCAAGCTACGCAAGGCAGTACTTATACAGCAGCAGGCCAAGGAAGAGGGAAGTATGACATGTATATATAAGTCAAGAAGTTAACTACTGATGCAATTGATGCCCAACAGAGCGTCCCTGGCATCCCCCTCCTTCTCCGGAAAAAAGGAGAAGGGAATAAGTGCAAATTCTTACAAGATATAGCGTACATGGTAACGCCAAACGCCGACACCATCGTTGGTTTTCCCCAAGAACCCAATTTTCTCTTTCCTCTGCGTCTTCTGCCCGCCTCTTTCCGTCTTCGTCTTCATCTTCGTTCTTGCTCTTGTATCATTATCATCAGTGAGGGGAAAACAAAACAGGAGAGGGGAAAAAGGGAAAAGAAAAACAGAAAAAAAAAAAAAAAAAAAAAAAAAAAAAAAAAAAAAAAAAAAAAAAAAGAAAAGAAAAGAAAAGAAAAAGCAAAGTAGAAAGGAAATATGCTACAAGTGGAAACGAATAGGTAGAGTAAGGCAAGTAAGCTGTGCGGTTCCTAATCGGCAAGGGCGATCCGGACAGACAAACAACAACAACAATCTGTCGGGCGATAAGACATGCTCCCCATCAAGAGCAAGAAAGGAAGAAAAAAGAGAAAAATGAATCAGGTTATGATGGGGAACCGTCCTTCCCTTATGTCAGACCCAGGTCAACCAGGTCACCGCCGTCCAGAGTCTCGCCATGCCATGAGAATCAACGTCCGCAGCAGACTACCTCCTCCCGCAACCTTCTAAAACCGACCCTCTCCCACGTGTAAAAGTCTGCCCGTGAAGCGTAAGCCATCCCATCCCATCCCAATTACGTCCCGCAGCAGGTCAACGTCAGCCTCTCAATCGTCATCATCATCATCACCCCACTCACCTCGCGCCCGCCCGGCCGGTCGCCTTTCCACGTCGGCGCCGACGCGGGGCGGGCGCCAAAGCAAGAACTGGACCCAACCCAACCAAAGGAGGGAAGAAGCAGAAGAAAAAGAAGAGAAGAGAGAAAGAAAGGTCACGAGACCTCCTCGCCCTCCTCCTCCTCCCTGAACCGGATGCCGCCGCCGCCCTCGACGCACACGCCGCCGCTGACCCACTCGGTCTCGGCGACCCGGGCCAGGGGCCAGCGACTGCGGGCGCGCTTGAGCAGGCCCTCGACGACCTCCATGGCGCCGCGCAGGCCCTTGGCGTCGAAGCGGCGGACGTCGGCCTCGTGCTCGCCCTCGCCCTCGCCGTCGCGCTCGGGGGAGACGCCGTACTCGAACCAGCGCCACTCGACGCGGGCGATGCGGTGGCTGGTGCGGCTGCGCATGCGGACCTGCACGGCGTGGCGGTCGGGGCCGAGGCCGAGGCCGAGGGCGGCGGCGGCGGGCCCGCCACACGGGGGCGGGTCGAAGGGCAGGCGGGCCTCGAGCAGGGCGTACAGCAGCACGCCGAGCGACCAGGCGTCGGTGGCGCGGCCGTCGTAGGGTTGGCCCATGATGACCTCGGGCGCGGCATAGTCGTCGGAGCCGCAGCGCGTCTCGAGCTTCTCGTCCGGCGCGATGCGCCGCGAGAGGCCCAGGTCGGTGAGCGTGATGACCGAGTGCGGGTAGGTGGTCCAGTTGGTGGACGGGATCGTCGAGAGTTCGGAGGGGGGGAGGTTTACCAAGACATCTGGAAACGGTCAGAAATTGGGGGGTTGGGGAGGGGAGATGGCTCACTCTCTAGTTTGATATCCCGGTGCACCACGTTTTGCGCGTGGAGGTAGGTGACGGCGCCGACCAGCTCGGAAAATATGCGCCGTATGAGGGCGGGCGTGAGCAGGTCGCGATGGCGGGTGGCGACGTCAAAAAGGTCTCCGCCGGGACAGTAGCTGAGCACGAGGATGGCCCGGCTTGGCTCGATATTCCAGGCCTTGAGGTGCACGAGCGAGGGATGGCGTATGCTCTGCATAATTTCGAGCTCTCGCTTGAGGCTCATCTCGATGCGGTCCTCGGACGCGCCGCCGCGGGGGCCGTGCTCGCAAACCTTGACAGCTACCAGGGATCGGCGTCCGCCTAGGGATTCCTGGAGCTGTGAACAGCTGCCTGGGCTGCAGTCCTCGTCGTCGGGCGGCGAAGCTGACGTTTGGCTCGTGGCCAGGTAGACTTGGCTGAAGGTGCCCTGGCCAAGCACCCTGATGGCGCGCCAACGCCGGCGCTTCTTGTCGTAGCGACCATAGGCCTCGAAGAACTCGGCCCGTGACTGTTTGCTGCGGGTGCTGGACCCGGAGCCGGCGGCCGACGATGAGTCCGCGGCGCTCAGCGACGACTCGCTCGGAGGCGGCGTCGGTGGCTTCTCGACGGGCGTCAGGCCTCTCGCCTCGGAGAGGTGGGGCTCTCGGCGCATGTGTGTCTCCGCCACGGCCTGGATCTCGGGCTTGGTACGGATGCCGGACACAGTCGACATGCGCTTCGGTATCAGCATGGGGTCCGGGATGTACTCGCTGATGCTTCGATTCCTAGTGTGCGGTATTGGAGGCTTGGCGAGGCCGCCGTCGTTGTCTCGACTGGCGCCGTCACCTGGACCGGGCCATGACGTGAGTGCTTCGTATGCCTTGCTCGGACTCTTCGAATCGGTTGCAGAACCAGTCGGCTCGCCCTTGGCTGACTCTGAGGTGGGAGGCACGGCTTCTTGCGACGTCCGCCTGGCCAGCTGTCTCCACGGCCCCGGCGAGTCGCTTGACAGCAAGGGCGAAGGAAGAGGGGTGACGTCCCCCATGGCGGAAATGACCGGGCTCGGAACGGTGGAGCTGGCGGCCGAGGCAGAGCCGAAGGCACCGTAGATGCTGCCGGTCTTGAGGCTGGGCGTTCTTGAGACGGGTCGCAGGGACTGGGCCGAGGACTTGTGTTGCAGGCTCAGGGCCGGGCGTCTCGGAGACTTGGCTGGCGTCGAATGCGGGATGAGGGGCAGGACTGGCTGGAGATCCGTCTGTAGGGCGTAGGGCAGGAACTCGGGGGACTGGGTGAGGTGGCTCGAGTGCTCGGGGGCCGGATCCTGGGGCACGGCCGGCGGAGATTTGGGGGGAGGCCCGGAGGACGGCGCGGGCGCGGGCGCGGGCGGCGACGGCGCAATGGTATAGGAGCGGAACTGGATGGGGCTCGCGGACAATGCGGTGGAACCTGGAGGGTGAGACAGGTCAGAGGAGGTGATGTCGATGGCCGCGTTCGCCTGCGCATTGCACCGGTTGACGGCCTCGGCGGCAGCGGCTATCGCAGCCGCTGCTGATGCGTCCACGAAGTGCGCATTGTGGCCGCTGGGGTCGTCGTCGCGTCCGGCAGAGGAGAAACTGGATGGTTGGTGCTGCAGAGGGGTTGGGGACATGGCTGCGCTTGCAGTCGACATCAAGGCAGCAGGATGCCAAGCATTGGTAGATTGGTGTCGAGGACGGGACCTCGCCGGGGCGGCGTGACGCAGACGCTGCGCGGTTGCAGCAGGTTGCAACGACGCCCGTGCAGTGTCTTGCCCAGGGCCCTGATTTCTGGTGGGCCTGATGGCGCAGCCTTGGCGCGCTGCGGTGCGTTGCGCTACCATGAGCGGCAAGTGGGGCCAAATTTTCAAAAATGCACTTGCTGTCTGAAGCAGATAACGTTGAGGCAACGAGATTAGGTACGGTACTTACCGGGACGGAGGACTCCGACACAAGCCGGGAACGCAGATCAAATTTTCGCTTCAAGAGCGATAACTGGCGCACGCACCTGGGTTTCAATTGGCAGTCGCAACTGGACCTACACTACCTAGCGTAGGTAGGGTGGGGTGGAGGTTCGCCGCCGGCAAAGGCTGGTTATATCTGTGTTACGGTGCACTGTTGTAGGGAAGGTAGCGTAGGTTGTAACTTGCAGCGTGTGGGCCGAACACGATGGGGGCGCTTGTAACAGCAAGCAGGATCCGACGCAACGTTGACTCTGCTGTAACCTGCACACTCGAATAGTTTTCTGTAACCAGATATTGTCCAATGCATGGGCAACGAGGAAGGAATTGGGGCATGGACGGCTTCCGTCGGATCTTAAGCTGCCGCCTCCAACAATGCAGCACCCGGGAGTCACATACTCGGACAAAACGGGCAAACTGATAAAGAGCAACGAAGCCCCGAGTCCAGCTTTGGGAATCAGAGGCTCAAAGAAGCACCGACGACCCCCATCGCCAAGATTAGCAGAGAACAATCGGCTGGCGCATTCCGCGCCGTCTCGCTTTGGCCCGCCCAATTTTAGGTGGTTCGTGTGCCATTGAAGCATCGCCCATCATCCAGGCTCATGCCGAACACTCTGCAATGCATTGGTGCACATCTTGAAAGAGCTGTGTACAGAGCTGCTCACCTGTTTCTTACCTTGGATTAGCTGCTCTACAGGCAGTCAAGTATGGTGGCGACTCTTTCATCCCCAGTCGACGGACTCGCATGTGCAAAAATAAAAATTGAAGAAAAGGGGTCAGGATATCCGTCTGGCATGCAACCGCTCGCTGAACCCCGCAACACCACGATGGCCAACGCTCGACAGCAATTGGTCGCCTTCGGTGACGATGATCCCGGCTGTCACACAAACGACTTTGCGGCTTGACAACGTGTGTGGCACAACCGGGTATCGGGCGGTTGAGTGCACTGCCTCGATGCAAGTCTTTAAGATTCAGGAGCGGGCGGTGCTCCCCGAGAAAGAGACTCCAGTACAGCGTATGTGCCTCAATGGTGCCTCAATGCAGTGGCCGTGTGCTGTGCTAAGAAACGGTCGTCGGGCGAGAGCGCTCATTGCCCCTGCGAATTGTCCGAGGCACCCGCAGCGTCTGCGTGGGCGAAGGGCGTCCATCCTGCGAACTCCACAGTAACGTTCAGTTCAAATTGGGTCCTGGAGGAGGCTCGCGTCCCCTGTCCGGCTCCAGCCAGGTCACGTGGCAGTGACGTAGTTATCTTAAGTGAGCTTCGCACTTGGGTTGAAGCTGAAGCGACTTGACACCTGCCGAGGCCGATCGTTGGTCAGAGATGGAAATTGGAGCCTGGAATGCAACCTTTTCTGCCAGAAAAAAAGAGATGCGCAGTGCTCACCCTCCGCCCCGTGGCTGTTGAGCAGCACCTTGCTGTGGGAGAATGAAAGCCATGGCCGTCGATTAACCCTCGAGACCCAGCGTGTAGTGGCATTGGCTCGCGGAATCCCGCCATCAATTCAGCATCCTTTCCGAGAGTGATTCAGCCGGCTCATACCGAACTAGCCCCCGAGTTCATCTGACGTTGCGAGTGCGACACCGCTTTGCGACTACTGAGTCCGAACTCCGGAGGCAGTGAGCAGTAAGCAGTGAGCAGGAATCCTGGCTGCCGGCAACTATTTATTCCAGCGTTGGATTCGCAAAGCAGGACGGCGTAAGCGGGGAAGAAGGTTGTTGATAAGGATACCTCAGTGGTTGCTGTCCCGCATCACTCACTCCCACCGACTCGCGTTCGCCATGGCGTCCACGTCGGCCGATGTCTCGGACGGTCCCGGCGACCACGTTGTGCGGCCCCGGCCCCGGAAGCCCATCCATTCCCAACTGTCTCATATCAGCAGTACCTCCGAGCCCAACGGCACGCTCGAAACCCCCAGCAATGGCCATGTCACGGAGACGACGAGGTAGGCAGGCTGAGAATACGTCGAGCTACCCTGTTTTCCGTGGAAGAGGGCAATCAGACTCACTCACTCCTGCGTGCTTTTGCAGTGGCCGCTCGACGCCCGTTCCCGTCGATGCACCCCCCTCGGTCAAATCCCTCTCGACGGCCCGCAAACAGGTGCGCGCCGAGCGACGCCGTCGCATCTTCCCGACCATTGAGTTCGCGAGCCGTGTTTCTCATTTCGACCCCAACAGCGACTATCGCGACTTTCATGGCTTCTTCAACCTCTTCTGGATCGGCCTGGCCATCATGGCCATCACTACCATGCTACGCAATATCAAGGATACGGGATATCCGCTCCGCGTCGAGATCTGGAGCCTGTTCACCGTCAAGCTGTGGCACCTGGCCATTGCCGACTTTCTGATGGTCGCGAGCACTGCTGTTTCTCTGCCTCTGCACAGGATCTTCCGCGCTGCCTCGGCAGAGAGCCCACTGACGTGGGCAAAGGGGGGCATGGCCATCATGAGCGTCTATCAAGTCGTGTGGCTGGCGGTTTGGATAGCCGTGCCTTTCCTGCTGGACTGGACGTGGACCGCCCAGGTCTTCTTGCTGCTCCACACCATGGTTCTGCTGATGAAGATGCATTCGTATGTCTTCTACAACGGCCACTTGAGCGAGACAGAGAAGAGGTTGCGTGCCCTCGACGATCCCGCCACTGCATCGCGTGCACCGGCCTATATCTACCCGTCCGCGGACAACCCCATGGGCACGACGGTCAGCCCCAACAGAGCCGAAGCGAGGGGAAAAGGCAAGGGTGCGGACGGCGGCCTCGGGGATGCCGATGAGGTCGCCCAGTTGCGCGAGGATTTGGCACGAGAGCTGACCAGCCCCATCGGCAACATCACTTATCCCGCGAACTTGACGTGGGCAAACTATTTCGACTACCTTTGCTGCCCGACCCTCTGCTACGAGATTGAGTACCCGCGCAATGACCGCATTGACTGGCAGAGCCTCTTTTCCAAGATCGTCGCCGTCTTTGGCTGCATCTTCCTCCTGACCGTCATCTCGGAGGAGTTCATCCTGCCGGCCCTGGTCGACGCCTCTCAGCGACTGGACCCGTCGCTGAGGAGCGCCGACTCGCCGCTGACGGCCCTCGAGGTGCTCCTCGTCCTCGCCGAGACCATCTCCTGGCTGCTCTTCCCCTTCATGCTGACCTTCCTGCTCGTCTTCTTCGTCATCTTCGAGTACGTGCTCGGCGCCTTCGCCGAGCTCACGCGCTTCGCCGACCGCCACTTCTACAGCGACTGGTGGAACAGCACCGACTGGATGGAGTTCTCGCGCGAGTGGAACGTGCCCGTCTACAGCTTCCTCCGCCGCCACGTCTACAGCGCCAGCCGCCCCCACATCGGCAAGGCCAACGCCACCGTCATCACCTTCCTGATCAGCGCCGTCGGCCACGAGATCGTCATGGCCTGCATCACCAAGAAGCTGCGCGGCTACGGCTTCGTGTGCCAGATGCTGCAGCTCCCCATCGTCATGCTGCAGCGGACGAAGTGGGTCAGAGGCCGCAAGACTCTCAACAACGTCTGCTTCTGGTGCAGCATGATCCTGGGCCTGAGCTTGGTAAGTAAACCCGCGTGGTCTCTTCCATTCATGGGACAACTTCCGTGGCTGACATCTTGCTTGTCCTGCAGATCTGCTCGCTCTACGTCCTGGT
This sequence comes from Thermothielavioides terrestris NRRL 8126, assembly GCF_000226115.1. Taxonomy (NCBI): domain Eukaryota; kingdom Fungi; phylum Ascomycota; class Sordariomycetes; order Sordariales; family Chaetomiaceae; genus Thermothielavioides; species Thermothielavioides terrestris. Next base: position 3,919,727 of record NC_016457.1, on the reverse strand, counting down.
ATGAAGCAGCGGGACCCAGTCTGCGCTTGCCTCTTCCAAAACGAGACCGTGTTGTGGCATTTGGCATGCACCGGCCCAATCCCCCAGAAAGAAAGGGGTCGTGAGGGAACCACTCAGTTGCGCTGCGCTTGACCACGACTTGACCGGCACATCCGAATGGGGCGTTGCGAAGGCAGACAACTCTCCCAACTCAGACGGGGGATTCAACCCGTCCATAACCCCGGTTTCGACCGGACATGATACATACGCTGACGGTGGCTCCGACGGTCCCAAGAAGCCGACTTGCCAGCCGAGATGCCGCAGCGACACCGCGAGCATCGCTTGCAATGTGTGCATTGCCATTGAGCGCATACCTACCTGTAGGAGATTCGACAGACACATACCCGTCCCGGGAAGCACCCATATCTACGTCACCTACGAACAAGATGGATGGATGGATATACAGCGATGAATGGTAATACAACAGCCACCACGAGGGACTGGGAGGCGCAGGACACACGCTTGCTTGAATATAGACATGTTGCTACACAAGCCCTGCATTACCGAATAGAAATCAAACCCAGCTCACAGCCATACCTCAATCTTTCTTTCACCCTGACAGGCGAACAGACTGGATCATTTTTCCCATTTGGACTTGCACTGGGGCAACAGAGCCCACAGCAGTCACCACGACTAGTCACCACGACTAAGACGCCCAACTTCCGACAAACCAGCACATACCAATCTAAACCGGGAAGGTTATGCATCATCTGTCTTGTATTTGTAAAGCTTTTTCATTTTCTCTGTATGTAGGTAACAAGGGGCATCCCGCAGCCCCGTCACAGCCAAAGTAGATACATGCAGGAGGCGGAAGACGCAGCAGAGCAAGAAACAAGGCCCAAACAAGGAAAAAGGAACAAACCAAGATATCCTGAGGGAGATGCTCCTATTTCGTCATTCCAATCCCGCATTCCACTCCAATGCTCGATGCTCCGAGCAGGACAGGCGTAGGATCGCCACGCCCGGGAAGCAGGAAGCAAAGCAAAACAAAGCAAAGCAGAGCAAACAGCTGCTGAAGTAAACGGAGGAGAGGGGGGTTTCTCCGCCTGTCTTGCTCCCGAGCTTTGCTCACCCGCCTGCTTCTCGACCAAGCTTCTCACCCATCCTCCCGCCCATATCCGTTACTCGTCCCTTTCTTCCCCATCCTCCCACCAAAAGCCATTTCCATCCCAATGCTCGATTGACCCCCCACCCGCGCTCCAAAAAATGCCATGACCACCTTAGCCACCAACCACGCCGTGCCGCCTCCCAAGCCAGAAGAAAACGAAACAGGGAAAAGCACCTCATGTCATCATGATACGTAACCCAGCCGCAAAAGCGCAACTGGTCCGTTACTCCGTTTCTCATGTGGTTCTGTCGTTCATTCGTTCGCTCATGGTGAGGTGTTGGGCAGGGAAAGCAAGCCAACACGAAAACAGAACAAAACCAGACAGACAACTCAGGAGGTGAGAGACTAAACGAGACGAAAAACCAAAAAGCGCCCAAATAACGCCAAAACGTCCCAGATTGATAGATCCCCTTGCCCCTGGACGCCAGCGACAGGAAGGAACACACGGAGGGGAAATCAGATTCCTGTCATCCCAGCGCTTACCGTATCATCCACTCATTAAAGATTATACGAAATGGAACAAAGACAGGTCGGAAATACATTCCGAGCATGAGAAACAGCGGGATCATCGCCCTCGCCGTGCCGTGTTGCAGGGCACAGAGAAAAGGAATGCCGCTCATGCCGGGAGGGGATACCCCTCATGCACATGGCTGGAGTAGTACGGCGTGGCGTAGTCCGAATACTTGACATCCGCCGGGCCGTAGACTTTCGACTCCCTGACCCGGAAGGGCGTCCCCACGTACGTCGTAGACGAGGGCGAGTGCGCGACGCGGTCGTCAAGCACGTCGGCGGCATATCTGCGCGCCGAGGACGGGGACTCGCCGTAGGCGTACTGCGAGCTGTCCAGCTTGGAAGTCTTGATGCCTTCGGCCTTGTACCGGTGCGTGGCCGGCGAGGAGGGCGAGCGCGTGCGGCGGCTGCTGCGCCGGTGGCGCCGGTCGTGGTCGTCGTCCGACCCGTAGTCGTCGTAGACGTCGGGTGCGGCGCGCTCGACAGCCACGCCCTGGCCCCACGTCTGCGCCCGTTGTAGGGACGGGACTGCTGTCCTGCTGTACGATTCGTGCGTGGTCTGTGACCGGCTTAGGCGCGGAGGCGATTCAGGGGCCGGAGGCGGTGAGCTGTAAGATTGCTTGAGCGTGGGAATCGGCCGGGGACTCGAGGCGGCGTCGAGGTCGTATTTCAGCTTCTCCCGAGACCTCGCTGGATCGTTGGAAGAGCGACGACCCGCGGCGCGTGCAGACGAGCGTCGGACGCTATCTTCCTCGAAGTCGACGGGCGGGGGTGTCGGCGCCGGAGGCGTCAGGTACGAGTCCGGCGAACTCTGCGACTTCCAGAAGGCGTGCCTTTCTGCTGGCAGAGAGCTGCCAGAGCTGGTCACGTAATTCGTGGCGTGCGCAAAGAGGTCTGTGTGCTTCCGGTCGCTGCTCGGATGCGGAGACCTGGTTCGGCGCGAGCTTGACTTGTCGCGCTCCCGTTCCTGGTCGCGCGTCTCGTCGTGTCTCCGGCTCGACGAGCGCTTCTTCTCTGACCGCGACGAGACGTACCTCTCGTCCTCGAGCCAAAGTTCCTCCACGTAGGGCATCTCGACGTAGGCGTCCGCGTAGGGTTCTACGTAGGGCCTGTGCCGCCGCGCCTTCTCGTCAGCTTCCCGTCGACGTTCCTTCTCCCGCTCTTTCTCAAGCCGCTTCTTCTCGGCCCTGCGGAGCTCGCGCTCCTTCTCCTTTTCCCGCTCTCTTTCCCGCTCTCTTTCCCGCTCTCTTTCCCTCTCTTTTTCCCTCTCTTTTTCCCTCTCTTTTTCCCTCTCTTTTTCCCTCTCTTTTTCTCTCTCCTTTTCGCGCTCCCGATCCCGCTCCTTTTCTCTCAACCTACTGAATTCCTCTTCCTCTTTTCTACGCCGGCGGTCTTCCTTGTCGCGTTCGCGCCTCTCTTCATCCCTCTTGGACGGCTTCTCGTAGCTCGCAGCTCTCCGCGCCTGCTTGTCGCTCTCTTCATACAGCGGATAAGTTCGGGAAGAGGGTACCTCCTCGTGCGACCGAGTGTGCGTGGCTGTGTAGTGTGTGTACACCTTCCCGCCGGACGGAGAGCTCTTGTAACGCGAGGTGGGCTCGGCGGTCCGGATGTCATAGGTGGTGTACTTCGTCGAGGAGCGCGGGACCGAGGTGTTGGGGGAGCGCTTCACATCCTGGTGCAGCTTGGTAGCAGCCCGCTGCAGCTCAGCGAGCTTGAGCTTCTGCTCGTACTTGGCCTTCTCGGCATCGTCAATAAGCAGCTCGTATGCCTGCTGCACCTGTTGAAACTCCTCCTGCTTCTTGGCCTTAAGCGTCGGGTCTTGCACCTTGTCCGGGTGGCACTGCAGCACAAGCTTCTTGTACGCAGACCGAATCTCAGACTTATCCGCACTCCTCTCGATACCGAGAGCTTTCCAGGGATCCGGCGGAAGGGCGCTGGTCATGGTTGAGTTTCTGGCCGTCGAAGTGCGCGAGGCGGCTTTCCCGTCGAGGACCGGGGCGCTCGGCGAGTCTGGTGCAAAAAGCGGCGAGATAGGTGGACCGAAGGGCCGTAATTAGATGGTCGCGTGGCATGCAAAGGCAGCAGTCGGCGGTTGACCGTTGGGGGCTGCTATTGCATCGGAGGCGCAAGGAACGTGAGCGGTGTGCTAAGCAAGGGAGGCGTGTGCGGCGGAGAGAAATGGAGCGAAGGCCGGCTGCTCTGGTGTGTGTGGCAATGCTGTGGAACAGCTAGCGGGTGGGAAGAAATGGGAAGAAAATAGGACCTGGAAAGGAAGCGGTGCGAAGCAGGAGCGTATTGTATACGGGATGAACCGTCGTTGCCGTCGAAGACCGGACTGGGCGTGGCTTGTCTGTTTATCCCTCGGTACCCCGTACCTCTCCTAGGCGGACAAAAACAAAAGGGCAAAAGACGGCCGGGTTTCTAGGCCGGTGGGCGAAGGATAGTCAGGGCCAGCCCAAAGTGCCGGCCGCGAGAACTGGCTCAGATGCTGGGTGGAGGATGGTATACACAGGGTTGCGGTAAGGTGATGGGAGAAAGATGAACCAGGAGAGGATGAGACGATGAGACAATGAGATCACCCGCAAGTCAGGTCCCAAGTCGCAGGAGGTGGGATGGATGAACTTGTCGGGCAGCGGGCAGCGGGCAGCGGCCAAGGCGGTTGAGGGGACAGCACCTTCCACACGAGGAGAGTGGAGCGCTGAAGAGAGGCTTCGGCGGCGTGATGGCTGATTCCGGGCACCCGTTCCCACCAAAAGCAGAAGGATGGATGCGATCGATTGGGGGGCGAGTTATGGCCCCTCTTCCATTTGCAGGGACGGCCAGGGCGGCCACTTCAGTGGCTAGCGGGCTGCACCAGGTCTTCGTTGTGGACACCAGACGGAGCCGGGGTGGGCTTTGCGATGGTTATGGGGCAGAGTGGGGCGCTGAGGGCTTTGATCACGCCGTCCATTGGCCACTTCCCCTTGCCTTCCCCGTTTCGGACGGCTTACGGCATCTCGCTTGCTGTGGGGCCAAGGGCTTCCTTCTGTCGGCTTCTTTGCTCTCAGCGCTCGCTCTTGCCACTAACCACGTCCTAGTGATGCCGCTTTTCAGGTAAGTTGAACACAGTTGAGCACGCCCCGCCGCGAAGCAGGCAAGACAAGGAGCGTCTGCAGCCTCAGTGGCAGAGCTGAGGACGTCGAGGTCCAGCGTGCGGAAAGGATAGACAGCGTACGCAGTCGACAGCTGCGCAGCCACCGACTGGGTCTCGGTTGGCAAGACCCATCCATGGGAATACTACGTCCGATAGGAAGAGAAACACAGCACAACAGCACAGCAGACGGCCCGCCAAGGAAAGGGGCCCACGCAGGGCCTGGGCCAAAATGCGGCCTCCCACGCATGCGGCATTCGGCAAGCGATGGACAATTCGCCAGCTCCAATCCACGCAACAATCGCCTTCCGTGGCAACGTGGAAGCCGAGTGCTTGGGGCGCGAACAGAGCTACCGATGTACACAACACAACGTGCCGACCATTCCGACATCGAACTTGCGATAACTGCTGATGCCTCCGAAAGTCACAGCCATGCCACGCTCGAAATGATAGGTCCAGACGGCTCCTAACCTCTCAAGTGGCTGAGGTTTGACTGGTAGTTATCCAGAGCCGGTATGGCTGTGGCGGGAGACGAGGCCTGGAGTCAGGCTGCTTGTGGAGTTTATTCTTCGTTGTGGCAAGCTTCAACTTTGCCAGAGTGAATTCCAACAACCGAACCCGCCTTCCTCTTGAAACTGATCTCAGAAAGCACGTCGAACCGCATAAAGACGGGAATGAAGAAGCATTCCCATGCCGGGCCAATAGCGGCCGGCGGGTGATGGAGCGCGGCGAGACTGATTGGCAAGAGGCAACAGTGGGTGTTTCAAACGGCGCAAGGAGGCAACCGGCGGTGAAGCTGAGTGCAGCCGACCCCTCTCCGTCGCCCAGCGACGACGAGGAGCAGGCCTTTCTGGTGGATTCTCGAATTGCCTCCGAAATCGATTGACGGGTAAATATGTCAGGAGGGCCGGAAAACACCAGAAGATGGCAACTGATCGCCCCAAACCGACGGTGACAGTTGAGGCGGCTGGCCCCTGACCACCAGCTGGTTCCCCTTGACCAGTCAGCCTCAGCCACCATCTCTATACATAGATAAGCAGCCTCGTGGTCGGAGGATTCGACACCACATTCTCGTTTGTTTGTTTCGGTGTGCTGGCCGGCAGCTTCCTTCTTACGACAATATTGTCCTGCAATCCACGGCCCACTGCGCATTGCGCTGCAGCCCGTTGCAGTCTGCCTCCGAAGTGCCTTGGCTGAATCTCGATCACGGGAGTTCGTCCCATAATTATCTTCATGCTCAAGCCTTGCCATTCCTGGGTTCCCGAGGTGAATGGAAGCACGCTCCTCAGGCTGCCCAATGCTCCTGAGGAAGGGGAAATGCAAGATTAGGCGCCAGCCCCAGTTCTCGACGAACTGCAAGGCTGGGGTACCGCCTCGCAATCACGGGTTCTGTGCAAGTGCAAGACAAAGTTGAGGTGTCAGCCCTCGGGTAGTGATCCTGGATGGAGAGAACTTCGACAAGACTATCGGGGCGGCCAGTGTGGTGCAGCCAGCAGACACACGCAGCCGGCAGCGGACCTGCGAGGCGACTTGGCTGCTGCTCTGTGGCTCTCGGTGACCCTTCCCATTCGGAAACGTCTCCTGCAGGAGTCTCGCACAGCAACAAGCCTGAACAGTCACTCGTTACATATCTTCATCACCTCATTGGATTAGTCCTGACCAAGTGAAGGCAAGCTGGAAGGTATGGAACGTAACTGGCGTTTGACGAATCCAGTGGCTCAATCGACAGTCACTTTGCCTCCTGTGTTCGCTGATAACGCTCTAGCTTTGAATCCATCACACATGATCCCGCGTGGGAAGAGAGATGTCCCACTGTGAGGGAGGATCGTTTACTACGTGTGTTAGGTAACAGCCTCCCCTCCAGGAGAACACAGAGGTCTTGGCGGTGCTCCGTATCCTCCTGCACTCTCGATATCTGCCCTACCCCGCCCCGTACCGAGCGTGAGCGGGCTTCGACAAGGCTCCGGGCTGAAAGGCATTCTTCCCCTCTCTGCCGTAGCACAGGCGCGTCCCCTTCAACCCCAACGGCCGCCCGGCCTCCCGGCCGGCCGCCTTTCGCATTCCACAGATGCATTCTGAAGCAGGTACGGTGACACTACCGTGGCCTCACAAGGCACAGAGCATGCACCATCCGCCAGCTTGGTGACGCCCGTGATTGGAGCGCCGTGAAGCCGACGGGCTTCGCCTCGGCGACGCGCAACCGGGGCGAAGCACGCACGAACGCACGCGGGCCTCACGTTCGCAGCCCTCCCCCCCTTCCCTTTCCCCCCCCCCCTCCTTTCGGGCCTGGTGATGCGACGACCCATTGGTCCATTGGTGGAGGGAGGGGGGGTTGCTTCTGGCAACGCTGCAAGCCTCTTTCCCCCCCTACCTCAATCTCGGCCGAGCCGCGTACGGGAATCGTTGCCTGTCTCGGCACTCCTTTTGGTTGCGCCCCGAAGCAGCCACTGCACCGATGCAGCAGTGGTGCGTGGTATGTTGGGGATGGCCCTGTGAACGACCAACGCGGGGCAGCGGGGCGGGGGGAGGTGAAGTGGGTTCGTCCGCAGCGCCAATCACCCGCCGAAGGCGCTTCGAAGATGCAGCCAGTTCTCGCGGCACTTCCATCCACTCAGGAATTCACAAGACCTCACCAAGCACTGAAGGTGTGCACTGTGTACTGTGTATGAAGTGTACGCTACTAGTAGGCCCCGCCCCGTCTCAGCGGCTGGCGGGGGTGCTGAGGGGCCACGGGGCATGCGGCCGATCGGACTGGCATGCTTTGCGCGCGGATTAGGTTGCTTGTGGCTAGGCCCCGTCGTTACGCGGATGCGCCCGCTGTCTAAGGTCACGGTTGCGGCGCGGGATGGGGGGCCTGGGGTAAGCAAAGTAGCGGGTCTGGCGGCAACGGCTGGTGGTCAGCCTTCGAGACTGAAGATCCGTCCCGGTTTCTGTGTCTTCGGAAACCAGGACGGCTTGTCGCTTGTCTTTTTCCTTTCACAGGTTTCAAGATCAGCGGGATGTGCATGCTCTCTGATGAAGGTCGTTGGATGTTGTTCTGCACTCTTGGGGCCGAGCCCACTCTCTTTGCATGTTTGACATTCTGCAACATGCAGCTGGACCCCAGCGAGGTTGATTCGTCCTGACGAGCTGAGGAGTCGGATTCTCAGAGCCTGCGACTTACCCCGCCAGAACTGCTGTATTCCATACATGCTTACCCCTCCTTGTCCGCCTCACCGCAAGGCGTTCGAATCACGCACTCCTTGCGTCCCGAGGGCGGGGTCACGCTCTGGCTGGTGCCAGATTCATGTTGATCTTGACGTCGAACTCCCAGACATCCCGATCCCGACTCTACCGAATAAGGGCTGTGACGCCGACGTGATGGTTGGTGAGACGAATGTGGAAGAGCCCTTCGTGCTACGATTCGTCGGTGGCCGAGACTTGCGCAACATCGAATGCGGTATCCTGTTGGCCGTTGTGTGTGCGTGTGTGTGCTCGAGTGTGTGTGGCGGTGAGTCTTGGGATTGGTTGCTATTCGCTTTCCCCGATTTTGATTGTACAGACATGGAAGCTTCGCTGGTGTCCACTGATCATTCCGCACGCAGCTGTCAGGAGAGGACCATCGGCCACGCCGTTGATGTTACCCTGAGCGCTTTCTGGGCCGTGCTGAGTAACGGCGCTGAGGTAAGCGTCTCACTCGAAGTCAAGTGCGATTATCTCGCTTCAGTCGAGTTGCTTTGAAGGACCTGTAAGCTTTTCTATGAAACCCGCGAGTTGAGAACCACCACGAGATCTTCCATTGGTCTTACTGTAAGCCGAATGAGCGGCCTATCACCGGCTGAAGTTTTGCGCATCCCCGACACGTAGTTCATCTAAGAACCTGGAAAAGGGGCAAGGCGGCGAATAGACGGCTTCAAGTGTGTAAACTGAGACGGTTGTAAAAGGCAGTGGCACTGCTGATTCAGACAGTGTTTGACGGCAGTGGACTCGCTTTTTCCATGTCCGCACACTACGCCGTGTGGTCTTCCGTTTCTCCAACCCAGCACCCAAGAGTGGCGTTAGCTCCGTCGACCATCAGTCTCATTCGATACATGCAGCAATACCAGCGAGGTAGTGCACCTCATGACCTCGCCCAGAACCAATCCCCAAACGGTGGGCTGTGAGCACTCACGTGGGTCACTGTCGGCCACTCAGCATTGAGCGAGAGCTTCAGGCTAAACTCAAAGCTCAAAATGTCTGAAGTGAGGGTGGTGGTTGCCAGGTAAATCTGCCTCCCGCAGTCAATTGACTCGGGCGAGCTAGCAACCGCGGTGGAGCATGTATTGGCCGGATGTCAGGCGCCATGGCGTGTCCAGCGCACATGCTGGTGAATCCAGGGGGACAACTAGGCGTCAAGTGGACGCACGTCTCAACTGCCACGTCTTGGTGAGATCGGCCATGGAATCTGAGTGATGTTCTTATGGGTGATTTGTGTTGTTGTTCCCGCCCAGCTGACAGCACTTTGAGGCTCGTGAACAAACATGTAGATCCCGGTCTAGGAGGGCATGCGCTCCTCAACGTGATGGTCGTCTGGAGACTCGAGTGCAGAAGCCATGGTCCACTCCTCAGGTCACGAACGAGTCTCGTGTTGTCTGTGCTGTAAGCCGGATGGCCTTCCACGTCGAGACACCCGCATCACCCGGTGTTAACACGTAGCTGCGAGCGTGTGGTAGTGGTAAGGGACTGGCGGCAGGTGACCTGCTCTCCCAGACATGCGCACCGCGTCTCACCTCCACACAGGCAAGTCGAGATCGACCACGATCGGCTTGTGGAATCTCCTTCCTCCAACGTGAGGCCACGAGGTAGCAACAATGGCGCAGTTGATGACGCACGTCTCTCGTCGGCCGCTGCGGTCCACGGGGTTCGGCAGCCCCGTACTCACGCGCTGCGCTCCAAGCTCCAACGAAGAGCCAGGGCTACCGTTCCGGTAGGCTGGGCCCACCAACCCCGACCCGTCCTCCCTGTCGGATAGGACCCGTTCTGCCGGGTCCGGCAAGTAGGATGGGCCACACCCGGCTTCCGCACCACGAGGTGGCGCCGGGTCTCGGAAGTCGAGCGCCCGCTTTCCACCGCGCGCCGTCAGGTCGACCAAACTTATCTTCGCCGAGGCGGGATCCGAGCTCGGATCTTCCCACCGCTCCACAGACGCCTCGGCAGAGACGCCGTCCCCAGCGCCGAGACCACCACCGGTGTCCCACCGCACGCGCTCAGCGCCTCTGGCTTGGTGGACATGGCCACACACGTGCAGTCGAGGACGTACCATTGCAAGCGCTGCGCGCAGGTCTCTGCAGCCCAGGGAATCGTCACAATGCGAGTAGGCGGGCGTGTGGGTGACCAGGATGTCGGTGTCGGGCGGTATGGCCGCCCAGAGCTCTGCCGCGTTGGGACTTCCCACGGCTGCGCTGCCTTGGTCTGGACGGGGATACATGAACGCCCATGTGCCGTACTCGGGACTGTACGGAGAGCCAAAGACGGTGAACTCGGTGCCTGGCCCGTCGGGACGGCTCAGCCGGATGGTGGCGCTCCTGTGCTGGAGGTAGGTAATGGTAGGGCTTGCCGTAAGCAGTGACAGACATTTGGCTGGGTCCTGAGGGTTCTTGTTGTGGAAGCTTGAGCCATGTTTGGCGTAAAAGTTAGGATCCAGAGTGATATCGTGGTTCCCTGTTGTGCCGATGGGTGAGCATGAACCCGGAACGCTTCCACCAGGGGATCTGATACCTGCGATCACAATCTTGGCGTCAAAGTCGGCCTTTTCAAGCCATTGCACGGCCTTGGAAAGCTGGCCAGCTACGGGTTAGCTCCTTACTGACCTCAGCTCGCTCATGAATACCTCAAGATGCCTAGGTACCTCGGAGTAGCTGCCCTGGTTTGTTAGGTCCCCTGAGTGGATTAAGACATCGCCCTTTGGCAGCTTGACTGTGGAGTTGTGGGTGTCGCTGACACAAACGATCCTGGTCCGCCGCGTTGAACGGGGAGGAGGCGGTGATGAATCAGACATGGCTTGCCCGTTTTGATAGTTATTTGTTCAACAACAGCCTGGTCGATGGGACGCTTGTGGAAGCTTCTTTGATGCGGGACAATGCTGACCGAAAATGATGACTTCAGAGCCGTTTGATCTTCTAACAAGAGAGACCTTTCACATACACGGTGACTGAGAGAAAGTTAAGCGTTGGCAAAGCGGGGGTCTTTTTGGAAGGAAGCCTGAAATGAGGATCCTGAAACTGCTGCCTCCGACTGTTCATGGCGGGGAGCCGAGACCGGCATTCGCATCATTTGAATGCAAAGAGCGAACGGTGATCTATCATCAACTAGGTTATGTACTGTGTGCTTTGAGATAAACCACTGGCTTGCTGTGGTGGGAGCTTCATCAAGCTACCTCCTTGGCCGGAGAAGACCGAAAAGGGAGTTGAGGGCGGCGATTCATGCGGTCAGAAGCAACTTGCCCCATACAGCCCGGAAATCCGCTGGGTCCCACAGCGCTGGCCAATGGCGTTGCAAGCACAGATTAATGACTGGAGCTTCCTCCCCTGCCAGAGTCCCCATGGAAAGCTGTTACCCCCCTGCTTTCCGTCCGTAGCGAATTCTCGAGCTCCTTGGGGAACGGCCCTTCATAGGCTGGCTGGCTGCCACTCATGAACTTCGCTCTGCGCTGTTGGCTGTCTTGGATCGGCTGCAGTCGACGCTGGAGGGGATGCACTTTTTCGGCCTCCGGACGCCGCTCACCTCCTGGCTCGACGCTTTTTGATTCGGTTTTATTTTGACAGATTCTCCTCGTCAACGCTCTGGTCCACTCCCGCCGCACAATCACCCAAGATTGCGGCGGTAACGTTCGCTACCTATCCTGCCTGCGCAACCCGCGACACGGGAGGCCAATAAGGGGGGAGAAAAGCAAATCCGAATTCCCGTTGCGCGAATGCCTGCCCCCCAACATCGTTAAGGCCCCGGAAGCCTGTTTCGCCAGGAATACGGAATAGATGCTCTGAGGCGGCGACCTCTGACACCTTCTGCTTCCCGATTGACGACACACCACACACGAACGCGCCGATACTGCTTGCTTCCCCCGCCCGGAGCCAGCCAGGCACACCGCCGAGCCCTTTATCAACACGAGACAGTGGGCATACACTCTCGTTTGGCGTATGCGTTGGCTGCGGGCGCGCTGGTCCAGCATTTGACTTGGCGTGAGGCCTGCCGGGAGGCTAGGCCCGAGGCGCGAGCCACACCGGCATCTTGTCCGTGACGGCAGCCTGCACGGCCCTTCCTTGCGCCGTCGCTCGCTGGGCGTGGCGTTCAGGAATTCCGTCTCTCCCTGGCGGCGTGCAGCGGGGCTTCGGTTCCATGCCCGTTTTCTCGAAGAGCCCGACTTCCGGAGCCGTGGAACGTTACAGGAGTCGTAGACGTCGCACGGGCCCGTCGCAGTCGCGCTTGTAGAGTGCTATCTCAGATGCGAGGATGGCTACAGTATCCCAAACAGCAACGGCTCTGACATCGCCAGCTCACGTGTGGGAGGATGCTCTGCCAACGGAGCCGGAGGTGAGAATTCGTGTTGTATCTCTCTTCCTCCTTGTCCTTTGTCATCCCTCTCTTGCCGCTCCCCATTCCGTCTTGTCCCACAAGGGCCGGAGCTAACCTGCCCTTCGTCAATCGCCAGGCGCATTATGAGGACGACTTGCAGGCGGTAGACGAAGACCCTTCCATCTCGGGCCGGCGTCCACTGGCGTCTCAGAACGGAAACTCGACCGTGCGTGGCGCCACGGGCCTGGAGCCTCTCTCCCCCGGCGATAGCAACGAAGAATCAGGCCCCGATTCGAAAGCAAAGGGGCTCGAACCTGGCCACCTCCTGCAGCATGATCACAGGGATCCGAAGCCACGGAGCGTGAAGGAACGTAGAGTCGCCGAAAGTTCACCGGGCCTTCACGGAGCCATCAACGGGGAACGGCCGGAAGATGGGCATGCAAACAGAAAAGGACAGGGCAGCCTGTACCCGGACTCCGATAGCGATGAGAATTCCAAGTGGATCCACCGGGACAAGCTTGCCAGGATAGAGAGCGAGGAACTGCAGGCCGCAGGGATCTTCCTTCCGCGACAGAGAGACCGGGCGCGATCGAAAAGCCAGAACAGGCCCAGACGAGACCAGAGCCAAGACAAGGTCAACGGCTCGGGCAGGTCTATCGGAAGTTCTGAATACACCGTCTCGAGATCGAGGAAAAACTCGACGGCGACCACATCAGAGACGAGGACTGTGGATTCGGCAGCGATCCCCAGCTGGGATCTGAGGAGGCCCGAGGAGATTCTCGAAGAAGCTGACGGGCATTGGGTGCCGAATGGCAGCGGCAAAGGCTCGTCGCGAATACCCCTGGCGAAGGACAGTCCTGTCCCGATACCAAGCGAGCACCTCGCGCGAGACACGCGCCTGGTGAGGAAACGGGATAGCAGCCCCACCGCCGAGGACGGCATCACGAACCCCAGGCAGCGCGCACGAAGCGGCAGCACCGGCAACTCGCTGACGAAGATCTCGAGCGCGGGACCCGCCCCGCATCCGAACAAACGATCCGATTCCTCGCCCAAGAAGCCCGCAGCGGCCGCAACCGCCCGAAAACCCAAGCCAGCCAACGGTGCCGCGGGGCGACCGAAGACGCGAGGAGGGCCGAGCAAGGATTCGACGAGCAGCGGGACCGGGACCGGGACCCGGCCGTCCACGAGGTCGGGTGAGCGCGAGTTCTCGAGCAGCAACTCTAAACCAATGGAAGGCGAGCCGCCGTGGATGGTTTCCGCTTATCGGCCGGACCCGCGCCTGCCTCCGGACCAGCAGTTGCTACCCACCGTGGCTAAGCGTCTGCAGCAGGAGAAGTGGGAGAGGGAGGGCAAGTTTGGGAGCGTTTACGACAAGGAGTTTAGGCCGCTCACGGACGATGGCTTCCTGAAGCCCCCCGAGCCCGCCGCTGCTCCCGACAAGGAATCCGCCAAGGAGGGCAAGGATGATCAGAAGGAGGAGCAAGGGGATTGGCCGCTAAAACCGGAGGCCAAGAGCCCGACGCTGCCGGCGAGGGCAAATTCGTACTCAACAATGCCCAAAATCACCGATGCACCAGCCGCCAACCCGCTGCCGAGTCCCAGGGCGCCCTCACGCCAGGCTCAACAAACACAACCGATTCGGCTGCCGGAACCCCCAGATGAACCGGCGCAAAAGAAAGGGGGCTGCGGTTGCTGTATCGTCATGTGACACCGGCCTGTTGTTTCGGCAACAACGCCTTGCCTTCTTATCATTCGCACGGTCGCGTCGTCGTTTAGCCTCCGCCCTTAGACATACCCGTTCCGAAACCCAGTCCGATCACTGTTCTGGGGGACCAGCCGTCGCCCAGTCTCCGACAAACCATTCCGACTTACGACGAGACGATTTTTCTTTTCCTTGGTTCCAGGCGCATCTCAACAACCTCCTATTTTCTCATCCAGTCCACAAGCCGCCTGCGCGCCTTCACAAGCTCAAGCGATTTCCTTTTGTACGCTGTTTCCATACCCGCCTCCGAGCAGCTGCGTCGTGTACCTACCTATTTGGATCCCTTGTTTCTCCGCGACACCACGAGGGCGGTAGCCTGGTACATCCGGCGAGCTCTGGGGAACCGACCAATACATACTCCTACGGCCCGGAGCCGTCGACAACTTTAATGTTGGCAGGGGAATCTCGTTTCTCCGTTTCTCCGTCCGCATCGCCGTGTCCTTGTCCCTCGGTCCCCCCTTTTCAATTCTGCATGGTGCAGCCCGAGCTGTCAGCATTAATCCTTCCTTACCTATCTTGCTTGCGATTAGACAACAGCGCAAGCATTTCACTGCCAATGCGGCAACCATCAAAGCAGGACGTCAGGGCGGGTGATTTTGTTTTCCTCTACTCACAACCTTCCGGCAACCGGGCGGCGAAGGATAAAGCGCGCCCCCGACCACACTGCAAACTGCGCACACCATACCATATCATCTTGTTTCCATTATTTTGTACAGTTAGAACCTGCAGGGGGGCTCCTTTGAGTCTATTCTTATTTCCGCTGATGAGGGGGAAAAGGGGACGTGGCGTTCGAGCGGGCTTGGTTGTTGGGCTCGAGTGCCCGTCGAGGCAGAGCAGAGCGCCCAGACAGAGAAGCAAAGAGATCGTTGATACCAATCCCTTAACGCTGGTGTTGATGGGTGCCGCTGGTGACCTCCATGCTCTCTCTCAGTGGGGTTTGGATACCGGATACTTACTTGCTCGGCCCGCCGGTAAGGCCATACTTCACTCCTCCTACCCGCTGCACTGCCTGTTGCCGGTCAAGCTTCAGAGTACTTCCTTACACCCGCGTGCAGCACCTCCCCTGCGACTGCCTCCGGTAATGCGTCATATGATACGCCAGCAAGAGGCAGGACAACAGACAGAGAGAACTCGAAGGACGTGACCCCCATTCCCCATCGCCGCCGCTCTTCACTATAAACCATACCGGTAACGATCAACCCCCGATTCAGCGCGAGCCCCGCCTACACAGTATCAACCATTCCACCTCTCCGCTCTCGTCGACGACCCGCTCGGCTCGAACCGAACGTAACGTCTGCGGCCGTCGCGATCAGCCGGGCATGGCAAAGCCAGCTTCATCGGAAGGGGGCCGTCACGACCGGCCCCGACACCCACCCGGCTTCGGAAGACCGGCCCATGTTCGGCTCGGACGGGGTCTGCAGGTTTGTTTCAGCGGATGTGTCGTGACCGTTGCCTGAGGTGAGGTGGTGTGGTGCTTTGTTCACGACAGCGTCAGGGCAAGGGGTAGTGGGGAAGAAAGATGGGGCGGGAAGATGGGATGAGCAGAGATCGTGGCAAATTCTTTGGTGATTTAGGGTGTGTACCGCGTTCCCGAGCCGTGTACCTTGAAGTCAGGCGATCAACGGTGCTTGTCTGGGTAAGCTACGTAGGTCCAAGGTAAGGGCTCGGGAGCAGTACCCAGCGTGGAGGGAATGGTCCGGTTACTGGGGCTGAGGATGCCAGCCTTGATCTGGCGACGGTGGCGGTTGGTAGGATTGCTCCCCTATGCTCGTCGTCTGGACGGG
Source organism: Thermothielavioides terrestris NRRL 8126 (assembly GCF_000226115.1). NCBI lineage: Eukaryota > Fungi > Ascomycota > Sordariomycetes > Sordariales > Chaetomiaceae > Thermothielavioides > Thermothielavioides terrestris. The sequence continues at coordinate 3,903,864 of NC_016457.1, read as the reverse complement.
GGACTCCGGTGCGGCAGATTTGGTCTGGTTTCGTCGGTCGACCCAGCCGATGATCTGGATGGGAGGCTGTGTGCGTGTGAAGCTGTCGGCTCGAGCCTTGTCAGGGGCGTTACGCTGTCCCCTTGCTCTGCATTGCACGCCGCTTGGGTCGATACATGTATGGTTCATCGTGATGCTTCCGTTGAGAAGCAGAGCCTGAGATAATCTCAACATCTGGACTGCGATAGAGCAAACGAACGACATTACGGACATTACATTATCCGTATACATCTACCCATACGCGATCCGCCTCCTCCTATAAGTCAGGAACACTAAGCACAATGCCCCCCTCTCCCTTTTGAAGATACGGGGCTCAAAGGAAAAGGAGCTCAAACCCCAGCACCAACGGTCCTCCGGAAACCTCATAAAAGACTGGGTCCATCGCTTCGTTCTGACGGATGGTGATCTCCTGCCGTTTGACCGGCTCCAGGGTCGTTGGGCCTGGTGATGTCTCCTCTTCCCACCATTCCAAGACGATCTTGCGTTGCGTATGGTCAAACTTGGCGAGAAGTACAATCTTGACCTCGTGAGGCGATGCAGCAAACCACCACTGTGCATCCACGTACGCCTGCTTCTACAACCAATGTTGGCCGGCCTCTACGTGTGTCACGTTCGGGTCTCGGGCCACCAGTCGAGTCGCCTTCACCAGGGGGGTCCAACTGCGATCCATACCGATCCGGAAAAGTTTGCAAAGAAAAAGATAATATAGCGCACCGTTGAGCTGTTCATGGAGTCCAGTTGAGAGCATAACAATGAGGACCTGGGAATCGCCATACTAGCGGTGATAGTAAAACCCCCGTCTCCGTCTCTCTCTCTCTCTTGGTCGAGTGCGACAACATCACTAGGACGAACGTCCTAAGAACTAGCATCCGAAGAGTCCTTTCGTCACGGCCAGGCCAGAGGTAATCAAGCAATCACCACACCTGTAACAGCGAACATATCTCCAGCAGCAGAGGTGAACAATCTAAACACATCTTGCACGTTGGGAAACCGGACAGTCGCGGCCTCGATGCCCCGTTCTCGTGCGGTCAAAGCAGGTCCAGATGGGATGGACGCCCTCGGTGCCGGCGTAGGCACATTCGTCGCCAACGGGGCAGGCAGCGGCCTCGACATGATCGAGATTGCTAGCACATCGAAGCCGGCGCATGAAGCTCGCATAACACGACAAGCGATCAAATACCATGTTTTTTTTCTGGGGGAGGGGAGGATCGGCAACTTCCACTCATAAGGTTGTCTTGCTTCATCATGAAAACACGGAGTCGTCACTCCTCCACGACGCAGTTGTCCCGGCACCGGACGAGATCGTCAGGTGCAATTTGCTCCGTGCACGTTGGTGAGCTGAGCGGGACGATGACAATTGGCCCAATGCAGTGGAAATTTGATCAATTGGTCTGGAACGTCCGGGCTGATGAGTGAAAAGCAAAAGGTGTGAGAGTGGGGCGATGGCCGGTGAGCGCCAAGCGCGGGAGACGCTGTGGCTTCAAGATCGGCGGCCTGGCCCCCTGCCTAGCTGCTCGTCCTCAAAACTGCTCCGTACTGTGTAAGGGTTACTCGTCCAGCGGCCATTGGGCTGCCGTTGCACCGCGGCGAGCCTTTTGGAAACAGGAGGAATCAGCGATGGACTTGGGCAACAATATTTTCGCGACGAAAAGACGCCGGGAATCTTCCTGCTTCTAGAAGCTGCTGTGGGCGTTGTATGCATCTCGCAAGTTCCTCGGTCTCCGCCGCCCCGGGCCTCTCGCGAGTGGATCCGTTGAAGGTGAAACACACCCGTATCTCGCCTCTCGTGGGGAATTGGCTCAGCAAAATTTAAGGCTGGAGGATGGGGCCAGCTAATTCGTACGCTACACTACATTAGTGTAACGGTGACTACTCCGTATCAAACAGTATACTACCTTACACAGTAAGCAACAAACCTAACACCTCAAGCGAAACAACATCTTTGGCTTCTGGGGCCGGGAACTGTAGCTCACATTGGTGTGGCTGCATAGAACCTGGAAGTACATTACATTTAAGGCACCTTCGTATGACCCGATGGGAAACAGAAAAGAGAATGATCCGTAGCATCGCTCATCAGGTGGTTCCCATGGCCGACAGTCACCTAACTACCACCTAAGTCGGAAATGCGAGGAATCGCCGATATCACAGCCAGCAGAGTGACGTATTAGTGCCCACAGCAACAAGCAGTGAAGCTGCCGCTTGCCCCGCCGTTACAAACGAAGCTGTCGCCGATATAATAGGTACCGATTCTGCAGTTTCCAATTGCCCTCAGCTCTTGGGGACCAACCCTGCTATTTACAGGAGGGTTGCCTCGACGTCACATGGTTATTCGTAACGTTGCCGACAATTTTTGAATTGCTCATACACCTGGAGGGAGAAGCTTCCATTTCACAGCTTCTTGGCACCCAGTCTGGACTGGCCTAGTGAGGGAAATTACCTACGGTACGGATTTGGATTGTACACGTAACTCAGGTTAGGCTGATACGCTGGAGGTTATAGAGGTCCCGCCAAGACTAATTTCGGCCAATTGTCGGCAATGTTTTTACAGCGTCAGTACTCCGCCAAGACCGCCAAGGGGTTTGCACTATCGCTACGGGTTAGCCACGGGTTAGTTCGCCGGGGGTGCGGGGGGCGGCGCCAGCCCCCCGCTGGTTAGGATTCGGGTTAAGGTTAGGGTGAGGGTCAAGGTTAGGGTGCGGGTTAACTTCGTTTTCTTTTTTTTTTTTTTTTGTTTGGTTGAGGTTTGGTAAAGTTGTTGCTACGAGTCTTCGCGATTGTGCATTGTCGATGTTGCTCTAAGTCGTCGTAGCCCCGCTTACCCCGTGGCGATTGTAAATACTTGTAAGCGGCAACCTCCGAAATTAGTCTTGGCGGGACCTCTATAACCACGACCGCTAATACTCGTCCGTTGCGGGGCTGCCCAATCGTCTCTTGCCGTGGGTCTAGAACTGTGTGTGAGTCGAGACGACGCACATGATTGATTGATTGCTTTGGGGATCGAAATTGTGAAAGACGGATAGAGTTCTGGATCGCAGATCGGGGTTATTCTTAAAGAGGTCCCGCCAAGACTAATTTCGGAACCTGCCGCTTACAAGTATTTACAAATTGCCGCGAGGGAGCGGGGTCGCCACGACTTCGAGCAACATCAACAACGAAGAATTGCAAAGACTCGTAGCAGCAACTTCGTGAAACCTCAACCAAATTGAAAAAAAAAGAAAACGAAGTTAACCCGCACCCTAACCTTGACCCTCACCCTAACCATAACCCTCACCCTAACCAGCGGGGGGCTGGCGCCGCCCCCCGCACCCCCGGCGAACTAACCCGTGGCTAACCCGTGGCGATAGTGCAAACCCCTTGGCGGTCTTGGCGGGGTACTGACGCTGTAAAAACATTGCCGACAATTGGCCGAAATTAGTCTTGGCGGGACCTCTTTAAGATCCAGCCAGATCGGCAGCACCTCGCAACAACCAACGTCAACCATCCATCGAAGCCCCCGCACAGTACTCACGAGATATACATAGCATCATGCGTGCAAACTTGGTACGATCAGGGCGAAGGCGGCCAAGCCAGGCAGGAGAAGTGTGATCTCTCGGGGTGATGCCCAGTGCCACCGTCCAATCTCAACCTCAACGGCGCCCAGGCGAGAACAAGACAGATTGTTGGGTTATCCATGTCCGGGATCGATTACGCCGGACCAAACCTCCACAGCCGAGTCTTAGAAATCGCGGGGCGGGCTGACCACAGCGGCCGCAACGCGGTGCGATGTTATGAGTCAGCAGTTGGCGTGTTTACCGGCCTTTCCGAACGAGACGAGAATGCTTTCAGGCCACTTCAAAGTCACTTTCTGACTTTCCGAATCAGTGGTTCATGAGTTGGCAGGTCCGTGTTTGGCTTTGGACCCGGGCGAACCGCGCCGCCTCAATTGCGAACCTAAACGGCTGTGGACACGAAGGGCACCGTTTCCACCGAGTCGCGGGGTGGAATGGACGCAAACACCCTTGCACAGCGTAAAATTTTGTACCGCAGGCGTAACCAACACGGGCCGTGCCCCCTTGCTCCTGGACAGCCTCGGACATCTCACACACCCCTCCCTCCCCCCTTCCCTTTCACCCATGTCAGCCCCATGTCCCAGCCTTTCTTCGTGTGGGTGGGCACCAGAGCGGCAGAGCCCAAAGCAGACCTTGGTCTGGCCCAGCCCGTGTCCCGGATTCGCTGGCACCCGCCCAAAATAAAGCTGCGAGCCCCTTCCCCCCCCTTCCATATTGCTGCCGCGACCTCATAAGCCAGAACATGCACAAACTTGTCCGCCCAAGCATCCAATGGTCTCTGCTTGGAACCGGCCTCGAATCGCTAGATAAATCCAGCATCGCCCTAGGCCTAGCCACCCGCTCCCACCCATCATGTCCGCATCTTCCTCTCGGCCGCCCCAGGTTCCTTACCCTGGCAGCCCATCTTCCAGCTCGTCGTCATCCTCGTCTTCGTCTGCATCCTCGTCTTCCTACTCAGCGTCCGACTCGGATCTCCCTTCGTCAAACTCGGCCAGCTCGGGATCGCTTGTTCGGCTCAGCATGGACTCAACAACGCGCCCGCCCGTGCAGGTCACCGTCATCCGCTGCCTGCGGTGCGCGCGAGGAGAGGAGATCACCTCGACCGACGATCCGAGCCTGTCCGGCATGATCAAGATCGGGACTAACATCTACTACTGCAGCCGCTGCGCCAAGATGGTCGGCTACACCTGAGTGGAGGTGTCCAGAGGGGGTTACGCTCTCACGAGAACGAGCGAGACTGCGGCACGGCAGCTGGTCGAAGAGTTGGCTGGGAAGCAACGGACGGGGAAAGTGCGCCTCTGAGCCGTGTCCCCATGGCCTACCAGCGACATGAACCTCCGAGCATCGCCAACACCGCCCTGCCATACCCTCCAGCTCGAGAAGGGTCAGCACGCCAAAAGCTCGGCCGTCTTCTTCGGACCTCTCTCACCAAAGGAGATGTGACCGAAATCGTCGCAGCGCGACCTGCGCCGAGATTGCCGGCTGCTCTCCCTCTCACCGATATGGTCTTGCGGCGTCGACATTTGCGAATGTCCACATTCGTGCGCGCGACAACCCGACGCTGCACACTTGCCCAGCTCATTGCTCGACCGGATGAGCCACGACACGCCGGACGCAGTGCGGCGCCGCTTAAGGCTCTTCATCTGCGCACTTCGCGCGTCGTACCCGGCTGCTCCGGACTTCGTTCTACCCGCAGATCCTGGGTCCAGCAGCAGTTGTCTTTTCAGTCGATTTTCCGACTCGGCACAATTCAGCGCCTCTCTATTGCAGGCTATGGAGAGCCCGTTCCGATTCAGACTCGGCACTCTTTTTTTTTTTTTTTTTCTCAACACTCGAGGGCGAAAGGAGCCAAGCGCCGCGGCGCCGGCGAAGTGGAACCCGCGGGCCAGACCACGAGACAACCAGCGCTCAGATTCTCTCTTCAAAAGCTGCAGCGCCAAATTATTAGGCAGCTGCCGGACAGATTCTCGACAGCCCATTGGGCAACGGTTCCGGCTCTTTCATGACACGATCGCTCCCGCCAATGGCGGCTTCACGATCCGCAGCCCCCCTGCCGCGTGCCAAGCTCGCTGACGTCGACGTGCTTCCGACTTGCTGCAAGGCTGGCCCGATCTTCTCTCCGGAGAGAGAATGCGACCTCTCACAAAGGGCACCGTTCTGGTTGCGCGCGAGTTACACCGTCGCCCCAGGTCTAGACCGCGACGGGCATGTTGTCGTTGATGAGGGCTCTTCCCCTCCTTTTCTTCTATTTTCTATCCATTTCTCCCCCGCTGCGCTGGCGTCCCACGATGCTCGTGTGTTCAACGGGCCGTTTCCAAAATCGCAAGCGGCCTTCTCCCCTGGCGGATGGGTTGTCTTTTCTTCTTGTTCGCACTGTACATATCACGCTTGGGTTCTTGAGCGACGGCGTCTTCGGAGAGGGGAGCGATCACTAAACATGGGTCTGCAGGCACGGCATGGATGGGATACACGCCGCACTCGGACGGAATAGCGTTCCCTGACTGGTCTATCTACTTCTTTTTTTTCATCTTGGGCGCTGCGCGGAGCATAGAAGCACGATACCACATGTGTTGCATGTAGATAGATAGCTACCTAGCAAGCGCCTCTCGGCTGTTACGCAAGTGATGAGACCATGATGACGAGGACGGACGGGGTGTGTCTCACCACCTGCATCGCCGCACCACCACCAGCTGCTCCGTGCTATTCCCATATTCCTTTGTGTTACCTGCCTGCTGCGAAGTCCAATTGCGGTAGATATGGCCCTGTTGTGCCATTTTGCCTGCCCTGAATCGTGTGTGCCGTATGCAGCAGGCTGTCAACGCGACGCATGAGAAGCAAGCTTTCTGTCGGTCGCGATGCAGGACCGTGGGTTGGTTGCGGGTTCAACCGCCTTTGTCCGAAGTTCCCCCCTGCTTGGTGGTTGCGCTGCTGCTGCCCGCTGCACTCAGCCCGGACATGCAGACAATGCACTGCCAGCTCACTGCCTGAACCGACACTGCTACATTACTGTGTAAGTGCGCTACGCCACTGTCACTTACAGCTTCTCAACGTTGTTACCCAAACTGCCCTGCCCGCAGGACCGCCCGGAGTTGCCGCTGCGACGCTGGGAGGGGGCTGAAGAGGAGGTGCTGTGACGGGAATTGAGACATCCATTGCGAACGTCTTCGCAGCAGCCGGGCAGCTCGGGTCCTCCGGCGCAGCCCTTCTCTGCTGGCTGTTGCGCTGCACGACTCCGGGCCTTGGTAGGTTTGCGTGCATAGGAGGCCGGCTTTGGGGAACCGCTTTTCTTTTCTGTTTCCCTTTTTCCCCCCTTTTATTTGTGTACCGCCCGATCAAAGCTACAACTAGGCTGGGAAAGCGTGAGTGCTGCTCAGCTAATCCATAACTCCCTAACGACCGGATATTCCGGAGGGATGATCGATGCGGGGTTTTCGGGAAGCTCTGAGACGCTGTTGAGCTGCGACATTGTGTTGGGGACTTGCAGTGCACATCTTCCCGTGTCTGCATGCCTGTGGCTTGCCAGTGCCGCTGTTATGTTGGCCCCTCGAACTTGCTGTTTGATGAATGGTACACTACCTGAAGTTACTGTCCGACGGCGCTCAGCCAACTTCCCGTCTGCTGTTTTGAGAGCGACTTACACGAGCTGATTCGGGAAAGGATCAGCATCACCTCAACATCCATCACGCGCGTTATCTGCCACTCGGCATTAACTCTCAAGATATTACGCCTGGCTCAGCGATACCACGCTGCAACAAGGAATAGCAGTGAATACCAAGAGAGTTGTCTCCCTCAGCCGGCTTGTTAATGCCATCATAGTCCGCTCGTGTTATGCAAGAGCACTTCATACTTGGCTTTGTCGGTCCAGGGTCCTCTCCCCAGTTTCGGTCCAGGAAATCGTGATAGGATCACCCGGTACTAGATGCAAGACGACGTCACTGAGGTCAAGGAGCCGAGCTTTGTTCTGGAGAACGCTACGGTTGCGTTATTACGGAACGGAATTACAGACAGGGGGGCTCGGTAGGAAGCTGCATATGCGTGGTTCTGACTCCGGACGTTTGTTCCTGTCTTAGACAAGCGTTTCTCGAGGCTGGGAGTGTTCGTACCATCGCTGGCGAGGGGATGTCCTAAATGCCTTGAGCAAGGAGTGTGGTTGTCTCATGGCGGGCATGGAGAACGTAGAACCGTCGGCCTCTGGTTACGACGGTGTGGACATCTCGACTCTGTTTCGCCCTTTGGACCCAGGATACACCATTGGCACAGGTCTTCGGGTTCTGGTTTGGCCTGTGCCTTGTCTTACCGCCGCATCGGGTCCTGACACGGCCAGAGTTGGAGTCCCACCTCGCCATCGAGTCCAGAACAAAAGGAGTCTAGACCAGGGCTTGTTCGATGCGGCATCCTCGGTCATGATCGGTAGCGGGCAACCCGGATCTCGCACCGTCCTCTTGGTTGTTGGTTCGCGGCTCCGTCGTCTACGGATGCACCTAGTGTACACAGTAAGCCGGGCCGGAGAAGTCGCTAACTCCCCACACTTGTTCACATAAGGCCAGGTAGTTCCGGAAACGGCGTGGAGCCACCTCCAGTTTACATGCATACCACAATACACTAGTGTGGAAGCCAGTCTACTGACGCTTTCCAACCTGTTGGATGACCTCATGGTGCATGGTTCGTGATGCCGTCGCTGTGCTGGTCTTGGAGGCAGTGGTCCCGCACGCAATACCAGGTAAGCCCAGCATCGTGGTGGTTGCTCCTCCAGAGCAAACGGGGCGCGAGATCCAAGACTTCTAGACCCTAGCGCTTGTTCCTGCAGCCGCGCTTCCGCGGCCATGACAGAGATCGGATGGCGTAGCAACAAAGAGGCACTGCGAGGACTGGTCTCTGACGAGGGCCTGCGACCAGAGTTACGGATATACCATCCTCGTCCGCCTTCAGTCAGATTTGGAAAGGAACGCCGAAAATTTCCCGAAAGAGGTGTCAGCTCTCAGCAACACCTCTTGCGCCCGCGATTTGTTAAGTCACCAAGCCCCCCCAACTCGGGCCGATGCGACGCGGCCTCCTCACATTTGGGAAATCTCCTCACGAAACACAAAGGCCGAACCCAAGCAACGGCGGCGGCCAAGAGGACGGAAACGTCGCGCGGACATTTTGCTCCGCAACCCCCTCCCTCCCTCCGCGAATCCAAACGCCCGGTCAAACCCACCTGCGGAAGCCGCCGAGCGGTTCATCGCCAGGGAACGGACTGCCCCGCAAAACTTCGCCAATGTCTGGAGCCGGTGAAGCCATTTCCCGCGCCAGCGGATGTGTGGACGAGGGTGGATTGTGTGGGGGAGAAAGAAGGCGCTGGCCTCACTCGATTGCGGCTTTCTCCTGCAAGTTGGTCGATCCGTGGATCGCCACAAAGCGGCGCAAATGCCGTACGGTACGTAAGGTAGTAATTACATCGCATTACGCGGCGGCTTAACACTCGTGCCATTCACGCTCGACATGGTTGTCTGACCAACGGATCGTCCAAACGGTGAGGTGAAGTCAGTGAGTGTTCTCCAGGTTGAGAAACATGCAGATGACTTTCCGTCTTGAGGTTCACTCGGTTGTAACGTTGATAGTCGCACTCGGCCGCCCAGTGTCATTGATCTTGTGCCATAAGACCATGTTCGAAGTTGCTAGAAACCAGTATAAATTTATCTCAGACCTCAGACCAGTATTGGGCTGTATTGGCCCGCTGCGCGGGCCTCAAACCGGCTTAGCCTGCAACACTGCCCCACTACACTGCCTACAGCCAATCAGAGCGCCCATTGCAATTTGAGCCCATACTAGTCTAAGTGCAAAGGTCGTAATTTGGTCGTCGTTAAAGAGGTCCCGCCAAGACTAATTTCGGAGGTTGCCGCTTTCAAGTAATTACAAATCGCCAAGGGTAAGCGGGATCGCTACGTCTTAGAGCAACATCAAAGCTACGTCTTAGAGCAACATCAACAATGCAAAACCACGAAGACTCGTAACAACAACTTTACAATACCTCAACCAAATCGAAAAAAAAGAAAACGAGGATAACCTATACCCTAACTATAACCTGAATTCTAACCTTAACCTAAATCCTAACTAGCGGGGGGCTAGCGCTACCCCCTATACCCCCGGCAAACTAACCCTTAGCGATAGTATAAACACTTTGGCGATCTTGGCGATGTACTGATAGTATAAAAACATTGTCGACAATTGGCCGAAATTAGTCTTGGCGGGACCTCTTTAACGTCTACCCGTGATTTGGCCCAGTCAGGGCACACAAGGAGCAGGGCGAATTGCGCCGACAGCTACAACACCATCAAAACTGGGTAACACCATCAAAACTAGGTATTTTAGCGATCTGTAAGTTGCTCCTAAATCACTAGATTATACACTTTCTAACAGTGCCTAGGATGCCTACGTTGGCTAGGAGGATGGCCACAAGCCCAGGATGGCCACAAGCCTAGGATAGCCACGTCAGGCAGAATACCCACGAACCTAGGAAGATGCCCACGAACCCAGGAAGATGCCCGCGAACCCAGGAAGATGCCCACGAACCCAGGAAGATGCTCGCGAACCTAGGAAGATGCCCACATTAGCCAGGATACCCACGAACCCAGGAAGATACCCACGTTAGCCAGGAGGATGCCCACAAGCCCAGGATGCCCACGATCAAGCTCGTTACAGGCCATTTTCTACACCCTCTGAGCTACCGTTCGGCAATACAGTTAGATCAGAGGACGGAAAAACAGGCTCCAAGGATCACCTTGACGAGCACAACGTTGCCGTCAAATTTGATGGGTTTTAACGCAATGTTATAGAAATTGAGGGGGGGTCATCGATCGGAAAAAATGCCGTGACTACCCCAAAACTTTTCGTTAAAAGCAACCGTTCAGGAAAAAATTTGTATCTATATATATAAGAGTAGGCTCATTAGAATCGCCTATCAATGGCGATCTTCAGACAGTATTTACCTTTATAATACGATTTATGGTAGTTGAGATATTTACGAGTGATCAAGTTGGATTTTTTGGTCTCCCATACAAAACCGTGACCACTCCAGGCCGAATCCTAGATTTTGCTCTCAGACCTCTTTCAAAGGCATTCTATACAAAAAGTAGGCCAAGTTCTTAAAAGGGTCTAGCGGACAGCGTTATATACAAACTAGTATAGGATTACGTCTTGGCAGGCCTGGGCACGGACCTCTCCCGGCCGTAGGCTGGGAAAATAGAGAACGCAATGAAAGGGGTCTGAGGGCTGAGATAAGTATAAATAGCCTATCCAAAAATACACGAAAAGGAGGGAGGGGAAATACTGACTACCAGACTGCCTCGTGCTTGGGGCTCGTGAAGATCTTGGAGGGACCGTCGCACCGAGGACCTAGTAAGCTGGAGAAAATCACCTCGTCGGAAAAAGAAACCTCATGTTTCGCAGTGCACTCGCACTTGCGCCCGACACCCAAGTTCATGATGAGTGTGGAGCGTCTCTGAGACAAGAACTCGCAACTCGTAAATTAACCACAAACAACGCCTGCCCTTCCCCCTTCCCCCACCTCCCTCCTCAGGAGAGATACTGCGTACAAATGTGTCATCCCTCGCATTCACATGCTCACCCAAAGCAGACGACCATCACGCTGAACAGGTGGGCAGGCAGTATGGTATATCGCGCCGTATTTAGGGCGCTTCCTGCCCCCGTCCTCCAATCCTGCGTCGCTTCTCTCACCAGCCCCTTAGGGGGAGTTGAAGGGTGTCAGACGCCGACGCAGCTGACCCTCCCACACCCCACCTATCCACCCGGCCCTGCCGACGCGCCTCACCTTGTCCACGGTGAATTGCCAGCCATCCTCACAACACGTAACCCGCGGCGGCTGTCACCCTTCCATCTTTACATCGCCCTGCTGCTGCTGCCTGCCCATGTGCTTGAGCAGGTAGCTGCGCTTGAAGTACTCGTTCGGGTGCACGATGGTCTCGAGCTGCGCGGCCGTCATGACGCCGTCGTCTTTGGCGCGCTTGAGTTCGGCCTTGTGGAGGTGCTCGAAGACGCTGTGTCTCGGTCGTTAGCTTTCTATCGGAGGACGGAGGGAGGGAACACGGGGTGCCCGGCGTGGTGGAGGGGAGGAGGGATGAATTTTACCGGTTGCACGCCATGTGATACTTCTGGCTCTCCTTGTCCTCCATGACGCCCTGCAGCACCTTGGGGTCGGTGACGCCGGACGCGCGGAGCAGCGTGGCCAGGTTCTCCATGCTGAAGTGGCGGTACGGGCAGCCGTGGGCGTCGCCGGGGCCGGGGGCGTGCTCCGTGAGGATCTTCTGGCAGCTGTACGGGCTGTAGCCGCCGCTGCGGCGGTTCGCGTCGCCGCCCACGTCGCCGTACGCGTGCCGCACGTTGTAGCGGTACTCCTTGTTGAACGTGTCGTCGGTGATCTTGCTGAAGCTCGACCGCCAGAAGACGAGGCACTCCTCCAGGTTCAGCCCGATGCCCTTGAGGAAGAGCGTGTACTGCAGCCGGCCGAAGTGCTTGAGGTGCGCGTCGCGCCGCAGCGAGCGGTGCAGGTGCGCCATGCACATCGGGAAGTGCTGCGACAGGTTGTCGATGTTGCGCGCCGTGATCTCGGCGCCCTCGATCGCCGCGCTGCTGCCGTTGTAGCTCGAGTCGGGCGCGATGAAGTTCTTGGAGAGGTGGTTGAGGATGGGCGTGAGCCGGTCGTCCTCGTCCAGCCGCGGGAGCGCGCGCGCTGTGAGCTGCCGGGGGAAAAACTCTTGTTAGCGAAGGCCACTTACATTCCTGTCGTTTCCTGCATTGTGGCGCGCTCACCTCCAACGCCCGCTCTAATCGCGACGTAAACGTATTCAATACCATGCTCTGCTGCTCCCTCCCCGGGACGTAGGCCTTCCCCCCCTTGAGGAACACCTTCCTGTCCCTCACTAGGTCCGGCACGCGGGTCCAGTCGACCTTGCACCAATCCTCATCCAGCACCTGCTGCGCCCGCTTGCCGGACCCGAAGCCGACGGTGGTCGCCAGCTGCGGCGCGAGCGCGCGCTTCTCCTCTTCTGGCACGGGCTCCCAGTCGAGGTTGAGGGTGCGCACGAAGGCGGCGCGCTCGCGCGAGTCGTCGGTCTGGAAGCGCAGGCGGAACAGCATGGTCTCGACGCGGGCGAAGCGGCGGCGCAGGTCCTCGGTCGACGCGAAGGCCAGGCGCAGGATGAAGTGGCTGTAGTGGTCCTTCTGGCGCTGCGCGTGCAGCTTGGAGTTGCCCGAGCTGCTGGCGTCGAGCGGCAGGTATTTGTCCAGCAGCGGCTTCATGTGCGCGGCCGTCTCGGCCGGCGTGCGGTTGCGGAAGGAGCACGCCTCGAGCTCGGCGAGGACTGCGGAGATGAGCTGCTATTAGCATATTACAAGAAACCGTAGGTCTTTCTGAGCTTGTGATTATCCATTCTTACGCACCCCGTAGTCTATCGATGGCCCATTGTTCAAACTGTTCGAGCGTGATGTCTGCTGTTGGCGGCGTCGAGTAAAAGTTCAGGCGGTGCGGATAGTGCGTCTCCTTGTACGACGGGTCCGCAAACTGCTTCTTGCGGTGGTCGAGGACATTTCGCCGTTTGGCATCGATGCGATTCATGGTCCCTGGTCGTGAGTTGGTTATCCAAAGGAGTGGCCTGGCTGTTGCTGGAGACGCATGGATGTGAATGGAAAACGGGCGGATCACTCACGGGCTGTGGGAGACGCGTCGCGACGCGCTTCCCACCACACCGTCAATTAAAGTTGCCCAATCGGCGCGTTCTGCATCAGCTCATCACGTTAACCCTAACCCTAACTATGTGTTGACAACCTTTCTCAGCACCGTCACACCCGACTAAACTGCATGTTCACCCCAGCTGCCAAAGCGGGCGTATTTCGGCCACTCCCTGTGTTGTTTGTTTTTCACTCACTTCTCATTTGCCTAGGCTTTTGGCAGCTCCGTTGTGACATGTCGGGCCGCGAGCGAGCGTTTTACGCTGTCATGGCAGCGCAGAAACGGTTCCCGGACCCAAGGCTCCCAACAATTCAATCAAGTCAAATCTGGGCCTCGAATTGAATTGAATTGCCTGGATTATGGTGGCGATTGAATTGATTGAATTTGATCAATTCGTTGTCAAGTTTCGTCAATCGCCATATATATCCCTAACCCTGACAGACCCCCCCCACTTTTTCTATACCCCACCTTCCTGTTCCGTACCTTAGCGGGAAACTGTAGCAAATTGTAAGCCTGGCACAGGGTCCTAAGCCTGGCACAGGCTTCTAACCCTGACGCTGAGCATAAGCCTGACGGTCCCTGACAACACTTGCAGCCACGGATGTCACACACATACAAATTTAGGTGGAAGATACATTGCAAAAATTTTCCATGTCCACAACACGTTCTTCAGAAGCTTCAGAAGGTCTTACAGGTATCAACACCACAACCTCTCCATTCCAATCATCACAACGGCACTTCCAACAGGTTGCAACTTCCATCTTTGTAAATAGTATACCGAATATAGAAAGTGCACTCGAGAAGAGGCATCTTCCACTCTTCCATCCGCATCTTCGATCTTCCACCACACTTCCGCATCTTCCACCACAATCCGGATCTTCCACCACACTTCCACAGCTTCCACCACACAGCCGGATCTTCCACCACAATCCGGATCTTCCACCACACTTCCACAGCTTCCACCACATAGCCGGATCTTCCACCACAATCCGGATCTTCCACCACACTTCCACAGCTTCCACCACACAGCCGGATCTTCTACCACACTTCCACAGCTTCCACCACACAACCGGATCTTCCACCACAATCCAGATCTTCCACCACACCCAACTTCCACAGCTTCCACTGCACTTCCACTGCTTCCACTATGGAGGTTAGGACACAGGTTCAAGGCTTGGCATGGGCAGTTGGAAAAAATGCAGAAAGTTCGGCGGAGGATGCACTGTATTTAGCTTCGCAATAGGTGCATATCCAATGCGCATTCCACCAATTCCAGCGTATCCGGTTAGTGGTCCATACAAGCTATTAGGCATCCGTCCAGGGCACCCACAGGGCCCACTACAGGGCCAAAAGTTGTCAGGGTCGTCAGGGACCGTCAGGCTTATGCCCAGGATCAGGCTTATCCTGATTCTATGCCATAGAAACGGAGCCAGGCTTACACCCAGGTAAGGCATGCTCTTGGCTTACAATTTAGCAGGTTACCCCGCTAAGGTACCATACCTCCTTTTTCCATACCCTACCTAGCTCTCTAGCTCTCTGGCTCTCTAGCACTCTAGCTCAATGGCACTCGCAATAGCTAAATCGCTTAAAAATACAATAAAATTGAGAGAGGCCAGTTTTATTTTTTTCTAACTAAGCAATTGCTTATATAATCCCAGATCGCCTACACCCTACGTAGACCTCCCGCACATAGCCAAGATCGCCATCGCCCTCCATAGACCTCCTATACATAGCCAAGATCGCTATCGCCCTGCCTAGACCTCCCACATATAGCTAAGATCGCTATCGCCCTACCCAGACCTCCCATATATAGCCTAGACATCAACACTGTCGACAATAAATTTCTACGCTTTAGAACTCCTTATTTTATACCCAATTCTTTAGACATTGTAGTATATTGATTAAATTTATATAAAGCAAATATCGTTGGTAGCTTATATAGTGCTTGGCATAGCTAAACAGTTGCTTATACTTAGAAGACATTGCTAAGATTAAAAGGTAATCGAATACTATCTTAGAGAGCCGTAGGAATTGCTTAGTATACGCTACCTACTATTCTAGTAGCTTATCTATATACCTAGGCGCCTTAGCAAAGTAGCTGATGCGGAGAAGTGCCGTAGATGCGTAGAATAACAAGATGTAGATTGATGATGGTGGTAGATCGAAGATCTAGGCAGTAGTACGCCAAGAAATATATGTCTGCAGGGCAGAACATATATCCGTACGCCGCCTACCCGAATAGGCCTAGCGTTGCAAAGTCTACAACGTAGGGCGTAGGGCACCCTTATCTAATCTACGTACATAGACATATAGGTCATATAACCCCCCTGTTCCTCCTGCCCTATATCAAGTCCAAGCTTATAGAAAAAAACGGCAATGCCCTTATTGCCTTACCTATCTAGATCCTCTATATCGTCAAATACCCTTCAATCGAATACTATAACGTACGGCTAGAAGTGTAGTACCGGATTAATCTAGATAGCAATCAACTAGCTTCTTCTACATCTTATCGTTATTAGTGGGAATAGGGTTCTTACGAGGCCAACTACGCTTATAGGCCAGTTAAGGTACCTGATCAAGTATAGGAGGCTCTTCTCGAGAGACTAGGTGGTCTAGATAATCGCCTTTACAAGCCTAGTATTCGTTGATCAGACGCTATATATAATATAGCTTGTATACGGTTTTTTAAACGCTCTCTTCTTAGCCGTAGCTAGTCCATTTGATCAAGTATTTAAAGCCTTTGTATATAACTTTATAGTCAAAGATTATATTAACCTTATATTTATCGTCCAATTCATTGTTATTAGAGGAGTAGTCCGATTAAAAGTCGACGATTAGACTAGGAGATAGCGTATTATAGCTAAAGGGATCCTCTTCCTAAGGAGCTAGGCAAAGGTAAGCAATAGAAATAACTAGGTAAATACCTATATTAGCTAGGAGATCTAGTTCGTATACTAGGCGCCTAACGTAGCGCTTAATTAGAAAAGGTCTAGTACACTATTGTAAATACTTCTAAGATGGGTTGCCTAGGAGATAGTAACTATAGTATAGACGTAAATAAACCTTATCGCCTATATTAAACTTAATATTACAATATTTACTATTGTAATAGCGTTTAGCGTATACTATAACGAAGTCTATACTCAATTGAGCATTCTAATATAGAGTATCTTATAGGGCTAGAATAGCAGCTAGCTTAGTAGTAGCCTAGTTAATAAAAGCTTCTAAAGGTCTAAGAAGCTTAAAGCTAAAGAGCTGCTTATAAAGCAAGGATTTAACGACTTTAATATAAGCGTTATTAAGGTACTATTATAGAGGTATAATAATATCTAACCAATTGCCTTTAGAGTACTCGAATATATAGAAGTAGATCGTAATTTCTATTATTTAGTTCTTATACTCTAAAAGGCTATCCACTTATAGGTAGTAGGATATTGTTATTAGTAATTTAGTACCTAGAGCCTTCTAAACGCCTTGCTAAAGGTTGGAAGTAAACTTACGATCGTAGTTAGAGATAATTATAATAGGTACGCCCTAGTCGCTTAGAAGCAATTAGCAAATTAGAATATACCTCTATTCTTAAGCTAAATAGCTAGAATTGCTAAGAATAAAGAGGGTATACTTTAATAACTTATAAGATACTATAAGTAAGCTATCGAAGTAGTTATAGTTTAGGAGCTACTAGGGCGAACTAGTAGCTAGGACCTTCGGTAGGCCTAGAATAAAATCGATAGCGATAATACGTATTAGCAAGGTATCGGATAGTCGAATCGGTTAATAGTTGCCTAATTTAAAGCGACGATCTATTACGTTGACTTAGTACTTTAGGTATAGTTTAATATACTTCTTAACGTTGTAGGTTTTATAAGCTATCAATATACCTTATAAGTCGTATAATATCTACTTAGTACTAAAGTAGTGTTTCTTATTATAGGTAGCTTCTAAGATAGTCTAAATTATATTATAAAGTATATAGAGTAAACGCAATTTGTTAAGTTAAATATTGTAGAGAAGGCTATCTATAAAGATAAATAGGAGGCTAGGCTAAGAGAAAACCTTGCTATTGCCTTTAATGGCCAATTTAACGATAAGATCTTTGATAATAGCGATATACTTAGTGTTATAAAAGTATATAGCTATAAAGCGAGTTTAAAGGTCATTATCTAGTTTCGCTTCTATAAAGGTGAACTAGATATTGTCAAGGACTATATCGTTGTTACTAGAGCTATTCTCGTAGTTTAGATCATCCTATAGAGCTTTTAAATAGCTAAGTACATTAGGTACTAGGTTTAGACGACCTAGAAGGTAATAGATCTCTAAGTTGTACTACGAGAGGTAAATAAAGGCGTTGATAAGCCTATAATTGGCTCGCTCAATGGACGATATATCTAAAATAGTCTAGTTAACGATGCTTTTTATAGAAGTATAATCTATAAGGACGACGATAGGCTTATATAACGAATAGATCGTAGTATATAGCTTCTTAACTACCTAGACAAGGTAGGCAACTTCCTATTCAAAAGGCCTATACTAGAGTTCCTCCTTTATAAGGTACCGGCTTAGGAATATAACGAGCTGAACCTAGGTTGACGAGATAACAATCCTAGGCTTCTATTGAAATGGTGCAAAACCTCTACACCAACCTACCCCACCACACCTAGGACCAGGTGCGCGAGATAGCTCTCAAAGGAATGCAGTGTCTCTCTAGACAGATGAAGATAGTACGTATCGAGTAGTGGGAAGGATGTCTCCCAAGAGGAAGACACGTAGCTCGGATACGTCTAGTGGGATATAGCAGGAAGATAAAAGACAATAAGAATATGGTCAGAGCTCAATAGCTCGAATGCCTATCGTCTAGACAGAGGTAGAACAACGAAAGGAGAGGCTCAACAGCCTTCCTAGAAGAAGGAGAACCACCAACGTAGTGTCAACGAACGTGTATTGACAACTGCTTAATGTCTTCCTTGATGACGAAGAAGATAGGCTTAGCCCACTTAAATATATGTGATTAGAGGGCTAGACCCCCTAGCAACGAATGTAACGTACTGAAATAAATAGAAAAACTGGGTCCCTATGTCTAGGTAGGCCATTACCCTAATTCACTATTTATAACTATCGGCAAGGTAGAACGCTATAACGCCAAAGCTACGCTCTAGGTATCTATCGATCTATAAAAAGAGGGTCTTATCAAGGTCGAAGTGAACTAAAATAGTAGGGTCTAACTTATAGATAGCATCCTAGATAGCTTCGAAAGAGGCCTTCTTAGTAGACGTCGGTTCAAAGAAAGTCTTAACGTAATAGGCGGCGTGCTTACTAGGGTTGCTGTTTTCCACTTAGCTAGTTACTTAGCCTTTTGTAAGTAGCACTATCTTATAGTTCTAGAGAGGCTTAATAAGCTATACGTAGTATAGGATTAGATGGTATAGAAATTCCAAGGCGTCGATATACTACTCTAGGGCCTTTAGGTTGTTTAGAAAGGCGAGGTTCCTAAAGGCGGCGATATAGTGCTTAGTGTTAGTTAGTCCAAATCTATCGATATAGAAACTAAGTAGCTCTATACTAGGATATGTAATATACAACTTAGCTAGCGCGATAGAGATATTCTTCTTCTTAAACAAGCTAAAAATGGTTTTTAAATACTTAGTATACTTATCTATAGTGTCGCTAAAGATAATGATGTCGTCGATGAATATATAGGCGAAAGAGGTATAAGGGCGAAGTAACTAATCTATAAAACGCTAGATATATACGAGGGTATTGTAGTAGCTTATTAGGTATACTTTCGGCTATTCCAATCTATAAGGGCTGATTAAGGTGAAGTGGTCGCGATATAGAGGATATATATCGAATTGGTAGAAGAAGGATATAGCATCGATTATAGTAATAAACTTCTTACTTCGTAAGTATATAATAATGTCTAATTGTAAAGGTAGAGGGTAGTTGTCAAGTACTATAACCTTGTTAAAAGTATATAAATCGATAACTATATAGCCCTTGATCTTACTGTAAGAGGTATACTAAACAATAAATACTAGATACGTGAAAAGAGTAGCCTTTATAGCCTATTCGAAGCGCTTTTACTAGTATAGTTCGTCGAAAGTAGCGTTAAGAACTTTGCGATCGTAAGCACTCAAAGGGTATTAGCAGACGTAGATCTTCTAATATTGCTAGCCTTCTACGAGAGGCACTTGTATTATATCCTCTTTGTCCTAGACAACTTGGCCCTTATCCTTCTATAGGCGAGGATAACGCTTAACGATATTAACAAATCGCTATACTAGCTTACGATCTTAGGTATATATATATATACCCTTTGAAGTGAGTATCTCTAGTAAGTTGGTAGGTATCTTAAGGCCTAGAGTCGAATACTTCTCTAGCACTACCGGCTTATAGTCATTAAGAGGCAACTCAAGGTTAGGATTATACCTATTAGTATAATCATTAGTACTAGGATCCTAGATCGATTGGTATAATATAGGCTAGGCAGACTAGCCCAATAGGTATACTAATTAGTATAATATAGGTCTAGATTCGGATAAAGTAGTTAGCTAATATACTATATCGCTATAAGACGTCGATAACTCTAGCGAACCTCGAGGAGATATTGTAGTTTAAGATGAAATATCGCTTGCGAGTTGGGCGGAGTCTCCTAGAATAGGATAAACTAGGCTATATATATCGAATGCAGTTGACACACTAGGGCTAGCGTACTGAATAGCGGTTTAAATAGAACTAGGGTTCGTAGCAGTAGATATCGCTATCAAGGCGGTTGCTATAGTCAATACTATGAAAGCTGTCTCCTACAAATAGGCGAGGTAACCGCTATTATTAGTATCTTCAATATAGCCAATAGGGTAGCGCTTTGAAATAGTGAGAACTCCTTTGGTCGAGTTCTTAAGAGCTACTACCTTAGAGGTCTTAGCATTGACAACAGTGTTTAGTATAGTAGGATAGCGAGCGTTGAACATTATAGACTGGTCTATCGGAAGAGGTTTATATTCTATAACGATGTACGCTTCCTGCTTAGGCTATAAGGTAACGGTATATATAGTCTTAACCTTGTATATATAGGAGAACATCTAGGTATATATAGCGAATAGTATATTGAATCCTCCTAGGATACCATATAGGCTAGCGATCTTTATACTATAATCGATAGAGGCCTAATATAGATCTAGGAAGTTAGCTCCTAATAGAAGGTTGGTAGGCAGTTTATCTACTACCTAGGTAGACCAAATGAACTTAAGGAGTACTAGGCCAATAATGGTAATACCTAGTAAGTAAATAACGAAGGTTGCCTACTAGGTAGGCGAGGTCTTTCTAATGCTATAAATCTGGCTATTGTAGTGTTTAGTCGAGTGTTTAAAGGTATTTAGGAAGGTCTTGTCGATAATCGAATAGCTAGTACCTAGATCGAGGTAAACTTCTAGGTCTTTGTAGCTAGGCTAAGCGTAGGCCTTGATATACAAGTAGGTATAGGCGCTATATAGGCTGTCGATACTTAGGTTAGCCGTTTTAGAGGCCTCTTATACTTCTAGGTTGATAGCGAAATCTACAGTAGGGCCAGAGCCTTTGGCAAATAGGATATCGTCCTCTAAAATATCCTTAGTGACAGTGGTTGCTTGCTCTAAGTACTTGATAGAGCTGGAAGTGGCTGCTAAATAGGTTTTTAGGTACTTGAAGAGCTGGTTCTAGGAATCGAACAAGGTATTGCAGTACCTATAAGTTCGATGGCCTAGGTTGGCCTAATTAGCTCGATAGTGACAAACGTTCTTAGGGACAATTGCCTTACTGTAGGTACGGATATATACGTTGGTGGCGGGAACTGTATTAAAGGTCTAATAGCATTTGTAATAGGTTAGCTTCGAATCGTAAGCTATATAGGCGATATCCGACTTGTTGGTACTATTGGAAACGGATGACTTGTAATCGGCCTCAGCTTCGTTATTGGCTTCTAAGTCGGATAATATCTTTGAATTAGCGTCGTCGATAAGGTGCGCTTAGTCTTAGGCTCGATCGTTATACTTAGAATTATAGTTATCTAGATAGTATTTGCCGTTTTAATCGCGATCTCGGTTATAGCGATCGTCGTTGTAGTTATAGTCGTAGTTCTAACGGTTATCGCTATAGCGATCAATATATCTAGAGTACTTCTTATCAAACTTAATATTATCGAAAGTAGTAGACTTGCTAGTAAACAAAGACTTCTTCAACTCTAGGAACTTATTGTAAACTATAGTAATAAATATAGGCTATACTTCTATAATCTTATATATATAGTATACTAGAGTATACTTCATCTTTGGCTATAGAAGAAAAGATATAATAGTCGAGTCTAGACGGTTATAAATAGTACCTACAACGTTATATTAGTTTAAATTATTATAATTGATCTAGCCTACTATATATATAAAATGCAACTTCTTCTAGAAGAAGTTCATTAGAGCGTCAAGGTTCTTCGCAATATATCTAATAGTTAACTATCCTCGGTTAAACTTGTCGATAGCCACTTAGCGATCTATTGTAAAACGCTCTACCAATTGATCAAAGATTGTATAAAGGCTAGCTTAGCGCTACTATAAACGCTTTTAAACAGTGACTTCGCTATTCTACTAGAAGAGGGCTTAGCTAGCGAGAACTATAGGCAGGAGGTATAGGATTTACTAGGCTACGTCGTAGCTAGTGTCGGAGTCCTCTAGAAAGGTTAATAAACGTTGGATAAAGTAATAGATATCGGTAAAAATCACGTTCTTACTATCTATAACGATACCTATATCGTTAAGGTCCTTATAACTAGAATTAAAAGTACCAATGTCATTACGTTTAATCTTAAAGGTAGAGATAGATCGGCTATCTCTAGTACTAGTAGTATCGTAGAAATACTCTTAGTAACTACGGTTTAGAGGAAGTAGGAAAGGTAGACGGTTATTTAGGCGATTGCTTAGACGGCGCCTACTATCGTTGTTGTCTAGGTCGTTTAGGTCGTTTAGATTATAGCCACTAGTGCTAGGGGGCCGCCTAAGAAGCGATATAGCCTAGCGTTGGCTATCCTAAGACGGTTCGCCTTGGCGAGGGTCGCCCTAAGGCGACTTAGCCTAGTCTAGGTTGCTATAAGGCGATATGGCCTAGCACTAGCTGCTTAAGCGCAAATTGTTGGGGCGTATAATATAGGCTTAATATACTAGTAGCGTGCCTATAGCTAAGTTATAAGCTATACCGATGTCGACGCCCTCTAGGGGAATAGGAAAGGCAGTCTATATATGAGGTTATATAGGTTAGACTAGGGGAGACGTACGGAGGCTCTTTATTAGAGAGGCTGCCGTTGCTACTAAGTAACGGCCCTAAATCGAAGGGGTATATAGCTATAGCTCTATAGTTAATATAGGAGCAGCTAGTAGAGGCTCCTTAGCCAATATAGGATTAGCCAATCGGTTCTTAACAGTTAGCTAGGCAATAGCGTTATCGATCTTACTTAGCCGATCGTCTATATTATATATATACTAAATAAAGAGCTTATCTTAGTATTAAACTTATTAGGCAATTTCTCTAGTCTAGGTGACAGCTATTTAGAGTTAATTTATAAGCTCTAGTAAGTTCTTAAAGCGGTTGTAAAAGCTTATCAACCTATTGAGTATAGGTCAAATCTCGACGATATTAGCCTAAAATTGATTGACTATAGCAATAGTATCTTCGAGTAAAGTAGTATATTTACCGATAGTCTAGCTAAGCTACTTGACGAAAGGCCAATTAGTACTGACCTTAATATACTCTAGGAGGTTTAGAATATCTTTAGCTTCCTTAAGGTCGCTCTAGGCGTCTTCGAAAGATAGTTTATCGCCCAGTTATATATTATTGTAATCATCTTAGCCAATGTCGATATTACGATAAGTACGCTCTTAGGGAGTAGGTAGCTCTAGAGCCGAAGGAATAAAGCCTTTACGTAGGGTATATAACGTCTCCTCGATCTTCTTAGACATAGTAGCGTCGTATTTAGAGAGTTGCTTAGCTAGCGAGGAGGCGTAAGAACGAGTGTTATAGCTATAATCGGCTATCTTAAGTATCACCTTAGTTTAAACTGTAGAAGCTAGGTCAAGTAGGCGTATTATTAACTAGTTTAATCGGCTAATTAAGGTCGATCAAGGATAGTTGACAAGGGCCTACTAAAGAGTTTGTTAGATTAAGGAAGAGGGTGTTCTAATCGCTATCGGCCATCGCTATTATACAAGAAGAACTAGGTGGTTGATCAGCTATTGCTGTCAACGATATTGTCGGCGATCGCCACTATGTAGACTAATCGATCGATAGCTAAAGATCGTAATCGCTATCGATAGAACCACTATACGATTGAGGCTCTTCGACTAAACCGTCGTTCGAAGGTAGGATACTTCCAACGCTATCGACCTCGTTAAATCGCTATACGAAGAAAGCGGTGGTTCAACCGGCTATTGCTATTGGCAAAGCCGCTACGTAGGCTAGTCGATTGATGACGATAAAAGAATGATTAGGTCAATGATCTTGAAGTCGTAGTTACTACTTGATGTAGAGAAGTGCCGTAGATACGTAGAATAACAAGATATAGATTGATGATGGTGGTAGATCAAAGATCTAGGCGGTAGTACGCTAAGAAATATATATCTACAGGGCAGAACATATGTCCGTACGCCGCCTGCCCAAATAGGCCTAGCGTTGCAAAGTCTGCAACGCGGGGCGTAGGGCACCCTTATCTAATCTACGTACATAGACATATAGGTCATATAACCCCCCTGTTCCTCCTGCCCTATATCAGTAGCTATCGACCTTATTTTTATAATAGCTAGCATCTTCGTAGTAGTTAAGAGACGTAAAAAAGTAGTCGCTTCCTTAGCTCTCTAGGCGCCCTATATATTTAATAAAAGGCTCTAGTTCGACTAGAAGATAGCTATATTACTCCTAGAAACATTGCTTAAAGGCTATAAAATAGCTTTTACACTTATCCTCTAGAAGGTGCTTTTATATCTACCTTATCTTATACCTAGGATATAAGATTATTATAATCTAGTACGCTAGCGAGTCGTTGAGTAGGCTAATGTATTCTTAGAGCTTCGTAATCGCTGCTTAAACGCTGTTTTAAATGGATTATACCTCTAAAGCCGGTTCGTTGCTTATAATAGTCGTTGCTTATAAGACGGATATATTAGATAGCTAGGAAGCTAGAAGATCGAGCTTATAGTCTTCTAACCACTATAGTCGCCTAGCTTGCCGTTGTAGTCTACGTAATAGCATTGGCAGTAGTAGCATCTCTAATGTAGTAGCTATCTAGCCTAGGCCAAGCTTCTTCTTTAGTTTGTTAAGTAGGAAGTATATTATACTAACAATAGTAGGAATAGTAGGCTCATTGCCCTTAAACGACTTAGTAATATCTACAAATAGCTCTAATACCTCTTTAATATCGGCCAACGCTAGCCAATCTTAATTTATTAGTATACTATTTTATAGAAATCTATCCTTCTTAGCTATAGACTATAGGCAATAGAGGTCTATAGAGTCCTATAGTTATATAGTACGTTAGATCATTAGGAAGACTAAGTTCTACCTTATATCGTTGTCTAGTACCAACTATAGCCCAACTATATCCTTTAGCTCGTTTAGAAACGTATTAAAGTCGTCTATTGTATCCTCCTTAGCCTATTTGAACTACGTTGCCTTAGCAAAGGTATTATAGCATTGTAGGCTATAGCAGATATAATAAACGATATAGTAAAGCTTCTAAACTAGCCTAGTGCCCTCCTAATCCTTAGAGTAAGCTTCAACGAAGGCTCTTATAATAAGGTTAACGATATAGCCTAGACAACGAAGTCGTTATTGCTTTCTTATAAGCAAGAACTTAGGCTAAATATAGTTGAGGATTATAGTAATATATATATTGTTCAAAGAGATATTGTTATACTAAAAGAAGCTAATATCCTAGGCTAGATCGAAGTTGTTGAAGACCTTTAGAATCTCTATAGCTTATATATCGCCAAAGTATAAGCTATAGAGCTAAACTATCTACAATAGCTTCGTCTATAGCTCGAATTTACTATCTACAAAGTAGACTATAACAACGAGGAGTATATATAAATTTAGTAAGGTCTATATATCAAAGAAAAGATACTTAATAAATCTTATACCTATAAATGTCTATTTAATAGCTTTCTTCTCTTAGTACTATAAACCTTATAGATATAAATATCTATTTAACAACCTTCTTCTCTTATTAATACCGCTAATCTACTTAGTTCTATATAGTGTTATTACTTAATAGAATAAACTCAAGAAGCTTATAATTAAATAGTCGAAGGAGCTAATAGAAAAATATATCTTTAACAATTATAAAAGAGAGGTCGTTTTAAACGATCTAGGTAATAAGCAACGCCTTGATCGAATTAGCTATTAGCTTAACGACTAGGGCATTAGCTATAGCTCGTTGTAATATTAAGACCAATTTCAATCTCTTTGCTAGCGGTTCCTTCGTATTGTTATAGCAGTTATATTCGTTAATAAGATAAGCTAAAGGAGCATTTATTACAGTAGCCTTAAAGAGCTTATTATAGTATTTGCAATACTAGGATACCTCTCCTACCTTGCTATTAGTAGCCTCGACAAGGAAGCTCCTATAGCTAGCGATCTACGACTTCTAGAGCCTCTTCTTAGCTAGCTAGTCTTTTAGGATATATTGCTTGCTACGTAGTACGACCTTGGGCCATTCGACGATAGAGTTATAGGGCAGTTCTTCGACCTTAGTGCCAGCCAACGCTTCCAACTGCTTAGCAACGTTTGGGCAGCCGCGTAGCGTATCTATTAGGCCTATAGAGGTCTTAGGCATAGCTGTAGCTATAGCACTTGCTAGGGCAGTCGGTTGGCTCGGTTAGAGAGCTAGCGATACAATGCGACTCTATAACTGGCTCCGTTTATATGCCAAGGCCAGAGAGTGGAAAAAAACAGGGCGGTTGGTAGTGGCTATGGTGGCTGGCTAGGCTGGGCTAGGCGGACTGGGAGGTATCTTGCGAAGCACTGACCAATATGCGGTCTTGGCAAATATTTGTAAGTAAACAAGTCAAATCCAGGCCCAGGATTGATTGCCAACAGGGCCGAATTGCCTTGAATTGCATTGAATTGGATTGAATTGAATTGGGTGGATTTGAATTGTTGGGAGCCTTGCCCGGACCTGTTGATGCTGATGGCGTGCAAGCACTCTTTCCCATGTATATAAGCTGAATGACCGGTGTATAATACATGTATGTACAGTCCCACTCTTCATGTGCCTCCTGAGCAGTTCCATGAACCGTCTCGCACACTCCCCCGGGTATCAGCCTCAGACTGCCTTCCATCATGCGCAGCCGACTGTCTCCGCCTTTAGGTTCAGAGCCAAAGCTGTGCAGGCAGTCGATGTGCCGGACATGTTGGTTTGGCAAAGCATCGAAGCGATCGTTGTGGAAGTGAGGTGAGGTGGCGGCGGATGAGACGCGGTCGGGCCTGTTATCCCGAGATGGAGTAGAGGTATTCGCTGGTCAGTTACAGCCTCGGAAGTGACTCGCAGATGCCTGTCGCATCCGGGAGCCTTTTTCACTCCACATAGTGAGTTGGCTGGCTCGACCTGCGACCCGGTACTGCTCGATGTCTTATCGACAGCGGCTCGGCCAGCTTGGGTCGCGCTGAAAACGTCGACGGCCTCTACGTCGACTCGTCCGAAGACGCTGTCTCCTGCGGCTCATCCCAGGCCATGTAGCCCTGCAGTTTCCACAACAGCATTTGCAGGTTGACCGTGGCCTGCCTGCCCAGCATGAACAGCCATCCGTCCCGGAAAAGCTTAGACTCCTGTCGTAGCCGGGCAACGTGCTCCTCGCCCAAAAGCACGCACAGATTGTGGACCGCAATAATCGACCCGTACCGGGCAGGCCCAACGTCCATCGTCGACAGCCTTGGCGGCACATACTCGGGGGAGCTCGACTCGGAGTCCGGAGACGCAGCGGTTCCCTTCGGCGGGCCCAGAAACAGTAGACAGCCCCTGTGCTTGAGCGCCTTCGCGTCGTCCCAGCGCTCGCACTTGACGATGTACTTGCGGTCTTGCTCCAGCACCAGCCTCGCGAAGTGGAGCAGGCCCTCGGAGATGCGCCGGCGCATCAGCTCCAGCAGCACGGCGTCCATATCGCTGCGCCAGTTGGCGCTGTTCAGCGCCGCCGTGAGATGCGAGCGCCCGTGGTCGGACATGCGGAAGAGCTTCTGAAAAGCCCCGAAGTACACCGATTTCCGGTGCTGGAGCTCCCGAAACAACGTTTGACGCGAGAGGACGTATGCTGAGGGTCCTGTTTTTGTGGGCCTTCGGGCCACTGGGGCCTGCTCGGCAGTACTCGCTCCTGCTTGCAAATCCTGCTGGGGCAGCTGTGCTGGGATTTCCGGCTCTGACCCGGAAGAAGCACCATCCTGTTTCTGTTCGAGTCCTCGGAGCGTCTCTTGGGGCAGTTCTTTGGCCGGTCCAGGCGCAGTCGCACGCTCCGGTGAGACGTCAGGCACGGGAGCTTGGCCCGTCGCCGGGCCCTTCGGGGAAAGATCAGCGGGCGTGAACCACGGTCTTCCCGTCTCCGGGTGTGACACGAGACGAAAGCGCTGGAGTAAGAATCTGGGTAGGACCGTGTTGGTGATGGGACACCTCCGCACCGGTGTCGCCAGGGCCTTGGCTGGGAGCAGGTTAGAGAACGACCGCTCGCCAGAACTACCTATTGTAGACTCCTAGTTGCGGGACATTACCGAAGGGGTTGCGGGCTAACTGCTTTTGAAACTTGGTCGGCTTAAACTGCGGTGCCGTGGGCTTGCGCTTCCTGAACTTGCCCCTTGCCTCGTGGAACGACGGGTCCATCAACGGCGATATGGGCAGCTCGCCAACCACGGTGGTAACTGTCTTGTTCTTGGCGTCTATTGGAACATCTTCTTTTAAGAATATGTTGTTCGCCACAGGATTTTGTGAGGCGTCGGCTGCGGTGTTGGTGTCGGTGGTCTTGTGGCTTGTGTTCGCTGCCGCGTCCGTTTGGTGATGGCTGCAGGCATGCAAACTCTGAGCAACAACAAATCGCCATGGCCTGCGGTAAGCGGTAGTTAGTGACGGCCTGCCGCAGCGCCTTCCCACAGCCTGCATCGTGTCTGTTGGTCAGGCCGGGTAAATGAGCGCCAATTGTCGCCAGAACACGGATACGCTCATCGAGTTTGAGAAGTGAAGAGGAAGTGGACAGGGGCCCAGCAGGTTGACAGATTCACTCAGACCAGCGAGTCCAGTAAACCGCCTGTTTAACTAACCAGACTGTGGCTAACTAACTCGACAGCAAATCCGCAGCACTTCACAAGGCGAAAACAAGACAGCAAACTGAAAATATGGGAAGTTGAAAAGCGATTCGAGTCGAGATATCGAGCAAACTAATGAGTGGAAAGGGGAGAGAAATGAGAGAAAGCTGGGCCTCGACACCGTCTGCAGATGAACCACAGCAGTGAAGTTAAGACCCAGTCGCTAACTCCGGAGTACTGGCGCCAAAATCGGACTCGCATGGGCTTGGCTCCATGAAGACTCGAGGTGGATTGACACACCTCACAAGATTCGCGAAGAGACAGACACTTGAATACTGCACAGTTTAATCCTTAGGCATTCCAACGTTGCAAGTCGCGAAGTCTTGGCCCGCCTGGTCGAGTTCTTGGCCAGCTTGCGATGAAATGGTTGAGGTGCGAACTTTGCGAAGATGTTTGATGCTGGTCGAGACAGGATCCCTGTCACTGCCAAGCCCGGGAGCTAACGCAGGCTGCCAACCTGAGTTCCACTGCGGCCTTCAAGACCCGCATTCGTTCTCCCCCATCTTGTCTCGCAGCAGAGGAAGGAGAGACTCGTTTTGTCTCGTCGTCCGCCGCTATGAATTCCCAACGATTAGCCCCACGATTAGCCTCTCGCCTTCTCCAAAGGATAGGCGGGTCACAATGCCGGCGCTTCTCCAGATTTAGCGCTTCTCCCGGGCTGATGCCGCCAATGGGCAACCTCCCAATGCCCTACATCACCGAGGTCACGGTATGTTCCTCGCCCGTCCCTGCTCGTTCTCGATGTGTCGCGTTGCTGACAGACTAGGCGGGGGGTTGGCGCACATGTGAGTCTCAGCTGCCGCTAGGCCAGGGCTTCGAACTTGTCGCTTACCGCCGTCCACAGCCGACATCTTCTCCAAGCTGCTGCAGGTTAGTGCACGGCACGCCGGATCGAACCCGCCCCAACGCAGCTCTGACCCGCGCAGGAACGGATAGTATGCCTTAACGGCCCGATTGACGACATCGTGTCGGCGTCGATAGTATCCCAGCTGCTGTGGCTCGAGTCCGACAACCCAGACAAGCCCATCACCATGTACATCAACTCGCCAGGCGGCGAGATCAGCTCCGGGCTGGCCATCTACGACACCATGACCTACATCAAGTCGCCCGTCTCGACCGTGTGTGTCGGCGGCGCCGCGTCGATGGCGGCCATCCTCCTGATCGGCGGCGAGCCCGGGAAGCGGTACGCGCTGCCGCACAGCTCCGTCATGGTGCACCAGCCGCTGGGCGGCACCCGCGGGCAGGCGGCCGACATACTGATCTACGCCAACCAGATCCAGAGGGTACGGGACCAGATCAACAAGATCGTGCAGGGGCACATCAACAAGTCGTTCGGCTACGAGAAGTACGACATGAAGGCCATCAACGACATGATGGAGCGCGACAAGTACCTGACGGCCGAGGAGGCCAAGGAGCACGGCATCATCGACGAGATCCTACATCGGAGGGAGAAGGGGGATGACAAATCTGCGGGAGCCGACTCGAAGGCGGCCAGGCCATGATGCAGTGCTGTTGGAAGGGCGAACGCATGATGGGCAGATCTAGGGCCGGCTCGCGACTTCGGGGATGAGCGTGAGGTGTGCTTGGCATGAGTGCATGGAAGATATTGGGAGGCGCCAAAGATGGCCGTCCTATTTCTGTCCGGCCGTGGCGACCTGTCGGTTCTCCGGTAACGCTGTTCAATGGCATGAACCCAGACGGTCAAGATACAGGATGAAGCCCGGCCGATCTGCCTGTGTCTGCCCGTCTCTGAGGTCCGAGACGGGAGTGGCAGTTTGAACTAAACAACTGTGTAGGGGAAGCCAGTCTGCGCAAACGGGTGGAATCTAGGCGTCGATCCTGTCTCTCACGCTTTCGGGCCTGCCAAGTTGCTGTTGAGCCCTCAATGGAACTGCGACTCTTTAAACAGACGCGGAGGAACGAGTGCAGGTCATAGCTCCCAGCTCTCTTTGCGCCGGGCCAATCGAGAAGCTTGTATTCCGTATTTCGTTCCCAGTGCAGCAGCTTTTGCGGGGATCCCGCGGGGACCCCTGTCTTTATCCCTGTGACTTCGATCCTGGAGACGCTGTGTCCCTGTGACTCGGGACACAACTTCATTTTTAAAGCTCCGACTTCGCTCAGAAGTTCCGGCTCTGACTCGACTCCTCGACAACTCACTTCCTCAGCCATCCCCAGCGGGCCAATTAGATAGTCCCTGTGACTCCGGGCCGAATCACGCCGGTTTTGTTGTTTTCTGGCAACCAATTGGTCTTTTTTGGTTTTCTTTTCTGCTGCCCTCGGGTCCTCGCTTGGACCTGCCTTCCAAATTCCTTGGACGGGTTCGCCATGCTGCCGCCGTCGCTCTTGCGGGCTGGGGCTCCCAGGGCCCTGTCCGCCAGGCGGACTCTGCCACTGAGGAACCAGCTGTATGTTGTCTGAACAGTACCGCTTCCTCCCAGACAAAAGCCTGATCTGTTCCTCCTAGCCGGCTGCTCTCCACGACCCCCCGCCGATATGCCGAAGAGAAGCTCAACCGCGTCTCGTCCGCCATCACACAACCCAAGTCGCAGGGCGCCTCGCAGGCCATGCTCTACGCCACCGGTCTCACCGAGGAAGACATGTCTAAGGCTCAGGTCGGCATCTCGTCCGTCTGGTACGAGGGCAACCCCTGCAACATGCACCTGCTCGACCTCTCGGCCGTCGTGCGCGACAGCGTCGCCAAGGCCGGCCTCGTTCCCATGCGCTTCAACACGATCGGCGTCTCGGACGGCATCAGCATGGGCACCACGGGCATGCGCTACAGCTTGCAGAGCAGAGAGATCATTGCCGACAGCATCGAGACCGTCATGGAGGGCCAGTGGTACGACGCCAACATCTCCCTGCCCGGCTGCGACAAGAACATGCCTGGCGTCCTGATCGCCATGGGCCGTGTCAACCGCCCCAGCA
This sequence comes from Thermothielavioides terrestris NRRL 8126, assembly GCF_000226115.1. Lineage (NCBI taxonomy): Eukaryota > Fungi > Ascomycota > Sordariomycetes > Sordariales > Chaetomiaceae > Thermothielavioides > Thermothielavioides terrestris. The sequence continues at coordinate 3,872,271 of NC_016457.1, read as the reverse complement.
TCATGGTGTACGGCGGCACCATCAAGCCCGGCTGCGGCATGAAGGGCGAGCCTCTGGACATTGTCAGCGCCTTCCAGGCCTACGGCCAGTACATCGCTGGCCAGATTGACGAGAATCAGCGCTTCGACATCATCCGCCACGCCTGCCCCGGCGGTGGCGCCTGCGGTGGCATGTACACGGCCAACACGATGGCGACCGCGATCGAGACCATGGGCATGACCCTCCCGGGCAGCAGCAGCTTCCCCGCGGAGGACCCGCGGAAGAAGGCCGAGTGCGAGGGCGTCGGTGAGGCCATCAAGAACCTCCTCCGGGAGGACATCCGGCCCAAGGACATCCTGACGCGGCAGGCGTTCGAGAACGCCATGGTGGTGGTCAACATCCTCGGCGGCAGCACCAACGCGGTGCTGCACCTCATCGCCATCGCCGACTCGGTCGGCATCAAGCTCACCATCGACGACTTCCAGGCCGTCTCGGACCGCACGCCGCTGCTGGCGGACCTGAAGCCGTCGGGCAAGTACGTCATGGAGGACCTGTTCAAGATCGGCGGCACGCCGGCGCTGCTCAAGTTCCTGCTCAAGGAGGGCCTCATCGACGGGTCCGGCATCACGGTCACGGGCAAGACCCTGAAGGAGAACGTGGCCGACCTGCCGGGCTTCCCCGACGACCAGCCGATCGTGCGGCCGCTGAGCAACCCGCTCAAGGCGACGGGCCACATCCAGATTCTGCGCGGCTCGCTGGCGCCGGGCGGCTCGGTCGGCAAGATCACGGGCAAGGAGGGCCTGCGGTTCGAGGGCAAGGCCAAGGTGTACGACTGCGAGGACACCTTCATCGAGGCGCTCGAGCGCGGCGAGATCAAGCAGGGCGAGAAGACGGTCGTCGTCATCCGCTACGAGGGCCCCAAGGGCGGGCCGGGCATGCCCGAGATGCTCAAGCCGAGCTCGGCCATCATGGGCGCCGGCCTCGGCAAGGACGTCGCCCTCATCACCGACGGCCGCTTCTCGGGCGGCAGCCACGGCTTCCTGATCGGCCACATCGTGCCCGAGGCCATGGAGGGCGGGCCGATCGCGCTGGTGAGGGACGGCGACACGATCGTGATCGACGCCGAGAAGCGCGTGCTCGATCTGGAGGTGTCGCCGGAGGAGATGGAGAGGCGGCGGAGGGAATGGAAGGCGCCCGAGCCCAGGGTGAAGCAGGGCACGCTGCGGAAGTATGCCGCGCTGGTGCGCGACGCGAGCCAGGGGTGTGTGACCGACAAGCCGTGATGATGGGCCGGGGGTTGGAATGGGTAGTGTGGTTGGAAGGGATTTCGCAGGGATCTCGTTGTACATAGCTATCTTTGTTTTTTAATTGTCTGCGGTTGGGCTTGGGAAAAAAGCGCTTGCAAATGCCATCATCTTGTTAACGGTCAAACGATGGATCAGGCTGGTTGACGTTTTGCCCGCTAATCCAGGCCATAGAATCTTTGCTTCCAAAGTACAAGCCATCGTTTAAAGTTAGGTGTTTTTGCATCGTACTTTTATAATACTACACGCCGTCGAGTGTGCCCTCAGCGCAACCCATCACCGCTTCTTCGGCCAGGCAGCCACAAAAGCTTTCTTATCCTGCAGCGTCAGCCCGACCCTCTTGGCCCGCCCGAGCCGCGCCAGCGCCTCGGCCACGCGGTCCAGCAACCTCTGCTCCTCCGCCGTCAGCGCATCATCTCCGCCATCCCCATCACCACCACCAGCCCGCGTCTCCGCCGCCACCGCCGGCGCCGCCGCTTCCTCCGAAACCCCGTTCGCCGCCCCGGCGGTGTTGAAGACGGCCTCGGCGATGCGCACGCGGACGCAGTGCGTCGGCCGGCCGAGCAGCTTCCACAGGAAGGCGGCGGCGGCGCGCCAGCCGGGCACGGGCGTCGCCACGTCGGGCGGCGCGTAGCGCAGGCTGACGGGGAACACGGGGGCGCCGCGCGCCGCGCCCAGCAGCGCCGCGCTCGCGGGGAGCACGCCGCGGCCGTTGGTCGTGCCGCACTCCGGGAACAGCGCGATCACGCGCCCCGGGTGTCGGGCCTGCAGCGCGGCTAGGGTGGTCAGGTCGGATGCTGCAGCCTGCTGCTGTTGTTGTTGTTGTTGCTGCTGGTGTTCCCACTCGCGGGCTGAGGCTGGGAGCAGCTGCGCGGCCGGGGAGAGGGCGGCCAGGATGGCGGCCAGCAGGGAGATGCGGCGGACCTTGCGGGAGGTGGGGTGGCAGGCGACGAAGATGGGGTCGAAGACGGCGGCGAGGTAGAGGGCGTCGACGGGCGAGGTGAAGTTGGCGGCGATGACGGAGCCCGGGTGCGGCACGCGCGAGCGCGGCTGCTGGCTCAGCGAGCCGCGCTTCACGCCGTCCAGCTGCAGGTCGACCCACCAGACGCCGGGGATGGCGAGCAGCAGCCAGAGCAGCAGCTTGCGCGCCACGGCGGGCAGCGGCAGGTGCTGCAGGACGAGGAAGTAGGCGGTCGCGAGGCAGAGGAAGAACGGCAGGCGGAGGAGGAAGAGGACGGCGTGGAGGGCGGTGGCCGGCAGCGAGGACGGAGTCGTCACGGGTAGGAAGGGGGATATGCCGGAGCCTGAGGGCGGTGCCACGGCGGTGGTGGTGATGGTCAGCTGGGAGGCGGCCTTCAATGACTATGAATTATCTATCACGGAAACGACCTACCCCGGTCGCGGAACTGCGAGAACTTCTCCATCGCGTGTGTGTTTTTTTCGGAATTGCACGAAGGAGACCGACGAGATAAGTCAGATGGCGTTCCTCCCTACAGACAGGGAACTACTGCTGCATTGGTGTTGGTAGCGGGCTTGCAGCAACGCTGTCCGGACGGCAGTCACGAAAGGATGAACTTCCAGTCTGGGGGAGGGGTGTGGCGAGCATGTGAACAAGCTGGCTCGTGCGGACGTGTCTAAGAATCCAATTCGCCCCTCAGCAACTAATGGAGATCGCTCGGAATCCTGTCTACACCTAGGACCACCTAGGACACCTACGCAGGAGTTCAACCTGGGCCATGGCAGTGTACACAGTATGGTAATTGCTTAACTACGAAGAGCTAACGTCTCCTTTGCACCGATGTCTTGCCTCTTGGTTATGCTCTGCAGTTCAATGCCTGGTTCTTCCGGTTGCAGCAATTCGAACAGGGAATGAAGACTCGAGCCCCACAGACAGGCGGTGGGTGACTGTGCAAGTACTGTGTACACAGTTTTAACTCCGTCCACACATGGATCACCGAAATTTCCTGTGGTTGAACAGCTGAGAGCCCTCAGAGCAACATTTGTTCATGGCGAACCAGCTCGACGAGAGCTGATCGGATTGCGGGAAGGCAAACCACGGTTTGCTGTGGTTATTCGAGATCCGCTTGCTATGGCTGTACTCCGTGCCGGCACCAGGCCGTTAAATGGGGTTCCAGGGTGCAAGTGAGGGACCCCACCACGGACGACCTGCCATTGGTGCTGCTCGTCGGTTGCCCGGGTGACTCTGGCAGGGGCTCGGACATTTCAACTTTACACAAACTGCGCTACACCCGTTGAGAACCGATCAAACAGATGCGGCAGAGCGAGAGACCCGCCGCCAGCCACGACGTTGCCGTCATCCACATCGCCGCCGGGAGCTCTGCTCCTGTCCTCTTGCTTGCTTGTCCACTTCCTTATTCCTCACATGCGCGCGCTCAACATGGACGGTTCCGAGAACGCGGTATGTTTACCTGGCGATTGCCTGGGTCGCACGACGCCACCGTGCACCGTCGCTGACGCTCTTCTGCGCAGAACTTCCGATCGGGGCTCCGGCCTCCTCAAGTGCACGCCTCAGCAATAACCGCCCCGACAACATGTCTCCAAGAGATATCAGATTCGCAACACAATGCGCGCGCTCAGCCGACAGGCATTCCTCAAAAACGCGGACACCTTGGAAGTATGGGCTCCATCCCTCCCCGCTCCCGCCGCTCACCTTGCAACCCCCCACCCCACTGACCTGGAGGGACGTGAATAGTTCCACAGCCGGATCCGAAGCGCAAGACCCTGGTGGAAAGGGCAGGCGAGCCCCTGAAGTCTCAGATCCCAACCCCCGGCGTCGGCCTGCCTCGCCCTGCGACCAGCATTAAGGGGTCTTCGATCGCAGCCCTGTCCTCCAACAACCCGTCCGCCACAGCTTCACGACATGGCCCGGCTGGCAGTTTCTCCAAGAGCATGGGGCCCGGCTCTCGCGCACCACCGGCAACAAGAGCCCCGACCTCGATGGGTTTCGCCCAGTCCACGAGTGGTCGCCCGCGAGGCCTGACGCGTACACGACCAGCCACGGCCATGGGGAGCCGAGAAGTAGAGGAGGAACCCAGGCAGTCCGGTCAACCGAAGGGTATGAAGCTCTCAGACCCCTCTCAGCAGCACGCTCTACGAGCCATGAAGTTGCGCACAGCCGGCCCTCAGCAGCGAGCGGCTTCGCACACAAGGAAAGAAAGCAGAGACATATCGGGGCTCAGAAGGCAGTTCGAGGACCTGTCGCTGGATGATCCGCCGAAGGACAGTCTGTCAAACGGAGGTCAAGTGGTCTCCAGGCAACACAGCCAGCCCCCGTCTGGGCCATCCTAGTTCGATGTCCAGACCGAGGCCGACACCAAGAAGCTCTGCCAAGAAGAAGAAGCAGCCCGAGTCAACCCGTTTGGGCCTGCCGCTCCTCAAGGAAGCTCTGCTCCGTTGCCAACAACACCACCTCAGATCAGACAGGGGAAGGGGGCGCTAAGGAGGTGCGGCTCTCTCGTCATGAGCCTGCGCAAGAACCCGCCCTCGCCCACCAAGTCTTGCTCTCCAACGAAGTCATCATTTCTCACCAAAGACTCAAGTTTGACCAATTTTGCAGGTTGGGACGTCGACGGCCGCCTCAGCGAGTTCGAATCGCAGTTCAAAATCATGAAGGAGGCCTTCGAAGGCACCATGACCGACCGGAAAGCCTTGGAGGAAGCCATCGACTTGGCCAAGAACAGGGGTAGGTGTGACTGCTCGGAATCGAGGTCTGAGTGACCGCGTGAAAGGCTGACGTTGGTCTGTAGCGAGCGATCTCGAGCGCGAGAAAGAGCGGCTGGTAGATCATAACACTCAGTTGCAGAGTCAGCTTGAACTTCAGAGGCAAGAACACCACGCACTGCAACAAGAAAAACAATCTTTGCTGCTTCAGATGGAGACGGAGCAGAGGAGACACAAGTACGAACTCGAGGATCAGCAACGCGAGCACAAGCATGAAGTCGACGAAATCCGGCGAGAGTTCAAGGCCGAGGTCGACAAGCTGGAGCGGGAGCACCGTGAGGCCTTGGAGGCCATGGAACGGCGTTACAAGGCGGAGCTGGCTGATGAACAGGCTCAAAAGTCGCGAGAGCTCCACGAGTTGCGGTCCAAGCTGGGGGCTGAGAAGCAAGACATGAACCTGGAGCTGCTGAAGAAGGAGCGAGAGGTCCAGGAGATGCGGTCCCAGGTGGAGGCGCTCAGGTCCGACCTCGACCGGGAGCAGACCATCAGGGGAACGCTGCAGCAGCAGATTGCTGAGATGTCGACCACGAACATGACGCTGGAGGACCGCATGCGCGGCCTGCGGGCGAAGATCGAGTTCCTCGAATCCGACAGCAAGCAACAGTCCGACTCGTTCGCGAGCATGGAGGCCCGCCTGCAGGAGGCCTTGCGCGTCGCCGACGAGGCGCGGCAGAAACTGATCAAGGAGGAGACGGAGCGGCGGGTCCTCTTCAACAAGTACCAGGAGCTGAAGGGCAACATCCGCGTCATGTGCAGGGTCCGGCCCGTGCTCGACCCGTCCGAGGGCGAGCAGGCCACCATTGCGTTCCCGGACACCAAGACGTCGTCGCAGATCGACGTCACCGGCCCCGAGGAGAAGAGCAGCCTGGGGACGGTCAGCCGCAAGGTGATACCGTTCGAGTTCGACAGGGTGTTCGAGCCGTCGGTGCCCAACGAGGAGGTCTTCGCCGAGATCTCGCAGCTCGTGCAGAGCGCGCTCGACGGCTACAACGTGTGCATCTTCTGCTACGGCCAGACGGGCTCGGGCAAGACGTACACCATGTCGTCCGCCGACGGCATGATCCCGCGGGCCACGCACATGATCTACGACACCATCACCAAGCTGGCCGAGAAGTCGTGGACCTACACGATGGAGGGCAGCTTCGTGGAGGTGTACAACGAGGAGCTGCACGACCTGCTCGCGCCGGCGCGCGAGTCGGACGGCGGCGGCGGCGGCGGCGGCGGCCGCAAGAAGCTCGAGATCCGCCACGACGAGGCGCGCAAGCAGACGACGGTGCTCAACTGCAAGACGGTCGCGCTCGACTCGGCCGAGCGGGTCGAGGCGATGCTGCGGCAGGCGCAGAGCAACCGCAGCGTGGCGGCGACCAAGGCCAACGAGCGCTCCTCGCGCTCGCACTCGGTCTTCATGCTCCGCCTGGCCGGCGAGAACGCGGCGACGGGCGAGCGCTGCGAGGGCACCCTCAACCTCGTCGACCTGGCCGGCTCCGAACGCCTCAAGCACTCGGGCGCCGAGGGCGACCGCATGCGCGAGACCCAGAGCATCAACAAGAGCCTCGCCTGCCTCGGCGACGTCATCGAGGCCCTCGGCCGCGGATCCGCCCACGTCCCCTACCGCAACTCCAAGCTCACCCACCTGCTGCAGTACTCGCTCGGCGGCAACTCCAAGACCCTCATGTTCGTCATGGTCAGCCCCCTCGAGGCCCATCTGAGGGAGACCATCTCCAGTCTGAGGTTTGCCACCAAGGTGAGTTGCCTGCGTTCCGGTGCTTTTCCTTTCCTTTCTTTTCTTTCTCTGCTTCGCTATCTTTTCTCCCATCTTTTCCCCGTTCCCCTTGGGCGATGGACCGAGGAAGCTGACAGGACGACGCAGGTACATAACACCCATATCGGCACGGCCAAGTCCACCAAGAAGTTGAGGCCGAGCGACTCCTGAGCCGGGTTGGTTTGTGTCAGGATGAGGCTCCGGAGGGATAGGAGAGGAGGGGTTGGCTGTTGTTCCACTTGTTATGATACCATGAATGGGTTATATCAGTATTCTTGTGTACGTGCTTTCGGGGAGGGCGAGTTTCGTCGATACCGTTGATAGGGCGGGCTGCTCAGGGGCTTGCTTTGTCGCTAGCCTTGTTGTCATAGGAGTGTTTGCAAAGGTGGGGTTCTGGTTGAGGGAGAGTTGTTCTATAGGTACCAGGTAGTTGGCTGGGTGGCTGTCAGTCTCGTCGTGTTCCCCCTTTCATTTCTTCGGGGTTCTCGAGTAACAGAACTGTTGCTTTTGGTCGAACGTTCTCAGCGCTGATGGCTGCGCGCAGAATGGTATCTTGATTTGTGGTGTATCTTCGGCTTGTTTTATCCAACCTTAGAAGCCAAGCACACAGCGGCGGCCCATCTACCTCGCCGGTGCGGGACTGACTGCCAGAGGATCAGAGCGGCAGTACGTTTGCCATACGGGGCGCGTCGTTTGCGAGGCGGTGGGCTTTTCGTGAGCGCGGGAAGTGAGATTATTGGAGAGTCCTGAGTTCAGGGGTTAATGGATGCAGAAGGATGGGATGCCTGGGCTGCTGCGAAGCAGATCTGAGTTATGGGTTACCGCAGGGAGGTGTCGCGGCTGGACTCAATACCACTTGGGTCTGGTGACCATATATCGCAGTTCTAGCTGGGGTGATAGTCCTGAGAACTGAAGGTGTCACATCGCAGTTCTAGCTGGGGTGATAGTCCTGAGAACTGAAGGTGTCGTGTCGAGTTTCGCCGAGTCCTTAGCCCTACCGCGACATGTTTAGACAGTCCACTAACCTCGCTGCAGATGAACCCAGTCCCGGTGACAAACACCTGTTTAACCTAATAAGCGGCAGTGAGTCCTTGTTTTCTGCATTTCTTTGCAATGGTCCTCCGGCTTCGAGTAAGGAGGGAAAAAGTGTATTCGAACAACAATCTCAAGACATGGTAGACGATCCATTCCACCAGACCAACGAGAGTCATTGTAAGCCGAACTGTCAACGGGGATGGTTTTATAGAAGGAGTTCCCGGGTCAGCCTCATGGCATCGACCTCGCTTTTCAGCCAGATTCCCAGCTCGTGGACATACTCCTCGCCACCGGAGCCGTTCGGATGATGTTTCCGGTATTGGGCGATGAATCCTTCCCATTTGACCTGGAAGCGAGGATCAGTGAAGGTGAGGTTCGACGCGTCCTCTCCCTCCCGGAGACGGAACCACTCCAGCGCCAGGCGCATCATGAAAGCCTTATCCCAGAGAGAATGGCAGGTTTCGGCAACTGTAGCATGACAAGCAGATGGTTTCGTCAGCGATGTGTTTCGTGGCTTGCGGACCTCAAATGGGGGGGGATGGGGAGGGGGGAAAGCTCCTGGTTGGGTTGATGCACGAGACCCCCGAGCAGCCACCGCAACGTACCGTGTCTGATGCGTTTGCTCTCCTCTTCGTGTTTCCATTTTTCGTTCAAGTGACGCCATGCCGCACAAGCCCCGGCGACGGCAATCCCACAGAGCACGAGCGGGCCGAGCATTGCGATGCCAGCCGCAGCAGTCCCGGCCGAGGCGGCACCGGTCGCGGCCGTAGCAGCACCGGCTGTGGCCGTACCAGTTGCGGCAGCTGTACCGGTCGTGGCAGCGGTGCCGGTTGCGGTCATACTGTCAATGACCACGGTAGTAACTGCCACAGATACGCCTGCTGCTCCGGCCGCCTGATCGCGCTCGTGCTTCGCAGCGGCGACTAACGCGCCAAGAAGGTCTTTCTTCTTGGCCATAAGCACAAAGGCACACTCGGACATTTTGCACAGGTCAGCGCATGCATCATGCATCCACTGTTTGTCGCGGAGAAGCGCCGGGGCGGTGTTAGCTGGGGGGAAGGAAGGTTACCGCCATCCCAAGCTGCGTCAGCCATCTGGATCCTCTCTCTGGTTTCCTTCTCATACACTGGGCGACTTATCACTTTTACTTACCGTCGATGGTGCTAAGTCGATCAAGGACACTGTCGCAGCGGCGTTTGAAGATGATAAGGGCGTCTTCGAAGGTTTTACTTGCGTCGCCGAGCATCTCGGCCGAGTACGGGGCTTTCCTCCGGGCAGAGGGCGCTGAGTTCCTCTTCTGTGGGTTCAGTACAGATCCTGCTGAGCAGAATAACAATTGACGAACCGCAAAGCAGCTGAATACCATGGATACATAGGGCATGGCTTGCTGGAGGAAGACCTGCAGGTTGAAACTGGGGTCGATGCTGTGGCCGAGGAGGCCTTTCATGAAGTGGAACGTCCCGTAGGCGCCGGTAAGTATCGCGACGGCAAAAACCATGAGCCTGAGACGTGGTCAACCGTCAGCATTGTGTAGACAACCACAAGGCTCCAGTGGGGGGAGGGAGAGAAAGGAAAAAAGGGGCCGGGGGGGGGGGGGGGGGGGAGACCGACGGTGGCATGCAGGAGGGACAGGCCATTCGCTCATACTCTTGAGCGAGGCTCAGAAGCGCGTCAGGACCTTTTTCCAGCATATCGGTGAAGAAGTGAGCTGTCCAATACGACTGGAAGACGACGGAGATGGGCATGATGCCCCAGATGGACAGATCGGTTAGGACTCCCAGGCTTGCTCGCCTGCCGCCCGTCACAGACATCATGCCCTGGCACAGGTCTTTGATCGCGCTGTTCCGAGTGATCTGCTTGTGTTCGGGAACGGCGGTTGCCGATGCTCGCACGCGAACGCGAACCTGGGCGGCACAGGTCAGCGATGTGAATGGGTCAAGCGAACAGAACACAGACACCCGACGAGATGGAGAAGGTCGCACCTTAGCCACGCGAGTGTCCCCTTCCCAATCGAGGCAGCATTCGTCCAGCTCGGCAAGGTCCGAGCATTTGTCCAAGCATGTCCTAACGTCCTGGGCGAATCTGGCCGCTGGATCCCGCTCGCGGGGGTCAATGTTCGGCTTGTATATCTTAAAATCGAAGTCGGTCTCATCGGAGCCCGAGGGCGGCATGCTGTTGCGGACGACCATGTTGGAAGCTTGGAAGGTTGAGCTGCCGTGTGTGTGCTGGGCCGGGAAGGACGATGACGGCTCGCAGTGTTCCTCGGTAGATATTCACTTCTCCCTTACCGCTCCCTTCGCATCTCCCTCGAGGCCGGAGACCCCGCAAGTCAACGAATTTCTTCTCGGAAAGGTCGAGGCAAGCCGATGCATCCCGTTGGACGACCCAGATGCATGGCCATGCAAGTACTGCGGTAGGCCTCTATCTACCTATATGGTGCATCTTTGTCGCCGTGCAGAGATTGGCGAGAATGCGGCCACGATGTTGCCCGGCTTCAGTCTGTGTCACCATTCCAGGGGGTTGCAGACAGTGCGTGACAATGTGTGGCGTGTGGCATGTTTGGCAGGCTGTGACCAGTCTCCTGCTTGTGTGCATCGGTAGCTGCTGCCTGGATCCCCGTTTGATGAGCCAACCTTCATGGAACTCAATGCCCGATCCGCACACGACTCACAATTTTGACTCTGTTCTGCTTAGGTAGTCTGCACCTCAACCAGCCAGCCCACCACGCCGACCCAAAGATGAGCGTTCCAACTCAACGGTCGGGCATTCAGTTTGCTTCCGAAGGCGACCACCTTCTGGCAGTTCCGCCGCCGCTAGGACCTGACGCTTTGCGCATCTCCATTCTGGTGCGGCTCGATCAATACCGCGCGCTGCATCTCGCTGGCCTGGCTGCCAGCGGTGCCCTGGACGGTGGGCGCCCGACAACCACTATTCCCTTGGGTAGTTTGCCGAGGGCTGACGCTGAGACGTTGACCTGGGTCCCTTCCCTTAGCCTCTAATCCCGCCCACCAGCGCTCAGTCCAGTTTCGCATGGTCCAGGGCGCCTTGTCCCGAGAGATCCAGGAGCTCTCGCGCCTGGCCGCGCAGCTGCAAGCCCGGCTGCTCGCCCGGCGACCAAGGGTGTGGCTCATTCACGCTTCGCTGTATGGCACCTCGCGCGCGGCCCCGTGCTTGCTCTGAGAGAATGAATGGAGAGAGACGCTGACGAGTGACGAACTGCGCGGGATTTGATTAGAGCCGTGGCAAGCCACGCCCTGCTGGCCAGGCTGGTTCCCCTACTCCTGTCGCCTCAGCAGAGCTTGGGGCGGTTCCGGCTGCAGGCAAACAACGTTCGTCAGCCGCTTGTGCTGGGGATATCGAACATCTTCTGCTACCTGCTCCAGTGGTCTGGATATCCCATCGCTGTCTATAACATCTTTGCGTCGGAGAAGAGTATTGCCGAGACGGCCAGATTTCGCCAGCGCCTTGGAGCGTTGGAGACGGCTGTTCAACAGGGCGTGAATGTGGAGGCCCCATTCTGTTTGTCCGAGACATCCTGGGAGGGTATTCCCTGGGATGTATTGAGGGCCTGACAGAGGATAGATACATATCACAAGCAAGCGAAACTGAGTTTGAGCTAACCCTTGTAGCTAATCGGGGAAAGCTCCAGTGTCTCATGTTCCTGTCGAGGAACCTTTGACTCTCTCAGCCTGGCATCTGAGATTCATCACTTGATTCATGCCCTAGGTGGACGGTGGCAGGCATATTAGCCCCAGAATAGGTACGAAACTGACGCGTTTTGACATCCCAGTTGTTGTCTGCCCTAGCCGTATTACGGTCCTGGTCGTGTACAAGACAACGAAACAAGTTGCTGGGCTTCCAGCTTTGAATTTGGGGCCATAGTCTCTCATGCAGGTTATATTCAAAGGACTTGGCAGTGTGTTGCGTTCTGATGCTATTCATATACACGTCAGGAAGAATCCCACCTCAACTACATGCGTTGTTTCATTCGTTTACACAAATATCGTACTTGGTTAGGTGGGTGATCCACCGGGTATGGTGCACGCTCAATCTGGCCCAATTCCTCTATCCTGCCCACCCTTCAACTCCTAGCATACAAAGAAAGACCTGATGACGGATAATGACCATGACCATGATGATACCAACTCTACCACCAAGATCATCATCCAAAGGCCGGCCAACCGAGCCGGTACGGATCAACTGCTCCACCCTCTAATATTCCCACCCTCCTCCAACAATGATTCCTCCGTACCCTCTCTATCCCTCATTCATCCCTCCGCCCCTCAAGCCCCTCACTCAAACTCTCCCACTCCCACTCCCATTCCCGTCCCCACCCCACGAGCATGGAGATCCTCCAAGTCCAAACAAGCCTTGCGGATCGCCGCCGTCGTCGTCGCCAGCGTCTCTTCCGAGCGGAAGATGCTGAAGTGGTGCCCCGGGATGTCGATCACGCTGGTGATCAGGTCCGCCCGGTAGCTGGCCCAGCCGAGGAGTCGGTCGCCGCGGTGGATGTCGGCCTTGCTGATGCCCTCGCCGGGGACGGGCACGGGCACGGGCTCGCGCGCGCGGAGGAGGATGACGGGCGGCGGGCGGGGTTTTGGGAGGTTGCGTGCGACCTGGGTGAGGGTCGTGGCGTGGCCGTTGCTATTGCCTTTGACGGTGCCGTTCTGCTGCTGGTGCTGCTGCTGTGGGTTTGTCGTGTTGTTGTTGTTGCTGCTGTTGTCGGGGTGGTTATCGGTGTTGTCCTTGTCATCGTCATCATCCCACACCGGCAGCTTCCACTCTCCCAACATGCGCGTCGCCTCGGAGTAGCAGCGCATCACGCGGTCGCGCGTCTCCTGCTTCGTGTGCTCGCTCCACTGCGCCACGTGCTGCACGACGGGCAGCGGCGGCGCCGTCAGCTCCAGCGGGCAGACCGAGTCCACCATGACGATGCCGAGCAGGTTCAGGGTTTTCTTCCCGTTGTCGTGGTTGTCGGCCTTCGCATTCGCGCTGGCGTTCTCCTCCGCCAGCTGCCGCGCGACTTCAAGCGAGATCAGCCCGCCCAGCGACCAGCCGCCGATGATGAGGTCGCCGCCCTTCGGCAAGGCCGTCTTGATGAAGCCGAGGTAGTGCCGGGCCATCTCGGGGATGCCGCCCTTCCAGGCCTTGCCGGAGGGGTAGTTGGGGTTGGAAATGCCGTAGACTGCACGGCCGAGGTCACCAAGACAGTAGTAAGAGAAAATGGTGCCGCCGCCGTCGTGGATCAGTACCAGCGGGGTGGGCGTCTTGTGAGGGAGCCATGGTGAGGTGTTCTGCGGAGGAGGCGGCGGGTCTTGGATGAGGTTGGGGTTATCCTCAAACATGCTGCTCATATTGGCGACCGCAATGGTGGTCTTGATGTCTTGATCAGCAAGGCGAATCGATTGGATGGTCGCTGTGCGTGTCCCAGGAACACGGGACAAGATGGAATCAGTCCTGCTGTGATCAGTCAGATCCGGTGTCCTTAACTCAGGGAGCTGGGCCGACTTCTAATGTCGCACTTCTCCGAGACGGCGAGAGCAGTGAGCGATGGATAGCATGATCGAAGAAGAAGCAAATCGGATGAGAGGATCCGCAGGAGATTGAGGGTTGATATGAAAAATCAAAGCTTTGATCTCTGGCAATCCGAATATCCGGGTTGTTCAGCTGAGACCTTTCTGTTCAGTGATCAATGGTGTTGTCAGGGGCACCAAGAAGGGGAGAGGCACGAACAGGCTTGATGGGCGCAGAGCAGGGAGCACATGGCTGACGTTGCCGCTTCCGGAGAGTTCCAAGTTTCCGGCCCACTCGCTGGCTTTCCGGCCCAACGCAGCCGGACCTGTTGCGGTGCGCGGTTGCGGAGCGGGGCTGGCTGCTGAGTAAATATTGGCGCTTCTGGTATTCCGCATAGAGGTAATTAAGCAGAAAACAAGCGCCATCGATACAACTCTGCCAGTAGTGCACAATTCCGGCCCGCTCGAGGTATCCAACCGTTTGATTTCGAGGCTACTAAGTAGGTACTGTAGATAATCGCTACGAACACTAGTTGGTAGCGCGGGTGTTCTTGTCAAACAATGCAGCTGTCTGTCTTACACAAAACGAGATGTAAAAACGCGATGATTAAGGTAGTGTAGCGACACGGCAGTGCCACCGCATCCCCACTACCCATCCAGGAGAAAAGGGAGGAGTGAAAAGGGGAGGAAGAGAACTTACTGTCACGCCATCAATCTCGAAAACCAACAAGAAGAGCTTGTCCCCGAGAATCAAACCCTCTGCGCAACTCTTCCCGAGAGCTTGGCCACAAGCCAGACTGCGAAAACGGCCCAAACAATATTGCGAGCACGAGACAAAACTGAACGGGAGGGGGTGGCCACGGCCGATACCAAATAGCCCTCCAGAAACGACACGAGCTGGTCCAGCTTCGACAGCGGCCCGATGTGCGCAACGTACCCGTCCGGGCGCACCAGCACATAGCCGGCCCTCCTCCCGAAGCCGAACTCGGCGTGCAGCCTGCCCTCCGGGTCGACATACCACTCATCCGCGTCGACCACCCTGTCGTTGCCCGCGATGTAATGCACCTTGGTCTCGGCCCGACACGCCCTCACCACCCTCTCCGCCGCACGCCTCAACTCGCCCTCTCCCACCTCGCCACCGCTACCACCACCACCACCGCCCTTCCCACCATCCCCCAGCCCAGCGAACAGAAGCAGATGATGCGGCGCCCCGACACAGACCCTCTGCAAACTCGTCTCCTCCTCCTCCGTCCCCGCCGCACCACCACCACCACCCACCGGTCCCACCACCCGCAGCATCTTCCCGTCCGGCACGCGGTCCCCGCCGCGGACAGGGCCGCGGAACCCGCGCGCCTGGCCGACCAGCGCGCTCGCGGCGCCGCGGTAGCTGATGCCGAACTCGGAGAGGAAGCTGAAGAAGCGGCGGCGGGCGGCGCGGCTGCGCGCCACGCGCGGCGCGACCCGGCGCAGCAGCAGGTTGCGCAGCGGCACCCACCACGGGCTGGGCGCCGAGATGAAGGCGAAGGCGCGGTCGGTGCTGCGCAGCAGGGCTTGGCCGATCGGGCGGCGCTCGAGGTCGTAGCTGTCTAGCAGCGCGTTGGCGGCGGCGGCGGCGGCGGCGGCTGATGATGATGATGGTGATGCTGCGGAAGTTGGAGATGGTGGGGTTGAAGGGGCGGTGGTGGTGGGGTGAGATGGGGTTTGGGACTGCAGGGAGAGGGCGAGGGCGAGTTTCCAGCCGAGGTTGATTGCGTCTTGGATGCCGGCGTTCATGCCTTGCCCGCCAGCAGGCGAGTGGATGTGAGCCGCATCCCCCGCCACGAAGAGGCGGCCGTCGCGGTAGCGGTTGACGCACCGGCGGTGCAGCCGGAAGCGGGTCAGCCACACGGGATCGTGCAGGATGCCGGAGCCGGGAGGGGTCATGGAAGTGAAGTAGGCCTGGAACTGGTCCAGGGTCGGGACGTCGTCAGCGACGGCGACGCGCGAGCGCGAGGCCACCATGCGGACGGTCCCCTCTGCGAGGGGCAGCGTGACGAGCACGCCTTTGTTGTCGAGGTGCAGCGTGATGCGGTCCTGGGCGACGTTCGAGTCGCGCAGGTGCGTGTCGCAGAGGATGAAGTCCTGCGGATAAGGGGCGCCCGGGAAGGTAATGTTGCGGGAGGCATGGCGGACGACGCTGTGCGCGCCATCGCAGCCTACGACGTACTGGGAGCGTATTGTCTCGCTCCTGGCGTCGGGCAGTTCGACCGTCGTCGTGACTCCGCTGTCGTCCTGGACAACGCTGGTGGCGGTGACAGGCCGCTCGACGCTGATGCCGTACTTCAGGAGGCACTCGTCAAGAAATCTCTCCGTCTCGGCCTGCGAGATGTTGAGCGGCAGCGGGAACTCGGTGTTGATGGTGCCAAGGTCATCGAAAGTGATGTCGGCCACGAGCTCCTTGTTGATGCGCACCTCACCGGCGCGAATGATGCGGCCTCGGGTGACGATAGCGTCGGCGGCGCCGTGGCGGTTCAGGAGCTCCAAGGTACGGGGCTGGATGACCAGGGCCCGGCTCTTGTCCGATCGGACCGGCGCTCTGTCAATGATGCGGAACGAGACCCGATGCAGAGCGAGCTCCAGCGCAAGGGCGGTCCCGACAGGCCCAGCCCCAACGATGAGGACATCGCAGTCATAGCTCATGATGGCCCCCCGCCCGTGAAGCAAGGATGGTTTTCTGGAGATGAGGAAAACCTGCTTGGGGTGATGGGAAGGCTAGACTTGCTGCATAGTACGGCTGCGCAGGAGTATCTGGAGACTGGGTTGCCGGCTGAAGATCCGGGAAGGACAGTACCAATGATATACACGACTGCCGCGGCGTAATAGAGAGGATGTCGAATCTCTCGAACTTAGGGTAGATAGGAGATGGCGATGGTACTCTGTGCGGGGGTGACGGGTTGCACGGCCAAGGCGCGCTTCGTTGGCGCTCACCACGTCCAGCACGCCGACTGCCGTCAGAGAGCGGGCCGCTGTGGGAAGCGTGAGGCGCCGTCCAGACCTAACACTGTTGCCTCTCGAACGCAAGGGATAACAATGTGGCCTCCCAAATGCAGGGGACCAAGGGACCAAGGGACGAAGGAGTTGATAGCGCTAATGATTACGGAACTGTACACTACACGTAGTTGATGTAAAGACAGGTATGTGGGCACACAGTAGGCGGGGAGTGATGGCTGGCGATGGCACAACCTCGATGGCGGTGTTCCCCGTCTTGACGGCGTCACGAGCCGTTGTTGGAAGCTCCTCCACCTTCATCCGCCACACCAACCAAGGGGGCAAACTGCAGCGTCGCTAACTGAGCTTTTACGTAATACATGTGTACTGACAGTCTTCGCTGGAGAACTTCCTGTGTTAAATCCGGAGGTGTTTTTGAGAGACCAACTTGTGGACATGAGTCGAGGGGACTGAGAACTTATGTCTCAGGGTGCATAATGCATTCGTGAGATGGCAATTGCTAGGTACCTGAGTATCGGCACCATAGACGAGGGCGCCACGAACAATGAAACCCTGAAAGCCGACCGCCGTTGTGTCACTGAGGCTTCAAGCAAGTACGCAGTACGGAGTATCCGCACATGATTTGGGTATTGCGCTGCGTAATCTTTCCTCGGTACCCACTCAACAGTCCTCAACAGGCAGGACCCCGAACCCCTGTTGCGCGGGGCGGAAAATCCCAATCGCCGGTCCCGTAGCGCACAGACAATTGCAGCCCCACTGCAAATTTGCAGACGTGCACAGACCACCTACACCTCCCTATAAAAATCTGGCTCCCCAGCCAGAATTTTGAACCTTTTTCTTCTTCTTTTCCTCAGCTCTCTTTGCCTTTTGGCTTAGATCAAGTGTAGTATCTGTTCTTTTCAGTTTAATCTCTGAAACTGCTCTACGGAGCAGAATCGTGATTAATCTTATTTTTGGCCCTCGGAGGTCTTGCCTCTGCGCTTGCGCATGCTCGACCTCCACCGTGTCCCTGGTATTACACTGTCTCCAGGCGACGCGAAGCACAGTTCTTTTTCATTGCAATCTCTGGGCGATGCCTGGGGATGTGAGGAAGAAGATTTTGCTGTGCCAAATGAGGTGTTGTGTGGCCAGCCAGCAGCTGATTTTGACCAAATAATGGATTGGCGTGACGCGAGGCCGCTGACCTGTTGGCTGCCCCGTCACTGTGATTTAAACTCATTTTTTGAAACAATGATCCAGTAGCCACTGTGGATGCTGCTCTGTTTCGACACGAGTGTGGCCGCCAACTGCATGCGCATCGCCCAGCTCCCTGCACAACGCCATTCATGATGAGCCAGCCGATCGGATTCGATGCCGGCTGATCAGCGAGTTATCGAACCCTGACCTGGGCGGAGCGGACCCCGAGAGGTCGACTGTCACCAAGTGGTGACTTTTCCTTGATGCACGACCCGACTTCCCAACCCTCATGCTACAGCCATACCTCTCCATACCTCCAATAAACCGACAGTGCATTCTTATCAAGCATCTTATTGTCCTGAGTCTTGCTTGTAGTAAAGGTTGTGTCTTGCTTGCAGTAACGGTCGCTGCGCGATGGGCGGCCTCGCCAACTCGCGCCACGCCCCGCTGTCGCGTCGCCCGCGACGGGACGATCTGCCGCCCTCTCCCACCGCAACCGCCCACAACAACAACGACGAAGACTACCCCACCGCCCTCCCGCGGCACCCATCACCACCACTTCCACCTCCACCACGACCACGGCGACCGTCCGCCGCGCACGAGCTCGCGCGCTACACCAAGATCGTGCGCCGGCTGAAGTGGAAGCTGCCGTTCCTGGCGCAGGGCTACCAGCGCGCGGTGGTCGACCGGGTCGGCGGCGACGCGGCGGCGACGGCCGAGGCGGAGCTGATGTTCAAGCTCGACTTCTTCGAGTACTACATGCTGATCGAGCGGGCGCTGGTGCACCTGCTCGGCGTGTTCGGCGTCGAGGTACCGAGGGACACCGCCATATACCGACACGATAAGAAGCCGGGTTCAGGGTCCGGGCTGGGGGCGAGTATTTGGTGTGATGGAAGAGGAAGAGAAGAAGGGACGGGGCAGCCGGCGGCGGCACGGCATCGCTACCACGCGAATGTGCTGGCTGCGCTGGATCGGGAGGATAATCCGCTACATGGCACGCTGGGGACGGGCGAGGTGAGGAGGCAGCTGGGGCGGGCGAAGGATCTGCGGAATCGGTGGAAGACGGCTGGCGATGAGGAGGATTGTGAGCCTTGTCAGCGAGACCATGACCGGAGGTCCCCTGCCCGGGGCACGGAGACAGAGGAAAGGGCGTGGCGGACTAAGAAGATCGCTGCGCCGCTGGACTCGTACCGCCTTGAACACATGCTGGAGGTCATCTTTCAGGGCTTTGACGAGGCGTTCAAGGTTGCCGAGTGGTTTGTGAGAGGCGGTTCTGTGCCGGGGGTGCAATTGGACGCGGACATGCTCGGGGAAGACGGGAGGGTGATCGACTGGGCTGCGGCTGCGGATGACGGCGATCAGTGGGAGTTCATGGTGGACGCCATGGACTGGGAGGCGGTATGAGCAGCAAGTTGGTTGGATACGTCTTCGATGTTCTGTCTTGGGCGGCGTCTTCTTGGGTTCATCTGCGGCTCATTGGCAGAAGAGAGGATGAGTTGCGTCGGACTGAGAGGCAACTGGCGCCAGGTTTAGCGAGACAGCTGGTACCCGAATAGATCCCTCACTCCCTTTGAGGATACTCTTGTCCGACCTGACCTAATATCGACTCCGTCCCACAAGCACCATGACACGCCGTCGTCAGATGCTGTGTGGTCGTTGGGTAAATCACGGGAACGGCGACCCTGGGGAAGAATGGCATATTCGGGACAGCACTGACAAGTAAGGCCGAGCTGCCCGAAGACGAGGCCGGGCTGCCCGGTCCAGTAAGAGACGTGACCTGGGAACGAGCAGACACCGGCTCGTCGTGCAGCGGCATTACGATGGTGGTACCGCAGAAATGCGAAGATACCGTTCATGGTTTCCGGAATATTCCCCGCGGACCACCCACTGCAAGGTTCCGTCCGCCACGGCGAAGAAAGCGGCCAGACTCTGCGCGCATGGCCTGGAGAGAGACAATGTACCACAGTGCACGAGCATGTCATACAACGGTCTTACTCGGTGGCAATCCCGGAGAGGTTGGGCTTTGGCGGATAAGCTGACAGAGGCGGTGTTGCGGTGGTGCTCAATGAGCGCCGATCATCACGGCGTCGGAGAAAAACGTAGTTACATGACTCGGGAGCACAAGGCTTTGCTTTTGTCCCCTTCCAAAAAAAGAAACTCTGCCCGACTTGGTACGAAAACGGCCGGGCTCGTTTTATGTAAGCCAGTCAACACAGAGCAGCCGGTTGACGTGGGCAGCGGTGGGAGCAGATCGACCGGGATCGCACCGTCAATCTTCAGCGTGCTGGCCCGGCGCAGCGCCGCCGGGCTGAGATGCGGCCGGCAATGCCGTTAACGGCTGCAGGCTGGGCCCCGCCTCGCCGGTATCCAATCCCAGATGCTGCAGTGTCTCAGTTGGGTGGTGCTGCCTGTGCATCGGCAGTGGCACAGCGGGTGGATTAACCGTTGGAATACGAGTCTGGGCAAGTGCCGATCATTTATCCCACAGGCCCGTAACATGCCTCGCTGCTCCTGCGGTTGCTGTTCTTGTTGATCTGGAATACGTGTTGATCTGGAATACGAAGCAGGCAGGCGCGACTGCATCGTGGCACTGGCAGCAGTGGGAGTAACTGTTGCCGGGTTTGCTGCGTGAGTGCATCCGCGTGGAAGTCTCGATTGCTCCGCAAACAGAGCGGTAGGCTGATCGACGCGGCTTGGCATGCGGCTCCCTCTCCACACGGACAGGGCCGTGGTGTCGTGGTGCCGACTCTCAGCGGTGGCTATGACGACAGAAGGGAAGGTGCCGTCGTATCGTGGACGAATGAGCCCGGCACCACACCGCTCAATCGGCGAAGGGAAGCGAGGCCTGCGGTTGCCCGCCACCGGGTCGATCGGTCGATCTGGACAAAGTTGGAAACTTCCCACTCGGGAAAGAGAGGGAGCGACTTGTTCGAGTTGTGTATAAAGGATGGGTGAACTCGCCCAGATCTCAGCCCTTGACTCCCAGACTCAACAGCTCGCTTTCTTGGTTCGATCATCATCACCAGCAGCTTCATTTCACGCGCACATCCATTACCTCAGCCAGCTTTGACCCATAATACCAAACCCATCCATCAACATGCAGTTCTCCAAGATCCTCGGCGCGCTCTCGCTCCTCGCCGCGGCGTCGGCTACCACAGGTGCGTTGGAGTCAAGCGTCCTTTGCCATGCCGCAACTCATTTAGACCTTGGCTGATCTTCTCTCAGTTTCGTACGATACCGGCTACGATGACCCATCGGTGAGTGAACTCACGAACCTGAGTTCTTGTTTTCTCCTCCACGCCTCTTCGCGCCCTCCCGGAGCTACCTGAACGCCCGGGCTAACATTGCGGCCAGCGCCCGCTCACCTCCGTGGCGTGCTCGGACGGCACCAACGGCGTCATGTGGAAGTACAACTGGAAGACACAGGGCGACGTCACAGGCTTCCCGTACATCGGCGGCGCCGAAGCCATCAGCGGCTGGAACTCGCCCAACTGCGGCACGTGCTGGCAGGCGACGTACAACGGCAGGACCATCCACATTCTGGCTATTGACCACGCCGCCTCTGGCCTCAACATCGGTCTGACTGCCATGAACGACCTGACGAATGGACACGCCGAGGAGTTGGGTCGCGTCGACGCCGATGTCCAGCAGGTGCCCCTCTCCACATGCGGGCTCTAAGCTACTGCGTCAGGGGGATCTGTCCATGACTTTCCATCAGTGTTTGGGGGTTGGTTTATCGCATGGCCATCAGGGGGGCTCCTGAAGGTTAGCATAACGGCACGAAGTTGGGGTTGTTGGGGTTGTATGATGCAGTAATGACAATCGAGATTCGAGAAGTTCCCTTATCTCTGTTCCAACCGGCACGGGTGCTTTGAAAGGCCGCGATGTCAGCGATCATGTTGGCCGAGTACCAGTGGTCCGAGGCCGCCGTACTCCCTCTACTCGGAGTCCACCACGGCGGCACGCAAGCATTCTGGCGCCGCCCTTCCTTGGGCAACCAGGACGTTCTCATCCTCCACCTTGTGTCCTCAAAAGACCGCAGTGGCAAACAATTCCGGACAAAACGACAGCGCACCTCATGGACCCTTGAGCTCCAGCATGTCCCTCAATGTCCTCACAACCCCCGCATCCAGACACATCACGCCTTCCTTTCTGTGCTTACACGATGCAGAGTGTTCCGATTCCGTCGTCTTGGGCGTGGGCTTGGGATGGGAGGGACTTGACTTGCTGCTCAGGAACGGGACCGAAATGGCGGTCGTCGAGCGCAACACGCCGTAATCGATCCTGGTTCACGCTCACAAAAATTACCCCACCCCAAACAGAGGTCAAACACTGTATTCCGTAGTCCGATCCATCTCGTCGTGGTGACGCTGGCTGCAAGATTTTGGAGGGAGACGCACGGGCCGGTCTTGGCGGGTAGGAGCTTTAACGGGGTCGATCTCGAATGCGTAGCCGATCTGCCGAAGTCACTGTCGATTCCTTGATGCCACGACCCCAGGTGGCCAGACGCGGCCCACTCTGCAGCCAAGAGCCAATCACAGCCCCGACATGTCAGCCTGGCACTGAGACATCCCCAGTTTCGATGACTGGCAGTGGCTCGGTTGGTGACATTCCACTCCACAGGCTCGCTCCACCAAAAAATCGACCACGCGGTCAGCAACTGGAGAAGCAACGGCTTGACGATCGATCATCAAGGTACACTATATGTCCGTGAATCTCATGGGGAGTCAGATGGGCCAAAGAGCTCTGAGGATATGAATCATTGGCACCTTCGCTGAGAGCCGCTGTATTCCACTCCAGCAGCGATAGCGATGCGCAGCTGCCGCTTCGCCCCAGCGGTCTTGGTCATGTCGCCGTACCTACCACTCAACAACGCGCGGGTTTGTCCCCGTCGGCGGGCTCATGAGTCGTCACAACAGCGCTCCTACAGTTGACGACGCCGCGTGCTGCCTCGTGCATCCCGGCAGCTGGGACTCGCTCTCGCAACCCTGAGATGATGAGATATACGCGAACGGCGCCGCGGGGGACGAAACTCCTCACGGACGATGGCACGGCTCAAGACCTATGCCATGTCGCTCGGGGATATTTCGGGCAGTGATGTCCCCGGCGTGGCAGGACAGTACGCCATCCGCAGGGCTGCCTTGACGCCTACCGCACCGCCGTGACGAATAGGCCCGGCAGTGAACCCCGGCATGCCAGTAAAGTGCGCCATCCGCAGGGCTGCCTAGACGCCAACCGCACCGCCGTGATGAAATAGGCCCGATCTCTGCGACGCCACCTGCGAAGACACTGCTGCAGGGCGCGCCCATACTGCACCTCCCTTGCCGACATCCTCCTTCCTCCGTCCGCTATGGTCAAACGGCGAGCTCTTCAAGTTCATGAACCGGCCCTGGCTGGCTGGTCACACCGCAAGGGCAACCGCCTCCTCGATAGCCCACCACCACCCACCGCATACATCCCCGATGGTTCATGACGGAAAGCGGGTTTCGTGGCGTCTTCCCCCCTGGACGCACGAGCACGCGAGTTGTGTCAACACCCCCTTTTAGGGCCGGGGTTGTCAGGGCGCTGGAGGGGGAAAGTGTGAGGATAAGGGCCAGGGCAAGGGCAAGTGCAGTGAAAGAGGGAGTAGGAATGGGAGTGGGCCTGGCTGTAGAGTGGCGGGTGGCGTGCTTCATCCTACTTTCTCAGGCGAGTTAGCGGACAGACGTTCGAGTCTTGCGGGCGCCCAGGGCTTGGGGCAGCACAGCGACGCGGGGGATTCGTGCGCCTCGGGTGAGGAGGATATTCGCCCAAGCGGCTGGGGACGGAGGTTGCCGTCGGTGTAATGCGGTTATGAACATGCAGGTATGGGCATGGCTTGGGTCCATTGATGGCTCTGGCGTCCTCGGTGTTTTTGTTTTGGGTACGGGCGTGCGCAGCTGAAGGATTGGGAGGGTTGGGTGGCGTGATGGAGTCTTTGATGCGCAGACTGAAGTTGACTGTGGATCGTCAGAGGGTTGGCACGTACATAGAACTTTTGCTGGGGGCAATATTGACCCTGAATGCTGAGACTTGAAACGGAGCACATTTCACATCACCGCCGTCTGCTTGCTTGCTGCCTGCGGCATTTCTGCAGCATGCCATGCCGGGCCGACTGGCACTTGACCATAGCGTCCGATCACAAACCGCAGGATCTCTCCGCGACGCGACTCAACCTTCTCCTGCCCCTCCGCACGTGGAAGTGAACCTCTTGTCTCGGATCCATTCAGTTCATCATTCCAGGCCACTGAGCATGTCTGAGATCCGAGGACATTGTGCTCCGGAGAGGTGATCTCCAATGATGTCGCCAGGCACACACCCGCGAGCCAGGGCCCAAAGGGCCGACTTGACTTCACATGCACGGAAAGAGCCGCATTGGGCGCCAGGGCGCGGAGGTCAAGTATAAAAGGGGAACAGCTCACGGCCAGGGATATCGCGCCCTGTTTGGTGCCGTTTTGTCACACAAAGTAGTGTAACCTTCAAGTTCCAGACGCCGGTCAGTTACGCGGCGGAGTCTGGATGGCAGCCGCGCTGGCCGTTGCATGGTCTCCGCGAACTTGCATGAAAGTTGCGGAGATGGCACCCAGAGGGCGAGGCCTTATTCGCTTTAGCGAACATCGGTCCGAACCCCAAGTCGGGGAAAGCTTTGAGCTAGCTAACTCTAAGCTAGTGTCGATATAAGCTTGCTGTCATGCATCACAAACAGTTAGTTTCGATGCAGTACTTCTGGTAAGCCGGCGCCGTGGCTGGTGGTGGGTGGAATAACATGAGGTCGTTCGCAAGACAAACCGGCTCCGTCACTGTCCGAGGTATCCGCTTCGGCCGTACTGAGCTTGTCGACGTTGGTTCTTCGGGGTTGATGTTTTTTGCTCGTCACCCCACAAACCTGGGGTAAAAGTCGGGTGTGGAGGAAGGCCGGGAGTAGGCCATCACTGATGGTCCTTAGGCTGGGATGCGCTGGTCGAAACGCATTGAAAGTTGTGTAAAAATAAACCACAGCGGCTTTGCTGGTGCTGGAGTACCTATGTTGCACACTTCCAAGCTCACCTCTCACAGGGGCGGCTGTCCAGCACAAGGCTGAACCTCTGCGTTGCTCCAAGGGCTCACAAGGCTGACATGGCTGATCAGCCCTCTGGGTCTGGATTGGCACGACGAGTGTGTTTTGCGTCGCAAATTGGTAGTGTACGGAAGACATGCCAGACGCGGCGCGATCGCGAAGCTTGATGTCGCACCTCAGCTGGCGTCGTCTGAGCCAAGGAATGGGGCATGAGCGCTCGGGCAAGGAAGAGCAGGAAGAGCGCAAGGCGACAGCCTCTTCGGTCCGATTGTGGGGACCCGGGCACGAGGGGGTGGTTCCATGCTCCGCATCTCCAGCATCCCCAGGCCACTAACCCCAGCTTTTGCAACCTGCTTCCCGTTTTTCCTCCTCGGCTCTCGCGTGCAGGAAAACGGTCTGGAGCCAACTCTAAAAAAAATATTTGTCAACGGTTTGCTTCGTTTTTCGGAGCCGAGCTGTCCGTGTCATGACAGCAGGGAGCGACAGAATGCTGGTGGGAATCGTTCCGCATCGCAAATGTCTCACCCCCTCTCTCAGCCAAATGTCTCACCCTCTCTCTCAGTCAGCCTGGGAGTGTACGGAACCGTAGTTACTGCGTCTGTCAGCCTGCAAAGGACGAGTGTGCTCCGTAACTCAGGTCACTCCTGTGCAAGTGCCCTGAAGTCGCTGTGGATCTTGCCCTGACCCGCTGCCTTGGTTCTCTTGCCTCTTTCCGAGCAACATCGACTTCACGCAAGCGCTCACCATCAGACGAGAGTCGCGCGACCCAGGGATCCCAGTGGCCAGCGCTGAAATGGTGGGCCAGAAAAACGCCTCGGCACACTGCAGCACGCGAAGAATACTCCGTGATGACGGGCGCTAAGTAACATAGGTAATTCTGTGCGCGTACAGAATAAAAAGATTGAAGCTGCAAGAGACTGCGCTACCCACGTGCGCGTAACACTGTAAATGCTGACGGAATAATCCGTACAGCAGCGAATTGCAATTTTGCAGTGTGCAAAGTAGTGTACTAGTAGTGTATGGACTGCTTTGTCCACCCACTGGTGGTTTTCGGTATTCGAGTCGGCACCTGCCTCGCTTGGTTGCATGCATGAATCCAGCAGAGTTTGCTGGCCCACTCGCGTTCACCGTTTGCCACGGTGTCCGGCTCCGTTTTTGGTGAGCGCTTTGCTTCTTGTGTCATGAGCGCAGCTGATTGTGCCGTCAGAAAACCAGGTAACCACGCTGTGCCGCACTCTGCACAGTAAGAGCTTGTTTCCAAATACAAAACAGAGCAATGCTCAAAGAGAAGCGGACAAAGTCGTAGTAACGTTATGTACGGGATACTCGGCAGTGCCGTGCGTGACGTTGTTAAGGTTAAGCGAGGAAACCATGAACTGTTCGGTCTCCAGGTCTTGGCGCGGTTCCGAGAAGCAATGGAAGAAGGCGGGCGCTCCGTTTTGTTAGTCAGCTCGCCAAACGCTCACACTCGACGGACGGCGAGTGCAAGCCGCGCCGTTACTGGGCGAAGCAAAGAACCAGCTGGCCCCGCTGCAATTAACGACGCAAACTAGCATGCTCCTGCGCCCATTTCCCTTTACCCCTTGCGGGTTTGGGCCCTCGGTTCGTCCCATCCGGCCTCCCGCCCCATTTCTTTAATCTCCCCCCAGCCTGTTTCTCTCACCCTTCCGCCCCAAACACCCTGCCCTGCTCTTTGCACAAGCAAAATCGCATCACGACTTTTCCCGCCTCGAATCGAGGCGACAACTGCACCGCCTGTGAAGCCGGGCCGCCTTCGTCCCCTTCGAGTTCGAGGCACCGCTATTTTGCTCTGCGCTGGGCCCGCCCGCGTGGTGTCCCCGCGATTTCTTGGTCGACCAGGTCACCGGGCCGATTCAACCCCAGATTGCGTGCGACTCACCTTTGGAGACCCCACGATTGCGCCGGTTACCCCAGACCAACTGTTCCCGGCGCTCTGGATCTCGTACGGATTTTTGCCATACCGCCTGTGGATGCTAGCACAGTGACACGCGCTCCCCGCTGTCGCGTTCAGCAATTGAAGGACGCCGGGGTAACACGGCGCCGCCGAGCACAATGACGACCGCCGTGAAGCGGGCCTGCGACGCTTGCCATCGCCGCAAGGTCAAATGCGATGGAATCAACCCGTGTCGCAATTGCTCGGCCTCGCAGCTTGCCTGCACGTACAATGCGATCCCTCAGAAAAAGGGCCCCAAGGGCTCTCGCGCCAAGGTGATCAACGAGCTGAAGGAGACGCAGCGCCAGACGAGCCTCTCGGCCAAGCTGCAGGGCGGCATGGCCGGCGGCGCAGCGAGCGCGAGTCTCGCGCCGACGCCGAGGCTGTTGACGGAGGAGACGCTCCATGCGTGCATCGAATTTTTCTTCGCCCACATGTATCCGATGATGCCGATCCTGGACCGCCAGCGCCTCGAGCAGGATGCCAGGTGCATGGAGCAGAACCTTGACACGTACTGCCTCCTGACGTCGCTCTGCGCCTTCGTCTGCCTGCAGCCGGGCATGGTCATACCGGGAATGGGGATGCCGATGAACGACCCGTTTAACCCGGACATGATGCTTGGCGGCAACATCGTCACCAGCACGCTTCTGATGGAGGAGACAATGCGGGTTCGCAAGGGTTACGACTTTGTGGCCTCGCCGACTGTCAACACTCTGTGCACGAGCTTCTTCCTGTTTGCAGTACACCACGGCCTGGAGATGCACGACAAGGCCTGGTTCTACCTGCGAGAGGCCACAACCCTAGCGCACCTGACAAGGATGAACCAGGAGCAGACCTACATGCAGTACGACGGCAGCGACAACATTGACGCATCGCGACGCAGGCGCTTGTATTGGCTCCTTTTTGTGACTGAGCGGTATGTCGCAAATGCCTTGGCTGGCTCCATTTTTTTTTTTTTTTTTTCTTTTCTTTCCTCTTTTTCTTTCCCTTTTTTTTTTTTTTTTTCTTTTCTTTCCTCTTTTTCTTTCCCTTTTTTTTTTTTTTTTTTTTTTTTTTTTTTTTTTTTTAAAAAAAATGTGAGCTCGAAGCTGACAACCTCACTCAGCGCCTACGCTTTGCAGCACCGCCGCCCCTTGACGCTCCAAGCCAGCATCAACCCGCCGTCGCCTAACGAGCACCCTGCTGACCTTTTCCTGCATCACGGCACCGGCTTCCTTCGCATGATTGGTCTATTCCGTGGCTTCGACGAAATGCACGTCCCTCTGTGGATGAAGACACGGGGCGAATGCTCCGACTCGTATCTCGCAGCCCTTGACAAGCAGCTGCAGGAAGTCTTGCCTGCTTACCTGAACGACACGCAGGCTCAGCTCTCCGAGCTGTCGATTAACCAGCAATGGCTGAAGCACAAGGCTTGGGAGCTGAGCGTCGCGAACGGCCACGGGAACAACGCGGGTGTTCCTTACGTGGACACCATCAACGATCTCCTACCCATGGTGTCTCACTTCCCCGGCAATCTGGGTCTGCACGGCCTCAGCTTGTTTGAGCATCTGCTCAACGTTACCTGTTCCCTCACCGACATGCTTGCCATGCTGCCGGCGCCGCGCACCCCATTTACGCCCGGTCCGCATGATCAGCTGCGCAAAATCCTAAACATTGTTAGCGTCATCCGCAACGGGGAGCACCGCTTCCTGCCGCTGTTGTTGAGCCGGGTGGCCTCGGCGCTCTCGAAGCTCGCGAGTCCGATGTTGCAGAACGCGCCCGAGAACGCACCCGCTTGCAACTTGGATATCTTTGACGGCTTCGGCAATGCCGGCATGGGCCAACCGTCCATGTACGCCTCTGGCGACTATGACAGCAAGTTTGGCGTCCCGCGGCTTGAGGAGCTGAGCTCGGATTCCAGCAGCCCGAACGCGCCTCCTTCGAGTAACAGCGACATGAATTCCCCGTTCACCAATTCCTCCGGCGTCATGTCGCCGGGTATGGAACTGCCGCACCCCTTGCAAACGGACTTCACTTCGATGCCCGAGATGGTGATGAGCCCCATGAGTCACGCACCACCCCCGTCGCTGCGCACGCCCGGAGGCATGAACTCCCAGCAAGCTCGGCATCCACAACAACATTCGCCGATGTCGCCATTCCCCAACTCAAATGCTCAGATCCAGGGCTTGAATGGCAACAACATCAATCCGCCTCCGAATATAAGCTTGGCGTCCCAAATGCATCTCGGCCAGGGCATTGGCGGGGGAATCAACGCCAATCTATCCCAGGCCAACAACATGATGGCCAGAGCCCCACCACCACAGCGTGCAAACAGCTACGCCATGGGCGTGCCCATACGAACGGTCGGCGACTTCCAGGCGTTACAAAGAGCCAACTCAGACATGAACTCGATGGGCTCCATGGGGATGAGTGCGCTGGGGCCCGAGCTTGACTTCAACACGCTGCCCAGGTAGCACCGCTTGACAGGCGGACATTAGCCTTGTTTACCAAGGTTAATGTTGCCGGCCTGTGATGTCTGGGTCGTTGACCGGGGTCCGAGCAGCGCCTCGGCTATTTTTTGTGAGCGATTCATTTCCTTTGTTGCATCTAAAAGGTCTGTCACAACGCATGGCATCGATTTTTGGAGTCTAGTCGGTCTTGGAGATGTTTCTGCCCCTGATTCATCCCCCTTCCTGTACTGCGGGGGTCACCTTTTGGATTCGCATTTTGTATGATTTATCGACGAATTCCTGGGGAACGGAAACAGTACCAGATTGGACATCACCCTCCACGCACAGCAGCACTTTTCTTTTGTTCTTGGGCACTTGGTCTGTCGGCTCTGTTTTTGGACAAGTATCTTTGGCCTTGGGACGGCGAGCCAGGTGTTTTGGGGTATTCCTAATACTGGGTGTCCGGAGGGTTATTCTTGGACGAAGGCGACTGGGCGATCATGCATTCAGCGTAATCTGTCGGCGAGCATAGCGAGGAGAGCGAGCAGGAGCGCGTTACTGCATGTCAGGACCTGGGAGGAAATGCTTCTTTTTTAGCGGAGGTTGATAGCTGTCCAGCTCTGGCTGGTGTAACAATAGAAACTTGATATTCAGGGCGGGAGCTTCCCTGCTTTCTCTGCCGTAGGGACACGGTGACGCGTCTCGGAGGTTTGAGGCACATGATGGCCTGATGAGGGGAGTACCCAAGCGACGAGGTCTCAGAATTCGACCAGCTCTATCCCCTCCTCCAGGATAACCGCAAGCCCCTGGTGGGATGGCAGCCGCAGGTCCAGCTCGTTGATGTCGCCGACCGGGAGATACAGGTTCGAGATGCTCCCAACGCCCACCATGAATATATTCCACCACTCTTTCTTCCTCCCGCTCTTCGGCACTTCGCCCGCGCTGTCCCCCGCGACGACAGCATACCTCCTCCGCCACCGCATCATGAGCAACGCCGACCCTCTCTTCCGCCAAGCCGGGTCCTCCGCCCCATCGTCACCCTCATCCCCCTCATCTCTCTCATCCCCGCCAAACAGCGATGAGTATCCCCGTCTCGACCGGTGCTTCTCCAACAACCGCACCGACAGCCGCACCGGAATGCCGCCGAACCACCACGACCACGGCCGCCTGCGCGGCCCCGCCGCCGCGCCCGCCGCGCTTGCCCGGGCACCGGTCCGAGAGATCAACGGAGTGTCCGCGGCCGATGCAGCCCCCAGACAAGACGGAGCCTCCACAGAGCAACAGCTCAGCGCCACCAGCGAGACCACACTACCCCGACTGCAGCCGCTGCCGGCCACGTCACAACCGCCACCTCCGTTCCGATGGTGGTGATGATCCTGATAATCATCATCCTCATCATCATTGTCACGGCCACCGCCGCCACCGTCACACCACCTCCCCCGCTCACCATCCGCGCCCCTAACAACCCCAATACACCCAGCCCCACCCCCACCCCGACCCCCATCACAATCACAGCCGACATCCTCCCTCCCCTTGCCTTTGCCATTGCCTTTGCCATTGCCTTTGCCCTTGCCCATGCCCGTCCCCCACATGCCGTTCTTCTCCCTGCCCCCGGCCCCGCGAAGCCGTCCCAGCCTGATTCTGAGCCCGATACCGAGGCCCAACACCATTTTCACACCCAGCTCGAACCCGGGCGGAGGGAGCCAGCGCCGTTTTCGGGCTGAGGGTGCGTGCGGTTGTTTCGGCGTCTTGTTTGGGCTGCCGCTGTGGCTGTGGGTGGGCATTGTCGTTGTTGTTGTCGTCGTCGTGATGCGTGGAATAGGGGTTGGGGCTTGGTTCGGCTGCCGTGGTGGTGGTGGTGGTTGGGTGGGGGAGGAGCTGGGCGTTGGAGGCGGTGATGGTCGTGGACTGACTGACTTAGAGGGAGATGTGGATGTGGATGGACGCTTGGTGTTGCGAGCGTGGTTGCTGTGGCTGCTGGCTTCGCTGGCTATTCCTGTGGTTGGCGTCGGGCCTGCTCTTCTCGGCTTCACGGCTTTGAATTCGCTCGTCGTCACGGGGTCCGGCTCGGCTTTTCTCTTCCGATCGAGGTCGCGGTCACAGCCGAGGTAGGGGTGGGGTTTGCGGTTCGTCCTCACGCCCGGTTCACTGCTGCCTTGGCGGCGTCGGAGCACAGCTTGGTGTTGAAGCTGATCGACTTCAGGGAGTACTGGCGGCGACGGGTGGCGTGGGAGGGGTCGAACACCGTTCAAAATGTTTGTATAGGACCCCAGGGAGGAAGACAGGGTGAGGGCAAGGGGACGGCTTCCGGCCAGAGACGAGGCCCGTTGAGAAGTCGGATGGCTGGAGGCTTTGGCTTGGCCGTAAGCATGCGATAAGGTCTTGCGGGGAGGGATGAGAGGACAGTGAGCTCGAGGCCGAGAGTTGGCCACCGCAAGGGGGAGAAGGGAACGTAGGAGCGGAAGGCGGATGGGAAAGACGGACCTTCCAGGTTGGGGAGAGCGTCTCAAGGAAGGCCTGGCGGTTTTGGGATCATTTACAGTGACGACCACCTTGCTATCACGGGGTAACGAACGGCCATGGCGGGCGGTCCGAACTGGATGTGACAAATATAGCAGCGTGAAGATCGGTTAGAATACAAGACGGGGAGGCCAAGGACAGGGAATGGTGATGTACTGCACGAAACGCAGCACAGCGGCACTAACGCCCGTTCCTTTCCGCTTCTTGAGGATGTCCCTCCGGCTGATGACACAAGGAATCAAGGTCCCAAGATGGGCTTTGGGAAGATGCCACTTGTTCATCCACATGCAATTGGTAACCCGTTCTTGATGCGCTTCACAGTGACCTGCAGGACGCTGAGACATCTTCAACTGCTACCGTTGGGATCGCCAACGGCCCACGACTCAGGGACCTCCATCAGCAGAGCTCCTTCCAGGTTGTCCTTTTCCCGCGAAGCTATCATGGGCTGGAGTACGAGGGAGCTCCGGGTTACTCCCCCAACTCAACGGTGTGCAACGACGCCGCATCACCCCACACCAAACGGCCACCTTCACCTAACAGGGCACACTGGTTCGTGCGACCTACCCGCAATGTCAGCCCGGGCTGCACAGAAGACGCAATTGAGAGCATCAGCCCCGGGCCCTCCGTCTCGAGCTCGAGCCGACGGTGGGGAAAGCCCGTGCCGACAGCACAGCACAGCACATACTCGTCCGACATAACCGGGCCTCTGTTTTCGACTTTTTGCCCAGTCACAACGGCGGAGGCCATCCGCTCTGGCCTCGGGGGAAAGGTCCGACACGGTGCACAGCCCCAGAGAGAGTGTGCGCGTGTCTGTGGCACGAACGCAACCGTGGGTTTCCGGTGCTCTTTAATTCCGGCGTCAATGCGGCTGGACCAGAGAGAGAGCTGTTTGGATAACGCGGGAAACGTTGCCCTCGTTGCGAGTTGTCAGTGGCCGTTCCCCGTCTTACGGCTGATCATCCGATGTCCGGCCGAGATGCTCTCGCATCTATTTATAAAGCTCTCACTGCTTGGTCATATTGCAAGGTGACGAGGCCAGTCATTTCTCTGGGTAGGGGAATCATCAGAGATCGCCAGGGTAGGAAGGGGAGGAAGTTTGAGTGACACCCCATGACTGGGAACAAACGACAATGACACAAGCCTGACGTGGCCGCCCGGTTTGATGATTGCGTGTTTGATACAACAAACACAAGAAGCTGGTGAACGGCAATGCACGGAGTTAAAAGAGGGCTCATCCCATCCAGAAAGACTGCCATCCTTCTTGAGACTCTTCAAACCCCTTTCACGTAACAACACCTGAATGCAAAGCACCCAAAGCACCATACACCAGAATGACCCGAAAACAAGGAAGGGGTTTGCACGTCTAGACATAGTATAGACGAAGACGACGGACCAACAGACAGACGCACCACGTTGGATGGAGCAGCAGCAGCAAAACACAAACGCCCATGCAACAACGACCAAAGAAGCAACGGCATATATTCCTACATGATCCCTCAAAACCCACATCCCACATTGCACCTTTCCTGTCCCTCCCCATCCGTGATTGCCAAGCGAAAGGACAAGTCGGCCCCACCGAGAACCACCGCCGCCGCTCCCCTCTAACCTGGGATCGCCCAGCCAGTCCCGGCAACCCAAAAGAAAAAGGAGAAAGAAACCTCTTGAAGCCCGAAGAAGCACCTCCTTTCCGGCCCGTCCAATCGAGCCCACCACCCAAACGCAGAAGACCCAAACCGACCCGGGATGTCTAAGGGGAGGACTTCGGAATGCCCGGACGGTGAATCGACGCGCAAGGAAGCTCTAACCCGTCACCTCAGCCCCTCCGGTCCCCGCTCCCCGAGCCACCAAAGTCCGGCTCGGGCACCGCTGC
Organism: Thermothielavioides terrestris NRRL 8126; assembly: GCF_000226115.1. Lineage (NCBI taxonomy): Eukaryota > Fungi > Ascomycota > Sordariomycetes > Sordariales > Chaetomiaceae > Thermothielavioides > Thermothielavioides terrestris. The sequence goes on along the minus strand of NC_016457.1, from coordinate 3,838,925 downwards.
CTTCTTGTCCTTCCTCGGCTTGAAGACAAGCTCGGCCATGATCTGGATGTGGTCGGCCGGGAAGTGGTAGTTGGGGAAGCCCGGCACGCGCTTGAGGTGGTCGCGGTCGGGCGGGCCGAGCAGACTGACCACCTCGAGCGTGTTGGTCGAGTACCAAATGTAGTCGATGACCTCTGCGAAGCCGGGCACATAGTTGGTGAAGGTCAGCTCGTCGGGGGTGTCCTTGAGGTGCACATAGGCCGAGCGCATGCTGAAGGGGTGCTCGACGCCGTCGCGCGTGAAGCTGCCGTACTGGTGGTCGCCGAAGTCGCTGTGGTTGGGCGCGACACGCCCCATGGACAGAAGCTCGTAGACGCTGCTGTCGTGCGTCGAGTTGTAGTCGCCGCAGATGAGTAGCGGGATGTCGGTGTTGTTCCTGTACTCCTGCGACGGCCCCGGCTCGGGCAAGTCTGCGCGCTCCTCGCCTTCTTCGGCCGGCAGCTGGATCATCTTCTTATCCTTGAGCGGCGGCCACCGAGCGTACTTCTCCGCCAGCTTGGTGATGTTCTCCATGAGGATCGCCGTCTGCACGAGCTTGACATCGGCCAGCGTCGGCTCCCAAGCCAGGTGCGTGTTGGCGACGATGACCCGCGCGCCCGTCTGCCGGCTCTCGAAGAAGCAGATGAGGCCGATGTTGTCCTTGGGCATCACCCGGTTGAAGATGTCGTGATGGTTCTTCATGTCCGGCCGGTTGATGGCAATGTTGGCGTAGTCAAGGAGCTGCTTGTCGAGCAGGATCCACTTGCTGGCCTTGTAGAAGATGGCACAGCCGTCGACCGACTGCGCATCCTTCTCCGACATGGTCTTGGCTTTGGGCCTCGGCCAGTGCACCCCCTTGTAGCCATCCTGGGCCAGTTCCGGGCTGAAAAAGTCGCGGAACACGTCGGTCGCGATCTCCTGGAGACACAGCATGTCGGCGTCCTTGTCGCGGAGCTCTTGCATGATCCTCTGTTTCCGGTAATCCCACGAGAGCGCGGCTGGGGGCGTGTAGCCGTAGAGGGCACTCGTGGCGAACTTGTCGCAAAGGATATTCCATGAGAGGATCTTGATGCGCTCGAGGTTAGGCGACACATCTTCTTGCACCACGATCGCCTTTCTTTCTGCAGGAGGGATGGGCACTGCGGGGACTCGCATCGTAAGCATTTGGCTCTTCTTCTTTACCTCGTAGAAGAGCGGCTGGGTGGGGGAATGGGAAGGCTCACCTGGAGCTTTCAGAAGGAGCCGGTTCACCAAGCTCTTTGTGTCGCCGCCCATGATCTCTTGCTTCAGCGACGGGTCGAGAGGGTTGCCTTCGATGCCGAGCATTTCCAAGAGGTACAGCGATCCAACCTCGGAGGGCAGGTCGCGGATCTGGTTGTTGAAGAGATACAGCGACTTGAGGTTGGTGCACATGCCGATCTCGGGAGGGAGCTCCGTGAGCAGGTTGTGGGAGGCATCGAGATGGCGCAGGTGACGCAAACGCCCAATCTCGGCGGGGAGGTAAGTCAGGCGGTTGGAGGCGATGTAGAGCTCCTGCAAGAAGTCGTAAGCGAACAGCGGGGGTCCCAAGACACGCAGTCCCTGGCCGCTCATGTCGAGGTTGTACCAATCCTGCCGCTTGTTGGTCTTGTCCAGGCTCCAGGGCCGTCTCCTATCGTCCTCGCCGTCGACGGCAGGCCCGGCATCGGCCCCGGCGAGAGCGCCGCCGCTAATACCCCTGTTCTCGGCCGCCTTAAGCCTTGCATAAAAGTGAGGCTGGCTCTGCTCAGTCATAGTGGCATGCGCTCGTTCCGCCTCCTTGTGCAACCGCAACTGTTCTGCCCAGTGTTCCGTAATCTGTTGCGGCTGGCCGGTCCGGGAGGTGGACCCATGGCCGTTCTGCATCGCGCCCGCGGAGTAGGGACTCGCATTGGACAGGACGCCGCTCGAGAAGGCCGAATGGCCCATGAGGGCCGTGCCAGTGCCATGGCCGCCGTGGTCGGGCTGTATGCTCTGGTGGTGCTGAGCGTGGGCCTGGTGGGGGTGGGCCGGCTGCTGCTGGAAGTTGTACAGCATGGGCATGGTCTGCTGCCGGCCCGGCGCGCCATTGATGCGGGAGGTGTGCCCCTGCTGGTGGTTCTGGGCGTACATACCGCGCGTCGTGTTCTGGCTCGCGGAGCCGTGGGCGGGGGGGTTAGAAGGCGATGACGGCGGCTGGACGGCGGCGAGATGGGTAAGGATCGAGTTCAGAAAGAGCCCGTTGGCGATCTGCTCGCTAGAGATGCCGTTCGGCGAAAGCGGGTTCGAGAAGGAGTGCAACAGATGGCGGTGACCATCTGCCATCTACGGATAGCACTGCGGCGGGTCGGCGGGCGGCGGGAGAGGATAAGCGCGGGGAACGTCGAAGTCGGAGCGCGGGAGCAGCAAGGTTTGCATGGAGCAGAGCAAGATGTTTGTTGGGCATGGATGCAGTTATGGTGTTGGTTCGTCGGGTGCCGCAGCAGGTGACGGAGAGGTCGGCCGCGCTCGCTCAGAGAGCCATTCACTACTACGCTGAGTCAAGGCGAATCGCAAGTCGAACGTAACCAGAGATGTTCGCTGGGGTCGGTCGACTGGGCTCGCTTGGGGGAACAGGGTTGCCCCGCGGAGGTTCTGCGATGCGCGTGCACACTCTCGCTGGCAGAGGAACCGATGCCCGAGGGGTGGAAGTGGGTTCTTTTTTTATTCGTTTCCGTTTTCTTTGTTCGAGTTCGTCCGAACGCAAGTCTGGCAGAGAGAGAGAGAGCAACGGGTGAGTCAGCGCATTGGACAGTGCAAAGCCGGGAGCAGATGTGCTGATTCCTGGTGGTGGTGAGCAGGGAGGACGAGGAGGAGGATGAGCAGGAGGGGGGATCCGTGAGTGGATGTGTGAACAGGGAGGGACCTGAGCACGGCCGACGTTGACGATGGGCGGCTGCAGGCATTGCAAGCTGCAACAAGTGGCGTGGAGCGCCCAACGGTTCCAGCCTCCTCTCTCTCCCCCCACCACTCTCGCGCAGAAACTGCGCCATCTGGTCTCACCTGTGGAAAGAGAATGTGTACAACCTTTGACGGCAATAATGGAGGCGCTGCCAATCGATACTCTGGTGGAAGGATATGGTCTGCAATGGGTGGTGTGGGCTCAGCCGTGGATAGTGTCGGATGTGTGTCAATGCCTCCTGTTGTGGCCCGCTTTTCACTTGACGGACCGTGCACAGTGCAGCACAAGGGCAGCAGGGGGCACCTGCTGCTGTCCCCGTGCCGTCGTCGGGCCTGCTGACATAATGTGGTTGCTCACGTGACTGCAGCCGCCCTTCAGCCTCGCCTCGGGCGGGTGCCTCCACTTTGTACGACCTCCACAAGGGTTGCCCAGGCTGCCTGGCTCGAGCGCGGGGTGGTCCTGTCAGGTCAGCCAGAACCTCGCTCGAGCGCCAGGAGTTCCACGGAGCTTCCGCCGGCTGCAATTCCCGTGCAATTTTCCCACTCGTAGGTTGTGCTGCAACAAGACCCAGGCTCAATCAATTTGTGGTTCTGACTCGCAGCCTCTCGCTCTTCTGGGCGGCCTTACATAGTACCAAGTTCGTGTCTCCCGCCGATGATCCGGACACTTGTTTGTTTCCTTTCTTATTGTCTCATATTGTGCTTGTGCCTGAGCCAAACAGCCAAAACACTTGGCCCAGCCAGATGGAGGCTGGATTGGATGGTTTCGCATCGCGGTGTCTTGCCCGCGCGCGCTCCTGAAGCTCCAAACACAAGCCACAGGGGCTGGAAGATACTGGTTCCGTGGTGTCTGCCTCTACTGTGTAGAATTCAGCCACCGGCGACACATGACGATATTCTGCCATGCACGGCGACGACAAAGGATTGATGACTCGACGGGCGCAGCCAGACATCCAGACGATGCATGAAGCCGCATAGTGGCAAACCACCGCCTCCCCACAGCAGCCAACAGCAGCACCGTTGGATTTATCCTTCAATCAGTTTCCCATCGTAGTGTAGGGCCGGCATTCCAAAGACCAACCTGGCCAGCGATTCATTGGGATCTTGTTGGGGCCTCGGCAGGGACTTCCGACTTGGCTGCGAGCCTCGAAATAGCTCTCGGCACACGAACCCTTTACTCGAGTTAGTTAGCCTTCGCACCCGGGGACGACGCCAGGCGCTGGGGCGAGCCAGCGAAGGATTGCAATAGCTTGTGGCCCAGCTGCGAAAGCAGCATGATTTTCACTGCGCTCGGGCAGCATGGCTGGCGACACCATCGCAAGTGAACGGCGCAGCCGGTCAGACACGGCGGCCCGAGAGCGACGACCTCGCCCCTCAGGAGCATGTGCAAGGTCGATGAGGCCAATGAACATCCCGGGAGCGGCCTGTTCAAGTGTCTGGGGCCGATGCCGAGCAGGGGAACGCGCCAGGCTGGCCTCCACAAGACAGCCAATCCGGCGAAGGGGGACGGCGATGCGGGGAAGCCGACCACAGAACTGTCACCACACTTGCTCCACTCAATAGCACCGCAAAGGGAGGCCCAGGTGAAGTCGGCGGCCAGGACCGGGGGAAATCTGGGGGGGGAATCCGGGGTCGAAGGCCCTCTCGAGCATAGTGCGGGCTTTGGCAGGACCAGGAAGAGAACAAATGGAAAGGCCGTGCAACCGACTAACTTAGGTAGTTGATTATTGTCTCTCGCGTGTCCCTCTTCGTGTTAAATGCGAGATGTGCCCAAGCTTCGTGCGATCCATTTCTTGGATTTCCCTGTCCTACCTCAGGAAACCAACAGTCCTGCCAGGTGCTGCGGTCCCTTTTTTCCCCGTCGCTGCTTCATTTCGATACTCGATATATTCCTTCCGAAAATAAACCGCAACTGCAGCCAACAGCCCGCGCGGCAAGCCGCGAGTTGTTCTTGCTTTCGGACCGGTACGGCCGCTGAGCCCCACACAGAAACCAGCTGTGAGAGCGAGTGTCATCAGGTCCCCCCCCTCGGTCGTCACCCCTTTTGAGCCTCGCGGAGCGGCGGAGCGGCGGAGCCAGACGGCCGGGCGTGGCTCTTTAGAGGCTGTCCTCCCTCCCAGGCCTGCGTACTTGCCTACGCACGGTAATAGTTAAAGGCCGGAAGTGCCGCTCGCGCCATGCGGAGCGCCTTCTTGCGCCAGTCTCGCTCTCCGCAGGCGCCGGGCATACCGTTATCCCTAGACCGGCCATGGGCCATGCCGTTCGCAGGACGTTGAGCACACGCGGTCGAAAGAAGCACTTACACGCGGGCCAACCCCAGGTCGGACGAAGGACGGGCGCTGACGGTGTGACCCTCCCGACACCTGCAGTCGCGCCCGTCATTGCACTGCACCTCTTCGGCCTTCCGTGGCTTTTGGCAGCCCCGGATTCCACCCGGCCGTGACGACCTGTCGTCTTTTCGGGCAGAAACCTGAGAGGCCTGCCACCTGTCTGAGAAAACCGGGGCTAGGTAGCAGGCTCGGAGCGAGCGAAGCGAGGTGCCGTCGCAGGGATTTTTGGGTGGTAGTGTCTGGCACACCCGGTTGGTGGAAGCGACAGGGACACGAAACAGACCCAGACGCGGAAAGCTTCTAGAAAAGGGGCGGTGTCCAGGTCGGCGTCTCCGACCGTTCACCGGCGCCCCGTTGATCGGCTCGGACGGTTTCGCAACGAGCTGGGGGACGACGGAGCACCCACCCCGACCACTGGGCGGTTTCGTGGTCTGCCGCTGCGTGGGCTTTGCTTTGGTCGAGTTGAATCAATCAAGGCAGGCACGCGACGCAGGGACAATCTCCGCATGCGCCTTTGCAGCACGGCAGCCTCCATTGGAAAAGGTGAACGAAAAGGTCGGGTGCTGGGCCCGGGGACGAAGCGGTGCGCAAATCGAATCCGCCTTCAGCGCTCGTTAACGGTTGATTAGCGGCTGCACCCACTATACCTGTGGCACCCAGCCCACTGGAACGGGCGCCGCGGGCAAGCCAGGCGGGGCAGCGGCCCCCCTCTCCCTTCCCCCCGGGACCCCTGCTGACATCAAGGGACCGGGAAAAAGTTTCGCTTGGGAGCCAAAATGGAGTTCCTCTCCGGATACGCCGCCGCCAAGGCCCCCTATCTCACTTATGAGGTCGAGCGCTCGCACCACTCGCGCCACTCAAAGCCCGGTCGCTCCAATTCAACGTCTGGGACGGCAAAAAAGAAGCGATCGCGCATTCCGGGCCACACGAGGACAAGCAGTGCGAGCACCAGCAGCAGCGGCGGCCGCACTGAACACCAGGTGCCGCTGGCGCACTCCAGCGCAGGGGGCTTGCAACAGTTTCAATCGGCCAGCGGTGCTGGAGCCGACGGCGACGGAACCGATCCAGCTGTTGCTGCAGAGCCGACTGCCGAGCACCCGCATCATCACGAGCATCGGCATCACGAGCAGCCCCTGCAGCACCGCGGGCACGCCTCGCGCCGCGACTCGACGCGGGAGCGAGAGCGGGACCGGGAGGGGGAACGGATGACTGCGTCGCTCAAGTACTACCAGGACAAGCAGCTGCCGGCGACGCCCCGCCTCAACACGCACGACGCCAGCTCCAAGCACGCCGGCGCTGCCCACTCTCCCGAGACCGCGTCGGCGCGCACACCGGCCTCTGCGGGCGCCTTCGCTTCGGCCTCGCTTGGCAATTCCGGTACCGCCGTCGCCGCCGCCTCCTTGACCGACCGCCGCATGCTCCAGCAGTCCGCCATGTTTGCCTACTCGGACGGGGCCAAGCTGCCCCGCGCCGAGAGCGTGTCCAGCGTCTCGGGAGCCACCACGACGAGCAATCGCACGGTGCACTCGAACGAGCCGACGTCCGATTCCGCCCACCAACACCGGCAGTTCGTCGTCCGCAACGGACGGACCTATCTCGCAGACCCGACCTTACCGTATCCATTACCCGTCGACCTCGAAGAAATCCACCGCCAGAGCCTCAAAACCATGCTCCTGATGCAGCTGTTCGGGCGCCCCATCTGCTCGCCCGCCTTCGCCAACAAACCGCCGCCTCGGATATTGGAAGTCGGCTGCGGAACGGGCTTCTGGAGCATGATGTGCTACAGATACTACGAGGCGCGGGGCCAGCACGCCGACATGGCATTCACAGGCATCGACATCGCGTCCCTCCCTCCCAATTCGGGTCCCAGCAGCAGCGGGACGTCCTCCTCCTCCGCCGCCCAGGGGCCCGATCCCCGACCAGACAAGGACATGAATTGGCGATTCGTGCAGCACGACCTGCGCAAACTGCCGCTCCCCTTCCCGGACGAGAGCTTCGATTTCATCATGGTCAAGGACATGGCCCTGGCCATCACGATCCCCATGCAGCAAGGGCTGATCGAAGAGTACATCCGCGTGCTGCGGCCCGGCGGCACGCTCGAGATCTGGGAGACCGACCACATGCTGCGCATGCTGCGGCCGCACGTGCCGGATTCGGCCACCACGTCCGGACCCGCTGATGAGTCCACCACCACCACCACCACCAACACCAGCGAAGACGACGCCGACGCCACCAACCCCGAAGCCTCCGACGATCCCGACCACCACCACCACCAACAACAATCACAATCACAATCACAACCGCAACAAAAAGACCAGCGCGGCGGCGCCTACGTCATGACGGGCAACACGCCGCTCAGCACGCCGCTCAACAACTTCCTGGTCGAGTACAACGGGTGGGCGGCGCGGGCGCTCGAGGCGCGCGCGCTGTGCGCCATGCCCTGCACCGTCATCGGCCCGCTGCTGGTGCAGGAGGCCGAGGTGCTGACGGGCGTGGGCAGCCGCCGGCTGGCCGTGCCGCTGTCCGAGATCCGGTGGGAGCGCGAGGGCGTCGGCGGCGTCGTCACCAAGGACGGCAAGAGCTACGTCGAGACGGCCAGGACCGCGACGGCCCGCCGTGCCGCCGCCGGCGCCGGCGGCGGCGCAGGGGGGGCCGGGGGGGCGGACACCGGGACGGGGGCCGGGGCGGTGCCCGGGGCGGCCAAGGGCCTGGAGCCGGCGGCCGCGGCGCTGCGGCGCACCGCGCTGCTGACGGTCGTGCAGCAGATCCAGAGCCTCGAGCCCGTCCTGAGGGAGGTCAGCGGCAAGAGCCAGGACGAGTGGGATACCTGGCTCGGCAAGATGATGAACGACCTGGTCAAGGAGAACGGCACGTCCTGGGGCGAGTGTCTCGAGGTCGGCGCCTGGTGGGCGCGGAAGCGGTGATATTGTTGTTATTGGCGGGCATAACCTGGGAAGGTAAGGCCGGGGGTGAGTGGGTGAGAGAAGAGAAGAGATTGGTACTGAAGGAGCTGAAGTGGGCTGGCTACTCTTCGTTTTCCTTCTTTGTTTGCGCTCCTATGGGAAGATGGTTGTTTGGTTACTTGGCTCAACGAGGGTTTGGACACGGTCGATGTACGTTGTATGTTGCTGCCTGTGGGGGAAAGCTAGCTCGGTTACGGTCCGGTTCTATACTACATTCATGTGCTACGCTCCGTCGTATCTCTTCCTCAGCGTTCGGTACCGTTTGAGGTAGTATCTGGGAAACGTCATATGGTCAGTCATGGGTGGGAAGAGGCGGGTGAACAGCAAGCAACAAGTGATGAGAAAAAGATCGGAAAGGATAGGGCGGGGGGTCAATCCCTCGAGGTGCGGTCTGGGGGTGCGGGTAGCCCATCATTATGTATCGAAATTGGAGGTTTCCGGTGTATTGAAGCTGTCGTGCTGCTCTCCCTGCGAAGGTCCAGGCGTGTTTCCGTGATTTAAAAGATGGGGCTTGTGCCCGCATGTAGATGGGGTTGCTCCTGTAAGGGATGGTGTCGTGGTCCACGGCAACCTCGTACCGAGCGCAGAAGAAAGATGACTTACAGGGCCTCGATCTCTGTGGTATCACCCGGACAGCGTCAGCTTGATGTGACCCGGAATATTATGCCCCCTCCAGCGGCTTGTCACGTCATGTCTCTTTTGCCTCTGCGGTTGCCTGACTGGTGCCCTCACGAGCGACCCGAGGCATTGCCGAGGCCAGGCCGACAACGAGAATGGCCATGGTACCTTACCTTTCCTCACAAACTCTGCCCTCGCGATGCCCTGCCTGATCTCGTTCTCGTCGGTGAGGTGCGACTTCGCCATGAAGGCGCGGTGCAGCCGTGGCCGGAAGTAGTCGTAACCCTGAGGATACTCACGGCCGAGGAAGAGGAGCTCTGCGGTTGAGCCTCACGCCCGCGCGGGTAAGTAAGTGGATGCTCTCACTTGTGGGCAGGTTACACTCCAGGACGGGGAGTGTCGAAGAGATGAGATGGATGGACTTGCCCTTGTAGATGGCGATGACTTGCCTCCTCAGCTCGGGGTTGGGAGCCGGGGGCATTTCGAGTCGCGAGCGGAAAATATGCTCATGTAGTCTTTAGATACGGTTCATGTCTTGAGTTCGTAGTTGGGATGGGGCTCAATCGTGGGCATGCAGGGCACAGTGGTTCTGGCACCTTTCGAATGTGAGATGCAGGACGTCAGGGTTCAGTGACGCATGGGTGCGACCCTGCCTGGCTTGGCTAAGCGGTATCTTATCACACAACGCAACGCAGGTACGGAATGCCAGGTTGTAGAGCAGCAGATGTGAGGTATCACTCGACTTCTGCGGGCAAATCGGAAGGCATGTCTTTGTCCACAGGCTACCTGAAGATAGACTAGTGGTTTTTCGACATGGCATCATTCATCAGTTTTCCACGAGCCGTGAACCACAGCGGCTGCTGTCGGCATGCCAGGGGTGGCCCCCACATTGTCTCCTTCGCTCCCCGCCCTGCCGAGAGGCCGAGCCGATGGCGGCAGCCCGCAGCGGGCCAGGGAAGTAGGCGAGCGGAGGAAGTGCGCCAGACAACCTAACCTGGCACAGCTCCCTCCGCGTTGATGAGTGTGATGAAGTCGGCGTCGCCGAGACTGTAGTCCCTTCAGTTCAGTGCGACAAGGACACGTTCAATTGGCTCAACTTGGCTCAATTCGAGCATTCCGAAAACCTCGCGCAATGGCCGCAGTCCTCCCAGCGCCGCGCCTCAGACTGAGGCTCGTCGCCGAGAGGGTTTGTGGCACATTGCCGCATTCACATCCACGCCTGCGCCGGCCATTTTCAGCATCAGCAGTCCGCTCAAACTCAAGCTCGGAACCCACCACAAACCCTCCGCCGCCGCCGCCTCCGTCCCGATGGATCGCCGAGCTGCGCGCCCGCATCGGCAAGTGCATCATCTTCGGCTGCAGCCGCCAGCAGATCGCGCAGGCGGCCGTGGTGCTGCGCGCGCTGGCGACTGAGTGGAGGGAGCTGCTGGCCGGCAGCGAGGGCTTCCTGACCGGCGGCCGCCGCGGGCTGGACGGCCGGGAGATCGCCTGGGGGGAGATGGACACCTTCGTAGGTCGTCGGGCCTGACTACCTGAGTTGCTGCGCCGCGGTGCTCCAGCCGTATGGCAAGCAGAGCTGAGCTCAATGTGGCTGACGGTGAGATGGTGGGGATGAAACCAGGGCCACGTCAATAACGTCAACTACTACCGCTACGCCGAGTCGGCGCGCGTCAACTGGATCACCAACTTTGCCGTCCATGTGGACCCCAAGCATCGAGAGGAGTGGTCAGTCAAACCCGAGCTCTTTTTGTTGTCGATTACAGTCTCGGGTAGCTCCTAGTTGCTCCCGAGACGGTTCTTTTGCTCCCGACTTGTTCTCGATGCCACAATTAGGGGAAGGAAAGAACTAACTCGCATTGTTGAACAGGGCAGCGCTGATGTCGCCCAAGGCAACCGGGCTGATCATGCGCAGCCTGAAGGCCGACTTCAAGTTTGTACGTTTCCGTGACCCCGTGTCTCTCTCCTTTGGGTGTGTGGATGGATAAGCGACTCACACGCTGTGACGCAGCCGATGGTCTACCCCGACAAGATCTCGGTGTATCACAAACTACGGGCTCGGCCTGAAGGGGACCCGGCCCCGAGCTCCTTCTTCCTGGACTGCATTGTCTTGTCGCACCAGCACAGGCGGATCGCCTGCCGCTTGGAAGAGGACATCGTTGTGTACGATTACAGGGTGGGCGGGAAGACCAGCATGCCCGATTTCATGGTCGCGCTGTTCGACGAGACCTGGAAGTTGCAGGAGAGAGAGACGGTTCGGGCGAGGACAAGGATATGGGAGCTCATCCGGGCCGTGGAGAAGCTGGAGAAGGAAACGTGGGATCGACCAGACGCCGTTGAAGACATGGGGGGTTCCAAGAGCAGCGGCAATTCATGACTGAGGCGGTGTAGCTAGGCAGGCTTACGTCTCGCGTTGATGGACGGCGATCCCTTTCCATGTCCCCCGGGCGCATATCGCCTCGGCCGCGACGCATACCTCATCGGCCATATACAACAGAGGGGCTGACAACAGCACACACGTGTCCAGGCCTGGGAGGCCTGGGACTCGAACTCGAGGCTTTGATCTGGAGGTTGAAACTCGGCCTGTATTTGCTCCGAACCATTTCACCAACAAAGCACGGAGTAGTGGCCGGGATAACTCGTCGTCGACGCAGTAAAGTCACTGAGCGTCCTCTTCCGGCGCGCCGGTGTCGGCTCAGCCGCAATATTGTGCAGATCTATCCGAGAATGGAGATTTGGTGGTTGGGATCGTAGCCTCGGCGACGCGCAAGAAATCAATCCCGGGCACGGAGGGGCTTTTCTGACCCGACAAACAACGTCGGGAATGACTGTTCGGGTCCCTCGTGTGGTAACTTTTTCGGCCCAAGCTTGGAGCACCGCGTTTCGCAGCCTGTTGTTCCACTCACGCTCGGCTCTCTTCCCTACACGACGGGGTCAGCATTTTGTCGTTGTTCTTGAGCTTGAGTATTGACATAGGAGCCGCAACGCAGCGACGCCATGCGAGCCCGACCACATCGGTAGGTAAGTACCTTCACCTGCATGTTCGATAGAGCGGCGCGCGTCATTGCTCCATGTTGTTAAGGGCTGACACAAATGCCAAATTCCTCCAATCTAAGCCCGCTGAAATAAGGTGGTCAACCGAGACATGTCTCAAAGACTTCAGCGTGTAAGACGGACATTGGCCCGGTAGAACAGCACGATAACCCGCGGTTGGAGAGCTCGCAACGCTGTCTTACGGGCGCGTAACGAGCGCGTGACGAGTGAACTACAGTACTCCAGCAAATCCAAGCAGGTGACTGATGGGCTGTTGTTCTTCGGTGAGACTCTTGTGAGACCTGGCGGTATTGCTTACGCCCGAGGGCCTTTCTATGCAGGTGACAAGTCAGGGGCCCCGCAGCATTCGCCTCAATGGCCTTTTGGCAAATAAGTCTACACATGTTGTCATCCCTAGCTTGGGCTCTTCAATCATGTAACTCGAGAGCATAGGTTGCGTCCTAGTGTTAAGTGGTGACCTCGTGAAGATGTCTTGTCTGGACTACTCCCTTTCTCCTGAGCCGAGGGTCTGCCACTTCTATACCTCAGCATTATTGGGGGATTTCCTATGCATGCCCTCCATGGTGATTGCTGCCGCTCGATGTACAAGCGTGACTGGTAGGCTTAAACACAGCGTTGCCATAATTGATACGGGACGATCAGGTTTCCGCCCTTTTGTTTGTTTGCCTTTGCAGCGGCTGGAACGGAGCTGCTGCCTCTTCTGACAACTCAATCCCCGGGATGGAGGCGAGATTCGGCATGAATCTTGAACCGTCTTACAGCCTACACGATGTGGTCTTCCTCTTGCGGAGGTATTGGGAAGACATGGCGTCGAGGGAGAGTCGAGCCGGGGAAGGTATAAAGAGACCAGCGACGGCCGTGTTGGGACCAGTGTTCGCAAACCGCAAGCGACAACCAGAAAACTTCCAGCGCACATACGAACAACACAAGCACATCGTTTCCACTTGCACCATCGTCTTTTCCCAACTCAATCACCATGAAGCTCACCGTCGTCCTGGCCACCCTCGGCGCCGCCATTGCCATGGCCGCTCCGAACCCCGGCCCCGCTCCGGCTGCGGCCCCCGAGGCCGAGAAGGCGGCCGCGGCCGCTAAGAAGGCCCGCGACTGGAGCTGCCTCCCTCCCTCCTGCCAGGTGTCGGGCGTGAGTATCCCTCTCTCCTTGGCCGCTACTCAGCGCCCATACGAAACGGAGTAATTGCTAACCTCGGGAAAACTCTCGACACTCCGGTCGGCAGTGCGATTCCGGAAACTGCGCCTACTGGTGTGTAAGTGTCGGCTATCTCAGTTGCCCCCTGTGTGATCAAGTTTGAGGCTGGCGGCGCCGAATACATGCCTGACTGAAATACCTTGCCTGAAAACAGGAAGTCTGCGGCGTTTACTAAAGCGCTCGCTGGTTCCTGGCCGTCTCCAGGCTCTGGCGGGCTGTCTGCAGTTGACAATGGCGGTGGGAAATCTGGGGACTATCCGCGGAGAAGAATTTTGGTGCTGGGCCGAATCTCTGATTCTAGGGTGGTCTTGTCGACCCCGTTCATGCGCTTGAACTTCTTTTTTTGCAGTTGGATGCCGGTGCTTTCAGTTTGCTAGGCTTCTTCCTCGTCACAGTCTCTCCTGAAACCAGCGTGTTCCTGCCGCGTGGTTGGCCTCTGGCACTTCCAAGGCAGCCAGCGTGTGCCGAAATCAACTTTCAGGGGGCACTCAGGTGAGGGAGAGATGAAACCAAGTAAGGGCCAGGCAGTTGCAGCCAGGAATCACAGTCCTTACTCCAAGTTTACTCCTCGCCTGCTTGTCGTCGTGTGCTTTGCCCACATCCGTGCTGTGACGTCGTTGGGTGCCAATCTTGAACGGGTAATTAGTACGAAGGGGAATGGCAGCCGCCTTTCAGGCTGCCGAGAGTCATTCACAACCCAACTCCCGTCTATCATGTGCTCTGCTCTTCGAGCTGAACTTCCCAATTCATTGGGAGGAGCCCAATAGGTGTATGATTTGATTGCCTTGTCTCGTTCGCTTCCTGCGGTCTACCCCGACCTGACCGAAGCATTAAACTGGCCGAAACGAACTGAACGGCCATACCGGTACCCCTTGTGTGACTGCCGTTGCAGATGAGCTGTGATAAGATTCGACAGTACGATTGCCATCTCTGGGCTGCTGGGAATCGGGTCTTGACTGCTTTCCCGCCAGTCCTTTTCTCTGACGGTCACGTCAGTGCACATTGATTAATCTGGGAGCCAGTTGGTCTGGACTGGGCTTCAGTTACTAGGTGTGAAAGCCAGCAGTCGCGTGCCTCGACGCCGGCAACCTCGCAGTCTCATACTGGACGGACGTCACTGAGGTACATGGACGAATTACGGAGCACAATGCGAGGTGCCACAGCAGGCGCACCCATCGCCACATGGAGCTATACAGCGCTACTCTGTGTGCACACAGCGTAACTCAGGACCTAGGTCTGCGACGTGCAGTTAGACCGCTTCTGGCCGTTTCTGCAGGCTTGCAAATTGCCAAACCTTCTTCCACATCTCTTCGCTGACTACCAAAATCGAGCTCTGGCATACTATCAATGGCGTTGTGAGTACCCTAAGCACAGGGTCCCTGGACCGGCAGTCAGGTGGCCTGGAGGAGACAGTACGGCCGGCCTGCCCAGACACTGGGCAATGTCGCATGCTTTTGCCGCCGTCCTGGCGAGATTTGCTGACTGACCGGGCCCGGGCGCAAGGGCGTGCTCAGCCAGCAGACGAGTCAGCTGTGCAAAAAAGACGCGAGTGCTTAACTTACCTGCGTTATGACCTCCCCTCATCGACGTTCATCCCGCACCTAGTTTAAACAGGAAGGTGGCGTGTTAAAGCAGCACGCCACGAAGCACCACTACCGGGAGGGGTGGGCCCCGAGCATTCCGCCTGGCCAATGCAAACGGCCGGCTGTTTTCACAAATGCCGAACAGAGATCGCTCACTATGTACCGCAACCTCGGTGGAGGGGTGGGGTTGCATGGCCGTGATGCATCCCAGGGTCTCATGTGTGGTCCCTGTCTTCATAGTGAAGTGTGGCTGCTTGCTAAGGATATCAAGCGGCTGGGATCAGAGACAAGGGAAGCTTTCCCCATTGCCCCGATGATGACCATGGCACGGCGTCGCTGTGAAATCTGCAACGGGGAGTGCAAGCCGATGTTTACAAACGAACTACCGGCACATAGCTATAATACTGCGAGGTTACTGTGCGCTCTGGCAAGGCGTACGTCACGGGCACACAGGAAGTCGTTAAGGGATCCAGGACGCGCTGGCGGTGTGGCTCTGGCATGCGAGCATCGAAAGATTGCGGCAGCTGCAGCTGCTCGAAGTCGCTCGAAGGGATCGCAGTGATCGACAGCATCGCTACCACCTCCCCGCATACACAGTGCGAAATACTTATTGCGGTGCGGCCTGATTCGCTGATGTCTCCTGCATCGGCATTTCACGCTGCGGGAGCCCCACATCACGCCGCTGTCCTTGGAGTGATCCGTGCAGCAGCCTGATGAGGCTTGAGGTCCCAGACAGGACATCCACGCCGTCCAAACAGCAGAAGTGGCCAGCAATGCTGGCTCATACTCCTCTCAAGGTCACGGGTAACCGCTGCGACACTGACTAAGGTAGGCAGTTGAGGTTCATTGGCCGAGTAACTGATCGTATCGGCAAGCAAAGCCAGCGGTGCAACCGGAAGACGGGCGCTGAATTACTGTGCGAGGAGGTACAGACAGATATCTTCGATGTTTTGTCCCGCTGTCGTTGCCAGTACCTCCCTAGGCACCTTGTGTACTACAGATGACGGACGATGTGCTATCTACACCACGTTTATCGCAATCCGGACATCTGGCGGTCATTACATGTGCTCATGAGGCTAGTGTTGTGGATGCTTCCCCAGCAACTTCAAGAAACTGGGACTCGCCCCGTTACGGCGAAGTCCAGCCCAGCATGGATCCTGCTTGAATCGCAGGATCAATGGCCCAGCCGGTCATCTGGGCGAATGTTCGACGCCGCTGGAGACCTAG
Source organism: Thermothielavioides terrestris NRRL 8126 (assembly GCF_000226115.1). Lineage (NCBI taxonomy): Eukaryota > Fungi > Ascomycota > Sordariomycetes > Sordariales > Chaetomiaceae > Thermothielavioides > Thermothielavioides terrestris. The sequence continues at coordinate 3,822,991 of NC_016457.1, read as the reverse complement.
GACGGTTCTGCGGTGCGGCAGTTCTCCAAGCAGTAAAACCAGCGAAAATGCGAGGCGAGGTCGCGAGGAGAAAGATTGACATTGACCATCATGTCGAGAGTGCTTTGTTGCAAGCTTCATCCCGTTACTGTTCGGGCCTGACTCATCTCTGTGGCGGGAATGGCACGCAGCCAACGGCGTGCTGATGCGGGAAGGCACGGAGTTACGGTCATGCACCAGGTATTGTAAAGCTGACAGTGCGGTATTGGCCTACCGGAATAGCGATGGGAGCAACTTTGAACGTTCGGAGTACTGGCGTAATTTCGTTTTTGCTGGGGGCCCACACAGCCAGCTGACACTGTGCTGTTGTGGGCCACCCCAAATCCTCAGCCGCCAATCCTTTTTGTTTTAAATGCAAACCTGGACCAACCTGCGTCGCCCGAAACCCGGCCGCCCAGCAATTCGACGCTTTAATCGCAAACAGGCGTACGACCTACCCCTCGCTGCCACGAGACCCCAGGTTTTCGGTTCGGTGTGATTCAGGAAACGTTTAGATCGACTGGCTGTCATCGCGCCCGTCTCTTTCATCGTACAGCCCTTGCGAGTCTCCGGCCGCCGCCACTCGCTAGAGGAGGCAACGAAGGGACGTGGTCGCCCGGAACCGTGGGAAGCCAGGCAGATCTACAGCCCGCCGGTGCCCGCCACCCCAACTCAACAACCCCCCTCTCCTTCCCCTTCCCGACTCGGGCTGGCTCAGAACACGCTTCTGGGTCAGTCCGCGAATGCGCATGCCTCGCGCGTCAAATTCAGGAAAGCGACATCAGGGAGCAAGCAACCAGCGCGACACCCGCCATGAGAATGGCCTGGTAGGGCCCGGCAGGCGCGTCGTCAAGCAGAAGAGCCAAACCCAGCTCGATGGCGGCCTCAAGCCCGCCGCCGACAATGCCTCGATCCCTCCCGTGCCCGCCGTTCCCGCGACTGCGAATGGTTCCGCCGCGAGTCCCGATGACATGGCGCCCGAACACAAGGCGACCGAGTTGTTGCGGCGGGGGTCGCTAGGCACCTACTCTGAGTCCTCGTCGGCCGATTCCGTCCCCGCCCCGGCCGCGGCGCATGCCGTTCCCGAAGAAGCCCACCGACGGATCGATGTCAACGATGCAAAGAACACCAATGTGCACCGCGACCCCGGTCCCGTGGACCTCGTCATCACCGTGCTGCGAGCCTGCCCGCTTCAGGATACCATTGCCATTCTCATCATCCTCATGCAAGCGTCGCCCGCCGTGCTGGCCGCCATCTATATGCTCTTCACCTGCCTGACCTTCGTTCCCCCCGTGACCACCAGCTCCGGCCTCAGCGTCGCCGAGATTTTTGACGGGAGCCAGGGCACCCCTTCGTTGACGACCCTGATCTGCATGGACGTGATAATGTTGCTCATCTGGCTGTTTCTCTGGGCTCCCATGCAGCAGTTCATTCTCGACCTCGCCCAGGTGGTCATCTCCTTGACCCTGGGCGGTGGCGGCGGCTCTTCGCGGCAGGGAACGACGAGCAACATCATGCTCTGTGTTGCGCTGGTGGGCGTGTCTCATTGGACCAAGTACGCGAAGTGGGACGGCCTGTCTCGCCTGACAGCCATATTTGGTTCCAATCGTTTCCTGCCCTCGGACGCGGAGCGGAGCGTGCGGGCGTTCGACAAGAAGGGGCCTTACGGATGGGTGCGGAGCGTTTTGGCCATCCATATTCTCACCCAGGGTCTCGTTCGGTGCATCCGGGAGTGGTACTTGCGCAGGGAACGACGGGACCTGCAGTCCCACGGCCTGCTGGATCCTGAATCGGGCAAATCGGTGTCTTTCTCGGCCGAGGGCTGCTCCGACGTCGCGCTCATGGCGGCCGACAGCGACGCTCACCTGCAGACGAGCGTGGCTCACCTCTCCAGCAAGAAGAGACGGAAACAGAGTGCCCAGGTCCGGATCCGACAGCCTCTGTGGGCCGCACTCGCCAGCACCAAGATCGTCATGGTCAAGGAGTACGAGTTGCAGCACGCAACGAGCGAGTCCGCTGGCACGGACGCCACGGATATTCACAACCTCGGCAACGCACCCTTCCACACCCAGCCCGAGCAAATCTGGATCTGCTACGTCGGCTGCGATGAAGTCTGCTTCAACACCAGCCACTTCCTTGATGTTCGAGAAGAGGAGGCAGCTCGGGAAGCCAGCAAGCCGGGCGTCGACACTTCCAAGCCGTTCTACGTCAGGGTCAACAACGCTATTTGGCAACCAACACGCATCATCCCGATCGAGAACCCCGAGGAGGAGAATCACCAGGGCACGCGGTGGACCGGCGACATCTACGGACTGACTCCTCTGTCGAATTACGAGTGCGAGTTTGTCAGCACGCGGACCGGCGAGGTGATCTTCTCCACCAGCGTCAGGACGGTCCCGGCGAAAAGCAAGGACCCCGAAGCCGCCTCCACTCCCGCCGGCAATCCGCGGTCGCACGCACGACACGACTCCCCGGCGACGACTCTGAGGGCGTCGATCGCGGCCGCCGAGCTCAAATTGGCCGATGAGAAAGCTCGCCTCAAGGCTGTCCGGAAGGACAATAACCGCCGACTAAACGCCGCGAGAAAGGAGATCGAGAAGCTCTCGTTAGCCGTTCAATCCGCCGGCGGTGACGACGAGAAGCTGAGGCAGAAGATTGCACAGAACAAGATCCAGGAGAAGCGGGCCGAGGAATCCATCTCGGAGCTCCAAGCGCAGCTGAAGGAGCTCGAGACCGTGCCGGATGACTTGGTCAATGAGCATCGCGCAAAGCACAGCGCTTGGATCGCCGAGAAGGCCAGGTTCGACCAGGCTCGTGCAGATTTTAAGAGCTTCAAGGCATCGATCGATAAGCAGATCAAGTCGCTCGAGGAGGAGAGTTCCAGTCTCCGGGCCAAGAGGAACAAGATCGCCGCACGCATCGCCAAGGTCGACAACGAACACGCGCGCATCACGGACGCCAACGCGCGCGGCCTGAACGAGGTCGAACGCCGCCGACAGGAGCGTGCCGAGCTCAAGGCTGAGCTTGCTCGGGCCGAGCAGAACATTAGCGATAGGATCCAGGCACTGCGCGCCAGTAACGCTGCGAAGCAGGCCCAGGTCCACGAGATGGCCAGCCAAATGCAGGCGTACCTGGCCAGCTTCCAGGACGAAATGGCTCCTCAGCCCAGCCACTTTGTGCCGCCACCGGCGCACTGGGGCCCGCCGCCGGCGGCTCCGTTCACGGCTGCCCAACCGGTTTGGCCGCCGGTGTCCATGCCGGCGCAAGTCACTCCTCTGCTCCCCGCCGCACAGCTCTCAGCCTTCTCCACCCCGGCCCAGCCCGTCCTGAGCACCCCGCCGCACCACCGGACTAGAGGTCGCTCGTCGTCGATGCTGAGCAATGTCTCGGGCTTCACGCAGTCGACCGACGAGGAGGAGCACGACAGCGGTAGCGCCAACAACGCCGCCACCGTTGTCGGGGCGCCCAGCAGTGGCGACCGCCGCCGCGGTGGCCACCTCGGCGGCGCGCACGGGAAGTCCGCGCCGTCTGCCCTGCGGAGCCCGCCGGGGTTCCACGCCAAGGCGGGATCGGCGTCCGGGTCGGGCTCCTCGGGGTCGGCGTCGGGCTTCGGCTCCGGCTCGGGCCGCAGTAGCGTGCGGTCTGGCAGCGGGAGCGGTGCCAGTCTTGGGGAGGTGGCCAGTCCTGTCTGAGATTGAGGCGTTGTGTGTCGGGGCTGTGATATGTCTTGGCACCGTCCTCGTCCTCGTTTCTCCTCTGCCGTACATTGGTTCTGGCAATATGCGGGGTTGCGCTCTGTTCGCTTCGCTGTTTGGCCCGCTTGACGATTGGCAAAGCATATCGAGTCTGCGTGTTCGGCGGTGTTGTCTCAGCCTCGGAAAGAAGCGGGTCCACCCTTTGTCGCACAGCGGTCTATATATAGATGCTTTGGATTAGCCGTGGTCAAATGCTCAAAAGTTGCTGGCTTTATTCTGCTGTTGACCCGCTGCGGTCTTGGTCCTCGGAGTCCGTCCACGTGCTTGTGCTACCCGGCTCGATAGACAACCCCGTCCCTGCCCCCCGTCCCGTCCCGTCCCGTCGTTCATGGTGTGCCACCTCAGCCATGTCACAGAGTCAGAAGGTACTGTACCATGTCGGACCGACCACGCGGCAAGGTCGAACATGCGACGGATGAACAGACTGTGTTCATGCCTGGCGGACGACATTGCGTAGTACCTTGGTAACACGGCTGCTGCCGGAAATGGGGCCTCGTCTCCCCTCCCACTGGCCCTCGCTTGCTCACTCCAGCCGATTTCCTGTAGCGGCGCATGCTCTGATCTGGGATTCACTCATCCTAAGTTTTCCAGGAATACCGAGGCCACTCCTCGTCCTGTCCCCCAGACTGGCAGTCTCTACAGCTTGCTGCCCCTGCCGCTCCACCCACTTGATGTTGCCCCTTTGAATACCTGCGCGCGAATTCAAAGCCAAAGCCAGTGTCGGACTGCCAAGTAATCAGCATTTGTTCATAGAATGCGCATTAAGGGCTCGCTGGAGGGGAAGAAGTCGGCGCAGCAACCAGCATGAAACCCTGATACTTGACTATTACGGGCTTTAGATTGCTTTAACTCGGAGCTACTAAGAGGTGAGAAATGAGCAGAGTAGGCCTTTTGAATTAGGGAAATGGGACGCCGTCTCATCACTGGCGGCACGCAAGGCTTCTTCGACCCCGAGGACCCGGACCGGATCAGGTCGCACAAGAGGCATGACGACTATTCTCTGGAGCGCGTGCGCGAGTGGTGGGACAGCAAGCATGCCGAGGATGAGTCTGTCGAGGATGGACCTGTCGAGGACAAGAGTTGAGTTTGGGTTTCCCTTGAGCGTGGGTTATGGGTTTGTCGCTCGTCGGCTGCTCGTCAGGGCTTCCCTCGGTTGTTGATTTTCCTGCTGTTCCTCTCATTGAATCAGAACGGTCTGCATGTTTCCCTCGATACTTAGAACTTCTCTTCGCCGCTGCTTGCTCGGTCCTTTGTCAGATTTGGTCTTCGAATCTCGCTGCTGATCTAAACATCTCAAAAACAAGAGCGAATGATCGACTCACACTCTGTTGCTACCACACCAAGATAGAGAAATGCCTGATCGCACACGCGGTGAACGCTGCTCGTAAGAGAGAGCAAAAATCGGTTTGTTGTCTGATGTGGGCCAGCGGACCAAAACAGCACGAAAACCGATCTGCAATTCGTGGCTATGCATTGCCATGTGTCACTGGAAACAGCCGATGTTCGTGTTATTCGTGTTATTCTGGGCGGCGATGCTGTGCTCAACTCAGAACTCAGTCGAGGTTGCCCAGCTTGGAAGGTGGCCGGCCTGTTGGCGGCGGGCTTCATCAATTTGCAAGCCAACAATCCGTCCGCAGGTAGCATCCTGGAGTCTGGAGGCCCTCTGTACTGCGTCGAGCCAGGAAGGAGGCGGTGCCTGCCCGGGGTGCCTGGGGAACCACAGAGCCTCCGTTGTTTCGGGGGTCAGGCTGAACCGGGTTGCTGTGGCCGAGGCTGCGTTCCACAAGGAGGCAGGAGGGATGGATCATAGGTATCCATGGATGCAAGTGGAATGTCCCACGTCCCCAGATTCGGTGGCCACAGCCTAACTCTCAGATCTCCGGTGGCGCTCACTCCGGGGAAGGAGCAGCCCAGGAACAGGAAGTGACATCCGAAGGGAACCGTTGACCGCATCCCCGCCCCTTCCCGGTGCAGAGCCTGAGCAAGGTAAACTGACGGGCTGCGGCGAAGCCCGTCTAAGACGCTCTGTGCCGAACGAGAAGCCGGCTCATATAATAAGACTGCCAACCTGCCTAACAGTCCTCCTATCCTTTTCCTCTCCTGCATCCCACCCGCTTCGTGATAAAATCCAGTCGCTCGTTGTATCCGTCCCGTCCTCTCGCTTCCTCTCGCACAACCCCTCAGACAACCTTCGCCATGAAGTACACCGTCGCCCTGCTTGCCCTCACGGCCGGCATCTCGGCCCAGGACATCAGCATCCTACCGGAGTGCTCGCGGCAATGCATCCTCGACGCCATCGGCAAGACGTCGTGCGCCGCCACCGACTTTGCCTGTGCCTGCAAGAACATGGACGTCATCAAGGCGAGCGCCACCCCGTGCGTGGTCCAGAAGTGCGGCATCGACACGGCCCTGAGTGCGTCGGCCTCTTCTTGCCTTGTTGCACACCCCGCCCGCAGCCGCTTCCCACCCTTCTTTACTAACCCCCGGTTCCCTGCTCCCCGTTCCCCAAATAAACAGACCAAGTCCTCCCCGCCACGGAGAAGTTCTGCGCCGCCGTCGGCTCCGGCTCCAGTTCCAGCTCCGCCTCCAGCTCCAACAAGCCGACCGCCGCCGCAACCACCACCACCACCGCTGCCGCCGCCACCGCCTCTACCACCGCGCCCCCGGCTGTCGAGCCCACCGGTGCCACCGCCGGCGCCGCCCCCTCCAACTGCGCCCCTGCTTTGACTCCTCCTCCTTTTTCGTCCTCCCCCTCGTCCACCTCGACCGGGTCCCCCTCCGCGCCGGGCTCCTTCGTCACGTCGGCGGCGACCACGACTGTGTCGACCGCCGGCAGCACCGCCGCCCCCTCGCCTTCGGCCTCGGTGCATACCGCGGGCGCGGCGCGCGGGTGTGTCGGCGGGCTGGGGATGCTTGTTTTAGGCGTCGTTGCGGCGCTGTGAGTTTTGTTTGAGGGCGTGAATGGAACAGCTTCTCGCTCCTGGGTGCGAGCCTGGGACGTTTGGGTGCGGCCAACCCATTTTCGTCAAAATCCATTTCGCCATCTGTTGGCATGTCAGTTCTCGGTTCGGAAGCAGAATCTGACACGGTGCAGGGGAAGTCCTGCATACCACCATTGCTCATTCGCGTCCCAATGCTTCAAAGCGTTATTGCTTGTCGCCGGTTGAGTAAACTACCCTCCACTTGTGATCTGGCGATGTTTTGGGGCATGGCTGGAGATGAGTGACGGAGTCAGGTCTCGTACCTAATCTATCCCAGAAGGCGCAGCCCCTGAATTCTTCCAGCGATGTGCCCGAGACTTCGTAGTACCAAGCCGCTCCCCATGAAAACAGCCAGACACCCCATCAAGTTTATATCCAATTGCATATCTGCAGGGTATCAAGTTCTCCGTGCCGACCATGGACTATTCCGAATTGACGCCAGCCTCCCCTTGCGTGCTATGTATATTACACTCTCCCCACCCTACGCCGTCACTGCTCGTCCGACGGCTCCCCAAACGGAAAGTTGAACTTCAACAAACCGTTCAACCCGCCAACCCACGAGTCATCGTCATCACCGTCCCCCGACGACGCCCGAATCACGCAGGGCACGCCGCCGCGCCACCCGTCGGCGCCCTTCTCCAGCCTCTCGCCCTCGACGCGGACCTCCATGCCGATGGTCACGGCGGCGCGCCGCTTGCCGTCGATGCTCACGGGCAGCTCCCGGCCCCGGTTGCGCGGGCTCAGCTTCAGCACGACCCTGGACTGCAGCGGCAGGACCAGCGGCCGGAAGCTGAGGCTGCGCGGGCTGATGGGCGTGATGAGCAGCGACTTGACGAGCGGGTGCACGATGGAGCCGCCCGCGCTGAGCGAGTAGGCGGTCGAGCCCGTCGGCGTGCTGATCAGGATCCCGTCGGCCACCGCCTCGGTCAGCAGCCGCGAGTTGACCCAGATCTCGATGATGGCTAGGTGCGGGTGGGAGCCCCGGTCGATGGAGACCTCGTTGATCGCGTGGAGAAAGGGCGGGTTGAGTGACGAGCCGGGAGCTAGGTTCTTGCTGTTGTTGTAGTTGTTGTTGTTGCTGCTGCTGCTGCTGCTGCTGTTGGTGGGGGAGGGCCCAAGGTCGGGTTCGGCGGTGGAGGTCGGGATGAGCTGGCCGTTGATGTTGCGGCCTTCGCTGTCGTAGATGCCCACGCGGAGGCGGTTGCGGAGGAGCACCTTGGAGGTGCGGCTGTCCCCCAGGCACTGCCCGTTGCCGCGGACGCTGTCCCAGCCGCCCGCCAGCGGCTTGAAATCTGGCTTATCTTCCCACTGCTGCTGGCCGGCTACAGCTCCGCGGGTGTGCGGTTGGACCAGGTCCTCTACTGCCACGGGACAACCGCTCATGTAGCACTCCCTCCACGCGCGCTTGTATTGGTCAAACTTCCACTCGCCAAGGAAGCCGAGGGTGCCCATGCTGAAGGACAGAATCGGCGGCACGCTGTTGTGCGTCGAGAAGAGATTCGCGGCGCGCAGGATCGTCCCATCGCCGCCCATAGTCGTGACGAGATCGACCTTCTTAGCGAGGAGAGTGGGAGCTTCGCTCGGACTTGTCGAGTAAATCGGGAACGGGAGACTCTCGTGGACGTCCTTGGCGATGTGGCTTTCGAAGACGAGGTTGAGGTTGGGGTAGTTGTTGTAGATGTACTTGGCAAACTCGACGGCGGCGATTGTGACCTTGGGCGCGTGCAGCTTGGGCATGAGCAGGATGTTGCGAGGCGGCTGCGGCCAGTGCAGCGAGAGCAGCGACGACGTCTTCGACTGCTGGTAGTGCGGGACAGTGCGGGCGGGGAGCGTCGCGACGTCGAGGATTTGCCTGCGGGCGGCCGACACCGAGAAGCAGCGATAGCCACAGCTTACCGGCGCCAACCCGCCAAGCTTCGGACAGCTGCGTCTGAGCATGGCCATGCCGGAGGACCTCAAGGCCCCGGAGTTGAGGACGAGGAGGTGGCGATCTCGGGCCAGGAATGACGACGCCGACATGTCGACATGTCGATCGACATGGTCGTGTAGACTCCGCTCTGCAGTCCTTGCGATCCTGCGGATGTGCTGAAGCAGCTCGGGTCGAGGGTTAGTGATGTCCGAGCTCGACGCTCGGTGCGGAGCGAAACAGCGAGAGCTCCGTAAAGATGCACAGTACCTTACCGATGCGTCAAGGTGTAACCGTACGACGAATTGGGGTGCGTGGGTAAGGTATTTACACAAAACAGTGGTGTCTTGCGCAGCCGAAGGTAACTTATGGCATCCTGCGGAGTCTAACTGTAGCCAATCATGCTGGAAAGATTTCACACTCCTGCCTGCCCCACTCTCGTCGTATTGACACTGCCCGTTAATGCTTGGTGATGGTGGGGCGGATGCACCCCGCTTGCATCCGAACTTCCCACTGCCGACAGATCCGTCCCACCTCGACCCAACATTATCTGCGATGACAGGAGTGGAAGAAGGGAAACATCTCTGCACATGTCCATCTGATCTGCCGGCGTTCTAAAAATTGCTGTATTGGCGTTCGTTGGTCCCGTGTGATTGTTCCTACTAGCGGCTGTTCCGCACAACTCCAAGTAACTCAGGTACCTACCTACCTAGACTGTCGTGGCGTGTCCGTAGGGCTGGTGCACCGTTGTTGGCCGCCCGCTGCCATCCGGAACAGGCGGAGAGGCACCCTGCAGCACCAGCTCAGCTCAGCTCGGCTTGCGCTCTGCGGCTGCCTGCCCTGCGGCCAAACCCCACGAACGGGCGCCAACAGTGCCTATCTACATAAATATTCCGCCTTATTCTACCCTTCATTTTGCGCGCTTTCGATCCACTTTAGGCACCTTGGTGCCATACCCTACCTGCGTCGGCTCCCGTCCCGCTGCTTCGGCACTCCGTCTGCGCGTCTGCGCATCTGCGTCATCCCGCGCCGAGCCAAGATGACAACCCACGCAACGCCGACTGCTGCGGCTCCCCCACCAATTGCCAACCCTGCCGAACGTTCGTCTCACGGCCGGGTGGTGCAGGTGCTGAGAGCCGTCTCGCTCGTCATCTACTTCGTCGCCGGTGCCGTTGCGTATGAAGCTCGCTGGCTCTCTGCCCCCCCACCGGAGAACTTGGACGCAGCTAACGAGGGGCAATCGGGACGGCAGGATCCACGCGACCCAACTCCTCGGCGCTCCCCTGTACTGGATCAACCGCGAACTGTACTATGCCTACATGTCCCTCACGAAGCAGTCCTTCGGCCTTCTCATCACGACCGGAACCCAGTGGTGGGGCCCAACCACAATACGCATCAGCGGTGATGCTTCGGTGGCAGACCAGATACGGAAGACGGAGGATGGCCTGGTGGAATTTTCGTTCCCCGAGCGCATGGTCATGATTGCGAACCACCAGGCATGTGTGCGCCTCCATCGCTGGGGTTAGGCTTCGCCACTGACATGTCGGGCAGATCTACACAGACTGGCTCTACCTCTGGTGGGTTGGTTACGCCAACAAGCCCAAGGCGCACGGCTCGCTCTTCATTATCTTGAAGGAGTCGCTCAAGTACATACCCGTCATCGGCCCCGGTATGATGTTCTATGGCTTTATTTTCATGTCCCGGAAAATGGCCGTGGACCAGCCGCGGCTCGCCCACCGGCTGCGAAAGCTCAAGACGCACCATACCGCACCCGATGGGCAGAAGTATCTCGATCCCATGTGGTTGCTTCTGTTTCCCGAAGGGACGACTGCCACCCAGAACAGCCGGAACAAGTCGGCAAAGTGGGCTGAGAAGGTCGGCATCAAGGACCCAGAGCACGTGTTGCTCCCGCGCAGCACTGGCATCTACTTCTGCCTCAGCGAACTGAAGGGCACGGTGGACTACGTTTACGATTGCACCGTGGCGTACGAGGGCATCCCGTATGTGCCATCTCTGTCTCGATGTGCGCACACCTCATAACTAACTCCTCCACAGACGAGGAAAGTTCGGCGAGGACATCTTCACCCTCCAACGCACCTACATCCGAGGACAGCCGCCCAAGTCGGTCAACTTCTACTGGCGCCGGTTCCGCGTCGCCGACATCCCGCTTGGCAACCAGGAGGAATTCGAGGTCTGGCTGCGTGAGCGGTGGTACGAGAAGGATGCCCTCATGGAGCAGTACCTCTCCACCGGCCGCTTCCCGCCGAGCCCTGCCGAAGCCGTCACCACGGGCAACAAGGGCTTCATTGAGACCGAAGTTCGCACTCGGTACCCATGGGAATTCCTGCAGATCTACAGCGTTCTCGGCGCTTTCGCTTTGGTCACGAACTTGCTCCTCAAGACGTGGAACCGGGTCCTTTCGGTGTTTTCTTGAGATTCGGGCGTTTCGGAGATAGATACCCCCCTTGGCGTTCATCTTCTCACTCCCACATTTTTATACACGTGCACGGATAACGACAACGCAGACGCTATACGACTTGACGCCCATGACGACGGGACGGACTGGTGGGTTTGCACGCACTGCTGAGACGGCGAGACTGGGAATGGCTAGGCGAGCGGCGCTAGAGTGGAGTTGGAGCTGGTGTGAGAGGATTGCTGCGGTCTGTTTCTTGGATACCAATACCTTCTGCATACAGCAGGACAAAGACCTTGGAAGTTTGGCGTTGTTGCGGGCGGGATTGGGATGTGACGGGCGGCGGGGAGGAAGCCTGATGCTGTGGTGTTGATAGTATTTGTTCTCAATAGCCCTTCTTCTCAACGCCGCTCTCCTTTTTACTTCCCATGCTCAATTTTGACACTTTGGACCTCGTCCACGCCATGACGACCTTTACCCTTGTGGATCCGGCACATGGGCCACCTCGTGAGTCCGGACGCTGGCTGGCACCACTCTCGGGAAGGGGCCCCCTGGGCCGGATCGATACCGGAGGGCCATGGGCGTTTTGTCGACACCGCCGTCTCGGCGTGAAGCAGCCCGAGCGTTAGTGACTGAGTAAAGAAATGCTGTTTATTTTTTTCTCGAGTGGCCATATGACCGCGTGCAGTTTGCTGGGAACCAATCGGGTTCAGACGATCCCCTCCCCGCGGGTTCCCTCCCCACAAGGAGCCCGCCAGGGACATGCAGCTGCTGCTTGACGACCCTGGGCTCGGAAACAGCTGGGCATTGCCGTGATGCATGAACAGGTGAGCCGCTTTGGAACCTGACTTCACGTTAGGGTAGGTGTGATAGAGGCCCAATTCGCTGCCGGGTTTCCTCCGAGTTCACCGCTTGTCGGACCTGCCTGCTGCGTTTCGGACTGTTCTGTGGGTGTTGCGGCGCCCGGCCAATAGAGGGATGGTGTCGTTTGTGAGGCATCGTGTTCCGGCGCGCTGTTGACAACTGGCTTTCCGTTCGTTGACCGGCGTAGATAGGAGCTGGTTCCTGATCGGCGTGGAGCCTAGGCGGCTTGGCCCGCAATGGCTAGGCAAGTACCCGGTAGGTAAGATGTGACCGAGGATGTAGATACGCGAATGTCTACATATTCCTGTGTGGACTCCACCAGGGCAATACCCTTGCCCAGGATTGCGAGCGTCCAGCATTGATGAGCCGATGCTGTTGTCTGCGGCGAGGCATTGGCCTTCCAGATCACCGTTATCTGGGTACGATGCCAAGCTAGCGGTCTGGTTGTTGATGGGAGGTTGGCGGTGGGACTTCTCTCGCTCGCGCGTCGATAGCCCCCCTGAACGGGGCGATCGCTGCCAGGGCTGGCGTCTAGACCAATTGCTCCGATCCTACCGGAGGACATCGGACCCCTCAAAGCCGGGTCCCGCACCGTCATCGGACAGTCTCTCCCGCGATGAGATGCCGCTCAGGGATGCGATAACAAGATGGGAGCCCGGAAGCACAGGGGTGCTGCTTGTGAGATACGTCGAGAGCATCGTGGGAAAGACACTGTGAACAGAGCGTGCTGCAGCATCAGGTGTCCGCGGCTAACAGCAGCCGGGACGGAGCCATGGCTGCCGCAGTCTGTGTTCAGTGTCACCATGTTAAGCATGAACACGCATCGCAAGAGACTTCCAACATGGGACAGAGGTTCTAGAATCACAGAAAACGTGTCTGCCGGCGGTGACCTAGCGTGAGACCCAGTATCCTTCCCCGAATGCGCCAACGAAGGGCGCCCATGTTGGCTTCGAGGTGGGCTTGGGTCGGGCTGCGATGCAGTTGATGTGACTCTGCTCTCGCCTGACGTGCTTTATATAAAGGAGACCGTGGTGCTCAGGTCTTCGTCTTGTCTGAGCAATGCTGGCGGAGACAGTGTGCTCATGCCCCCGTTATACTTTAATCAATCCAGAGGCCACTCTTCGCTCCCTTGTCAGACGACCTTAACCAGGTCATCTTTTCGCCGCGCCTCACCGTTTTGCTTCATCATGGAGCCGCCTATACCGGCCGAGAAGAACGATAAGGCCACTCCGCTTACACTGTCCGGCAGTAGTAGCAGCAGCCGCAGCGGCAGTATCAAAAGCGAGCATGCCTTGCCCCTGAGAGAGGACGACGGGGGCCATCACCTCCGCAACCACTCACCATCTACGCCCCAAGATGACACACTCACCATTGTCTCCTTCGAACCAAATGACCCTGCCAATCCACATAACTGGTCAACCGTAAGACCCCTCACCCTCCTCATCCCTCATCCTATCACCCTCAGATCTGACACAACAGACAACGCAGAGAACCAAATCGTTCATCTTCTTCACCGCTTTCCTCTCCACGACAACCACCTCCTTCTCGTCCACCCTGCCGTCCAACTTCTCCCCGCCGCTGCCCGTCGCCTTCTCCGTGCCCGACCCGTCCGGCCCGCAGCGAGTCCTGCCCGCCTCCCTCTACCTAGCCGGCTTCGTCTTCGGGCCGTTGGTCTGGTATGACCCTCCCTTTTCTTCCCATTCCCACCCCTTCCCCCCCTTCCCCTCCCCCTCCTGTCCTCCTCAGCCCCATCATTGTCACCGTCCTCCAAAACCCCGCCACCCTTTGCCCCAATTACTCAATTCCCCAATAACTAGAGTTAGTTGTGATAACAACGAAAGCTAACCGCGGAGGAACTACAGGGCCCCGCTCAGCGAAGCCCCCGCCTTCGGCCGGCGGCGCGTGCTCCTCGCCGGCGCGGTCCTCTTCGTGCTGGCGTCGCTGGCGCAGGCGGTGGTCAGCGGCTGGGCCGCGTTCCTCGCGCTGCGGTTCCTGGCCGGCGTGGTCGGGGCGCCGCCCGTGAGTGTCTTCGGCGGCGTGCTGGCCGACGTGTTTCCCGACGAGGTGGTTAGGGGGCGGATTATGATGCTTTGGTGAGTTTCTTTTTTTTTTTTTTTTGTCTTCTTTTCTTTTCTTCTCCTTTTTCTTCTCAAAGATGTCATGGTTTCGTTTAGGGATAGGGACAGGTTTAGATACCATATGCAAGGGCCTTGGGCTTCGGAGGACGTGTTTGAAAATGTCTGGAAACCTGAGTTCATTTGGGTAATAATAGGAGATTGGGGAGTCGTCTGTGGTTTGAAATTGAATTAGGGAGATCAGCGACAGGAGACTGAACGAGTGTGTTAACTGACGTGGCTTTGTAGGTCGACGACGACCTTCGTTGGGCCCCTCGTAGGGCCCATTCTGGCGGGATTTGCGAGCACGAAGCTCGGCTGGCGAGCGACCTTCTGGCGAGTTCCTCCCCTGTTTGATTTTCCCCTTCTGTCCGTCCCACAGGCTGAGCTTCTGCTAACTTCTGGCCCTCGAAGGATCGCGCTGTCCCTTCCCGTGGCGTCTCTGATTGCTACGGCACTGATGCGCGAGACAATGGCCTCGAAGATCCTGCGCCGGAAGGCTGTCAAGCTGAACAAGGAGAACCGAAACACGGGAAGAAGGTTTGTGGCGCAGACAGATCTGCAGCGTGAGAATGCCTGGGCCGCCTATGTAGGTGCTTCCAATCTCTCTGGAGTCGGAGGAGTTATTAGTTGCGACGCTAACAAAGAGCAAGCGAACAACCCTGTCAAGACCGTGGCGACTGCTCTTCTGCGAGCTGGTGGTCTCGCTGTCTAGTGCTTACATGGGCTTTGTGTATGCTGTGTTCTACATGTAGGTCCATCAACCCGTTCAGCGGAAGCTATGTCTCCGTCCTCTGCCCGTTACTTACCTGGCGTGTGTGCAGGCTACTTCAGATCTTTTCCCGCATCTTCGAAGGCGTGTACGAGTTTAGTCCTGGCATGTCCGGCATCCTGTTCACATTAAGTGCGTTCTCTGATTATCTCCAACCGCCCATAACTCACTGCATGCTGACTTCCGCAACAGTCGGTCTCGGGACCATCATCAGCTGCTTCATTTTTCACTGGTACGACGGCGTCGCGCCGCGCCTGACCGCCCAACACCCGACCAAGCGAGAGGAGTATCTGCGTCTGCCGCTGGTCTGCGCCGGCGGGCCGCTCTTCACCCTCTCCATGCTGTGGCTGGGGTGGTTTGCACGGCCCGACATCCACTGGCTCGTTCCCCTGGCGTCGATGATCCCCTACGGCGTGGCCTACAACCTGATTTACGTGGGCATCATCAACGTAGGCAAAAACAAAATCCCTCGCCCACCACTGTCCACTCCATCCCTGGCAAAAGTTCACACGATGAAACAAACACGTATACAAGGCTAACAGGCGGCGCACAGTACGTCACGGACGCCTACGGCGTCTACTCGGCCTCGGCGCACGCGGCGCTGAGCATCACGCGCAGCGTGGCCGGCGCGCTGCTGCCGCTGGCCATCGAGGACATGCTCGGCGCGCTGGGCATCGCCTGGTCGTGCACGGCGCTGGCGGGCGTCAGCGCGGGCCTCGCGCTGGTCCCGTTCGCCTTCATCGCGTACGGTGAGCGGATCCGCGCCGGCAGCCGGCTGAGCGCGGCGCTCAAGCCGAACGGCGGCGGCGGAGAACAGGGAGAGGGGCCGGCTCGCGTGGCGGCGGGTTTGTCTGCGGTGTGAGAACGGAGGATGGAAGCGTTGATGGCCGGCGGATGGCGGTGGATGTCTAACGTACGGGAAAGGATGGGACGCTGCGTGTGCCTGTGTGGCGTGTGGCTGAGTCGTGGGCGTTGCTAAAAGGTAGTTAGTAGAGGGTGGTCGAACATGGAAAAGGCGTGATGCAGTGGAAACACACCTACATAGATGCTACGTCTTGCTTGAGAGGATAACTAACACTTTTTGAGGTCCTTCCGAGCAGTGTTCTGCATGAAAAGTGATGTGAGCTCAGCGGATAGGGGCATGAACCCGTCTGCCCGAGTCTGCTTCCGGCGGCGTGCAGGACCTGAGCAGACCCTGTAAGATGGGCCTTCACATATTCCGCTTATGTGGGGGAGCTTTGTGTCATCTAGTGTAACACTCCACTCGCCGCTGGTTTGCTAAGGAGTCCTGTGATGGTTAGGTGATGTTTAGGGGAGGGGGGCTCGCCGGCTCGGGCTTCATGCTGGCAAGCTGGAGAGAACGGAGGGCGCTGGACTCCGCAGCCCCTGGCCACCCCTCCGGCACCTCCCTCCGGTTGTGCTCGCGTACAACCATCTTCCGAGTTGCACTTGGGTAATGGCATCAGCTCATGTGACCAATACCTACCTATCCGGCCAAGTCGAGTGGGATGGTGAGGCGGGAACGGAGAAGAGCACAAGTGAAGGGCGGCATGTTCTGGTTGGGGCGCCTGCCCCAGACCTTGCCGACTTCGGTATGCCGAACCCACGGGAAGAGAAAGGATAGGCCGTGAATTTGTTTGTTGGCTGCCTCGAGTGGGCCGCACGAACGTGGGCTGATGGACGAAAAAGAAGTCTCGTGTCAAGGGGGTGGAGGTCCGGAAGGTCCATCTGACCACGACAGACCTCCATCACGCCGCTTGTTCATCACACACCGTTGGCTGGGCAGCTCAGGCTTGAATAATGACCCGTTAACTCATTGGTTGCGGCATGGTAGGCCTCAATTTCCGTGCGGGAGCGCCGTGGCCCGATCCTTCGTTCGGGCCGAAGCGCTTACCAAGTCTTGGGCTTACGCATGGGCGTGTTGAGAACTAGAGTACCGGAGTTTGGTTGACCCAGGATGAAGGGGCGATGCGATGAGCTTCGTGTTTATAATGTGACAAAATAAGTTGTCCTGGCACGGAGGAACCGACTCGGTTTGCACGAGCTGAGTGTGTGTTGTACAGGATGCTTGGCAGCGGTGTTACCAGCAAGTCTTCCATCACTTGCCCGCGGGTTCACGACGTTGGCTAGTGCGAGGACACCGAAAAGGGATAGTTGGGGTGAAGCAGTGCGTATACCAAGCAGTCCCAGGCCGCACAGGTTTTGGACCAAGAAACTCGAAGGACTCCAGCACCCTGTGACCAAGGACCAAGCGGGGGGCTCGATGCGGAACATCCTGTTGGTCAGACTCGTAGGCTGCCCAGGAGGAGGGGAAAAGAATTGTGACTGTCAAGCGCCTGGTCTCTGGCCTCAGCCGCAACCAGCGGCCAGACGGCGAACGCGATCCGTGCCGCCACTTCATCTACGGACGGGTTGTTGTATCGATTATCCGCTATTGTGCACACAAGACGGAGGATCGGGAACGTGCCTATCCTCTCCCTCCCTCTTTCAGTTAGCTGGACATCGAGGGATTTTGAGGATGACCCTAAGGGCAACCACTAGCATACGGATGCTCACCGTTGGTTTGCTCGTTTCAGACGGGGACTGGACTGAAATTAGTAACTGGACATGCATCATGCGCGGCCAACGAAGCAGGGTGCGTCGTGAATAATGTGACGGCTGTCCCGGATGAGTAATCCTTCTGTTGCTATCCACTTGCAAGACGCCGACGCTGGGGACACGGGAAAGAAACTCCCGACGCCACTATCTGCTCTCTGGAGAGTGGGGACAGTGACGAGCGCGCAGGAATGCAGGCAGGATGTAGGCTCACTGGAACTGGGCGGCTGAGAGACTTGCGGCTGTGGGTGAGAGAGTACACTGGTGGTGTTATTTCGTCATGAATGATATTCAAACTAACTGATACTTGCACACTTCGGACACGGCCACGGAACGCTCTGGACAGAGGGTTCTTTCGGGGTTTCCATGCCTCCTCCACGCATTTCCAGCGTCATGGCAAAATTGATGGGGGACGGTATCTGGGAAGTAGGCCTTGTGCCTTACAGAAACAGGTGGACAATCTCAATGTCTGTAGAGAATTGCAGGACGCCATTGAATGAGGAAAGGGAAGAAATTGGCGAGGAGAAAATAGTGGCCCACACCGGGAGCTGAAAGTTGTCGTGAACGCATCAGTGGCTCTTCGCGAGCTTAGGTCGAGTACTCGCTGTTGACGTTCTCGCTGTCCTCAATAATAAAGGCGGCTGAGCCAGCTGTGTACGTGGGCGGCTTGTACACCGGCGCTGGGTGAACAGGATACTTCTTTTGCACATCTGGAAATCCGTTTCCCTCTGGGCCAAAGGCGGCCTCCCAGGGTACTTTCATGGATTCGGGAATGGCCCACGCGTGCTCTGGATTCCGCAGCCACAAGCGGACAAGGTGTCGTCCAGGTCCGGTCTTGGGGTCGACGTACGAGTCGCGGGCATGCAAGAGAGCGAGATTGTTGATGAAAATCATGTCGCCTTGCTTCATGTCCAGCCGGTAGCGATATTTCGACGCCAGCATCGACAGAACCTCGAGGGCTTCGTGCTGGAGTGGACTGAGATCCGGGACAGGGGATCCTTGGCCCGTCCGGGCCGTTGCAGGGTGGAGGCCCAGACGTCCTGGGTCAAGACTGGCCATGATCTTGTCCTCGGAAACGTGGAGCAGGGGCGCCAGAATATATCGCGGAGGGTTTCCCGAGCTGAATGGAACACATCAGCGGCGTGCCCAGATGAAGCTTGGGGCAACAACAACATTCAAAACCAATTGGAACCGGGGGGCATGGCAGCCTCAACTCACACTTGGATCGGCCAGCTTGGATCGCACAGTGCCGCAAGAGCTTCGGGGTACGATGCCGCAAGCTCCTTGTAGATGGTCCAGGACGATGCCACAAAGGTATCCCCACCCGTCTCGGCCAGGGAGCGCACATGGAGCGCGAGAATATCCGCGCCCATATCACAGTGCCAAGGCTAAAGACCATCATTCTCCGTCATCAGCAACAGGTCCGAGCTGACCGACCTCTCCGAGAGGCTGCTTACCAAGCCGGTAGTGGTGTGGATGCCGTGACGCATCTCTGGGGGCGTCGTCCACACCTTAGAGTCCGTGACATGGGCTGAGAAGTGCTGTGAGTAGCCGGGCTTAGAGCAGCAAGGGGAAAGATCTCGATCCGTACTCAACATGGATCCCTTCTTGTCCTGGAGGCCCCTCTGCTCGCCGATATGACTGGCAATTGCCAGGAAGATGGTCACGTTGTCTTCGTCCGCGTACTTGCGGGGGTCGAGTCCTCGAACTATGGCAAACCCTCGGCCTTGATGAACATCGAGCGAAGCCTCGGCTAGCCGCGCTTGGAGTGCAGGCAGCGGGAAGGTGGCCCGAGTCACCGCGTCCGGGCCGAGACCAAGCGCTATGCTCTGTCAACGGACATGTCGAACCCTTGAGGGTTTCTCCGACTGACTCTTGAAGTTTGCCAATGCCTCTTCCAACTCAGTAACGTCTTGCTCGTTGACCTCAACAACCTGCGGGTTGGCTTCGTCCAAGTCTTGTGCTGTCCAGGCCATTGGATGGCCGGCGCCTCCTTGGATTGCCATTGCCATTTTGTCTCTCCAATGTTATCTTCGTCCGCGTTACTCGGAGCGTCGTGACAGCGCGACCTGCTGGGCGGAAATGTGCTTCAGGAGACAGTGGGATGAACCGTACGGTAGAGAGGCCAGGCCGGGAGACAGAGCAGACCGTCAACCATATAAACGGAGGCGACGAGTCAGGCGCCCAGCGCCTCCAGGCTCTGCGGGGGGACGGGTGACACCGCGGGGACGAAAAAAATGCAAGGAGCTGGGATTGGTTCGGACGGCGGTCATGCTCTAGTTTCGTGCCGTAAGAGTCGTCGAACTAGGGCGGGATGAAGGAGGACGGGGAAATGGGGGGTGTAGCACAGCGAAGCTCGAGTAGCCCACGGGCGGCCGATGTCCATGTCCGCTACCGTCGCGAGTCATTCAGGGCGGGTTGCTGGGGTTGGGCGACATCGAGTGTGCGGCCGGCCGGCTGCGAGACTCCTGGCTGCGCACTCTCCATCGCCAACTCGAACTACTGGGCTTCGCATTCAGTCTGGCGTTGCAAACGGAGGGGGACGGAAACACCGGAAAGGTGGAAGCTGCTATCGGCCTGATGGCGCACCCACAGGGCGGCCTCCTCCAGCAGAGTGTGCATGTGGTAAACAGGGGCTTCAGTCAGAGCGCCCGCCAGGACTGGGCGGCTTCTCAGACTACGCGACTTCCCACAAAGCGTTTCCAGTCCATACCGGCGATGGTGGTTAACAGTCCGTTTGTTGGTCAGCACGCTGAGTTCATGCTCTTTGGAAGGCTTCATAGAACCATATTCTCAAGACCCCTCCGGACCGCACTGCAGATCAGAGGACTTAACCCGGTAGGGTTCATGTCCCCACGGATGAGAAGCCGCTAACAAGATACGATGGACCAACTGCCCCACGACAGCTTGTCCCAGGGTTAGTGGGTGGCACCAGCAGCCCTTGGCTCGAGGAAGAACGGCTGCCGGCATCGCCGTTGACGTACACACATAAACGTTAACCGGGCACTGGGGCGTACATCCTCGGTCACTCGCGCCTCTTGATACACTGGCCCGGAGCGTCCGATGCGGTCCCAACTCGGACTCGAATCCTTAAGCCCTTGCGTAACACTAATGAGGTCAGAGGCCGAGAGACTGCGGCGGATCGGACCGGTCCGCAGCCCTGACCCCGTCTGGGCGAGCCCACACCAGCCCCAGAAGAGCGCCTACGCAATCAAGAAGGCTCTGTTCATGCAGCCTCATCCACCGAATCAGTGATGGTCGTGAATGTGCCACGTAGGGTCGAAATCCGTGGAGGCTAGCCGTACAATCGTTGGTGACCGCAGTAGCGCGGGGTTTCGAAGTGCTTCCTTTGTGATGGCTTTGGACCATCTCAGTGGTCTCCAGCCAGGTCTGTTTGCTGGTGTAGCGTCAGCGGGTACATACATGCCAACTGCAAAGAGAGGCTAGTGGAATAACTAACATGCTGGAGCTGGATGGGGCCTACCCAGTCAACTCTATGGAGTCCACATCCGTGACTCGGCGCCGTCCCCGAGTAGGTAACTCCGCGTCTCTGGAATGCGGCTCCCCGGTCAACGACTCCCTTTGTAGGTTGTTGTTCTTCAGTATCCGTGGTTCGGCAACCTTTCCGTGCAGCGGTTCACCGTGTTTTCATCAGCTATCCTCGGATCTCAGCACCTTTACGCTGTACTCGAGCCCTCTCCGATACGGGCACAGTAGCCCGTGAGGTGTGTATGAAGATGAAGGTCTTGTGGCCCGACCTGACCGGTTAGTCTTGAGCGCCAGCACGTTTGCCAGCACGTTTGCGACACGGAGAAATCTCGAATTCATTGGTCGGGGTTATGGATTCCCGAAGACTGTCGGTCGGTCGTCAGCAATTGGCGATAACTTCCTACCTAGTAACCGCCTCAGGTGATCTGCCACCCTCATCACATGGATGTATGGAGAGGCATGTACATGCCCACTCCACAGTTGGAAACCCACCGAACGACGTGCAGGGTCTGGGTGGGTGATGCAGGATGACGGTGCGGCGTGTTGGTTCGTTGCAGGAACGCTATCAGTGGCGGCAGGTGCGAACCATTGATCCCATCCCTGCAGGCAAACAGCCCAATGCAGCGCCATGCATTCACCGGTCGTTGGCCCAGGCGCCCTTTCCTTCCAAAGGTCTTGACTGGGCAAATGCAGTACGGAGTACACTACCTACCTGGTACACCACCCCGTCAGCGTGATCCACGATCAAAGCAGATGCAACAGAACTCCTTCCGAAATCTCAGTCTTTGGAGCTGGGGATCAGGTGTGAGAGTGGGAAGGCTGTCGCTGAACACCACTACCTTAGCTACCGAAGGTCTCGGCTACTCCCGCGACTCGACTTTGCCAGGTTCATCCAGCGCGGCAATTCATCACTTCGAAGTGCTGAACGCTCCGGTTCTGATTTTGGCCCTTGTCTCTCTGTGTAGTAAACACTCGCTTCTGCGGCTTCTTGCTTCCAATTTGAGGAGTTGACGCATGCGCATCCCCGGAGCCAGTGTAAACTATACTTACACCAAGGTCGTGTACGGAAAAGCCGCCGGAAGACGGCGCCGGCTTGCATGCTGTGACACCATGGGAGTGTGTCGGCCTTCGGGCAGGGTTCAGGTTCCCAACCCCGGTCGCTGCAGCCTTTGTTGACCACCTATCACAGTTGCCATCCGCAGCCCTCGGCTCGGGAGTCGGAAGCCCTCTCGAGACCTCGTTCAGCGCCAGGCTGGCGGGTCCCCTGGTCAGGCCCTGCCTGTCCTTCCCCAGACAGCTGAATCCCGGTCTCACCTCCCGGATCTCGCTCTTGCTTGCAACTCCGCCTGGCCACCAAGACGCAGCAGCGCTTGCAGGCCTTCGGTCGCACAGTGGCACCTGTTGAAGCACACCTTTCGCGAAACCTTTCCTTATTGAGAAGACGAACCGCTCTCCCCCGGCTAGATCGGGCCCTTTTGCCTCGTTCGGCTACTCCCGTCGGCTTCAGCACCCCGCTTCGGTTGTACCACCCACACCGGCTGCGAAAGCGATCCCTTGCTCATCCCAAGCGACATCATCTGCCTTGCCTGTTGCCGCGCATTGCCGATTGGAAGAAAACAGCCCTCGGAGCCAGGGCTACAGCGTACGGAACATCCGCCCGCGGCGTCTTCCGTGCTCAGCGCACGGCGACACAGGGGGACGGGCAGGGGCTCAAGCGGCTTGACGGCAGGGAGACGAGGTGGTTACACCAGGCCCAAGTTTGCCGCGAGTGCCAGCAATGGAGCATGCCAGATCAATGCTCCCTCATGCAACCGTAAAGTTCTCATCTTCTTATACTTGATTAGAAGCCTTTGCGAGGCGTTGATGTGACTCCCATTGACTTTTCCCCTGCTCCATCTAGACCGACCTGACTGCGCTACCGAGTAGCCCCAAGTATGCACTTACCTACCCAACCGAGAAGCGTCGTCCGGACGGAAGACATGGTGCGCCAGAAAGGTTCTCGGCCGCGCTGCCAGACAGTCAACTCAGCCCTTCCCTCCTGCCACAAGGAGTCGTCGATGCTTGGTCAGGATACACACTCAACCCGGATCCGCATGGGACAGTGAGCTCCCATAACACGTTTGCATGGCCAGGGACGAGCCTTGGCCCTCCGAATCCATTCCCGTATCCGTCTGGAAGCCAATATCCCGGGAGCTCTGGGCCGGTTGCCCTGCGGCCGCAACTACCGCAACAGACGAACGGACTGGCTGCTGGTGCGTTTCGATTCGATGGCGAGCCGCACCCGCGGGTGGATCCGGATGCCGCCCTTCCCGCCTATCACTTTCCCTTGGGGTCGCATATTCCTCCACCGATGGATCAGATTGCCCCTGGATACCTGGCCTATCAGGCACCGTCATCGATACCATCTGGCTGTCCGGGGCCGCATGACCAACTCCCGGCCACCACCTGGCCCTGTTCGGCTTCTCTCCCTACACCGCCGCTTCTATCCACCTCCAATCCAGCCGTCCAAAACTTGACTTGCCATGGGGACGAGTGCTTCAGCTCCTTAGTAGGGCTGCCAAGTCGTGGAAATGGGCAACTGGAAGGCCGAGGAAGCTGTTATCCGCCGATCCAAGAAGCTTCGGTCAATGCTGTCGCACCGGCATCTGATCAGATCGAGGATTATTTTGCAACGGACGTTGCCGTTCTGAA
This sequence comes from Thermothielavioides terrestris NRRL 8126, assembly GCF_000226115.1. Classification (NCBI taxonomy): domain Eukaryota; kingdom Fungi; phylum Ascomycota; class Sordariomycetes; order Sordariales; family Chaetomiaceae; genus Thermothielavioides; species Thermothielavioides terrestris. The sequence goes on along the minus strand of NC_016457.1, from coordinate 3,799,393 downwards.
CGAACATTACATGCCTGGAGAGGTGCAGCATTCCGTGCAAGATGACAGCAGAGTAGCCGTCTCGCTCGAGGTTAGCGTGGCGGTGGAGCCCAAACCTGCCGACGAGCCGCATAGCGAACTGATGAAGTCACGGAAGAAGCGGGCTCGGTTTGATGAGGGTTTACGGACTGAGACGTCCAACACTCGAATTATGGGCGCCTGTCTGCGGTGCCGCAACCAGCGTATCCGCGTAAGTACACTCCTTTCTTCGGTTCGACGGGGGCCCCTCTTGAACTGACACCACGAAGTGTGTTCCCAACAAGAACGATAGCAAAAGCCCCTTGGCACCATGCGAGACATGTCTGAAAGTGCGAAGGGATTCAAAGAAGACCATCCACAACATCCCTTGCTTGCGGGTCAAGGTGACGTCGATGGAAATATACCGCCGTGGTGGACTAGGGCTTACGAAGCGGTTTGACCACACCAACGTCCTAGATGTGTCTGACCACGTCGATGATGTAGTCTACGACATCGAAATTGCGCAAGGCATCTGCCCCCACCCTCTGCGGCTCCGGGTTCGGCGTTTTAGGCCGCAACCCACAGACATCACATACCGGAGGTACATGGACGATGGAGTCCCAAAGAAGCAGCACATTCCGGCCTTCTGTCTTGCGGACGTGAAGAGAACAGCCAGGGAGTTCAGCGAATACATCGACCGCTATGCTCTTACCGGCCTTTCGGAAGCGGCGAGGGACTCCGACGACCTCATCAGGGAGACGTTCCTTATGCTCATGGAGCATTACAACTCGCTTAGTGTGAGACTGATGAGGATCCTAGGCTTTGCGCATTTACTGAGGGTTTTACAATAGGAAGACATGAAAATGGAAGATGTCGGAAATGCCCAGGAAGCGAAACAGAACACCGCAGGGCAGAAGGGCTTCTTGCAGAAGATCATCCGCCTTTGGTTTGCAATGCGTATGTTACCACAGAAAGATGAGCTATCCGGCTTTGCGAACTTACCAAGTTGGTCCCAGGACATGAAATTGGCTCAGCGTGGCTCTGTGGTAAAGAGTGCCTGGGCATGAGCCCTGAAGACGGAAACAACCTACCACTGCCCGGCCGCCTGTCAGTGCCGCGCATGATCGTCGCCCAGTTCGACAGTATTCGACACGTGCACATCTATAAGAGGCTGGCGCCTGAAGTGTTCCGCGTCTTCCATAACTTCCTCACCTCATGTAACAGACACGCGTGGTTCACCGTCTTCTTGGCCACGTTTTTGCTCCTCCACCATGTCGCTTGTGCCTCACAGGACCGCTACCGCTACGCCAAGCAGAATTGCGAAGGAAAGCCACAGGTGAGCTCTCTCTGAGGCCTGAGCCAGCAGTCACGGAAACGAGCTGACGAATAATCCCAGGACACGAGATATGGCAACTTAGATCAGCCGCTAACTGGCTTCGTCGAGGAGCTGCACCAGGGCGCCGTCATGCTCCTTGCACATTGGCAATACTTCAAGCGCTGTGACCTCATGAACTTCAACTGGGATGACGTCGGTGACTCCGCACTCATGTCGTTGGAGCCCTACCAGGTCGAGTTCGTCAAGAAACTTGTTGCGGGCTTCAAGGAGAAGTGTAAGTTGCCCGCTCGAGCCCGGAAAATCTGCTTCGGTTTTCTGGAGAATCCCGCTACGTCAGTGCTAAGTACTTTTTTAAAGACACAGCCGGGTTGATTCCGACGACACCGGCCGAGGGTTGCTGGGAGCATGAGCTGTTTTGGGTCTCCAGGATGTTCGTTTCCGAGCTCTCGCCGAAGACGGGCTGGATGCCACCGGAGGCGTTTACCCGCGACAAGCCCAGCGTGGGGAGGGAATGAGATAAGCAGGCAGAGCTTTAAGAGTGAGAGACGGGGACCTGGGCGAGTAGGAGCGACAAGTATCACGGGCCACGCTGGCCACCACTCTGAGTTGACTTTGGAATGGATTGTTGTTGTTGTTGTTGACTTGTTGACCCTGAAAAAAGGGGCCAAATGTGGGTCCAACGACGCTGGTCAAACCAGCTTAGTCACCATCACTTCCCTGGCGCATGCCCAGATAAGATAAGAGATTGGGCTCGCGAACGGACCTGGCCCTCTTCAACTCACAGCTGTCCTTTTCTGGCATCCCGAGTGCACTTCGTTGTCTCGATACACAGTGACAGCGACGAATTGTTTCGACCAGAGTGGTACCCATTGCCGACGGTACTTTCGAGCATATTTCTACGTGCGGGTTCGAAACAGTCATCCATAATCCACCGTCATCGATATCCTGCGGCACCTGATTCCATCCCCAAGTCTCGGCCCCTGCACTGCCCCAGCTCTTCAACACGCACCCTCACCAAGCCGGCAAATAGCCCGCTGCCGCAGCCCACAATGTCAGACCTCGACACCTTCGACTTCATCCCGCTCCAAATCGACCCCAAGTCCAAAGCCATCAGCGCCCCCAACGCCAGCAAGGCCCTCGAGGCCGAGCTCGCGGCGCTCAACGCGCTGCACCGCTCGCTGCACGCCCTCGAGGCGCCGCACGTCGTGCCGCCGCCGCCGGTGCCCGTCAACCCGAAGCGCAGCGCGCACCTGAACAAGCTGCGCGAGACCGGCAACGCCGAGTACCGCAAGCAGCGCTACGCCGACGCGATCAAGTTCTACACGCTGGGGCTGCAGATGGCGCTGACGCGCCCGGCCTGGGAGCCGAGCCAGCTCGTGCGCGAGGAGGCGCACGCGCTGTACAGCAACCGCGCGCAGGCGCACATGCAGCTGGGCGCGTGGCCCGAGGCCGCCGCCGACGCCGAGGCCAGCGTCGAGGCCAAGCGCCAGGGCAACGCCAAGGCTTGGTTCCGCCGGGGCCGCTGCCTCGTCGAGATGGGCCGGCTCGCCGAGGCGAGGGAGTGGGTCGCGCGCGGGCTCGAGTTCGAGGGCGAGGAGAAGGAGCTGATTGAGTTGTTGAGGGAGATTGATGGCCGGCTGGCGGAGGAGAAGGAGAAGAGGGATGCGTGATGGGGCGAGAGGGGGCAGGAGAGAGAGGACGTGGGGTTGGAATGGGCTCGTATCACGGCATTGAGCACGTATTCGGCTGATGGGAAGTAGAGCAGCAGTGTGTACCTTTTCGCTCCAGGCACGTCGGGTTGTGCATGCTTCAGGCTTAAGGCGTTGCGGAGTCTTTTTGGGTCTGGGAGAAAACACCGGGTTGTATCGACACAACTGTCTAGAGAAATATTGAATGCCGGCATGATAAAGAACTTTAAAATGCAATTCCGCAATCAAGCCCCCCGCTGAAACTCATGATCATGCTCTCCCAGCTGTCATACATACGCAATGGAAACCTGCCGCCTGCTAGCGTCCTATCCATCTTCCCCAGTCTGCCCCAACTGCCCGTATTCCCTCTAGACGTTGAAAACACCTCCCTCGACCGACCATTTGCAACGTGACTCGTGTAAATCGCCGTCATGCACTCCGGAAAACAAGACCGATAAAACAACGCGAAAATGGGAACAAATAGAGCAAGGCCAAGTGTGTTGTCAAGGAACGAGCCCTCCCCCATATGCAGGCTGGCCCTTCGACTGCTGTCCCCGAACGTAGGCTCTGCGAGCTCCGGCACACGGCTCTTCGTCCGCCGAACTGCGATGTCGATGACGCTGTCGCTCCCGCCTCCCGTGACGATTGAGATGCGTGTCGTTTTGCCGTTTTGTCCGCCCAGATGTCCTCAATTCACATCTTCTTCTCGTTGGTGATCTCGACGACCGACGGCTTGCGCGGGCGCATGACGGCGTCCTGGCCCGTCATGCGCCGGCCGAGGGCGCGCTCCAGCTTGGCGCTCAGGGCGAGCTTGGCCAGGTTGGCCGTCTTCTCCTCGTTCAGGAACACGCGCTGGTTGGCCAGCTGGGGGTTCTTGAGCCGCTCGAGCCCGTCGACGATCGGGCGGATCTCGGCCGTCACGCTGTCGGTGCTGACCACCGTCGGCGTGATGGACGGCGCGTTCATGCTGTAGGTGCTATACCGGACTGAGGCGCGGTTCTGGACGGCGGCGGTTGGCTGGTTAGTGGTGAGGGCGGGTTGCGATTGCGGGCGGCCCGGGAAGGTGAGGTACTGGGGGAACAGGCGGGGGGAGGGGGAAGGGAGGAAGGAGCGACAGGAACTCACCGACGGGGCCAGGATGGGCCGGGAGGAATCGAGGGAGGCAGGCATGTTGTGTGGCGTGAGCGCGTATCCGCTCTTCTCTTTAATGCTGCCTTTGTTTACCACAGCACGGTGGGAACGGGGCTGATGGGGTTTGATGACGCTGTCGTAACTTGAAACGCTGGGGAGCAAGGCAGGAACGAGAGGAGCAGCGCCGACCAGGGATGGAAAATTCGTCTGTCCTTTGGTTGGATTTGGCGTCGCGAAACGGCGCAGGGGTCAGAAAACGACACTATGTACTGCGCAGTATAAAAAGTCGGCAACCGTTCGTTAACGAAGAGGTCAATTGTCTTTGCGAATGCCTCGGGCTACCGGCGTTGGACGGTCGGATGTGACTCGCGCAAGATGACGGGAAGTGGCACAACCAGCTCCGCAGGAAGCGGTGGAGCGGAGGGACCGGGGCACGACTCAGCTGCAGGATGCCCATGTGGCATGGCTGCATGTGGTGCGGCCAGGCCGTTGCAAGCGACCAACCAGCCTCTGCCATCACACCGCCAAAAATGGGGCTCAGGGGTTCCGTGGGTTCCTCTTCAGGCATTCCTCTTCGCTGATCCAATTTGATCCAAGCCTCGGCAAAATGATACATCGTGTGCACAAACCAGGAGAGCCCGCCATCTGTGGAGTTCTTGGGCGCATTACTGCGTAGTGTAGTGTCGTTACACTGCACAGCATTCTTTTTGCATTGCATTGCAAATCCAAGTCAACCTTGCATCTGTCGGGCCGGTCACCAGCACATGTTGTTGGGAAGGGCTTCTTCCGGCCGACGCCAAGACAGCGACGAGTCCGACACCGCTCGGGGAATACGGAATACACTGACCAACGACACAGTTGATTGAACAGTCTCTGGCGAGACGCGTCCGTCACAGTGGCCCTGGTTTTTTTCTGATCACCTATCCCACCAAAACAGCTTTTCGTGTACTATTTGGTTGTTTCCAGGTTGGCTGTTTGCTGAACCAAGATGAACGGGCCACTTTGACGTCCTTGGCATTCACGTATTCTCTCCAATAACTTCCCTCCAATAACTTGTATCCCTGCCAGCCTGACTGGTCCAAGTCTGCCGGAGGTAGCGAACCAGCGAAGCGCTCGAGGCATCGCGGGAGGTGGCCGAGACCAACATTATCCGGCTTCCTGAGGGACTGATCCTCCAGTCTGGTCTGTAGTGTACCGAAGTATGAATGAAGAACCCAATGTTGTCGGGAAGCATGCAAATAAGTTCTGGCGAGTGTGCCTCCAGCTTTGTGCTCAACTCCTCACCAAGACAACGAGGAACCCAATGTAATACCACGTGTCATGCATGAGCAGCCAGGTATGAAAAAAAGAATCCCACAACTATTGAATGACTGAGAAACTGAGGTTTCCGAGCTCTCTCGATAGGTAAATAGACATTTGGTGTAAGTTGTGAGACCCATCCTTCAATTTGCTGGGTGGGCCAGAGACAAGTCGTTACATCTTTACTTGTTCCATAAAGCCCACTCCGGAAAGTCTTTTGAACGCATAGCTACCTGAGCTTTTGACATGGCTTCAAGACTGTCCTTGGGAAGTGTGTCGCCGATTCCACTCACTATTTACGGCGTTGTCCAGCTCATTCGATACCCTAAGACGGCTGACAGCAGGCTTGGAGGTAGGAATGAAGCATGCTCATAGTCGATGATGAAGAGTCGCAGGCATCCGGCGGCATCTTGGTTGAACATGAAGTTGTAACCGTGGAGGTCGTTGTGAGTGAAATCAAGTTCTCTTTCCTGGTGGACTATCCACGTTCCTCCTCGACGGTTGAGGCGCGCCATGGCCATGGTCCATGTTAGCAAGATCGAGTTAATTGATTGTCGCTCTTAACAGCCAATGAGCCAGGGAATCCTTCAATAATAACCTGATTGATGTGCTGCTCCAGCTCGTCGTCGTTAATGGAAAGAATACGTGCCTTGCCGACGTGGTCGAACAGATCCGTCGAAGCGTGCAGTCAGCTGTGTAAGGGGCCGGCTTTGCGTCCGAAGGTACAGGCATCCGGCGAAGCAGCTGGATTCACTCGGCCACCAAGTCTAGGCACCCTTACTACCGAGGATACAGAGTGTCCTTCGGACACGCCAACGCGGCGTCATCCAGGTGCGCCGCGCCGTCAAGGAGCTGCATAATCCTAGAGGTTCGGCCACAGGTAAAGGCCCTGAAGACGTCGGAAATGCGGATGGCCGGGCTGCAGCGTTTCGCACGTCACTCGCAGCGAACCCACTCCCAGGCAAGCCTCTGTTTATCGGCCTCCGCTTGTTTCTTTTCATGGCCCTTTTTGACCCAGACGTGAGAGCGCTCGCGGCGGTAAGGGCGAAGTGCGGGACGATTTGCTGCCAGCTGGTTTGCAGCATGCCCTCTTCTGAGGCCGCTCGAGCAAAGTGCCTTTCTTCAGCGTTCTCGCCTCCTGGATCAGCAGATCCAGGTGGAGCACGGTGTAACGCTCCCGGTGCGGGCGATGGAAGCTGCGGAGTCGAGCATGACACCCAACGCCCGAGACGGAAAGGGAGGTGGCACCGCGGCTCTCCGCGGTAATTGAGCTGGAGCAAATGAGAAAGTCTGAGGTTGTATTACGAATGTTGGGTCCCGGCGCTGAGCGCTTGAGCGCCGAGTGCTGACCAAGAGAGCTTCAGATGTTGAACTGGATTGTCCGGCCGACTGTCCCTGCCTGCTAAGAAGGACTCCCAACATGTCACTTCACATGCGTTGTACCAAGGTACCTGTCACCTTGCTGAATCCGCCTTGACTGGATGGATCTCGGCGCTTCTTAGTCGCCAAGACCGAATCTGTCGTGCGACCTACCTTCGCTCGACGCAAGCACCCTTCGGGCTCTCCAAATTCGGTTATTAGGCTGACACATAGGTACCTTAATGATTGACACGGGATGTGAAGGCATCCGCGCCAGGCCGGATTGACTCAGTTGCCTCCTTTCTCGAGAACACAACACCGCCCCTTCCTCCGTCTGTTCGCTAATCACGGCGCCTTCGCCAGGCAGCTACTTAAAGCGTTCCTTCCTCGGGCAGGTTCCAAGTTCCAGCCTTAGATTCTCATTGCAACCTGGAAGCTTTCCCCTGGTAGGGCAACTCAAAACCTTCCCGGATCTCATCCACCCAGCGCAACTCGTCAACTCGTCCCTCTTACTTTATCCTCCCCAGGGACAGAACCAGCTCATTTGCAAGTTCATGCATCCTTCTGATACCGACATCGCCGGACAGAAATCGTCATCATTACGCACTATGCGCCGATCCATGAGATCGGATTCCACCCAGATTTTAGCGGGTACGCAGAAGAGGCGACCTCAACCACCGAGTGCTCCGAGTATCGAAAACAAGTGCCCGACATCGTGGTGCTGCCACGCAGCGGCTGTTGCGAGCCCTTCCGTTCTCCAGTCCGTCCAATGCTCCAACAAAAACCACACCGGGCAAGTCCTCCGCTCTGTTCACCCTCGAGTGCTCTCTTCCATCTAGCTGCTTCTGATGAACACGTCCGAAACAATCTCCAAGTCCTGCCCCGCCCAGCCCCCCTTCCCCCGTTATGGTGTATTCAACCCCGCCCCTCTGCTGCTACTTTCTCCTGCGGGACGATGACTTCACCTCCTTGTCTTTTTTTGTAGAGCCCCTGCCACCCTTTCCGCTGTAGTCCAGCGTGATCTTGAACGGGGCAACCGGATCCACCGCCGATGCCGCGTTTTGTCGGTGTTTCCGCGACTCCTTCCCGCCTCGGGCCTCTTTACGGCTGGACTCGCCAGCTCCAGTCGGAGCTGTGGCCATATCAGAGAACCGCCCTCGCCTGCGATCAGGGGGTAAAGGGTGGACAAACATTCAGTCGCCCAAGCAACCAGACTTACCGTCCTTGACACAGTTCCGGCAACACCCGTGGTCGCACCTCTCAATCCATTCCCACTCGTTGGTGATGGGATTTTTCTCCCATTTGGGATCTGACGACATGTTCTTGCACCACCCGCCGTTATTCCTCCCTCCGCATTTGCAACACGTCCACACGCCGCCTCCCGTGCTCCGGAAATCGCAGTTGGCCAGCGGGCATGACGACGAGGAGAGTTGTGACGCAGCAAACGTGATGTTAGGACATGGTGTCTCATAGCCTGTCGTCAAGTCGATGAGGGCTGAGGGGCAGTAGTGCCATGTCACGGATTGGTGGCCGCAGGAATGGTAATGTGGATGCCCGTGGCACATGGTTGGCTATTGAATTGGGGGAAGCGGCGTCTGCCTATTGAATCTGGGGGAAGCGGCGTCTGAGTAGCGATGAAGTTGCGCTGGCCAGGAGATCTCTGCATCCCAAGGTCCGCGTTGCGAGAATCCGCCAAAATCTGGCTTCGACAGGACTGACGATTGCATTCCAAATAACAGTCTGTACGGATCACGCCCATCGGGAGCATCAGACGCCAGCTGGGATATTTATCCACGATCGCCATTCGTCAACCTCGGGCATGCCGCCGCTCCAGCTATCGTCACCCCAAGGCAGAGACTTGTTCACTAGTTGAGCCACCGCTGGTCAGCTGCCGTTTCTGGCACCATTGGCTGGCGCTGGTCCAAAACACCGAAGCATCAACGGGCAGGCCAAGCCCGTCCACCCATTCACATCGAATAGTCGATCAGCACTCCCTGTACGAAGTACCTCGCTTCTTGGGTGATCGGCGCGGATATGCCACGTAATAGGTTGCCGGGTTCTCCGGGAGCTCACGGGGCTTCGGGCCCGCACATCTCACATTATTGTAAGTCGGGCCTTCCACCAACGTACCATCCCCAAACCCCTACACTTGGGCCTTTGTCCTCAGGTATTCCTATTTTTCGTTTTTTTTTTTTTTTTTCTTCTTTCCTCCCATGACTTCACACTGTCACGCCTGCCGTTCATAAATGCAGCGTGCCTTGCGACCAAGGATCCGCATGCTGTCTATCGTTTAAAGAGGGGCATCCCGACAAATCATCGCTGCGGATCGGTTGGAAACCTGCCGAGGCAAGCCTTGGGGCCCTCCTGCCAAGTCGACGCTTCAGCGACAGCCAGATTGGGATATCCATATTCAGGTAGATCCCGGCTCATTATGGCAGCGGACGGATCAATGGCGCTGCAGCAACAAAGCAACAATCCACGACTCGATACACTAGCCCCTTCTCGCGTTATACTACAATCCAACCTTGGTCCGAAAAAGCAACGTGGGGGTTCCGACACCGAGATCTCGGGAGCTGCACTGGGACGACGATCAGCGCAGGGATGACCGATCTGGGCCATAGTGGACACTAGTGTATACTACACTATTCCTGTCGATCAATCTTGTCACATCCGGATCGGGTATCAGCACAGTGCTCGTGCAGCAGGATCTCCACCACAGGCGCGCAACACAAGATCTGGGGAGTCTGAAGCCACTGATCGCCGGGACAGTGCACTACACCACATACGTACACTACCATGGGACTGGGAACCAACAAGGACAGGGACAGGGGACCAACTTATCTCCCGAAAACCTGTCTGAAGATCCGTTCCCAGCAACCTGGTTCAATGAACCGCTCTTTTCTTTTCTTTTCTCTTCTCGGCATAACTGCCGACTTCGGTTCGCACTTCCGGGCGGATCCTCCTGCTCACTGGTGCGTCCCTAAGCCATGGATTTGGAGACAGCCTCGAAGCCCTATCCGTCAGGCTGCAGATGGGAGGCGTCCAACCAGCCAGGGATTGCTCGGTAATCACGGTGCATCCACAAGCAGCTCTGTGCAGGGAACGGCAAGCGAGTTCCCACACCGCTTCGCACTGCCGTCGCTGCGCAAGATTCAACTTATGGCACCCTGCGTCATCACGAGACGCTGTCCTCCCTGGTGCTGGGCGGGCAAGCGTAGCGCTCGTTGCTCAACTGCCGTGGCTGAGACAGGCAACAGCCAAGAGGTGCGACCGGTCTTCCGATCATCCAACTAGCATTCTTGAAGGGAGTGCGGGCCGATAACGTCGGGGATGGCGGCGCCTCGAGAACAGAGGTTGCGGAGTATGTCGACACCCGACAGTGCGAAGCCGACCAGTCCAAAATGTGTCCCAGAAACTGGTGAAGAAATTCCTTGAAGGAACTTTTGTTCCGGGTGGTTTCGACTCACATGTAAGCAGTTGGCTTTCTAACCTGTCTCACTGGAGAGCCATTGGGGGAAGTGACTTTCCGTAACGGCGCGTGTCATGACTTGTTCCATCCCACCTGGGCGGACACCCCTCTTATTTTGGCGATTCCACCCGATTCCGGGCTCGCGCTTCCTGTGAAGCAACCCGGTCATGGATGGTTGTTGCCTTCCGCCGGCTTCGCGGTTCAATTTCTTGTCGCTCACCTTGCAATCCAGTCCCATTCTCTAAACCAAGAGACGCCATCACCTTCACTTCGACTACGGCTTCATGCTCCGGAGGCACCGGCCTGCTTTTTGGGACGCACATCACGCCGCCAACGAAGTAAACCCGGGTTCAAAGAACCCACGCCGCTGGTGCACCACTCACGGAATAGCGGCATCAAGCCGAACAACGGATGCTTGTTGAGCTGCTGTCTTTCCGACGTGTTCTCGGAGTCGGCCACGGCAGCAAACCTGCTCCTTGGCCAGGGGGTTGGGCGCCAGCGGATTGGACCGAGAGCTAGTGACGCAGCCAGTGAGTAGCAGCGCTTGTGCCGCGGGTTGATTACTAGGTAGCCCGCCCTGGAGTAGCTGCGTGAGGAGCAGCTGTGATGACGGTTGCGCAATGCCGTTGGTCGAGCGAAGGAAAAAATAGCCGACATGGCACAAACTGGATCCTGAGCAAGATGATTGGAGTCGGAGTGTGATGATTTCAAACATTTCATCAGCATGTCCGAAACCCTGCAACACCCCAACATGACGAACAGGGCAGGTGAACTTTGCGCATGCGAGAATCGAAGAGCCAGAGACGCCAAGGCTGGACGAGGCTCGAGAGATGCCTTAATCTACTGTACCCCACTGCGGCGATGGGCACGCTATCCCACGACTCCGTAGCTATAAGTTGCGCTAGTCACAGCCCTGAGACGGCCAGGGCCGGTTTCAAGGTACCCTCGCATGAGGGCAATCGGATCTGCTGTCTCAGACAATGGACTAGTAAAGGATCTTGTGAGCGAGGGATTACCGATCATGGCTAACAAGACTCTCTGGGGGATCATCAGTGCATTTGTAAAGCATGGGACGAGTGAGAAGAGGGGAGAGATAAAATAATGATAAGTGACAAGAAGGGCGTCGGGCCAGCAAGCGAACTAAATATGCACTCACCCGCGTTTTGAGAACGCGGAGGCGTCACTGGGCAGCGTACAGCACATCGCCCACTATTCCTGCCGAGGCCGCCGCTCCCTGCTGGGCTCACATCACACTCTCGTACACTCCCCCCACCATCAAACTCGCAGCCACCACCAGCATCACCACCACCACCGCCAGCACCAACATCACACCTAATCCAATCTGCGCCCGATGATTTACATCACCTCCCCCTCCTCCGACTCGACGGCCCGGACAGGGACCTTGCCGACCTTCCCGACCCTCCCGATCCACCCGACCCAGACGAAGAAGCAGGCGACAGCAACGTCGTCGATGACGCCGACGACGACGACCACAGCGCCTCCATGCCGACCACCCCATCATCACCCATCCCCGCACCCCCGCCAACCCCCACCGCCGACACAGCAGCAGCAGCAGACGACGACGAAAACGAGGGCGACAACAACGAAGAAGACGAAGGAGGAGGAGGCGGAGGAGAAGACGAAGACGAAGGAAGAGAAGAAGGATCCGGATCGGCCGCGCACCGGTCGCAGCACACGTGGTAGCAGAAGGTGTCCGGGCTGGCCGGCGGGCGCTGCCGGCACCACCGCTGCTCGTTGGCCCGCCCGCCGCACGCGCAGCACGCCCACCGCCCGCCCAGCTGGGCCAGCCGGCACAGGCCGGACGTGCACTCTGGCGAGAGGAGGCAGCCGCCTGTTGCGCTGAGGGTTGGGGAATGAGGTGAGGAGAGGTTAGTGAGTTCATATTTTTCTTGTTTGTCTGATTTTGTTTGTTTGTCTGTGTGTGCGTGTGGGGGGGTGCTTGACGCTGGCTTGGGCTCGACTACGGTGGTGGTGGGTCGGGGTGGGAAAGGGCCCAGCCGGGTGAGGGAGGGGAGAACAAGCGGGTGTACGTGGAAGCCCACGTACCAGGGATCGTTGTAGTCCACCTGATTGTTCAGCAGCGAGGCGTCGCCGTCGCCAAAGGTGGTGCGCTCGCAGGGCTGCGTCGCGCCCGTGGTTGGGTCAGTGGTCGCGTCGGGGCAGTAGTTGTAGTGCACTACCATGTCGATCGGGCGCGGACATGGCGGAAGGTCTGCTCCGTGTGTTAGTGTGGTCCCGAGTTTTCGTTCGTCCCGTCCTTCCCGAGCTGCTGGGAAGTTTGCTTGTCTCTGAGGCGGACCGGCGGTCTAGGCCCCGGAACCGGGCTTCCGGTGGCCAAGACAACGCCTGGTGCAGCCATCACGGGGTTTTGTTTGGTTGGCTGCAGGGCTCGGGGGTGGAGGACGTACGGTGGTGGTGGAGGTAGTTCCAAGTACACATGGCGCTCTGTTTTGATTCCTCTTCTCTGCTCCTCTTGTTCACCCACGCACTCTTTCCTCCTTCTTTCCTTTTCTTCGGGCTCCTTTCGTGTTCGATAATATGGCCCCGTTTCCTTTTTTTCTTCCCTTTTTTTTTTTTTTTCCCGGCTTTCTTGCTTCCCCGGGTAGGCAGAAGTTGACGTTCTCTTTCTGTTCTTTCTATACTCCGGACACCGAGGTTGTTGCACCTGGAGCCTTACTAGTCCCAGGTATCAAGTGATGCTCCTGGTTTTGGCGCGGTGCCCAGAGTTTAAGGAGAGGTTGAACGTCGAGGTGTTGGAGAACACGAGTGCCGTGTGGAAGATTGTGTCTGTGACTGCACAGTGTCTCAGGGACGAGATGCCAGGAGGACGGATATCAGTTCGATGCAGATGCCCCCGATCTATGGGATTCAGGTCGTTTGCTACGGCGAATGTAACCGCCGACGAAGTGGACGCCGTTAGTGGTTGCTAATACCTCCTACTTGAGTAACGTCCCTGGACGACTTGGATGTGGCAGCCAAGTGGCACAAACCTTTCAGCTACTTGGTATGTCGGTGTGGCTCAGGCCTATGGAAGGGTACGGCCGCTGGTCCAGATTTGATCAAGCGGTCGGTCGACAGCCGGCATGCAGCGGGGTTGTTCTTGGGAGACCAAGGAGTCTCTGGATCTGGCAAGACGATGGAGGATACAGCATTCCGAGATTGAACTAGGAGGTCCTGATTCGACTAAACCCGGACAGACACTCCCGGATCTCGCGACCGCAACAGGGAGCAGCGCGTGGTGCCTTATATGGGACTCGGGGACACCGGGCGGTGGAGGAGGCGCGTGGCTGTCGAGGCTGACAGCACGAGCCATACACCCAGAAAGCATCGAAGACGATGGGGGTACTGTGTTCAAGGTTAGGCCTTCCGCGGCCCGCCGAGCTTTCTTCCACTTCCCCTTCACGCTGGGCCTGTTGCTTGGGCTTCCCTCATCACAAGTCTTCCCCGCTCCTGGTTCAGTTCACAGCTCGAAACCTTGGCAGTCGGGGAGCCCTGAGCTCTGGAAACGAAAAGCGGTATTCGTCATCTGGACGAATGTGGAAATCTTAGGCGCACGGGGAGGCCAAATCTGTCTCGACGCCAGCCCTGAGGCCGATTATTGGCAAACGTACGTCCGACCCCGGCCGCGGGAGCACGTGGCGCTGCCGCTACCCGGAAGATTGACCCGCTGCTGGGCGTGATAGAAACGTGGGAGGCGCTGAGTGTGTGCTGTGCTGGCTCGAGACAGGAGTGACACAGAGCTGAGACATGAGCGTCACTACCGCCCACGTTGGCACGTATGAAGCACTAGCAGCAATGCTCGATCCCGAAAGAGGTAGGCCGCGCCTAATAGCCAGCTGTGCGCTTGCCGAGCTCGACCACGGCAACTCGCATGCTATATTGCTTTGCTCTCCGAATCCGGCGCCGTCTGCCCCAGCCTAACCCGGGCGTCTGGTACGGTGGACTCGGAACCACGATGTGCCCCCGGGGCATTTTCCCATGGCGCCATGTCCGGATCGTGCCAGGCGGAAACGTCCATTAATACGCCAAGCTTGTTTCTTTTGCCCAGCTGAGGCCGCCTTGCCGTAGTAGTGCAATTGCCGCGTCAAATCCGGGCTTCTGATGACGCCGCGCTCTCCGCAAGCTGAGACACTGCGAGATTGATGGCTTCGAAGCGACGGAACCAGGGGAGCGGATTCGTACCCGGCGTGAAGCACAGATCTGCGCCGCAACTATTTTGCAATAAGAATGACAAAATCGCTCAAGCCTTGGAACAAGATCGATAGGATGCCGCCCCAGGAAGCAGTCGATTGGGCAGTCCATGAGTCTCTCTCACGTCTCATGTTCTATCATACTGCGTTGTACGTCTCACGCCCGAGCGGGTCTCAGCTTCGACGGCAGTTCTAGAACAAATGAGCGCTGGGGATTGGCAAGACGAGAACCGGACTCAGACAAGCGGGGCGAGGCGGCTCTTACGCGGCACTGCCACCCCCCCAGGGCTTTTGTTCCGACTGGTCGTTTCGAAGGGGCAGCAGAAGATCGGCGTGCCAAGGACAATCTCTACTGCCTAGAATGTAACGGAGCAGTGTCAGAGGCTTTATGGGGAGCAAGCATTGTCAACCTCGTGGCGCTCCCGTGGATCATGAATCAATGGAATCCAAGGGCGTTGCATAGTTGTGGGCCACCCCCCCCTGCACACTGGTGTAGGTAGTGTAGAGGCCGATACCGCGAGTGAAACAGGGCTCAGTGCCAGAACCACCATACGCCAACCGCTGACACCCTCCCAATCCTCGCCTTTCAGCTTCTCGCCATCTCAACTCAGGATCTGCTGCCGGGGATGTGATGTGCCTTGCAGCCAGCCACCCGCTGCCAAGAAGCCCCCAGACTCTCTCCGTGTCTCGAGCTCAACATCCAAGCAGACAAGTTTTCTTATAAATCACGGACTAATCAACACCATGTCCGCGGAGTTGCTTGTCTTGCCGCAGTGGAAACACCGGGTTTCGGCTCGGCCAGGTCCTCTACATCACAGCACATTCAGTTTCTACCTACCACTGTTTGTGACGACGGGCTCGCAAACTGCCCTGGACCCCCTGCTATCCCCAGTTCCTCCAGTAGCTACCAACAATGAGCATCGTAGTTAGAGCTTTCTTACCGACCAGCACCGTCACGCCAGCTAAAGCACTCAGCATCAACAGGCCGCCGACGGAGATATTGGCTGCCTGTTCCACATCATGTAAACAATCAGGCGGTCCCACCATCATCGTTACCAACGGTAGATATTATTTGAACCGGTCCTACGGGAGCGTTGAAGAAACGGCTGTCCGGTAGCACTTGAGGACCATAGCATGGCGGGAAGGAGACACACACTGGGCTGAGGATGGCAGCAACGAAGAATTTCAAATTCCAACGTTCCCGCAAAGTTTTGGTTTGACTTCAGAGAAGAAGTCACCTCGCAGGCCATCATTGAACCGGAATACTTGGGAACAACTTAGAGCGACATCGCCTGGCTTGATCTCTGAGACCAACGCAGGCCGGGACATCCGGAACGCCGTTGCAGCTGGTCAGGCGCGGGCGGCTGCGTGCGCCGGTTTGTGAACGCGGACATGGTACGGTATCACAAAGCGGCTGAGGATCCTACCTCGGACAGTTCTCAGCTGGGATGTCTCGGAGCCAGACCCGCGTTCAGCCTGCCACACGACGCACGGGCGGGTGACACCAGCGGTCTAGAGCAGTTTACCTGAATTCTGATATCAACATGGGGGAATTCAGCCCCGTCTATATGCTTCGAAATTCCGCAACCCACATCGCAGCGCCGTCCTTCGGCGCTGCTTCCCCGGGAGAGACGGCCGGGCGGACGGAGGGACGAACATCACGTCCCCTTGCAGAAGGACACCACCGCCCATTTCCCGTTCCACGCCCACTTCCGCGCCCCGGAGTCGCCGCCGCCACCGTCCGTCTGCCTCAGCTTCTCGTCCTCCCCGGGCTTCAGCCCCACCACCACGTCGGCCTTGCACGTCCGAAGCGCCAGCACGTTGAGCCCGGACCCCGGCCCCAGCGGGCCCAGCGCCTCGGAGAACGGCGTGGTCGGGTCCCAGGCCACCTGCAACAGCAGTCAGCGGAGCTATTGCCAGATCGAGACGTTGAAGCGCCACAAACAAGGAACAGGGCGGAAGAAACACAAAAAGGTGGCGGAGAGAAGGGACAAACCGGGAGAACGCCCGAAAAGGAACAAGACAACTTACATCGCCCACCAACTTCCTATAATTCAAGTCCCCCTTAAACACGGTCAGCACGCCCTCCCTCAGATCCGCCACCAGCGCCTCCGCCTCCCGAGGCAAGCGCCAGTAGCTCCCGGGGCCAGTCCACACGCGGTTGGGCCTCAGCACGAGCTGGCCCTCGGCATGGAAGCGGCTCCACTCGGCGAACAAAAAGGCGAGGTCATCGACCTGGGCGTCGGTGAGCGGCGACGGCGGGGCGCGGCCGAGCAGGGCGTCCCCGTCGGCAGGCGTCTCGAAGAACTCGCGCGGGCGGGCCAGCGCGTTCAGCAGCGCGGCGAAGTCGGCCGGCAGCACGTCCGACACGAACCAGGGGATCGACTTGGGGTGCAGCACGACGGTGGTGGCCAGCCCCGCGGTCAGCAGGTAGCCGGCGAGGATCAGGTCGACGAAGAGCTCGAAGCCGGCGTTGTCGAGCACGATGTCGACGCGGCGGTCGGCGGCCGCCCGCTGTTGCGTCTGGGTCTTGGCGGCCAGCAGGTGGTCGTACACGCGCGGCAGGTCGTTGATGAGGATGTTCTTCTCGGCCCGGCGCCGCGCCTCGGACCCCTGCAGCCGCTGGATGTCGTCGTACGTCAGGCTGGTCAGCAGCGACAGGTCCGTCGCGTTGCCCCACAGGCACACCTCGCACATCTCGGTGAACAGCAGGCGGTCGGCCTCCGGGTCGTGCGCGGCTTGGGGGTTGCGCAGCTGTGTGACGAGGTCCTTGTAGCGCGCGGCGAGCTCGAGGACGGCCGGCCGCGAGGAGCGGAAGGTGCTGATCTTTTGGCGGGCGAAGACGTCGTAGGACTTCCAGTGCGTCGAGAGCGTGAAGGAGGTGGACATGCGGCTGCCAGCAGGGAAGGAGGGGGGGATGGTTAGTGGTCTATGGCGGAGAGCAAAGAGGGAGGAGACAGAGCACGGTACGGTACCGGAAGAGATAGCACTCGGTGAAGAGCCACGGCGCGTTCAGCCAGGTGACGGGTCCCAGCTGCTCGAGCTCCTTGTTGTAGCCGGCCACGTCGGGGTAGCCATCGTCACGTATGGGCCTGTGCCACCCACTATAAGCACTTCTGCCTCATATGCTGCCTGCGACGGGGACACGCACGTCAAGGCGCGGTCGTGCTGCACCTCGTACTTGAGCTGCGCGAGTTCGGCCACGATCTTCTTGCCCTCGGCCTCCTTCTCGGCGTCGTTGCAGGAGGCGACCGTGCGGTAGGCATCGTCAATGGCTTGAGTCTATGGGCAAAAAGTATGAGTGTTTTTGGTTGTCCTTCACTTCGGCGAGGCAGAGAATCGGGGGGGGTGGGGGGGGCCGCACGATGATGATGGGCCATCGCTCCCGCGCAGTCGGGTACGCGAACGATGTGGGGTCGCCGGTCGAGTAGGCCGCTGCAGGAATTAGGGGTCAGCATCTCGGCGGCCGGGCTGAGAAGGAGTCCGTACGTACGAAGTTTGGGGTCGTGCTCCATCCTCGCGGATCTGGTGCGCGACTTGTCGGTTTGGGCAAGGGCAGCTTGGGGATGGGAACTTGGGCGTGTTGCTTTGGCGGGGTAGCTTTGGAGGGGCTGATGACGATAACTAACTGGAACGTGAGCTAACCCACTGCAGCAACATACCGAAATCGGGCTCGGCACTGGTGGGTCCCCCTGAAGAGCGCTTTGCCCCTGGCGGTTTTGCCCCTGGCGGTTTTGCCCCTGAGCAAGGCCCATCTACTTCAAACCTGGAATTGATCTCTTTTTCGATGCACCATGCAGAGGGAGACCTGCTCTGCTGGTTTCATGGTCTGTTGGACACGACCTCAGATTGAAATCCGATTGTCCGCAATGTCTGGCGACCTGGAATCAGAAGAAGCACATTCCGGCTGGCTCCCAAGAAGCAAACCAAGCATAGGTACATCCCGAACCCCAACCCAAACTCCCTACAAGGTAAGGTACAGGTATCATCACAAAGCCAGGGCAAGCAAATGTCGCCGTCCCATTCCATGCCATCCACCGTGACACACAGCGTAATTACCATCCTCCTCTCACTCAACCCTCCTTCCCCTTCAAAACTCACCCCCCCAGCCGCCCCGTAACAGCCGCGACAGCAAGCACCTCGACGCGGCCCGCATACAGCCGCATCATGTGCGCCACGGGGTCCCCCCACACGACGCCCCGGAGCTGCGCGTCCGTGGCGACCTGCGCGACCACGCCCTCGCGCAGCCGCGCCGCCACCGTCGCCGCCTTGTGCCGCCCGCCCCGCAGCCCTGCCGCCCGCGGGTCGCCCGACCGCAGCACCACGATCTGTCCCGCGCAGCTGAGCGTGCACGGCGGGACAGGCCAGGTTGGGAGTGCTGCTGCTGCTGCTGCTGCTGGCTTTTTTGCTGTTCTTGACTTGTTTGCGGCTGCTGGTGGTGGCGGTGGTGGTGTAGCGGAGGTCTTGCTGGCCGGCTTGTTGTTGGCCTGTCGCCGCGGTTTTTTGTCTGACGACGATGGCGGCTTCGACTCGGTGGTGGGAGTGGCGATGCGCGGCGCCGGCGCGGCGAACAGCTGCAGCAGGCTCTTCACGTACGCCCGGTCGGCGCGCGTCACGGGGTCGCCTTCGTTGACGAAGCTGAGGAAGACGCTCTTGCGCGCCTGCGGGCATCGGACGTAGTCGGTGGGCTTCGCCAGCGGCAGCAGGCTGACCGGCGGCGTGCCGAAGGTGATGCAGTGGACGCGCTTGAAGCACCCTGCCACCGCGCGGAGCTCGCTCTCGGCGGCGCGCGACGTGGAAAGGATGTGGCTGTACAATAGCGCGGCGACCGCCCCGCCTGCGCTATGGCCGGTGATCAGGAGCGAGGACGACGCTCGCCGGGTGTCTTCCTCGAGCAGCTGGCGGAGGCGTCGCGCCACCAGGGCTATCATCTTACGGGCGACCGACAGAAAGCCGGCGTGGCAGAGGTTGCCGGGGTCGTCCTGCATCTATCAGCATCACATGGCGCTGCACACGAGGAAGGCAGGCACAAGAGGGCATACCAGGAAGCCCGCGGGTGATGTCGGTTCCATGTTGAGGTTAACAGCCCAGTCCATGAAAGTGGCAGTTCCCCGGATGGCAAAGACGATGGTGTTGGCGTCGTCCATGGGCACCGATTTGATGACCATGGCTTTGGTGCCCGTACGCCAGTCCGCCTCGACACGGGCATCCCGCTCTGCTCGCCCAACGGGAGGCTCGTAGACTCTCTCCGAGTATTGCGCGGCCAGGCAGATCAGCGGGTACGTGGGAATGTACCTATGTCCGCGTCATTAGCGCCGCCCCTCACACCAAGCGTCGTGAAAAGGGGGCGGGAGGAGGGGGCGCATACAGCTTCAGAGGGGGCAAGTTCATGGGCAGCCTCGAGTTGGCGTACTTGTCGACCTTGGCAAAGAAGCTCTCCGAAGCCATGGCTGTCGCCGCCGTTGTCTGGCCCTTGGGGTGTTCCGTCCTGGCGCCTCTCTTACTGGACTGGGGCATGCCTCTGTTGGCTACCGGCCTCCCCGACGGGACCGGAGCGGGTGGCGGGGGTGCTGGTATAGGCCTCTGGGTCGCTGCTTGCGTTGGCTGCCAAGCAAAGATGTCCCCCTCTTTGCCATCGTAACCCCCTTGGTCAATCATGGTCAAGACGCTGTCGAAGCGGTCGGATATCTCATTCACCAAGGCACTGCCTTGGCTGACCAGCTGGTTGCCGCAGCCGTGCCATCGCGGTAGGGCATCCTCCAGCAGCCGCGGCATGCCGGTCGCCTGACATACGTCTTTGGCCAAGTCTAGCGCGGAGTCGAGGTCAAGTTTGCCGAGCGGCGTGCTGTCAATGTTCGGCCGAACTGGAACCTGAGCCCTCAGAAGATGAGGCGGTGGGGCGGCGAGGTAGTAATGGTGTTGGTTCACAATAATGGGAGGATACGCTCCGGACGGACACGAGACTTGAGGCTGCGATCCCCCATTCCAGCCAGGAGGTGGAGGAAGAAACCCGACCGACTGGTGTGCTGCAGGCTGCGGGTGAAGGCCAGCGGGAGCCCAGTTCAGCGGGACCTGACGCGGCGGCGGCGGCGGCGCTGGCCGGGTTGGGACCGGTGCTCGTCTTGCATCCCGGGGCCTGGCCGCCGGCGACTCCTTTTTCACCTTCTTGGACCTGTCAAAGAATCCCATGGAGGCGAAGCTGGGTCCCGGCACAGCATCGATGCGGAGCAGTCACAGCAACCACCAACTAAGCCTCAGTAGCGACTTTAATGACCCGGGGCGTCACCACTTGACAGCATGAGGATGGAGTAAGCACCTAGGCTCGGCACAATGCAAAACTCGCAGTCGCTCTGAAGTCCTGCTGAAGGATGGTAGACTCTGTCGAAAAGCTGGTGGTGACGATCCGACTGTGGCGGAGGTCAAGCGGACTGGTCTCCGGCATGAGTAGAGGAGCAGAGAACCCGCCTGGTCACACAAAAACCCGTCCATACTCGATCCGGGCACGTTCAAGGCAGACGGCCATTCAGCGGGTGTGCCTTGCTGCTTCCTGCAGCCAAGGTGCAGCAACATCCCGGTAAGAGTGCTGCTGTGTGCTCCCATTCGCTGCTGTGTGACTGCTCCGCCTCGAATCACAATCCACGGGGGCGGATTCGAGAAACAACTACCGGGGTCAGAATTGACTTCTGCATGCAAACCACCAAAACAGGGCGAATTACCTCTGATAGCCGCTGGGCCAGGGCAGTGGTGCGAGCGATAGAATGCCCTATCAGCGCGATCTTAATGCTCATTTTCTGGGGAAGATTGCGCGCATAGCCTCCCTGTTCCCCTTCACTGATATGCAGTTACGCGCTCGAGGTAGTTCCCCAGTTTGCAACTCATGTCTCCTACGACCCTGGAGTTGCAAGATGACATCTCGTCTAGGTACGTCGTCATACGCCTACGGTTGTGTCAGTAAGTGGATGGAAAAGTATAGATGATGCCAGCCCGGATGAATACTCCTGTTTTTCCCAAGTTTATTCATTAGGTACACCGTACACAAAACCGCAGTGGAACCCCGGCAAACGTCTCTACATTTTCATTACCCAGAGAATCTATTCCTGGTGGGCTTGCAAGGCGTTCCACATTCCTCGAAGGAACACGGCAAGCGCCCAGGCACCGGGATCAGGGAGCTCCTCCTCCTTGCCAACATACGTGGCTCGGCCAAACTTGGGCTTCAGATACCTCGTTGCCTCTGCCTTCTCCATGGCCACGTTCACCGCCCGTTGGAAGTCAAGTGACTGTGAGAAGGCTTCCGCGAACGGCAAGAGCACATCAATCACTGTACGGTCCCCTTCCCTGGCTGCTGTGTGCTTCTTCAGAACCTCAACCGCCGCCTGGAGAGCCCTGGCGACGGTTTCCTGATTGACCGGGCCGGCCCCGGCCCTCAGCCGCAGCTCCGTTATGAACGCAGAGAGTAGAATCCCCAGAATGGCGCCCAGAGTGCCACCCATGTCGTCGACGGCGTCTGAAGCGGCGAAGAGAAGCTTCAAAAGCGAGCCCCCGCGAGCGGCACCTTTGTCGAGAATCGAGATGAGGGCCTCGCACACTCGCTTGACCGCCTCGCCGCAGTCTCCGTCGCCCATCACCATATCCCATCGCGTGAGATCGGGTTCTGCCGCAATCGCCGCCGTACAGCTGCCCCTAATGAGTGCGTCAAGGCTGCCGGCATCAACTGCTCGTTTGTTAGCGGCGGTACTTTGGGAGACGTGCATTCTCTCTCACTCACCCCTGATGTCCTCTTCCTCCGAGATATGAGGCTTCGACGAATCCCAGTTTGTGACCTGCTCTCCATTCTTCCGGCCTTGTCGTGCTGTTGTGGCTGAGGTATGTCTGGGCCACGCCGGAGCATTCGTGGTTGCATCAAGGAGGTCAAGCAGCTCCTGTGCTGAGAGATTACAGCTCCTTGCAGCTTTCGAGAGGTTGCATAGGGAAATCGAAAAGCCTGGAGCGTTCAATGAGGTCTCGAACTTCCCTCTCAATATCCTTACGGGGCGAATGCGCCACTTTGCCTCGAGCTGCCTCAGGACCTCGTCGGTCAGCGCCCCAAGCTCTAGATTCGAGAGTCCGCCGTAGTTGTTGACGAGCAGTACGATCGAATCGTCGGCGTTGCTGAAGTCGACGAAGGCCCTCTCGGCGTCGGCGGGATCGCAAAGAAGGCGCAGGCAGCGGTCTACCACATCCTCCACCGAAGGAAAGGGGCTAATCTCTTGTTGGGCTGGCTCGTTGTGTATTCCGGCGCCTATTGCGCATGCGTCGTCGCCCAGCGACTCATGGTTCTCTCGCCCCGGTACATGGCAATGATCGAGGGACGAACCAATCGACACGAGCTGGTCGTTGACGGCGAGTCCGATAGCGACGCACTCGTCAAAGGAGCGCTTGCTGGCTGCCGCGGCTCCCACGATTTTTAATGCTTGGTAGAGATGCAGAGTCAGCCAAGAACAACCCCCGCGCCAAAGAGTACAAGGACAGACTCAACTGATGACATGTCCGGGCATGCCTCGCCTCCCCACGGCCTTGGTCCGACTCCTTCCAATGCTGACATCGTCTGTCGATGGTAGAACGGTTATTCTGCCACCACCGCATGTACCTGCCGCCTTGGCGCGCTCCGCCGCTAGGCCAAAGTGCAACTTATCGCCGGTGTAATTGGTGATCATCAAGATGACGCCCGCGTCGCTTGGTACAGCATCAACCGCCGCAAGAACTTGCTTGGTGCTGGGACTCGCGAAGATATCTCCGCACACCGCGGCGGCGAGGAGGCCATCTCCGACGAAGCCAGACCACGAAGGCTCGTGTCCCGAACCGCCTCCAGAGATGACGGCAACACAGGAGCGGTCGTGCGATGGATTGTAGACGACTCGCTGGGAAGGAATGAGCTCGAGCTGCGGGTGCTCACGAACGAGCGCTGACAGGTAGCGGGGGACCAGCGACGTCGCCGAGGAAGAGGGGAAGTAGTGCTTTGAAGACATGGCGGCGACAACACGCGCGAGGGATGCAAATGAGATGATGGGAAAAGGGAGATGTGGTCAGGGGGCGGTCGGAGCCCAAACAGACCAACCTATCGTTTTAACATCGCGTTGGCCGTGCCTTCGTCCACAAGCCCCCATGCACTTCTGCCCGAGTGACATAGTCCAGACCGCAAACCACTCAAGATCCAAGTCGGAAAGCCTTTCCAGACATTGTGACGTTCTCCTTACTGTGTATGTCGATGCATCCCAACCGGGTCCGCAATCGCCATGCTGGTGATGATTCTAGAACTCTACGATTCTGGAACTCTACGATTTGACTCGGCACGGGGCTCGTGTCCTCTGGCGAACTGATTTGCAGCTGGAACCATGCATGTGAGCCTCGATCCGCGGAATGCGGCCGTAGTCAATAATGCACTGAACGTGCCCTGTTATTCGACGCGAGGCCCCGCTTGCGAGACGGGGTTTGATCGCCGCTTTTTTTACTTACACTAGTTAACGTGAACCATTGCTAACTAGTGTACGGAATACGAATCACTCTGGTAGTTTGGAGCCGGACTAGAGAAAGACTAGTGTGCCCCGAGACGCGGCACCAGGCCAGACCCCCCCTCCTCTCGGCATCCGTTTGCGGATGGGGGGTTTCAACCCATTCTCCACAAAATCAACGTCTGGCCCCATCCACCGCGGACTGTAACAAGCTCTGACGCCCCAGATGGAGACGAGACGAGCAGCATTGCCGCGCCACGGTGTACGCCATCGCTATCGATGGAGAACATCAGCAACACAGCTGAGCGCAACGCGACTGAGCGGAGGCTCACCAGGAGGAAACCCCGCAAGTCCAGGGGTCGGGGGCTCAGGACAACAACAGGCTGGTAAGAGTAAATCTGTGGCCACATGTCACGACGCAAGGCTCACGCGCTGCACACAGCTTGACATGTCGGAAGAGACACAAGAAATGCGACGAGAAGCTGCCGATATGTGGACCATGCAGCGTCTCGAGGCGCGAATGCACATACCCGACCCCCGATGCCCTCAGAAGGGCTGGGACCGGGACCTCACCGAGTGCGGACGGCGGACCGGAAGCAAGCCGACCTTGTAACTCGTCCAGCGCCGTATCTGGTCATGATCCGGAGCGAGTCCTTGTCCCGCCGGGCACCCGCCCATCCATCGTTGCGGTCGGGGAAGAGGAACGGCCCAGGGCAGGACTAGCCGGTGGCCAGTCAGAGACTGCGGAAAGCTTGCCCCCCGTCACCAACTACCGGCCTCACGGTCGACATGTGCAATCAGAGTCGGATCTCCTCGTTGTTGACCCCGGCTTACATATCCAAGCCCTGGCCAATCAGCATTCTCCGGCCTCGTCCGCTCCTGGGCTGTCGGGAGCGGGCCTGGGGTTGCCGGCGAGGGAATCTCATCAAGACTTCGCCTGCTCGCCGGCGGAAACAGCCTCGTCCAGCGAGCTGCTCGGCGCCGGCATTGCCAGCACCCGATGGCTCGACCTTCTCGCTGCCGACGCCGCCCAAGCAGACAGCACATTTAGTCTTGTCCAGACTCCTGCGCCTTACGACTATGGCGGGCCGAACCTCGATGCTGCGGCTTCGATACCGCAGACATCTGCGGGAGAACTCCAAGAGCGCCTTGCTGAGCTGGCCAACGGCGATGACCGTCATAGGTGGCAGGCTCACTCGGATATACAACTGCAGCCTCATGAAGTAACGCTCTTCCGCCTCTTTGCGGAGAAATGTGCATCGTGGGTAAGCAGGGATAACTTATTCTTTTCTAAAAAGAGACGGGCAAACAGAGGAAGAGTGCTGACGTGCCGGCTGCGCAGTTGGATGTCTTCGACCCACTTCAGCACTTCTCGACGTATGTGACTCGCATAGCCATGCGCAACGAGGGCCTGATGAAAGCCATTCTGGCTCTGTCGGCTCGATACGCCGCCGAGTCGCCATCCCACGCAACTCCCGCCGTGATGACCCCCGCCGGCCCGCCGGCGCACATCAACCTGGCCATGCAGTACTACTACGAGACGCTCCACTACGTCTCGACGGCGCTGCACCAGCAGAGCTACGCGCACTCCGAGGAGTTGCTGGCCACGGCGCTCGTCATCTCCACGTACGAGATGCTCGACGCGGCGCGGGCTGATGGCCCAGGCAGTGACGGTGGCAGCAGCAGCAGCAGCAGCAGCAGCAGCACCGAGCCCGAGCGCGGCGGCCGCGCAGCGCTGTCCAACTGGCAGCGGCACCTCAAGGGCGTGTTCTGGATCCAGCGCAGCCAGAACGTCAACGGCGCCTCGGGCGGGCTGCGCCAGGCGGTGTGGTGGGCGTGGCTGCAGCAGGACATCTGGGCCGCCTTCCGCGAGCGCAGGCGGTGCTTCAGCTTCTGGACGTGGAAGACGCCCATCCGGCAGGTGCCGCAGCACGACCTCCCCGCGCTGAGCATGTACCTGCTCCGAGAAGCCGTCAACTACTGCGCCGACGACCCGACGACGACGGCCACCGGGGCTGACGGCGTCGTGCCCCGTGTGCTCGACGCCGACGCGCTGCGGAGGCGGGCTGAGCTCGGTGCCGAGCTCATGGCCAAGCTGGACGAGTGGCAGGCTTGTCTGGGCAGCGACTTCAAGCCGCTTCCGTCGTCTGCGGCGACGGTCAGCGGGAAGTATCCCTGCAGCGCCTGGGCGCCCATCTGGGTTCACCCGCCGAGACTGGCCGTTGCGCTGCAGGCGCACAGCTTTGCGAGGATCCTCGTGTGTCTGCACGAGCCGCCCACAAGCGGGTTCCACGGGTTCCTGCGCAAGAAGAGGATCTTGGCCAACGAGGTTGCAACTATATGTGGTCTGGCGATGGAGTTGACGGATAAGGGATGCCAGATCGTGTCGGCGCAGTGCTTGTTTGGAGGTGAGTTATAAACCTTCCGCTCTTCCATGCTCCCTTGTGTGTCAGATGCTGATGCGGAAACAGCTGGACTCTGCGTCGAAGATAGGGCTCAGCAGGACACCATATTGTCGCTGATTGATGAATGCGAGGCGCGATGTGGCTGGCCAATGTCGGGGCTGCGCGAAGACCTGCGCAAGGAATGGAGTCGCGCGGTGGCTTAAGGAGTTCATATTTTCATTATTCTAAATACAGGTACTCGGATCCATTTTTTTTTTCATCCTCTCATTCAGCTCGCTGCCGCTACAGACATTTGCCTTTTTCTATCGTACTCATTGATCACCTCCACCTTGGCCGCAGACGCCGAATTCTGCTCGCCATCGTCATCATCAGCAACGGCCTCGTCCCACCACCGCACGAACGCATTCCAAGCACACTTACCGGATCAAACCGATACTCCAGCCACTCCCGCACCAGCCTTTTCGCCAACTCGATTCCAATCACCCTCTGTCCCAGGCACAACACCTGCGCATTATTGCTCAGCACCGCCCTCTCCACGCTGAAACTGTCGTGCGCCGTAACCGCTCTGATCCCCGGGACCTTGTTGGCGGCGATGGCAACGCCAAGTCCCGTCCCGCAGATGAGCAGCGCCCTGTCCGCCTTGCCCTGCGCCACGAGCTCGGCCGCGGCGATGGCGTAGGTGGAGTAGGCCGTCTTGTCGGACTCGGAGTCCGGGCCGACGTCGAGGACGGAGGCGACGAGCGGGTGGGAGGAGAGGAGGGATTTCAGGGCGGACTTGTAGGCGTAGCCGGCGTCGTCGCCGCCGATGGCGATGGTGATGGGTGCTGCGGAGGGCATTGTGAATAGATCTGGTAGGAAGTGTGTTTACTGTGGTTGAGGACGGGGTTGGCGTTGCGATGAACAGCGGTCACTCGTGTGGGAAGATGGAAGAACACAACAAACCGCCGTACTGGCCCCGCTGATCCTTCGTCTTGATCAACTGTTTCCGTGAACCGCCATGAACCGCGAGTTTGGCTACATGTACACGTGTAATACACTGGCGGCACCCAATTGTGATAGTGCTCGGCACGCGGCCAGCAACCGCGGCACGAGGCAACGGCGCGGCACGAGGCCAGCAACCGCGGGACGGGGCTAACAAAGTGCCGCCGAGGCATCTAGCCCGCCCCGAGTTTAGACAGTATTGGCCTGGTCTCCGAAGAGTAACACACATGGCAGTAACTGCGGTGGAGTTACACGACCACCGTCACGCAACTCCAAGCAGAGACTACGTCCTCAACATCAAAGATACTTGTGATATAGCTACCATTGATCACACTTATGGCGATCTCTGCATAACAACCAACGAAGGCTCAAAACAGCTTCACCATGGAGTGGAAGGCACAAAACAAGACGCACCAGATCCTGACGGCCGCCGAAAAAGGCGGCTATGGCGTCGTCGCGCCAATTGCGTATGCCCCGTCCGGCCCCTTTTTCTCTGCCTAGCAGCATCCGCTGACATCTTTCCCCCAGCTACAACATCGAATGCATCATCGCCTTCGTCCGCGCCGCCGAGAGGAAGCGCTCCCCGCTCATCCTCCAGTTCTTCCCCTGGGCCATCACCTTCTCCGACGGCCTGCTCATCCACGCGGCGGCGCACGCCGCGCGCAGCGCCTCCGTGCCCATCGCGATCCACCTCGACCACGCGCAGGACGAGGAGCTGATCCGCATGGCCGCGGACGCTCTCCCCTTCGACTCCATCATGGTCGACATGTCGCACCACGAGATGGACGAGAATCTGGCCAAGACGGCCGAGCTGGTCAGGTACTGCCACGAGCGGCAGATCACGACCGAGGCTGAGCCGGGACGGATCGAGGGCGGAGAGGACGGGATTGCGGACACGGCGGACCTGGAGGGGGCGCTGACGACCGAGGAGCAGGTGGCGCGGTTTGTGGCTACCGGGATTGATTTCCTTGCGCCGGCGGTGGGCAATGTTCACGGGGAGTATGGTGCCGAAGGGCCCAGGCTGGACTGGGAGAGGCTGGAGATGGTGCGGCGAGAGTGTGCGAAGAACGATGTGCGGGTTGTGCTGCATGGGACGAACAGTTTTCCCGAGGATGTCATGAAGAGGTGCATAAAGGGGGGTGTCTCGAAGGTGAATGTCAACAAGCTTGTGCTGGACGACTATCTTGTGCACTTGCAGAAGGAGGCTCCCAAGATGAGTCTGACAGCGGCGATGGAGAAGTCTGTGGCAGATATTCAGAGGCTTGTGGAATGGCAGATGGACGTCTGTGGCTCCTCCGGGAGGGCATGAGACTTCAGGTTGCGATATCAAAAATATCACATCGCTGTTGAGTGCTCAGATCGTTATAGCTTGATTCCCCTGCATCTTGTGTAGTGGCTGCAACAACTTCCCTCCAATGGTTTTCAGCTACAAACAGGGCTAGCAAAGACCGTGTAACCATTGGATGGCGCTGGAAAGGGGGCCAAAAAGTATTGTTTACATAGGTAGGTATTATGTATTAGATTCCCAGCAATGCCCCCCTAACATGCCCGCCCAACTGCGCCCTCCACAGCCGGTGCTCCTTCAGGATGAACATCTCCCCGCCACGGCCAAAGCAGAAGTTTGCTACTCCGCCCTCAACGACAATGCGACCCAGCAGGATCCCTCCCGGCGACCACACATTCACACCGTCGCCGCACCCACTGTACACGTTTCCATCAGTGTCACACTTGATGCCGTCGGGTATCCCCGTGTCTGCCATGGCGAACAGGCGGCGATTTGTCAGAAACGGCTGACCGTGGTACATGGCGATGTCGAATGCATATCTGCACAGGGTTAGAAAAGTGTCCGTCAGAAGAACGCCATTGTTCGTCTCGACTGTGTAATCCTCACATGGTAGAAGCCTTGGTATCATCCGTGCCCCCTCCCCCATGCAACCAGTCTGTGTCCGTGATATAAACCGTCCGCTCATCGGGGGAGAAACAGATCCCATTCGGATGACCGAACCCGTCCGCCATGGCCCTCAGACTCTTCCTGTTAGGGTCATAGCGATACACCTGGCTCGGCAGTCTCGGCCGGGTCCTGTAGCCTTGCTCGAACCCGTACGGCGGATCGGTGAACCATATCGACCCGTCGCTGTGGATCGCCACGTCGTTGACCGAGTTGAAGGGCCGGCCCATGAAATCCGTGAGGATGGGCGTCACGGCGTGAGGGGGGCGCACGTCCATCGCGTACAGCCCGCTGGGGAGCTGGGTTGAGCCCTGGGCGCAGAAGAGAACCTGTTCATCGTTCGAGTAGTTGACGCCGCCGTTGCCCATGGGGATGGCGCTGGAGTCTAGCTCTATCTGCTTGCATTTCGGAGGAGAACCGTCCTTGCGGTTGAGAACAACCTTGGAGATCTGAACCCGCTGCTTTTCCTTTGGGGACCCGGGGTCGCAGAGCCGGTTACTGGTGATGAACAGCTCGTCCGTGGACGGTATGTAGACGCCGGCTTCGTGCGCGAAGGGATAGCGGTCGTTTTCCAAGAGCAGCTCGAGGGTTGGGTGCGGCCCGAGGATGTTGAGGAATTCCTCGTCGACGGTGACGAACTTTGCTGTCATTCTTGGTTGATTCATTGTTGGTATGGGCCGGAGAATTCGAAATGCTCTCCTGCCGCGGGTCACTGCGTTGGTTCTCTTGCTGATCCCCTTCACTCCAGATGGCCTCGCTCCCACAACTCGTTGACATGCCTCATCAGATTTGCCGGTTTGGGGCCGGTTGGGGGCTCCGAGGTACACTAGGGCGAGTGCCTCGACACGCGACAAGGCACCTGTGGAGGGGTGTGGGGTGGAGAGCATTGCCGAATTCGATATGGAACCAAGATTTCGGGTCCAGCTGACACCAATATCATCCTCTGTTTTCAGGGGAATACCCGGTACTGTGCAACGCCATCTAGGCCCACCGGGTCTCGGCCCCCTCCCCCCTTCCTCAACCCCGGATTCACGGATGCGAATATGGGGTCTGGGGTTGTTGGCCCATGGGGTTAAGCGAACGCGCTGGGTTGGAAAACCTGGGAAAGCGTGGGTTTTCCTTATAAAGACACTGCGAGGCGACTGATGGTGACATCGATGACGGTCTGATACGCCGCCGATCTTGATATTCCTCACATTCCTCGATCTTTATCCCTGGCCGTCGTCCACTACCGAAAAGACTGACAAGTCACAGTCTCTGCTCAGCCTCTGATAGCAAAGATGAAGCCTTTCAGCGAACCTTACACCATTCTGACAAACCGCCTTCGGGGAAGAGGGAAGCAGTCGCTATGGATCGAGTACCTCATCACGCTGGCTTGTGCCATTGGGTGGGTGATCAGGATGCAGAGCATCAGACGACAAAGGGCTCGCCAGGGCAGCGTTTGGCTAATTCGTTACTTGTTTAGAAACATGCTCTTTGGCTATGATCAGGGTGTCATGGGCGGTTTCCTTACCAGCGGTCCCTTTGAGAGGACGTTCCCCTCCATCTCGTACGGCAACTCGCCGACCATGCAAGGCTTTACGGTACGCCTCCACCTTGATACAAGATGAGAATAGGGTGAAAGCTGATGATACACTCTGAAGGTTGCCGTGTACGAAATCGGTTGCGCTGCGGGAGCCCTCTCGGTCATTCTCGGCGGCGATGGGTTCGGACGGAGAATCACCGTGATGCTGGGGCAGACGATTGTCATCATCGGGGCCATTTTACAGGCGTCTGCCTTCACCCTGCCTCATCTCATTGTCGGGCGCATTGTCACTGGCGTTGGAAATGGCATGGCGGTCGCGGTGCTGCCGACTTGGAACGGAGAGTGCTGCCGGGCAGCGAACCGAGGAAGGGCTGTGCTGTGGCAGCTCAACGTCAACATTGTGAGTAAAACAGAAGATCTGGAACTGACATGAGCGATACTGACTGTTACATTCTGGTCTAGTTCGGCATCTGCATTGCGTACTGGGTCGACTACGGTGTCAACAAATCCAACCTGACCGTCGATACGGACTGGTCGTGGAGGTTCCCGCTGGCATTGCAGATCGTCTTTTCCAGCGCTACAATCATCTTGTCCATGTTCCTTCCAGACTCTCCGCGCGCCTTGATCAAGCAAGGCCGTCTCAAGGAAGCCCGTGATGTTCTCGACATGCTCTCGACCGTTGAGGATCCCGTGGAACGCTCCGAAGCCACTGTGAGCCGATCCCTTCAGGTTGCATTGACGATCCCAGATCATGTCTGACCATGTTTTACGGTGATAGACAATCGCAATGGCCATTATCGAGCGAAACCTCGAGGAAGAAGCTGCGAGAGACGGCAGCTGGGGTCAACTTTTCACCCAGGGCCGACCCAGATTCTTCCAGCGGCTGGTTCTCGCCGTCGTGTCCCTCTGCATGCTTCAGATCAGTGGTGTCAACCTGATTACCTACTATGCGTAAGCCCACACTCATACACCTACAGTTGATCTAGCCGCCTGCCTACTCACATCCTGCTTGCCTACCCAGGCCCGTCATCTTCCAGAACACGCTGGGCATGTCCCGAGACACGAGTCTGCTTGTCTCTGGATTCAACGGTCTCGAATACTGGCTCGCCACACTCATCCCCATCCCGCTCATTGACCGTGTCGGACGTCGGCCAATCATGCTCTTTGCCGCTGTCGGGCAGTGTATCAGCATGGCTGTCCTGGCTGGATGCATCGCCTACCCGGCGAACAAAGCAGCGGGATACGTGGCAGCTGTCTT
Organism: Thermothielavioides terrestris NRRL 8126; assembly: GCF_000226115.1. Classification (NCBI taxonomy): domain Eukaryota; kingdom Fungi; phylum Ascomycota; class Sordariomycetes; order Sordariales; family Chaetomiaceae; genus Thermothielavioides; species Thermothielavioides terrestris. The sequence continues at coordinate 3,767,298 of NC_016457.1, read as the reverse complement.
TTTATTGTATGCTCTCTCTCTCCCCCATCCTGCTCTAATTATGAAAATTGCTAACTTCCATCACAAGTGTCTTCAACACGTTCCTCGCCATTGGATTCGACGGCATTCCGTTCCTGCTGCCCGTCGAGCTCACGCCACTCCAGACTCGCGCCAAGTCGGTGGCGATCGCCACAGCATTCTTCTGGCTGTGCAACTTCTTCGTGGTCATGATATCCCCCGTCCTCATCGAGAACATCAAGTACGGCACCTACATCCTGTGGGCGGGAACGAACTTCGCCTTCATCCCCATGATCTACTTCCTCAGTAAGCGCCATGTCTCTTCCAAGCCCTCCGGCAAATGTAGTGGTGGTGCTAAACAGTCCGCTGCAGTTCCCGAGACCCTGAGAGCCAACCTCGAGGACGTGGATGTGCTCTTCGAGAACAATCCGACCTGGTTGATCGGTCCTGGCTCCCGCAAAAAGCTCGCTGCCATTATCTCGAACCGCAGAGCCAGCGAGGAGGCCGAGATGAACGCTGCTCGCGAGGCAAAGGAGCCGGCTGAGGGCGCCCGTGGTATGGTTGAACACGACGAGATGAAGAAGGAGAAGATGTGATGGTTTGACAACACGAGCAGGTGCGGCTTAACACCTAGGCGATCACGAGGTGTCGGAGACTCTCTTCGGAGAGGGCCGTAACCCCTGAAGGAACATGGGTATCATCGATGTATGTATGTGCATATATATAGCGGAAGAATCTGCGCGGCTCGCAAAGGCCATAAACCTGATCTCACAATGTCATTTGACGGGCCCCAGATAATGCGTGGCTTTGCTATAGCAGTGTATCCTTCTGTCATGACGCCAAATATCCACTTTGCAACTGACGCAATCTCACAAGCATCTCAACGGTTCATGAAGTTCCAAGATAGAGGCAAGTCTGAAATTCATCGCAGGCATGTAGCCCGGAGCGCCGAAAAGTAAAAGATACCACTTCCTTTGTATCAGCAGCATCGTCGGAGCCAGTGGTGCACCGTAAGCTATGATGTTTCTGCATTCTTGATCTTAGCATAAATGTGAGCAAGAGCCCCAGTATTGCTCAACTTCAATTACTGGTGCGGGTCGTAATTATTTACATGTTCCCGAAGAACGGCCCGGCGAGTGTCAGGAAAGACGCATGACGAGACAAGATCGGATTCTAGGGAGAACGCTCTAATGTATATACATTTCATACCCGGAGGTCCTGCGCATCCGTTCGCATACCCTTGTTGCCGGGTTGTGCGCCAAAGCCAAACCTACTCCGAGACCAAGCCCCCCTTTCTACCACGCACCAACGACGCCGGCAATGGGAATGTCAATGCCGGTTGTGTACGTCGCCGTGTCACTGAGCAGGTACACATACGCGCCGCCCAGTTCCTGGGGCAGCGCGAGCCTCGGCATGCCGCCGTAGTACTTCATCTTGGTGTCCCAGTCGGGGCTGGTCTCGACGTAGTAGGTGAGGGCGGTCTTGACGAAGCCGGGGCTGACGCTGTTGACGCGGATGCCGTACTGGGCCCACTCCATGGCCAGCGTGTGCGTCATGTTGCGCACGGCCGCCTTGGTGCCGCCGTAGGGGGCGCTGGGCGCCGCGCGGTTGGGGCGGTACGACGTCATGGACGCGGTCAGCACGATGGCGCCCTTGATGCCCAGCCTGATGAAGACGCGCGCCGCGGCCGTGGCGCAGATCCAGGCGCCGAAGACGTTGAGCTCGAACAGGCGCTTGACCTGGTCCAGCGTGAAGTCCAGCGCCGGCTGGTGCTTGGTGGCGCCCGCGTTGGCCACCATGCCGTCCAGCCGGCCCTGCTCGGACACGATCTTGTCCAGTGCCGCGGCGACTGACTCTTCTGATGTGACATCGGTCTTGATGTAGGAGAGCCTGTCCGCGTTCTTTGACGCGAGCTCCCGGAACGGCTCGCCGGGTTCTGAGATGTCGAGGGAGTAGACGTGTGCTGCGTTGTTCGCCAAGCAGACCTCTGCGAGGCCCAGGCCGATGCCCTGGTTGGCGCCGGTGACTGAAAGCACGAGAGTCAGTTCTTGCCACGTCGAGATGTGGAAATGCTGGGGGACATATGGATGCTTACTCGCAATAACCTTGCCAGAGAGAGTGACCTGCCAGCTGTGGTTTGGTCCTGGCAGGGTGCTCACGAAATGTGTGCCATTAGCATCGGTTGACGAGGGAGCGGCTGATGATACCATGACTGCGGTCGGTAGACGTGGGCGCCCAAAACAGTTCGCCGAGGCTCAAGCAAGCAGATCGTTAAGTTGAAGTCTGGGTTCTTTGTAGAACAGTGCTGAAGGAGGGCAGCGAAGGGGCCGGGAATCCTTTAAGGGTCCTCTGGATAACGAGGCACATTCGACGCGGTATGCTTTCCCCGCGATCAGGCACGGCGTAACAGAAGAGAGCGAGATGAGTGGGAACCCATAACTATCCGTCTACACAGTATACTACACTACCTGGTATTATCGACTGATGCCGAAGAGCGATGCAAGGTGGGGACAGTTCGGTTGATCCACCCCGTTGATCCAGCCCTGCGCTGGCTGACGGCGTTGTGTCGGGCGCGTCTCGAGGCCACCTTCTCCACGGCTGATGGGTAACAGCCCGCATTTGTTCCTCCGCGCGGCAATTGCCGAACATCGGAGGAACGGTTGACGCGGGGAACATTGGATGATCGGGCGAGTGTTCCTGTCATAGAGACCCGGGTGCGATGACCCATTATTGTCCAGCGTCGGGAAATCTTCCTCCTCTATCGCAGATGATGTTGCTATCCCGGTGTTTGGAAACTGCTGTTGAGGAGTGAGGGCGTGTGATGCACCTGACTTTCGAGAAGAGCAAGGTGAGATCTCGGCTTAGGTCCCTGGCTTTGATCCGCAAGCCAACTTGGTATCTTGCAGCAGGAAACAGGGAGAAGAAGGTCTTGTCGTGTCGCTGCAAGCATAGAGAAGTATGGCGGGCATACCGAAATTCTCGGACGAGGAGAGCGACAACGGCTGTGACCTGGCGTCAGCTTATCTCAGACCTCAGACCAGTATTGGGCTGTATTGGCCCGCTGCGCGGGCCTCAAACCGGCTTAGCCTGCACCACTGCCCCACTACACTGCCTGTGGCCAATCAGAGCGCCCATCGCAATTTGAGCCCAAACTGGTCTGAGTGCAAAGGTCGTGATTTGGCCCGGTCAGGGCACGCAAGGAGCAGGGCGAATTGCGCCGACAGCCACAACACCATCAAAACTGGGTATTTTGGCGATCCGTAAGTTGCTCCTAAATCACTAGATTATACGCTTTCTAACGGTACCCAGGATGCCTACGTTGGCCAGGAGGATGGCCGCAAGCCCAGGAAGATGCCCGCGTTGGCCAGGATGCCCGCAAACCCAGGAAGATGCCCACAAGCCCAGGATGCCCGCGATCAAGCTCGTCAAAGTCCATTTTCCACACCCTCCGGGCTAGGGTTCAGCTAAAAGGTCTGATCAGGGGGCGGAAAAACAGGCTCTGAGGATCGCCTAGAGCCGGGCAACGTCGCTGTCAAATTTGATCGAGTTTGACGCAGTATTGTGGAAATTGGATAGGGGTCATCGACTAGGAAGAAAGGCGTTCCCGACCCAAGAACTTACGTTCGAGGTAACCATCCAGGAAAACAACGTAGCCACGTATACAAAAATAGGCGCATTAGAATCGCCTGCCAACGGCGATCTTCAGACTGTAATTGCCATCGCGATACGATGCGTGGTGGTGGAGATATTGGCGAGTGTTTAAGGCAGATTTTTTCGGCTCCCATACAAAAGCGTTCCCAACCCCCCCCAGATCTCGAATTTTGCTCTCAGACCTCTTTCAAAGGCGTTCTCTGCAAAAAGTGGGCCAGGTTCTCAGAAGGGTCTAGCAGACAGTGTTACATACAAACTAGTATAGCATTACGTCTTGGCAGGCCTGGGCACGGACCACTCCCGGCCGTAGGCCGGGAAAACAGAGAACGCAATGAAAGAAGGTCTGAGGGCTGAGATAAGCGTCAGCCCGGTCATCTCTGCAGCTGTCCGCCAGGCAAGCTGGGGCAACGTTCAGCGTAACATTGGTCGTCGGTATCAACACCGAGGGAAGGACTTCCGTTACGTCCGAGCGAGGGCACTGGCGCCAAGCACAGCAGGAACGATGATAAAGCAAAGTGGCCCGGTGTGTGAAGCGAGTGGTGGGGCCTGCTTGGCACCGGTGGGTCGCAGGGATCCCTCTCGGTGTCAGTTGCAGCTGCCGAACGGTCGGTCGGTGAAGGAACCGAGGGGCCTGCCTGGTTTGGACAGCTCGCCCAAAACGGCCAAACAATTTCGCGACATGTGGAAACACAGCAAGTTCATGCGAGCGAGCAAGAGCTCCCGGACAGCGAGCCCGCCCAGCCCGCCGTCTGCACTCCTCCTGCAACCCGGCCTCGAGATGCATCCAAAGACACCATGGATTTTTGGTCGCGCCTCCTAGCACACACGCCGCTGTCGTCAGCAGGCTCCCGCAGGGACTTCGCCAAGGATCCCGCGCGCCGCCTGCACCGCTTCGAGAAGGAGTACAGCCAGCTGCTGGTGAGCGACGACGCGCTGCTTTTGTGTTCCGCAAGCTGGGATGGATTGCCCACTGACTCGGTGACCCGTCTTCCCCTCCCAGCACACGTGGCGCACCTCGTCCAACCTCGCCAGCGACCACGAAGCCGCCGAGCGCATCGAGATCGGCCTCCAGGAGCTCACCCACATCCTGAGCGACGAGTCCCGCCGCCCGCTGCCCCATCCGTGCATCGCCTTTGCTGCCGCCAAGCAGGTCTACATCCCCGTGGCCAAGATTGCCGCCAGCTCCTTCAATGAGTGGATCATCAAGGAGGCCGTGCTCTTCTTCGCCGGTCTCGTCGAGAGCGAGGAGGAGGCCTTCGTCGAGACCGACGCCTTCGCTGCCAGCCTGACCAACCTGCTGGTCCGCATCACCGGCCCCAACACCATCCGCCTGGGCGCCGACACGGAAGCCCGCATCGTCGAGCTCGCCTTCAACATCACGACCAAGATTCGTCTCGATCCCGACATCCTGACCGCCTGGTTCAAGTCGCATCATGATGGCCAGCCAACGGCTAAGCCCCTGGACGGCCGCGAGAAGTTCGCCGGCAGGATGCAGAAGCAGGACTTCCCGCTCTTCTACCTGCTGATGGACTACATCCACCACGAGGGCAAGGTCGGCGACTTTGCCCGGACCGGCCTGCTCTACGTGATCGAGGCCGCCTCGAGCTCCGTCATGCTCGAGCAGTGGATCGTCGAGAGCGATCTCTCCACTCTGATGGCCACCGGCCTGGGCGCTCTGTATAGTCAGCTGAGCCGCAAGCTCGTGATCGACCACCCGCCCGACGAACTCCCGCCCATCCTGGCCTTCTCCGACTATCAGCACCCCAAGTCCAACTACGAAGTGGTCAGCTCCTGCTCCCCCGAGTTTCAGTCGCATCTGGATACCTTCCTTTCCCACCTGCTCTTCTGGCAGGATGTCTTGAACCACTGTAGATCGGTCGACGTCAAGTCGACCCTGCTGGAGCACTTTCAGGTCATCTTTCTGCAACAATTGCTGTGCGTGTCTTGGCCTCCCCGTGTACGCAAATTCCCAAGCGGCCTTCTTGCTCACCTCGGCGCAGATACCCCTCACTGCTTGAGTCTTCCGACGTCGACGGCGGCTCGTCTGTCGCCGTCCTGACCTATCTCCGGCGCATATTGGAATCGCTGGACCATCCCGACATGGTCAATCTCATACTGCATTATCTGCTGGGTCTGCCTGACATCGTGGGATCCGTCAGCGCTGACTCCGGGGACGTCGTGAGCGCCGCCCGCAAGCGCAAGTCGCTGGACCTCGCAACCATGATGGCCTCCAAAGGCGGAACTGCAGCAGACCCTTTGCTGTTCAACCTCGTTGATCTGATCCTAGCCTGCCTCCGGTCGCAGAACAATCAGACGGTCTACGTCACTCTGCAGCTAGTATCCGTGATCCTTAAGAGGCATCACCGGTACGCTGTCATCACCCTGCTCTACACAGAAGGCGTGCTCGGCGAGTCCAGTCACCGAACGTTGGGTGCTCACCAGCAGGAGGTCGAGTACCTCATGTCCCTAGCAGGAAGTATCGGGGGTCAGGACAACTTCGACGAGATCTACGACAACACCCTGAAGGACACCTTGGTACGACTCGAGAACCACCCCTGCTCCATCAAGCTGGTCACACCAAAGACTTCTACCCACAACCATAAGCTGCCGGCGGTGCCCGACAGCCTGCCGGGCGCACCAAGGGACGTCCGGTCTCACACTTTACACCCCAGCGACCCGCTGCTCAACATCGTGCTCGACCGGCTCGAGACCTTCTTTCTCAACCCTGTCGACATCAATCTTGCCCTGACCGAAGCCATCTTCGACCTCGCCGCCTGTGGGTTCATGCACCTGGAGGGCTGGTTCATGCGCAGCCCGCAGAATTACGTCTACGAGGAAGAGGACGACGGCCCACCTCTGCCAGAGCCGCCACTAGACCCCGAGTCTCAAGAGTACGTCGAGTACAAGCAGATGCAGTCCATGCAGGAGTCTCGTCGTCGCCCCAGGTGGATCCAGTCGAGCCTCCCTCGCCTGCTCAAGATCCTACAAGCCCTCTGCGACCAGGTAGCAGCTTACCGAGAAACGATCCCTCGCTTCGACGACCTGCTGCAGCAGCGGCGCGAGGCTTTCCAGATCGCGGATTGCGCGAGCCAGCCTCTGCCTCTCCATCCCCCGCTAGCCAAGACTCCCCTTCCACATCCATCAGCGGCCACAACAAGCGCTCCCGCCGCAGAACGGCCGGCAATCTTTGACGGCAGCCGAAACACCTCGCGGGAGCGGCCATCGGGCCTTGAAGGCTTCGCCCAGCGCATTCTCTCCGAGCTCGGCACGCCGACCCGCTCAGGCAGCCCCCGCGGCCGCAAGGAAGCGAAACGAACCGGCTCAGACCGGTCCTCGCCCGTTCCTGTCGCCCCTGCCGAGACGGCGTTGCGACCGCGAGCCCAGTCGGGGCGGTCCTTCTCTCCGGGAAACCCGGTCCCTCACTCCGTCATGCCCGGCTCCTGGGACGACCGGGGCGACGTCTTCGCCAGCCAGGCGAAAGCCTTCCAGGCCATCGACCAGAGCCTCCTCGCCCGGCGGGTCGGCCTGCCCGTGACCACCAAGCCCGCCGAGAAGCAGCAGAATGTCGAGCCCATCGGGCTGAGCTTCGACCGCCAGCGCACCGCCGCCGGCGTGTCGTCGGCCGACGAGAAGCTCGCCGCGGACGAGGAGGAGGCCAAGGCCGCCGAGGGCGGCGGCGAGGACGCGCTGCTTGCGCCGTCCGAGGACGGGCACACGGATGCGGAGGCGGACGGCGAGGGCGGGACGGCCCAGGGCAGCGCCGCCGAGGACCGCACCGTGTCGGTGTCCCATGTGCTCACCAATGCCATTGTGCTGCAGTCGTTCCTGTTTGAGCTCGCGAGCTTGGTGCAGGTCAGAGCCGGCCTGTTTGATGAGGTGCGGTTTGCTTAGCGCGGTGCGGGGGACTTGCCAGGCAGGGGGTAAGCAAGGGGGGGACTGGCTGGGGTCGGTCCTGCCTTCGAGGCGGGTGATGTTGTTGCGCGGTCTGTTTGTGTCGTGTCGTGATGTGATGATGGATTGGCGCGGAGGGAAAGGGTCAGGATGGAGGCTTGGCACTGGGTTCTTCAGCATGGTTTGGCGTCTATGGTTCGCGGGCATTGTTTTTGTTTCTTCTTGTTACTAAATTACTTGGTTTAGATCGGCCGTTGCATCTTTTAACTCCTTATTCGGCCGCTTGCTTGGTTTCTCTCCATCACCGTCATCGTGAGGGTCCAGACATCGATGTTAGCGAAGGCAGAGCGAGAAGACTGTACATAATTTGCGAAATCCGCTTTTCTGTGATGCGGCCAGGCAAGCCTGGGTCGCTGGCACCTTGCCATCTCTTACCTTCTCGAAGCAACCCAAACCATGCCTGCATCCGACGGTCCTGCGGGCCGTCCTCTCCATAGAGAGCTGAGACTACTTGTGAGAAGCCGGTTAGTTCACGACCCCTGCTCCAGAGCATCGAAACCGGAACCGCACATGGTGGCTCAAGACCAAGAAATAACTCGCATGACGGAGCAATGCGATGTACAGAAGGATGAAAGCGCTCACGGCGCGCAATTGCATGAAGGTGCATTGACTTTAGGCACATGCTGTGGTTCAGGAGTAAAGATTCCCGCTCTGAAACATGCAAGATCGCCTGCGCTGGACTGGATCGTCCTGACGCTGCTAAACCCAGATGGTCATAAGCAAAGCCAGCACGCGTTTGAAGCCTCATGAGACGCTGGCGTAGTATGCGGCGACGGCCTGGTCGCGGCATTGATCACCACGGAACCGGAAGCTTGGGTGCGGCGTCTGGGATACAAACCGAAGTACGTACAAGTGCGCGGTTGCTCGCTGATTGCCATAAACATCCAGAGCAAGCCCAGCAACAGGAATTTGTGTTCGTAGTAATAAACACTCTCTGGCACATCGGGGGGCTACCAAGGCCGTCAACGAAACAACGAAACAACGAAACAACGAAACATGGCCAGACTAGCCCGGGCCCTCTTGATGGCCTCGGGCCTACTCCTGGCCGCCGGCAGGCCCGCAGCCGCACAGAACCAGACCCAGGGCGAAGGCCTGCACTCGCTGATGGTGGCAGCCGGCAAGCTGTACTTCGGCACCGCCATGGACACGGGCAATTTCAACGACCCGGCCTACATGGCCATCGTAACCAACAAGAGCGAGTTCGGCATGTTCACGCCCGAAAACTCGATGAAGTGGCAGGTGACCGAGCCTCAGCTGGACAAGTTCTCCTTCACCCAGGCAGACGAGGTCGCCCAGAAGGTCAAGTCCAACGGCCAGATGCTGCGCTGCCACACCCTGGTCTGGTACTCGCAGCTGCCAACCTTCGGTCAGCCCATCTATCTCTCAACCCACTCACCCCTCAATCCCTTCCCCGGAGCTAACCCTCCAGCCCAGTCGCCAACGGCAGCTGGACCCCGGCCACGCTCAGCGCCGTGATGACGGCGCACATCACCAACGTCGTGACGCACTACGCGGGGCAGTGCTACGCGTGGGACGTCGTCAACGAGGCGCTCAACGAGGACGGGACCTTCCGACAATCCGTCTTCTTCCAGACGCTCGGCAGCGCCTTCATCCCGCTGGCCTTCCGCGCCGCCGCCGCCGCCGACCCGCGCGCCAAGCTGTACTACAACGACTTCAACCTGGAGACCACACCCGCCAAGACGGCCGGCGCGCTCCGCATCGTCCAGCTGCTCCAGTCCAACAAAACCCGCATCGACGGCGTCGGCTTCCAGGCCCACCTCGCCGTCAACCACACCCCGCCGCGCACCAGCCTGGCCGCCACCCTGCGCCGGTTCACCGCCCTCGGCCTCGAGGTCGCATACACGGAGCTGGACGTGGCGCAGACGGCCCTGCCGGAGAGCGCGGCCGCGCTGGCGCAGCAGGCGCGCGACTACGTCGCTGTTGTCGGATCGTGTCTGGACGTGCCCCGGTGTGTGGGCGTCACCGTCTGGCAGTTCACTGACAAGTTCAGCTGGGTGCCGGCCGCGTTCCCGGGACGGGGCGAGGCGTGTCTGTTTGCTAGTGATTATAGCCGCAAGCCGGCTTATGATGCGCTTGTGGCGCTGTTGAGGGGGGCTGTTACGGGGGGCGGTGGTGGTGGCAATGTGACGGGGAATGGGACGGTGGGTGGTGGGCCGGCGGTTGGCTCGCCTGGGCCGTCCTTTGGGGCGGGTAGCGTAGTGTTTAGCGGTGCCGGGAGGGTTGCGGTTGGGGCAGTTGCGGCGTTGGTGGGCTGGGCGGTGTTGGGGGCGTGGATATTGCTTTAAGGGGGCTCGGGGAGCATGGCGAGGCGTTGGCGTTGGTGTTGGTGTCAAATGGATGTGTATGAGGCATAAGTAGAGGCGTCTTCGATGAGGAATGTGTCCTGGTGCTGACGCAAACGCCGTTGTTTCATAACAGCGTTCTGGAAGGTCAGAGGTAGTGGAGATGTTATGGTCTGCTGGATGTGTGTGTTTCATATATCTCGGTTGGACAATGACCGATACCCTACCCCATGCTATGCAATGCCCATTCTCTGTACATGCAATCTTCGACAATAAGCCACTATCTGCCCGTGGAAGCAGACCAAGGAGCCCTCGAGCCCGCCCCGAACCCCTACGCCGGCAGGATGCCCTGCGGATAGTGAAACAGATCATCCGGGTCCACCGCCTTCTTGATGGCCTGCAACCTGGGCAGGTTGCTTCCCCAGTAGTTGGCCTGGGCGTCCGCCTGGTCGAGCCCGGAGTCCGGGTAGTTGACGTACATGCCCCAGTCGGCCTTCGCCATGCCCTGCGTCGTGTTGCTCGCGAAGTTCTCCATCAGCGAGCGGCCATCGGCCGGGTAGGTCACGCCGTTGTCGACGCGGTCGTACATCAGATACATCAGGAGGTAGTCGCGGTGGGCGTACGAGGTCGAGTCGGCCGGCGCCGCGGCCACGGCCGAGTTGTTACCGCCGTGCAGGTCGATCTGCACGTACCAGTCCCGCTTGTTTGCCTTCGCCTGCGTGAACCAGTAGCTGACGAAATTCTGCAGCTGGCTGTCGTCGAGCGCGTGGGTGTACAGGCTGGTGGAGTAAAACGTTTCGTGCTGGGCGTTGAAGTCAGCAGGAGAGTTGTCTCGTAGGTTGACAACTTGATACGAGCTCACTCACCTCCACGTGGCCGTGTCCCTGGTCGAGGTTCGTGCCACCGCCGAAATGTTTCAGCTGATCCAGCCATGTACCCGTCTGCGCGTACGCCAACGTCGCGTTCGTTATCTTGAGTAGCGGTGCCAGAGCAGCCTGCAGCCCGGCCTTGTCGCCGTAGTACAGCCCCTCAAGGTTCACGAAGTCTCTGGAAATGAACAGGCGCATGTTGAGCTCGGCCGGCATGGTCTGGGCAAACTCCTGGACCGCCTTGACGCCAACGAGGGCCCTCGTCTCGGTCGGCCATTGCACGGACGCGATGAAGGTGGTCAGGTTCTCGGGCGGCTGGAAGGTCTTGAACCGGAACTCGGTCACGATGCCCATGGACCCGCCCGCGCCGCGCAGCGCCCAGAAGAGGTCGCGGTTCTCGGTCTCTGAACAGTTGACCACGGTCGAGTTGGCGAGGACCACGGTGGCACCAACCAGCCAGTCCACGGCGAGCCCATGCGTGTGAGAGCTTACACCGTACCCGCCGTGCAGCACGTGTCCGCCGACACCAACGCTGCAATGGTGTTAGCCGATATCCGTGTATAAGTCTCCTCTGGGGTAAACTAGACTCACCCTGGGCAGGTCCCGTGGCTGATGGCCCTGTTGCCCTGCGTGTACAGCTCCACCGCGAGATGACCGAGCCGTGCGCCGCCCTCGACCGTCGCGATGCCGGTATCGTTATCCAAGACCACCTTGTTCATCCTGCTCATCTCGATCACCAGGTGCCCGTCCTCCCCGCCGAGGCCGAACGAAGCGTAGCTGTGTCCGCCGCACTTCGCATTGGCCTTGAGGCCGAGCTGCCGCGCGCAGGAGACCGCATCTTGAATCTGCTTGGTGGTGTTGACCCCGACAACGGCGACGGGCGTGTAGTTGAGCCGAAGGTTGAAAGACGAGACGTCGAGTTTGTAGTCCGCGGAACCGGGGGCGTCGACCGGCACGCTCGCCTTGCTCAAACAGTCGGCGAGTGCAGCGGCTTTGTCCAAGGCTAAGGCGTGTGAACTGCCCGCTAAGCCCAGCAGGGCGGAAAGGGAGATGAGCGGGTGCATGGAGAGTGCTGGGGGGAGGATCGTTGCACAGATGGCGTCGCTGGCAGATGTCTGGCGTTGGCGAACAGGGGCTCTGCGTTCTCATGCGGGATCTCCGCGGCTCGCTCCTGATCTGGTGGGTCAGATCGCAGGCAGGAAAACCTGGGGAAGAGCGGAGCGAGATATACTCTACCGCAAGAATGGCTGGCGCGTACCTACCAGCTCGGACGAGTCCTCTCACCCTTTCTACGGAAGGACAGAAGCGACAGACAGTGGAAATGGCGCCATCATCCGTCATAGATCATACGGCGGTCTCACGACACTTATATCACTTATATCTCGCGCAGTCTCGCCATAAACGTGTACCGCAGTCCGCGGCGCAGCAAGACCGGAGCCGAGAACGCTTTGCCGGCCCCGAGTTAATTAACTGCTGGCGGGCCTCGGGGACTTCGAGGGCAAAGGGGCGGCTTATCCCGGGAACCGTCATCCAGAAATCCGAAATCCGCTGCGGCGGAGGCCGAAGCAGGCCTGAGGGATAGCGGGTTAAGCGTAGTTAATCTCAACCTGCAGAGGTTTGCATCATCGGAAGCACAGGTGGCCAGGCACGGGCAAATCTTATGTTGATCCTCCAAGTACAAGGGGGCAAAGCACCGGGAAAGTCTATGTTGATCCTCCGTGGAGCACCAAGGGGGAGAGTCACCCGTCACCGGCTTGTTGGGGGGTATCAATAATCGGAGCCGTAGCGTAGTGGATGCTCCTCGTTGGCATCACGTCTGGTTGGGGGTACCGCTGTCTCGGGGAAAATGAAATACAAGTCAGGGTGCTGTCAGGGTGCTGTCTCTATACCTGAGCAGGTCCCAGATACCCGTTCCCGGGTCTAAGCGGCTTTGGGCGTCGATAACGGTTTGCTGCGGTGCTATTTAGGAACTCATCAAGAAGGCTGGAAACACGCCATGTAGCGGCAACCACCGGATGTTCGAACGATAGGTGGCGTCCCAGAGCATGCTGCGGCGCCTTTCCCGCTCATCCGCAAAATCGCCTGAGCAGCACGCCAGCGTCTGCGTTGTCCGATGGAGCGCAGATTAGGTTATATTGCACGGTTCAAATTACCCGGCACCGAGCTTCGACGGCTTAAGTACCTAGAGAAGCCAAGGCGGGCATACAGGTCGTGTTGTCCGCGGCCGTGGGGGCCCAACATGTGAACGTGCCACCCCGCCGGAGTCAGAGGCTGAGATTCGAGCGCTCCGCATCTTTGACGGCCGACGCAGTGGGAGACAGTGCAAGGGGTCCCGATCGACCGATCACTTACTCGATTGGTTTTTTTCCCCGTCCCTGGGATCTTCATGCAAGCAAGGAGGCTTAATCAGGCTGCCGGCTCAACACGGCTAGCCCGGGCTGGGGCAGCGTCTTATTTAGCCACACAGCAGACGGGCCGATGAAAGGGGGCGACGAGCCTGGCTGCCAGCTCTGCTTCCGGAAGATTACCGTTTTTGACTTCATAATTGTGTCGGCCGGCGGAATCAGCGAATTAGTGTGCGCCAGGGCTGAATTCAGTCCGTATGTCAGCTTTGAATCCAAACCATTGGAGACCGATGATGGGGTCCAGTACAAAGGGGCGCTGGCCACAACTTGCTTTCCATTTAACATTATGAGCTACGCAGCAAGGTCAACTGGACCATTCCTGAACCTTGATAGCAGGGTGAAGAGGATTCTACATCTCCGGCTTTCGTCTTTGCAGATTACTTCGCTAAGGAGCAATACGGTCAGCTGGTGTCAGATTTGGATGGGGAGTCCCCAGCTAGCTGGACTACCTTCGCTATGCCGGCCTCCGCAACATAGAGTTTCAGCACAACGCAGTGACCGCACTTCATGACTTATTTTGATTTCCCGGCTCTCATATTTTTCCAGGTTATGGACTCGCAAGTGCGGAATAGCTCAACAACCCTGAGCGAATCGATCGAGTCCGTTCCACTCTGATGGGGTCCGTCTATCTGCAGCCCATTTCAACACGCCCGATTAGCTCAGCTGGTTAGAGCGTCGTACTAATACCGGTTATTCCCGTATATGGTATGCGAAGGTCAACAGTTCAATCCTGTTATTGGGCATCTAGATTGCTGGTTGGGTACTGGATAACCTCCAGGGCTCAACTTTTGCTTGTTCTTGTTTTATTCTTGGTTATATCTGGTGCAGTCGCGAGGCTTCTCTCGGGCGCGAGAGCCTAGCATTTGTTCTTCGCACCCGTTCTCAGAGCAGGGGTGGTCGAGTGGTGAGCGCTTGCTAGCAACACGCGCAGAAAGCCAGCAGGATGGTAATGTCAGTGTCAATTATGAAAGCCCAATGTTGGAATTCAGTTGTATTGCTTGCGAGGAGGTTGGCTGGCCTCTGTCCAAGATTCCGCTCAGCGGAACAGAAAAGCGCAGTCAAAGCCAGCTCAGCGAACCATCAATCTGCTGGCTGTACATACTGAGCACGATCAGGTGGTAAATACCGGCAGGAAGGAGCTGCAACGATCCCCGGATGGTGGCAAGGCTTTTTGGCGCTCGTCAAGGGGTGAAACGTGAAACCCCAGACAGAAGATGCTGGAGCAACAGGAGTCTCCGGCGCGAACCGCTTGAGCGGTTCAGGGGCTGGTTTCGCGTTGCCGAATATGGACCCTCGAGAATCCCAATAACTGTATAACACCACACGATAAACGCCGGCAATACTTGGAAATGCGTGTAGTTGAGACACCGTGCCAGGCCCGATTTCCTTCAGCATTTCAACCCATCTTCCTCTCGTCATCGGTGCCTCATTCCGCTTGGGATCATTCGTAGAGGGACGAGGTAGCTTGGTGCGTCGCATTCATCGATTTCAGGTTCGCTGGGAGGATTGCAGTCCCGATTGGTTGCAGTTGAGCCGCTTCGTCTCAGACAAAGCCCCAGCAGCGCTTTGAAACACTTGTGTAGGGGGTGCATGCGACGTCGCCTCGCTCGATCTGGTCGTCTATACGCGCCTTCGCGTCAAGCAGGGACGACGATGATCGTCTCGCTAGGTCTCATCCGCTCAGCGGAGCAGCCAGGGGTCAAGGCTGGTACGCTGATGATTGCCATGCCTTATACCGCCAAGCATCCCGTTGTGTTGGCGCGCCCAGATTCTCCCGCCAATTTCTGTGTAGGAGTTTGACACACTCTTCTCTTGGGCACAAACGAACAACCAACCTGCTTTCATTATTACACACTTACACACACACCATGGCCCCCGAGAAGAAGCCGCCGCGGCAGGATGAGGCCAAGTACTCGAGTATCGGTGGGGAGGACCACGACGACAGGTCGAGCACAGAAGTTGAGTCCTTGATGGAGCCAGAGAAGCAGTGGGAGCTCGAAGAGGCAAGCCGGAATCCCAAGCGCAAATCAAGGGTGGCCAGGGTGTGTGCCGTATTCAACACATGGCGATGGCTCATAGACACAACATTACTGGTCACCATTCTCGTGGTCGTGCTTCGCATCCAGCGGTCTGCAGCGCCAGAAGAGGTGTATGAGCTCGGCGGCGACATCACAGGTTTCACTCCGAAATGTGAGTGAATTCAAGGGCTCCGGCGACTTTTTCGTATGGGGATTAGATCCTAACAAGGTCCACCACGCGCAGTCTCACAAAAAATCGTCAAGTTCGAGATGGACTACGACTACGCGCCCAACAACATTTCGGAATTCTTCACCAACCCAGAGGTGCTGGACCGGTGGAACAAGCTGATGCCCAAGGGCATCGGCTTCCAGGAGGTGCAGGACCCGTCCAAGTACCACGACCTGCCGACGCCGGTCGTCTGGGACGAGGGCCACACCGTCTTCACCACCTCGTGGACGCACCAGCTGCACTGCCTGTGGGCCATCATCCAGACCTACGCCGGCCTCAAGTCCAACTTCACGCTGCCGCCGGACCACCACTGGCACATGATCCACTGCTTCAGCTACATGCGCCAGGCCATCATCTGCAGCGCCGACACCGCGCTCGAGGGCAAGGAGACCACCTTCCCCGACGGGAACGGCGGCTCGGACGGCTGGGATGCGGTAAGTTGGGCAACACCGGCCCTACCGTTTCCTTCTCTCTTGCTTCTGCGGCTCTGGCTAACCCAGCTCCGGATAACAGCACCACGTGTGCAGAGACATCGACCAAGTACGGAAACACATGGAGAGTGTGAGGGCCTACGATGCTCAGCAGATCTACTGAGCGGCGGATGTGGTGTTCAGGTCCTAAGATACCGAAGCATTTGTTTCCAAAAGCCAATCGTATTTGTTGTGCGATGATGGCCCGGTCCGCCCTCCCCTGTGTATGACACCGCGGGCGCGGAGGAAGGACTTTTCTCCATCAGCTGGTGAAGAATAAACGAGACGCCCAGTCGTGCCCCCACGAAGTTCGGCTTCTAATTCTCGAGACCTAGCCAAGCTGGATCCACGACCCCGTCCAGACAACATGTTGCTCCACTCAAGTCATCTTCAACCTGAGTTCGCCCCGCAGCCTCGGTTTCCCTGATCCTCGCCCGAAGAGCCAATTCCGAGACAGTGTTCTCACCCTGCCTCCGGTGTCGCCCTCAGGGAATGTAAATGGGCGTCGAAGCCGCTGTGTTTCATATGGACTCCAGCTGGCGCTGCTGAAGTCACTTCGGCGGAGTGGTTAACACGCTGCCCTTTTATCCGTACCCGGTTCGAGTGAGGTAGTTCCTTCGAGAGCGTCGGAACCCTACAGGTGACGTGATAGTTTTAATGAATGTAGTTTTATTCTCTTACATGTGAAATGGACGCATTGGGGGAGTGTAAGGCCGTCAGTCCTGGCTTACACGAAACTACATCACGGGCCGCGCATATTTCTACAACACTGACCACGGCTGTCCATCTACCGAAAATCCGGCTCCACTAGACTACCTATTTATCGCCTGCTCCGACTCCAAGGCTCTTTAAGGGATATCTTACAACTATTCCGTCTCTTCACCAAAGCGTCGTGCACCACCTCCTGCGCCTTGGCCCCCTGTGTCGATGGAAGGTTCATGACCTTAGTACCGACAGCCCAGCACAGCTGCCCATATTGGTCTGTGAGCACCACGCCTCCATGAGCTCTGACTGTGAATTAACGTCGCCTGTACCGAGAGCAAACTGCCGGTTAGGGCCGGCTGCCGCATCTTGCGCCCAGTTCCCTTCCCAGCCCGACTCTATCCTCCGGCAGCGCTCCCGCTTCATCAAGTGGGTTAGTTTGCGCACAGCTTCCCCTGAAACTCCTCAGGTTCGAAAACACAGGACTTCTTTGGGCGTTTTTTTTTTTTTTTTTTTTTTTTTTTTTTTTTTCATACAGACTCTATGTTTATTATCCCGCCTCATCAGTGTCTGGCGGCTGCTCCTCGATCGCGTCGTTGACTTCCCCTGGCGGTGTGCGCCTCTAGAGCGACATCCCGCGGCGAGCTGGCGGAGTGCGACCTGGCATATCCGTACTATGAGGGCGAGGACTAACTCCTCTCAA